>NC_053121.1:20011812-20701812 GCF_010015445.1 Perca fluviatilis
GATGGGGACAAAGTGTCAACGGCAGAGAATTAATTGACAAATCCTGATATGTGCTTCGGGAAATGTCAATTAATTAGCTTTTAATGCGTTTTTGCACCGATTTTCTTTTTTAATATTAAGTGCTTGTAAGAGGCATGTTCTGGGAGGGGACCCCTTCAGGGGTTATTATATTATCTATTTATTCACATAAATTGATCTAGCCTGCTGTGTAGACTAATTGTCACATCCAGCACCGGTAACACACTTCATCCTCACTCTCTCAGCAAAACACCCCACATGCTCAACTCATTTTGTAGTCCTATATACTGTATGTATAAATGCCCTGCTGTTTAAAGTGTATTGTATATCGGATTGGGTTGGATTGGGTATATTTTCCCAAATGAGCCTGATGAAGACTATAGGCCGAAACACATTGGTTTCCACAATGAAGCCCCATGAACTGGTGGTTGATGAGTGGAGTTGATATTATGACATGTGTTTATGTTTAAAAGTCCTGACTCAAACTATAGTGGTTAAATAAGCAGGCCATGATGTAAGTTTAAAACTCAACATTATGAAGGGCAACTGTATGTTGTTATGTATGGAATGGCAGACTATGATTGCATTGTGCATTGTGTTTTACATGGATGGCAGTTGGTGCCGTAGTAATCCTCCTTTAGTGGCTGAGCAAAAAAAAAAAATATATATATAACATATATTTTGTGTGGATATTTCTGTTATAAGTGTCACTTGCTTGTAAAATAGATTGGATACATTATAATCTATACATGTTTGTGTTGTCTTATATTTGTTTAGCTGTATGTCTATATGTATATTCCTCTAAATGTGTCCTCTGCACGCTGCACTTTGATTATGACTTTATTGATAAGGTAAAAGAAACGAAACTTTTCTTTTTATACTATGCCTTTTTTAATGGGGCCCTTCAATTGCTCAGCACCCTGTTGCTGTGATGCCACTGAGATTACAATAGCCGTTCTTATTTCCTGTCGGGCAGTACCCAGTAGATGGTGCCACACGATCACAAACGAAGTGAAATGAATCAGTTGGCCTCGCATGTGCACATTTGCCTACTTCTTCCTTTTGAAGATGAAAACATGAAAAGTTTCCTACCATTAATCCTTTACCATCCATGATCCACCAGGTGGCTGTTGAGCGGTAGTTCAGAGAAAGTAATGGTTGTCTTTCTGTCGGACAATGGGGTGAGCGAGGCGATAGGGGCGGGTGAGACCGGCTTAATGCTGCGTGTAATGCATGTTAATGTAACAGGCACCGAGGGACCGCTGGCCGGAGTGCTTTGGGATTATTTATCACAAAACATTTGTATTCTTCCGTCGGAGAACGGTTGATCCCGGATAGCTGCCCACTAATCCTTCACTCCGTTAATTAAAAAGAAGAGGAAAGCAATGGAACTGGTGGTGGTGATTTTTTTCTTTTCCAGAAATGTAATCATTTCTGGAGAAGCTTAACCATCTGCTTGAGGTTAAGTCTGCAAGCAGATTGTGTTTTCTGCTTATTTAAACCTGAGGATTTTAGTTTTTTTCCTGAAAAGGGGAGGGTGTTGCACTTCGGGGGCTGCTTACGAGACAGGTCGGAGGACACTTTTTGTGCCAAGGGGAAAGTATAAGTGATACTTATTATTTAACATCGTATTCCATCATGAGCACTTAAATCATTTAATAGTATGCCGTTTCTATTAAGAAATAAGTCGTGACCTTAGTTATTAACCTTTAAATACCAGGCTGAGCATGAAGTAGGCCTATACAGAAACCACATCCCACCCCCATTCCCTGAATCCTAAAGTTATTCTTCTCTTAAAAAAGAAATGTCAGAAACAACCACTCTCCAATCTGAATTATTATTCCCACTACCCCCGTTTGATTTAGTTTTCAAGGGAAAATCACAACAACAATAGACATCAACGACGCTTAGTTTCCCTAAACATTCTCACAGAGGAGCAACCATCTACACAATTTTCGACAGAGGTTTTGGGGGCAGTTGACCAGAAAATATAGCGTCTAGTGTACAAGAAAAGGCTGACCCTGGGAAGTAGAAATGTTTGTTTCTTGTTATTTCTCTCTCATCTCCCGCTTTCCTCATCTTTTTTGGTAGCTAACAAGCTCAGCGCTGCCCAGAGGCCAAGGCTGTGTCGTCAGTCCCAAGAAGAGACTTTCAGATTTCAAGCCACCGTTTTACATTAGGATGCCACTCGTGTCTGTCTGGAGACGAACCCGAATTCACAAAGGCATCCTTTGGTTTCTCTCTCTCTCTCTCTCTCTCTCTCTCTCTCTCTCTCTCTCTCTTTCCTTGTCTTTGCTGTGGTTCAGTGGTTTTCTAACTGACCAGGATTAACAGAAAAAGATTAGATCTGAACAAACATGTGCCCGAGTTGTCCTCTTTGTCCTATAAAAACTACACTGCTCAGCGGTAGTACTTTAATCTACTGAAGGCACTTATTACAGTCAAAGATTTTGGTCCTCGAAAACAGCCTTCATGCTCTCCTCTTTCTGTCATCTGAAACTGTAAACACATCACCTATGGGATATTTATCTAATCCCAACTATAATAACTGATTAGAGACAAGTATGATTACGGCTTTATGACATTGCTTTTACGTTGATTATGTTGATACATGTTCAGGCCTACTTAAGTAAATTAAAGTCGTGTAACGCGCATTTGTATGAGAGTATCGCTTTGATTGTCACTGTATTCATTTAAGCTGCAGCATGTAGCTCACACTCGTTTAAATATTGATTGAAATTGAATATCCTGACCCATCAAAGGTTGTTTTTGTTAAACCCAATTTCGTGTGTGATGATTAATGAATGGGACTGTTTTTGCAATGTGGGCATTCATCTTCAAAGAGCTCTCATTAAAAAGCATATAATCCCAGGAGCCCACTGGCAGTGGCCACTGGCCCGTTTGTATGTTGACGAGTTGGGGGTGAGAATGTGTTGCAAGGCACAGCGAATGAGCGCTTAGGCTAGTAGCTATAATGGAGGTTACAACAAATCAAGGTAAAATAATGTTCGCTACCACTGCCATCCTGGGCCTGTAGGGCAATGTGGTCACCATAACAAATCCTTGTCCATCCTCATCTGTTAAATGCAGCCTAGAAAACGACACCCACAACACAATTTGTCCCCTAATCCAAATCTAGCTCTGGCGTCTGGTGTCAAATGTACGCCTTGTTGTCTCTTTAGTGGGTCAGAGGAACAGAGACGAGGATGTGAAAGGGTTAAATGTCTCCAGTAATTAGAGTCGCACTTCGCGTCAGCGTCCTCCAATAAGGAGCTGCGAGAAGCTACGTCCACTCTCACCCTCTCTCTCTCTCTCTCTCTCTCTCTCTCTCTCTCTCTCTCACACACACACACACACACACACACACACACGCCTACCCACCAGCTCCTCCGAGTGTCTAATACACTGGAAAATCAAAGTGCGAGCCTCCCCCGTTCACACACCACCGGTGTTGCGCGTGGAGCACAACACAGAGAGAGAGGGAGAGAGAGAGAGAGAGAGAGAGGTGCTTTCACTTTCTTCACCTCTCCCGTCCCCTCAGCTTAACTATCCAGTAAACTTATCTGTGCACATAGGTGTTACAAACTTAGATCTGAAGATTTTTTTTATTTGGGACAGTCTGTGCGTTTGTATGTACTTTTTAGCTACAGTTGAATGGCTTTATGAGGCGAAAGATGTCTGGGTGAGGTGATTTTACGCACGCCGCTGAAATGGATCACAGACTCCCCAAAGGCAGTTGGGTACCGGTGACTGGGCTGGTTGTATGTCTGCTTCTGTGTGCGTGTGTAGTGGACCTGGTTCTTGCGCAAATTCGGTACTCCATTCCAGAAGAGCTGGAGCATGGAGCTTTTGTGGGCAACATCGCCGAAGACCTGGGCTTGGATGTGGCCAAGCTGTCAGCCCGCCGGTTTCGTATAGTCTCCGGCGCAAAGAGGCAGTATTTAGAAGTGAACTTGGAGAATGGTATTCTCTTCGTCAACGAAAAGATAGACAGAGAGGAGCTGTGTGAACGAAGCCCGAACTGTTTTTTACACTTACAAGTGGTCATTGAAAATCCATTAGAACTGTACAGAGTGGAAGTGGAGATTTTAGATGTGAATGACAACTCCCCCAGTTTCCCATGGAGCGAGTTTAATCTTGACATCACAGAGTCGGCTGCGCCAGGCTCTTGTTTCCCGTTAGAGAGTGCACAGGACCAGGACGTGGGCACCAACTCTCTGCACTCCTACCAGCTAAGCGCAAACGAGCACTTTGTACTGAATATCCAGACGCGCAATGATGGAAGCAAGTTTGCGGAGCTCGTGCTGGACACCCCACTGGACCGGGAACAGCAGAAAAAGCACGAAATGGTTTTGACTGCCTTTGACGGTGGGTCACCGGAACGCTCTGGGACAGCACTGATAACTATTACAGTGTTAGACGCAAACGATAACGTGCCCGTGTTTGACCGATCAGTGTACCGGGCGAGTCTGGTGGAGAACGCACCGAGGGGGACGCTGGTGTTGAAGCTGAACGCCACAGACCTGGATGAGGGCTCGAATGGGGAGGTGACCTACGCGTTTAGCGGGCACGCACCCCTCAAGGTGCGCGAACTGTTCAGCGTGGACCCGTACACGGGTGAAATCCGAGTGAAGGGCATTGTGGACTATGAGAAAGCCAGCGTATATGAGCTGTATGTGCAGGCAAAAGACAGGGGACCGTCGGCTGTGGCTGTACACAGCAAAGTGCTGGTAGACATCCTAGATGTGAATGACAACGCGCCCGAAGTCATCCTCACATCAGTGTCCACTCCTGTCCAAGAAGATGCGCCACCAGGCACGGTGATAGCTGTTATCAGTGTAATGGATCGGGACTCGGGAGAGAACGGAAACGTTGACTGCCAGATTCCGAGCAACGTCCCCTTTCAGCTCCATTCATCTTTTACAAACTATTATACTCTGGTGACAAGCGAGTTTCTGGACAGGGAAACTGTGTCAGAGTACAACATCACCCTCACAGCCCGAGATTTGGGCTCTCCTTCGCTCTCTACCAGGAAAACTATCCTTGTTCAAGTATCAGACATTAATGACAACCCCCCGCGATTCTCTCAACCTTCATACACAGTTTATGTGACCGAGAACAATGCCCCGGGCGCTTCCATTTGCTCTGTAACAGCATTCGACCCCGATTCTAATCAGAACGCCTATCTGTCTTATTCTATTCTCGAGGGTCAGATTCAGGGCATGCCCGTGTCCACTTATGTCTCAATCAACTCTGACAACGGCAATATCTACGCACTGCGCTCTTTTGATTATGAGCAACTTAGAAACTTTCAGATTCTGGTACAGGCGCAGGACGCTGGTTTCCCCCCTCTCGCCAGTAATATCACAGTCAACGTCTTTGTCTTGGACCAGAACGACAATTCACCTGTTATTGTATCCCCGCTGCCCAAAAACGGCACCGTGGCCACAGAGGTGGTTCCGCGGTCAGTAGATGCTGGGTATCTGGTTACCAAAATAACAGCGTTAGACGCGGACGCAGGGCAAAACTCCCGGCTGTCCTATCAGGTGTTGCAGGCTACAGACCCAGGGCTGTTCAGTGTGGCGCTGTACACGGGCGAAATCAGGACTATTCGCCGGCTAGTGGAAAAAGACGCAACAAGGCAAAGACTGGTAATATTAGTCAAGGACAATGGGCAACCGCCGCTCTCCGCCACGGTCTCCATTGTCCTCACAGTGGTGGACAGCGTGCCTGAGTCGCTGTCAGATTTCGGAGACCTCACACTCAGCCCACAGCCCCCCTCAAACCTCGCTCTCTACTTGATCGTGTCACTGAGCACAATATCTTTAATATTCCTTGTGGCTATTATCGTGCTGGCTGTGGTCAAGTGCTACAAGGACAGGGAGACCATCAGCGGGTACAACCTCCCCCCGTTCGCCTGCTGCTGCTGCGGGGGGTTTCAGCCCGATCCGCCTCCGGAGGTGTTCAAAAAATCCAACCTCAACCTACAGATTTCATCCGCGGCCAAAGTGCCCACGAACTGTATGGAGGTGAATGGAAACAGCAGTCTCTCTCAGTCATATTGTTATAAAGTCTGCCTGACTCCCGAATCTGCCAAAAGTGACTTTATGTTTCTGAAGCCGTGCAGCCCCGGCAGCACGCCGAGGAACAACGAAGCGAAGAGCGCAGAAAACTCGTGGAACGCGCAAAGCCGGAGCGCATCTGTGAACAACGGAGCAACTACTCCCAATGAGGTACAGTGAAATCAACGTATTTTATAACGTAGTACAAGACGCGAGAGCTTATGTTCATTTAAATCCGTCTGTTTCACTCACTGCCACAACAAAACCCATCTCAGTTTTCTATCTGATAAGTATCTAGACTGTGACATTCTTCCATGAAGGTCAAATCACGCATGCCAGACAGATTAAAACTCAACTTGAGCAAAGCAAAACCGGGGTTCTTCTCTTCTCTCTCTTCTTAGTAAGTGTGCTACACAGCACGTTGTCTCGACTGTTTTTTATAATTATGGCAATAATTTATCCTATTGTGCAGCCATGGTAATGTTTTGCACCGGGGATATGAAATGAGACGATGTGAGATAACATTTTAATTGACATGGATAATGAAAGTGTAAAGCCCTATCTTGCAAGGAGCATATTCTGTGGGTATAGCGTGTCTTATCTCTGAAGTGAGATTTCAATTACTGTGTGAGAGGAAGAGGAGATGTAGTTCAAGTTGTGCGTTGTTCAGTCTGGGTAACATTTGCAGGTGTCTTCACGACACGTTTTCGCAAATTAATTACACGTGGAAAAAGCTTTGAATAATTATTGAACTTCATTATAATAGGTTGTGACCTGGGAGATTAATACATCATCCAGTGTCATTGACACGTGCTTTTCATGTAGTGAGGGGGCACACACCTGCACAGCACATGTTCCTGAGTTTAAACAAAAAGTCAAGGTTATAAATAGGGCGGACAAGGTGAATGACAGTTATCTGAATTCCTCTGCTTGGGTTCAGACTATTCTTCTTTTACTAGTCGGGTTTGCGACAAGCCTTCTTGTCCTCAAACTAACAATACAGGACAGATAACCTCACTATGCCTCAAGGGCACAAGCACGGCTGGACCATTATACTACACACAATGTGGCATATTCGCAACGGGGGGAGGGGGACTGTCCATTATTGATGAAAAATGGCAAATGGACGGTTTTGGGAAGACAGGGGAGGACATCGAGAGGGGAGGGGGCAAGGAGAAGAAGGGGTTGCAAGGACATGACTGGAATGAGACGTGGGCCGCCTGTAGATCGGCCCCGACGTTGTCCTCTGACTGCGAGGGGAGAGAGAGAGAGAGAGAGAGAGAGAGAGATGTGGCTTCATATTTGTCGAGCAAGGGTGGGGAAGACAGGAGGGGGGGCATAGAAGGAGACAAGGAAGGAGACAAGGAGAAAGAGAATTTACAGAGGCAGGATGTCTACACTAGTGTTTTCTAATTATAATAGACGGGGCAGTAGATCGTAAATATGTGCGTATTGCTCATTGTGGCCTCACTGTTTTCATCAAAACGCAGAACGACAAAGACTCAGGGCCATGGTACCAGACTTTACCAGACAGACTGAGAAATGTCAGTCCAGTCACTGGCACATGCACCTCTGGCCACAAGAGGGATTTCGAGGTCACAGTGATTGTTCTGCCTGCAGCTATGCTCCTTCAGGAGAATGTGTCCTTCCTGTCGTTAATTGGTTCCCGTAATTCACCCGGTGGTGTTCCTCAGCGTACCCATATGAGTCGTAAGGTCGTCGGTGACACATTAAACCTCAAAGACAAATCTCAATGAAACCATTTGAGCATTACGCAAAGCAAGTACATAGGCCTGATTAAGTTGATGAATTGAAGGTGAAAAGAGAGATTAAACACACATTCAAGCGTGTAAGACACGCAGATCAGGTGCGTGTACGTGTATGCGTGCGGCTGTGTTTAGCTGTCTTGGGTTGTGTATACAGCTGCAAGTACCTCAAACTTTTCAAGGCTCTCTGTGAGACTTTTAATTAAAAACCTTGCTCGAGGAGCATCAGGCAAATATTAATGTAAAAATGATGCATAAAATCCACAAAACAATGACGTGTGTAATTTTCTTAATTTCCTCCCTGGCACGGTTTCCTTTGAAGATCAAAATCATGTTTCGTTTCATCCCGGTGGGGTTCTAATTGGTTTTGTGCGTAGTTGGCGGGACGTGTATTTTGAATAATAATACGCTTACGTCGCATTCTTCATGTTAACAACTTTTAAGGGAATTAATAGAGCGTGGAATCCATACTATGAGACTCAGAGCCGGAATAAATATGTCTCGGGTGCTCTCATTCACCTCTCACGCTGTGCCAGACGATAAAAGCAAAATTAAGTGACAGGCGAGTTGTAGCTGAAGGCAACAGCATCTCCGCTCTTAAAAATGCTGTTCTGCCAAACATCCACAGGGCGGCAGCCGCGATCCATGTAAAAAGAGTCATGTCTCCATTTCAGGACAAGCACAAAGATAGACTGCTCCTCATGTCAATTATCACTGACCTCTACTGATCCAAGGGGATAGAATGAACAGGCGTCGTTTGTTATCAAGACCGGTTTGATTGAAACTTATTTTGAAGAAAGACATTTCTCAAACTAGACATGGACAGTGACATTGCATTGCATGTGACTTTACATGGGGAGTTTGTATTTTCTTTTTGAAATTGAATGATGTCATGCATTTTTCCTGCAGCTGAAGCAGCCAAACACAGACTGGACTCTCACAAAGAATCAAAACTCCTCCATTAAAAGGTACCATTTTTGAACTTTGACCTTTGCTCTTTTTCAACCCAGATTAAAGAAATTCTACTAAAGCATAAAATGCTCACATAATGAGCTGAAGTACAAAGCCTGTATAAAGATCACTCATGTTAGAATGGATATAGATATTGCATTTACATATGAGTAAAGTACGTTGTCATTACAGACTGGTATCTTGTTTGCAGTTATAACTCTATCAACATGGATGGCACCCTCATGCGTAAGGCAATGCATGCAGACCCAGAAAACTATGTCACGTCCATGGGGCCTGGACAGTACTGGACTTGGGGTACTCACATGAGAGGGATGAAAGGTAAAGAGAGGCCAAAGAGTGGCCCACAAACAACTTTCTTCAACACTTTAGGGTTACGTATACATTTACAGTATGTTATTTACACACAAACACAAGTATTCTATACAACACAGCACACATCCATGCGTTTGTGTAATAACATCTGTTTTCCTTTGTTTTTACCTTAATTGGTTCGTTGGTATATACTTAATTCATCTCCACTATCACAAACAGAAGCAGGGCTATATTCATACCCCATCATTATAGCTCTGTTTTGTATTTTTGTTGCTTATGTCATTGTTTACTGTCCTGACTGCGAAGCACTTAACTTTGTTTTATAAAAGCGCTATGCAAATGAATATAACACTCCAGCCGTAAGTCAATATTGAATAATTAAGTAGCTGCTTTTCCTCTCCTTTCTTCTTATCTATGTCATACTACAGACTATAAGATGTCTCCTTCAACCAGTGGGGTCCCCTCTCGCCCCTGGACTCCTCGGTGCACACCTCCTCCACAACAGCAGCAGCCATCAATCCCACCCCACCCTCACCCGCATCCTCCCCCACACCCACCACCTGACTACCACCACAACGTGTACATCCCTGGGACACCATCAGGATTTTGCACCCTGAGGCCTGCAGCACCCCGAAGTGAGCTGGATGTCCACAATTCCTTCTCTACCTTTGGCAAGAAGCGACGTCTTCAGATGTCCCCCCAGGGAGAGGCTGCGATTATAAATAATGACCTGTACAATGACTGACTTTTCAATGACTTTCTGAATGGATGATTAAAATGACAGATAACCTCATATGAATAGGAAGAGACCATTCAGTACATACATTTATGAACAAATGATTTAAAAGTGGGATGAAAAATACAGAGCATTTGCAAAAGAGAAATAATGAATAAACAATCCATTATGGCAAACATGCTGAATGGAAATGAAGTCTGATGGCTATTTATGTGACATGCAACTGTAACATGGTCAATATGTGTCTGCCTATTATTATTATTATTATTATTATTATTATTATTATTATTATTACTACTATCATTATTATTTAGACAATCAAACTGGAGCAGCAATTACATCCAAAATGTTTTGAAAAAGCATTAGTGGACAATAATTTTGCACATCCTTATGAATTTATATTTTTGATTTCATGAAAAGAAAAGGTGTTTTCTTTTTTGTTTGTTTGCTAACAGAGTTTTTGTGAATATGACACATAGTAGGATAATGTATATGCAAGCTGCAACATGATGCAGACAACTGTAAAGAGGGGAGGTTCTCCACACATGTACTGTATACATTTATGAAAATAAAGTATTTTTTTCATATGGTCTTCCTTATGTTTCTTGAACATGCTAATTCATAAAACTCAAGGCCTAACCCAACCCATGCTTACTGATACATGCACGCACTCAAACACAGATTCGGTCGATCTACATTCATAAAGCATTTAAATGTGAGCTCCCCAGATCTATGTTTAATTAGCTTGAGTCAATTATTTTGGGGAAAAAAAGTTCCACAGCTCCTCTTACAAGGGTGGAAAGCTTTTCGCCTTGGTAAGCTGTTTTCCACAGCGAGGAATAAACATAGTAAAATGCTAACATATGCTAATTGCAGTGCTTGCATTTCCATTTGCCCGCAGAGAATAGTGAGGTTCATTAACTGAACAAACAGAACCTCCTCTCTCTCTCTCGAAATATCACTTTAATTAAGACCACGGACATGAATACAAGCATCAGGGGAAGGGGGCTCAGCTCAAATGCCACACCTGGATGTGAGCTAGAGGGTCTGTGACTTCTCTTTCTGTGCCCTTTTACATCTTACTTCTCAGGGAATTAGTTTCTACCATCAACAGATGAGAGCTGGCCACTGGCCAGAAATGAGCGGGATAATTAGGTCGTCGTATGGCTCAGATTGAAAATAATTCAGTTAATAAGGAAACGGGTGTCCGTAGAGAGCATGGAGGGGAGCAGGCTAACCTTCTCTGCGGTAAGGTGATCCATAGGGACGGATGAAGGGGCAGCCACATTTAGGTCATCTTGGCTTACTTTCAGATGAGTGAGGAATAAAGCTCTGTTCTAAAAATAGAGGTGTAGGATTATTCTTACTCTCTGCTGCAAGAAAGTTAAAGTTAAAAAAATTGTTATTTTAGGATCATTAAACAAAACATATTCAGAATCATCAAATAAATGTGTCCTATGTGTCATCACCTGAAGACCAAACCAATAGGCTCACACAAACTTCGGTATTTAATAAACTCCGTGTTTGGTGAACTACTGTAACTTCCCATCCTTTAACCATGTTGGTCATTTGCATTGGGAGCTGTCCATGGTCATGGTGCTGAAATAGTTTTGACCAAGTTGTCCTTACCAAGCCAGCTGCAATTTCATCAGAAGTCCACCAGAGGGCGCATATGATACTACTCAATGAAGACTGGTGCAGAATGTTGGATTTAATGTTATGGAGGCGAATTAGCGTTTCCTAGGATGGCCAAGGAATATCCTGCCCTACTCTGCCTTACTCTGCCTCTGATTGGCTTACACTGGTATTCTTACCCTAAACCTAACCATTCCAACCAACGATGGCAACGAGTACTATCAGCACTAATCGGAGGCAGAGTAGGGCGTTAGGGAGTTATTGACCACATTCAGGTGTACTCAGGTCTTTTATCAAAATACTGGATGTAATTGTATTCATCCATGATTCACACCCAGTAACAATTAATGTGCCTATGATGAGCATTTGCACCATCTGTCTTAGCAACAGATTTCTCCAGCAGATGGCATCATTGAGTAAGAATCATTGCACACCAACGTTGATTCATTTTACATTGAAAACTCAGGGTGTGTGAGGCTGGGACGTTACAATAAGCCAAAACGCTCTCAGAGAAAAAAAGGGGAGCTTGGCTGAATTTATCGGGGAGGGGGGGCAGAGAAATATAGAGGGGCATAGTTAGCTCTCTTTTTTTTGGGACAGACACACAGATTGAAACCAATTTACACAATTTACATCTTGCAAATGAATATCCTGAAAACGTGTGCAAATACAGACTTGGTGTGTGTGTGTGTGTGTGTGTGTGTGTGTATGTGTGTGTGTGGAAAGCTACAGGTGTTGTGCTAAATGTTTATGTTTAAGGTATACACGAGTTTAAAGATTCACAACCTTGGCCTTACACAGACAATAGATAGGCTCTGATTGGCTTCACTGACATAAGAACAACTTTCCCAGATGCTGTTAGCCAACAGTATGATTAATGATTTTAGCTAAGCCACTATAGCACAACCTGGTGCTTTGTTGCTACCAAATGACAAAAGAAGGTAATACAAATTGGGTTGAAGATTAAGAGTTTGTTTTATTTGTAATTCATTTGATTTCAGTAAATGTGTTAACTATTCTCAACCCATTATTATTATTTTTTTTATTATTTATTATTTCAGGACAATGCACATTTGATGAACATTTACAGCAGTAGACGTAAAAGTGCCAGATTGTAGCCCAAGGGCTAATGTCCATCTTTAGTCCATTATGCAGGTAGAAATTACAATAAAAAGGACAAAAGATATACAGTAGTAACATTTGCTATATAAAACAGAGTAAAACAGGACGAAGGAAAAGAAAAACAGGACAATTCATTAGTAAATGTTAAAACAGAGACACAATTCATAAATATGCTCTACTGAGCTAATGCGGTACAGCATACAAGCAGAGGTGACCCACACTTTTAGCTACAGTGTGACTACCATTTAATGTTTTTACTGAATGATTTACTACTAGAACTGCATACTCACAAGGTGTTTTCACCCTCAAACACAAAACCCACACACTGCCTATTTCCACAATAGGTACCCCACTGACATTTCCTCTTTTCAATGTATAGGGTAATGCTTTTGAAAAAAATGTTTACAGTTTGAGTGTGTTGGTTCTAGAATGTTACAATTCTAGAATGTTAAAAAAAAAACAGGCATCATTAAGCAGCTTGACAGCCTCCATCTGGGATAATCAAACAGCAAGATGGAGACAGGGTTAAAAAGAATTCTATCTAGCAAAATTATAGTGATAATTATGGTAAAGATAATTACTAATTTTTGTTAATCTGACATTACCTTTCTTTTAGGCTGTTAGAAATACGGATGATTTCAGACAGCAGCACTCTGGCCATAAACAATAATGATGACAAGCTCGAGACAGTGTGTGTGGTGCCATCAGCCTGATGGCATCAGGCCTTTAAAAAAAAGTCTTATTACGTATTAAGATGACGTGATCAACTCACTCATCACAGTATATCTAGACCCCCAAAACGGCAAGTTGCCACTAGGCTCAAAAATGATATTTTTTTGGGACGACCTCTAGCACACCCAGTAGAGTTTGGGCCTTATGTAGGCTGAGTCCTTAGCAGCGGCCCAGGTTAGAATCTGACCCGCAGCCCTTTGCTGCATGTCTTCCCCCCTCTCTCTCCCTTTCCTGTCTTCAGGCTGTTCTGTCAATGAAAGGCCATAAAAGCCCCAAAAACAAATCTTAAAAGGGATACTATTTTTGGGATTTATCTGAATTAAACTGAATTTCAATTGCATTACATAGCTAGTTCCAGTTAGGTTAAAGCTGCTGTTGGTTTTCTTGAATAGTATGTAGCATTTCAGAGTTTCGAGGCTGAGAATGATTTGTTCATTGTTGTTATGTTGTTGATAAATTCAATATGAGGTTCAGCTATATATTAATAATAAGGCTGAGCTCATACTCACTATGATCAAGGATGATCTAGATTCATCTAGAAAAGAAAAAAAACTTACACTTTATTTCAGTTCCATTTTTTATTGTAACCTCTTTCTTTGTTTTTGTAGCCTGTGTTATCTCCAGTTGGTTTAAAAGCAGCCAATTTAACCAATTTAAAATTTTCTGTGGGTCCTTTGTTTCAAATGTTTATAAATGTGCACACCCAGCAGCAGAGAAAATCCCAAGACAGAGAAATACAATCAAACAGTATAAAATAGTTACTTAAAATGCAATATATCTCCCCCAGTTTTAAGAAAACAACACTGAGCAAGCGATTCAGGTGCAATTAGACAAATCTGTAGAAAAGCTGTGCATTGCAGCACAGGGTTTGGCCAAACTGAACAGGAACACCTTACAATATACGATTTAATATGATAATCCTGCAATCAATAATTAAATATTTTGGGAAGCTTATAATATTTACTTTTTTGAGACTGTGATATAGGTGTTGCTTAAGCTCGCAGTAGGTTTTGATTCTATAGGTTGTGGTGTTATTGAATTACATCATATTGTAAGTGTTCCTTTTAGTTTTGCTACCACAATATGAGTGGTGAGTGAGTTTTTGTGTTTGAGGGGAAAAAAAACTTCTGAAAATGCAACTACATTTCTAGTACTAAGTAATGACTTAAAAAGCTGAAAGAGACAAGTTAAATGGTAGTCTCACTGTATACATAGTTGTAGCAAATTGTAGTGGGAGTTTCCTTTGCAGCAGGGGAGGAGTTTTCAAAGTTTAGTAAAATGAAACAAATAAGACCGTCTGAGACTAAAACCAAGTTAGGTTTTTGTATTTTATTAAAAATATATATTTGCAAATATAGAAGCAACATGGTTTCACAAAAGGCCGCAGCCCAGTGTGGAGTCAGTTTCTCAAATGAGTGAACAGAAACACTAGGCTTATATGCATCTTCAGAGTGACAGCACACACGCACTTGGATTATTATGACGGTACAATTTTGACAGGCAATCTGATACACATGAAGACAATCAGAGAAATACAAGAGACACCTTGGAGTCATCTCACCTCCTCCTCCCTGTACGACTTTCACCCCCCAGTTACATCTTAACTGGCATGGAAAAACTAGAGATAGTTTTGGGGTGACCTTGTACCTTTATCGGTTCAGGCAAACAGTGCTCACATAATGTTCCAGACTGGGTGTCTCACAAAGTTAGAATCAAAATCTGCATGTGGGAAATGAGATAAACTCTTTCAGCATTTGTGAGAGAATTAAAGTACAAATAAAACACAAAAATATAAGGAATTATGCTTAAATGTAATTTTCCCATTACAAAATGCACAGAGAAGTTGATGCAGCAACTTCATTTCGGTTATGATCCCTCACATCTCATAGTAAATGAGTTTTACTCTTGGGGAGGCCTTATTCTGCAGACATATAGCAGCATAGTATACAATCCATGGCAACATGATAAAATACAGTGCAGTTTTAGTATGCCTTTAAACTGAACCTGCTATTGTTTGTCAGAAAGTACAGGGGTAGCCCTTCCACAAAAAAATAAAATAAATACATGAGTAAATCCTGCTATATGTCACTGTCCCAGGGCCGGATTGGGACTCATTTTCAGCCCTGGATTTTCATGCCTTAGACCGGCCCACTTTACTTAACGAATGACTATATTAAAAAAATGTAATCAAAACCTTATTACATAAGTCTACAATAGCGCCCTGTCCTCTACATCCTTGTAATTCGGTATATTTTGTAAAATATCACTATTTCCAAGTGTTGCCTCACAATGTAGATTTATTAGAAAAGTTAACATCTTAACAACAACCCAATGATGTTGAACAATATCAGAATCTGTTACTGTGCAAATAAGTAATCACAGATTAAATAAAGAACAAGACACATTGTATTGCACTTTCTAATGACACCATAATCTATTTCTAATCTATTTTTTCCTTTGAATATTTCATACAACTTTCATAATGGGTCACAAGTAATATTTGGTCATAAAAAGTGATTATATTGTAGCTAATCTGATCATGTTTGCTTGTTCACACACTGTGATACAACAGCTTACAGTAGATGTGCCATCCACACTGACAGCAGCTATCCCTAATGCACACTACTGGCTCTGCTTCTGACACTAAATCACATTTTATAAATTGTCATAATTCTCAGCACAAATCTCTCCTTTCTACAAAGCTTTCTGATCAAGTCAAGTCAGTGTCATTATGGTAGTGCCGAATCATCTGGCATCATTAATTATCCCAGGGCATTTTTCATATAGAGCAGGTCAACACCACACTCTTATTAATTCTTATAATACTCAGTCAATGATCAACCCTACCTGCCCAAACTGGAGTTCTGGACTCATATAGCTGCTGCTTGGTAACCTTACTGGCTCTTCATTGTCACTGTTAGCAGCAAACTGGACTAGTAGGCCTACTAGCTGATGCTGCGGAGCTACAAGAACAAGTTTGATTTATAAACATAAACGCTGGTTTGCAGGCACTTCTCCTAACTAACTTAGCTTACCCGTTTCAACGTCTTCATTTGGCGCTTTGCTAAAAATAGAAAAAGGTCATCTGGCCGCGTCACTTTCTAGAGCTCTACTTTTTAAATTGGCGCTTTTTCAATGCCATTTTGCGCTTTCTATTACCCGTTTAAAACAGCTTATTTTTGCTCGCGGTGGCATCCTCCAACAAGCACCAGTGACTTGTGTACGATGACGGTTTGCTGTTTTTTTTAGCAAGGTGCTGCCGTCGGAGGACTCCGAACATAAATAGGTCATCATTAACCAGGCTACACTCTGCGAGTGGGCTGCATGAATGAAGAGAACGGTGGGCTGCAAGAAAAAATAAATACTGTAAATACAAAAAGTGGGCTGCGAGTGCAGGCAGCATAGGGACAGCATCCATAATATTCAACTATGATTTCAACCCAGTGCCATACCTGAACACCGGCCCTCACAACCAGACCGGCCCACCGGGAATTCTCCCGGTGCTCCCGATTAGCCAATCCGGGCTGCACTGTCCTGTGAGAGCATATTTTGGCCAGTTCTTGGGCAACAAAGCTGATTCTAACTGCATAGTTACTGCACTATGTACAGTCTCTGTCACATGGTGTCACTGTTGACCACTAAAGCATAATGCGTCTCCCTTCTGGTAGCCATGACACACCCATTTGTAAAGGGTATAGGACACAGCTTTCCGGAATATGTGCTTTTTATGCTTGAATTAACAACACGACCCTAAGACATGTTCTAAGATGTTTTTTTTCTGATCTTAAAGATCAACAAAAACAACACGTTTTTAGAATCTGGAGTAGTGTTCCCTGTAGACGAAATTATGAATTTTTGGGCTGCTGTCTTTGTCTTGTATGCAGTATGGCCCAGCGCTTTGTCTGTGACACGGTACTCCATAGAGGAGGAGATGGAAAGGGGCTCTGTTGTGGCTAATCTCGCTGCGGATTTGGGACTTGAGCCTGGAGGTTTGGCACAACGAGAGGTAAAACTTGACATTTTCCATAACAAAAAATATCTAGATGTAAACAAAAAGACAGGGGAGTTGTATATCGTGGAAAAGATGGACAGGGAATATCTTTGTCCGACAAAAACCACCTCCTGTTTTCTGAAGCTTGATGTTATAATAGAAAGCCCCTTACGTATCTTCAACATTGAACTTGGAATAACGGACATAAATGATAACGCTCCACATTTTCGACGAGACAGAGTGGAGCTCGACGTTTCAGAATCGGCAACACCGGGAGAGAGATTCTCCCTGCCTAATGGAGTGGATCCAGATGTTGGGATAAATACAATTAAAACATACAAACTTAGTGTCAGTAAACATTTCACCATCGAAATTCAGACGGGCAGTGACGGAACTCAATATGTAGATTTGGTGTTGACTAAGTCTTTAGACAGAGAGGAGAATGCTGTTCATAATTTAGTACTGACCGCTGTGGACGGCGGGGTCCCTGTGCGCTCCGGCACTGCCAATATTATTGTTAGAGTACAAGATACAAACGATAATCCTCCTCGGTTTGACAAGCAGACTTACACTATTAATATGACAGAAAATTCCCCTATGGGGACATTAGTGATGAAGCTTAACGCTACAGATCTCGACGAGGGTCCAAATTCGGAGATAGTGTACTCATTCACCCTTTACACGTCGGAAAAAACACAAGACGTATTTACATTGAATCCGAACACAGGGGAGATAACTGTGAAGGGTACTATTGACTATGAAGATATGAAATTGTATGAGCTGCACATTGAGGCCAGAGACAAAGGGACACATCCCTTGCTGGGGCAGTGTAAAGTAGTCGTCCACGTGACGGATATGAACGACAATTATCCAGAAATTACCATACAGTCGGTAAAAAACACAGTGGAGGAGAACATCCCAGTAGGAAGTGTCATTGCTCTGGTAGGCATAAGTGATAGAGACACTGGCGATAATGGTAACGTAAGCCTATCGATAAATCAGCCTATGCACTTTATTCTAAACAAATCATCAGAGAGACCCTTGCATTACAAGCTCATAGTTTCTGAACCATTGGATCGTGAATCAGTACCTGAATATGACATCACACTGATTGTTTCAGATGCAGGCACGCCGCCTTTAACTGATAACGAAACAATCACTGTGCATCTATTAGATGTCAATGACAACGCGCCACAGTTCCCTCAGTCATTTTATACCATACGCGTAATGGAGAATAACGCACCTGGGGCCTTGCTCAGTTCCCTCACTGCGTTTGACCCTGACCTCCACGAAAACCAGTACCTAGTTTACTTCATCCTAGAGAAGGAGATAGCCAACACCTCCATGTCCATGCTGTTCTCCATCAATCCAGAGAACGGTAATCTTTACGCACTAAAAACGTTTGACTATGAGATCGAGAAGGAGTTTCTTTTCCACATCGAGGCCAGAGACTCTGGCTCTCCTCCACTCAGCAGTAACGTGACGGTCCACATCATCATTGTGGACCAGAACGACAACGCTCCGGTTATTGTCTCTCCCTGGCGCGCGCACGGCTCGGTGGTGGAGGAAAAGATCCCCAGATCCACCGATAAAGGCTCTCTGGTTGCCAAGGTGATCGCCTTAGACACCGACTCGGTGCACAACTCTCGGATTACCTACCAGTTTCTCCAGGTGACTGACGCCACCTTGTTCAGTCTGGACCAGTACAACGGAGAGATCCGGACTATGAGGATGTTCAGTTACAGAGACCCGCGCCACCAGCGACTGGTTGTTGTTGCCAAGGACAACGGGGAGCCTGCTCTCTCTGCTACAGTCACCATCAAGCTGTCCACAGTGGAGACTGTCGTTAAGGCCTACTCTGACATGACGGAGGTGCCTCTGGAATATGACATCTTTTCAGACCTAAACCTGTATTTGGTCATCGGTCTGGGCTCGGTGTCGTTTCTCCTGCTGATCACCATATTGGTCACCATCGTGCTCAAGTGTCAGAAACCCAAGCCCAGCAAAGCGGCTCCTCCCTGCAGGAACAGTGTGATCAGTGAGAGGAACTCCACCATCGCAGATTCCACTCTGGTCTCCAACGATGCCTACTGGTACAGTCTGTTTCTAGCAGAGACCAGGAAAGGAAAGCTGGTGGTTAGACAGCCTGTGCCAAAGGGCTCCAGATACATCGTGTCCAGTTTACCAAGAGGCACAGGACTGACAGACACCAGTGACTCAGCAGCTTCCACTCTGCAGGTAGGAGCCCAATGTTCACGTATTTCTATCTTTATCATGTACTGTATCAATATTAGGTGACATTTTCTTAAACATTTTAAACATTTCGAGATTACAAATTTGTATCAGTCTGACGATTCTTTTCAGTAATATCTGCAAAAAAGGTCATTTTAAATCCACATAAAATCTATGAAATGCATTTCTTATGGGCGTCACGTCAACCATATGGTCTTTCAAAATACAAAGGTGGCGCTGTTTTCTAAATCAAAGAACGGCACATGAACGCCATGACATCAGGGCAGATCGTGAAACAACCGGAGAGCTCCGTGGTGCTGAAACTCCACTCCAAAAACGCAGTTTCCCTTTTTAGCGCAGAAAACAATCATCTGGAAAAAACTGCGAGAATATGTTTAGGATGAAGGCCGTGCCGTTGCAGCAAAACTCAATAATACTGGAAACGTAAATTATATCGTTTGAAGCGCGGTGAACCCACACAACAATGAGGTCCTTTGTAACAATGCAGTCTTGCAAAAGGTACGTGCTGTTCGCTATTCTTATTCTTTTGTCTTTCGTTCACAATATTTCGACATCAGTGACTCATTATTCAATACCCGAGGAGATGAACGAAGGATCAGTCGTCGCTAACCTTGCTACCGATCTCAGCCTGGATGTTAAAACACTGAATCAGAGGAAGATGCGTCTGGACATCATTGCAAATAAGAAATATCTGGATGTGAACAAAGAGACTGGTGAGCTGTATATTGTTGAGAAGATTGACAGGGAAAATATTTGCCCTACAAAGTCATTAGCGTCTTGCTATCTCAGACTGGAGGTAATATTAGAAAATCCACTACGAATTTTTAATATAGAAGTAGAGATTTTGGATATGAACGACAACGCCCCACAATTTCGAAGAGACGCCATACATCTAGATATATATCCGAAGCAGCTGTTTTTAATTTAATACTTTATCGCGGTAGGATAATAGCTTGATGGAGGCACACCTGCTCGTTCTGGCACTGCAAGTATTATTGTGCATGTTTCCGACACAAATGACAACGCTCCTAATTTTGAAAAAGTAAATTACAGTTTAGAAATAATGGAAAATTCTCCAATAGGAAGCCTCGTTGTTCATCTCAATGCAACAGACTTAGATGAGGGGTCAAATTCTGATGTAACGTACTCATATAGTCTATATACGTCAGAGAAAACGCAAGAAACATTTAGTTTGAATCCTTCCACTGGTGAAATTACTGTCAAAGGAATGTTAAATTATGAGGATTTTAAGATTTATGATATGGAAGTTATAGCTACTGATAAAGGAGCCAATAGTTTATCAGGACAATGTACTATAAAGATTCTGGTTGAAGACATGAACGACAACCATCCAGAATTATCTATTAAATCATTTCAGAGTCCAGTCAATGAAAACACAGAGTTAGACACAGTGATAGCAGTAGTTAGTGTCAGTGATAAAGACTCAGGTGACAATGGAGTGGTTGATCTTCATATTCCAGATAATATGCCTTTTAAACTGAGGGAGTCCTCAGATAACTATTATGAATTAGTAGTGTCAGAGCCATTAGACCGTGAGAAGGTTCCAGAATATGACATCACGTTCACTGTGACAGACAGAGGTTCTCCTCCTTTATCGGACAATGAAACTATGACGTTAGAGCTGCTGGATGTTAATGACAATGTCCCACAGTTCCCTCAGTCATTTTATACCATACGCGTAATGGAGAATAACGCACCTGGGGCCTTGCTCAGTTCCCTCACTGCGTTTGACCCTGACCTCCACGAAAACCAGTACCTAGTTTACTTCATCCTAGAGAAGGAGATAGCCAACACCTCCATGTCCATGCTGTTCTCCATCAATCCAGAGAACGGTAATCTTTACGCACTAAAAACGTTTGACTATGAGATCGAGAAGGAGTTTCTTTTCCACATCGAGGCCAGAGACTCTGGCTCTCCTCCACTCAGCAGTAACGTGACGGTCCACATCATCATTGTGGACCAGAACGACAACGCTCCCGGTTATTGTCTCCCGTGGCGCGCGCCTCGGTGGTGGAAGGAAAAGATCCCCAGATCCACCGATAAAGGCTCTCTGGTTGCCAAGGTGATCGCGCTAGACACCGACTCGGTGCACAACTCTCGGATTACCTACCAGTTTCTCCAGGTGACTGACGCCACCTTGTTCAGTCTGGACCAGTACAACGGAGAGATCCGGACTATGAGGATGTTCAGTTACAGAGACCCGCGCCACCAGCGACTGGTTGTTGTTGCCAAGGACAACGGGGAGCCTGCTCTCTCTGCTACAGTCACAATCAAGCTGTCCACGGTGGAGACTGTCGTTAAGGCCTACTCTGACATGACGGAGGTGCCTCTGGAATATGACATCTTTTCAGACCTAAACCTGTATTTGGTCATCGGTCTGGGCTCGGTGTCGTTTCTCCTGCTGATCACCATATTGGTCACCATCGTGCTCAAGTGTCAGAAACCCAAGCCCAGCAAAGCGGCTCCTCCCTGCAGGAACAGTGTGATCAGTGAGAGGAACTCCACCATCGCAGATTCCACTCTGGTCTCCAACGATGCCTACTGGTACAGTCTGTTTCTAGCAGAGACCAGGAAAGGAAAGCTGGTGGTTAGACAGCCTGTGCCAAAGGGCTCCAGATACATCGTGTCCAGTTTACCAAGAGGCACAGGACTGACAGACACCAGTGACTCAGCAGCGTCCACTCTGCAGGTAATAGTAGAATGTGCTTTTGGTTTTAAGTGTATTATTTTTCAACATTAAGTAAAATTATATTTTCCACAGACATTTTTAGATTAAAATATGTTTCAATCTAACGATGCTATTCAGCAATATCTGGATTTTTAATTTTTTTTTATCCACACATAATCTTTAAAATTCATTTAAATGTGCTTTACATTCAACGTCAACACATCTTCAAAATGCAAAAGGTGGCGCTGTTCTCTAAATTAAAAAAAAGCCCTTGACTGCCATGACAGTGAATCGTTGTCACTGGGGCAGAAAGAAGAAAGCGGACAGTTCCGTGGTGCTGAAATATCGCGCTGAAAACGCGATCTCCCATTTTTGCACTGATATTTCCTGGAGATTAAAATTGTGCGAATATTGGTATCAGGGCCGTACAAGAAAATTTTAATATCACCGGAAATGTACATTATATTGGCTGAATTGAGGTGAACCTACACACGGCAATGGGGTCCTCTGTAACAGTACAGACTTGCAAAAGGTACGTGCTGCTCGCTATTATTTTATCCTTGGTTCATCACATATCAAATTCAGTGACTAATTATTCAATACCAGAGGAGATGAAAGAAGGATCAGTCGTCGCTAACCTTGCTACCGATCTCAGCCTGGATGTTAAAACACTGACTCAGAGGAAGATGCGTCTTGACATCATTGCAAATAAGAAATATCTGGATGTGATCAAAGAGACTGGTGAACTGTATATTGTTGAGAAGATTGACAGGGAAAATATTTGTCCTGCAAAGTCGTCTTGCTATCTCAGACTGGAATTAACACTAGAAAATCCAGTACGAATATTTAACATAGAAGTAGAGATTTTGGATATGAACGACAACGCCCCACAATTTCGACGAGACGTCATACATCTAGATATATCTGAAGCAACGCCGAAAGGGGAGAGATTCTCTCTCAGCAATGCAGTTGATCCGGATGTTGGAAGCAATTCAGTGAAAACATACCATCTGACTGAAAGTGAACATTTTAATATTGAAGTTCAGACTGGCAGAGAGGGGTCAAAGATGGCCGATTTGATCTTGAAAAAGACTTTAGATCGGGAGCAGCAGGCTGTTCATAATTTAATACTCACAGCTGTAGATGGAGGCACACCTGCTCGTTCGGGCACTGCAAGTGTAATTGTTCGTGTTTTGGACACAAATGACAATGCACCTACTTTTGACAAAGTTAGTTTGAGTGTAAAAATTATGGAAAATTCTCCCATAGGAAGCCTTGTTACTCATCTCAATGCAACAGACTTAGATGAGGGGTCAAATTCTGATATTACCTACTCGTACAGTCTATACACGTCAGAGAAAACGCAAGAAACATTTAATTTGAATCCTTCCACTGGTGAAATTACTGTCAAGGGATTGTTAAATTATGAGGATTTCAGGATTTATGATATGGAAGTTATAGCTACTGATAAAGGAGCCAATAGTTTATCAGGACAATGTACTATAAAGATTCTGGTTGAAGACATGAATGACAACCATCCAGAATTATCTATTAAATCATTTCAGAGTCCAGTCAATGAAAACATAGAGTTAGACACAGTGATAGCAGTAGTTAGTGTCAGTGATAAAGACTCAGGTGACAATGGAGTGGTTGATCTTCATATTCCAGATAATATGCCTTTCAAACTGAGGGAGTCCTCAGATAACTATTATGAATTAGTAGTGTCAGAGCCATTAGACCGTGAGAAGGTTCCAGAATATGACATCACGTTCACTGTGACAGACAGAGGTTCTCCTCCTTTATCGGACAATGAAACTATGACGTTAGAGCTGCTGGATGTTAATGACAATGTCCCACAGTTCCCTGAGTCATTTTATACCATACGCGTAATGGAGAATAACGCACCTGGGGCCTTGCTCAGTTCCCTCACTGCGTTTGACCCTGACCTCCACGAAAACCAGTACCTAGTTTACTTCATCCTAGAGAAGGAGATAGCCAACACCTCCATGTCCATGCTGTTCTCCATCAATCCAGAGAACGGTAATCTTTACGCACTAAAAACGTTTGACTATGAGATCGAGAAGGAGTTTCTTTTTCCACATCGAGGCCAGAGACTCTGGCTCTCCTCCAGTCAGGCAAGTAACGAGGACGGTCCACATCATCATTGTGGACCAGAACGATAACGCTCCGGTTATTGTCTCTCCGTGGCGCGCGCACGGCTCGGTGGTGGAGGAAAAGATCCCCAGATCCACCGATAAAGGCTCTCTGGTTGCCAAGGTGATAGCCTTAGACACCGACTCGGTGCACAACTCTCGGATTACCCTACCAGTTTCTCCAGGTGACTGACGCCACCTTGTTCAGTCTACGGACCAATACACGGAGAGATCCGGACTATGAGGATGTTCAGTTACAGAGACCCGCGCCACCAGCGACTGGTTGTTGTTGCCAAGGACAACGGGGAGCCTGCTCTCTCTGCTACAGTCACCATCAAGCTGTCCACGGTGGAGACTGTCGTTAAGGCCTACTCTGACATGACGGAGGTGCCTCTGGAATATGACATCTTTTCAGACCTAAACCTGTATTTGGTCATCGGTCTGGGCTCGGTGTCGTTTCTCCTGCTGATCACCATATTGGTCACCATCGTGCTCAAGTGTCAGAAACCCAAGCCCAGCAAAGCGGCTCCTCCCTGCAGGAACAGTGTGATCAGTGAGAGGAACTCCACCATCGCAGATTCCACTCTGGTCTCCAACGATGCCTACTGGTACAGTCTGTTTCTAGCAGAGACCAGGAAAGGAAAGCTGGTGGTTAGACAGCCTGTGCCAAAGGGCTCCAGATACATCGTGTCCAGTTTACCAAGAGGCACAGGACTGACAGACACTAGTGACTCAGCAGCTTCCACTCTGCAGGTAGGAGCCCAATGTTCGCATTCCTTTATACATTTCTCAAATTATGCTATTTCATTTTCCTATGTAAAATGTTTATAGTTCCAACGTTTAGTGTACTCAGACAAATTGATAACCTGCGTTTCTTTTGGCAACATGCAGCGGTTTATAATCTTCAACTCATTTCTGAGTTAAACCTACTTCGAATCTTTTTAGCTCATATGTCTCGACTGCAAGGTCTTATAGTATGCAAAGAGTGGCGCTGTTTACTCGAAAAAACACCAGGCCATGAACGCCATGACGGTGAACCTTTGTTAGTGGGGTAGAGGTTGAAAAACAAACAGCTCCGTGTTGCTGAAACTCACACGAATAAAAAGCAGCACCATTTAACTCTCAAATCCGAAGAAACTTTTGGGGGATTTAAATCGCAGGAGAACGTTTTGATCGAGGTCATAACAGCAATTGTACAGACCATTAGAGACATGCATTAGATCGGCTGAAGTGCTTCGAACGTTAAACACACAACAATGGGGACCGTTGTTACCATGCAGTCACACAAAAGGTACGTGGCGCTCATTAGTCTTTTTTCAATCGTGTATCTTATATCTGCATCAGTGACTCATTATTCAATACCAGAGGAGATGAAAGAAGGATCAGTCGTCGCTAACCTTGCTACCGATCTCAGCCTGGATGTTAAAACACTGAATCAGAGGAAGATGCGTCTTGACATTATCGGCAATAAAAAATATGTGGATGTGAACAAAGAGACTGGTGAACTGTACATTGTTGAGAAGATTGACAGGGAACACTGCCCAACCAAGATGTCAGCATCGTGCTATCTTAAACTGGAAGTAATACTTGAGAATCCATTAAGAATCTTTAATATAGAACTGGAGATTTTGGATATTAACGACAACGCCCCACAATTCCGAAGAGATGCAATTCATCTAGATATATCTGAAGCAACGCCCGTTGGAGAGAGATTTTCGTTAAGCAATGCAGTCGACCCTGATATTGGAACCAATTCAGTAAAAACGTACAATTTGACTAAAAGTGAACATTTTAACCTTGAGGTTCAGACTGGCAGAGATGGGTCGAAGTTTGCCGATTTGATCTTGAAAAAGACTTTAGATCGGGAGCAGCAGGCTGTTCATAATTTAATACTCACAGCTGTAGATGGAGGCACACCTGCTCGTTCGGGCACTGCAAGTGTAATTGTTCGGGTCTTGGACACAAATGACAATGCACCTACTTTTGACAAAGTTAGTTTGAGTGTAAAAATTATGGAAAATTCTCCCATAGGAAGCCTCGTTGTTCATCTCAATGCAACAGACTTAGATGAGGGGTCAAATTCTGATATTGCCTACTCGTACAGTTTATATACGTCTGAGAAAACGCAAGAAACATTTAGTTTGAATCCTTCCACTGGTGAAATTACTGTCAAAGGAATGTTAAATTATGAGGATTTCAGGATTTATGATATGGAAGTTATAGCTACTGATAAAGGAGCCAATAGTTTATCAGGACAATGTACTATAAAGATTCTGGTTGAAGACATGAATGACAACCATCCAGAATTATCTATTAAATCATTTCAGAGTCCAGTCAATGAAAACACAGAGTTAGACACAGTGATAGCAGTAGTTAGTGTCAGTGATAAAGACTCAGGTGACAATGGAGTGGTTGATCTTCATATTCCAGATAATATGCCTTTCAAACTGAGGGAGTCCTCAGATAACTATTATGAATTAGTAGTGTCAGAGCCATTAGACCGTGAGAAGGTTCCAGAATATGACATCACGTTCACTGTGACAGACAGAGGTTCTCCTCCTTTATCGGACAATGAAACTATGACGTTAGAGCTGCTGGATGTTAATGACAATGTCCCACAGTTCCCTCAGTCATTTTATACCATACGCGTAATGGAGAATAACGCACCTGGGGCCTTGCTCAGTTCCCTCACTGCGTTTGACCCTGACCTCCACGAAAACCAGTACCTAGTTTACTTCATCCTAGAGAAGGAGATAGCCAACACCTCCATGTCCATGCTGTTCTCCATCAATCCAGAGAACGGTAATCTTTACGCACTAAAAACGTTTGACTATGAGATCGAGAAGGAGTTTCTTTTCCACATCGAGGCCAGAGACTCTGGCTCTCCTCCACTCAGCAGTAACGTGACGGTCCACATCATCATTGTGGACCAGAACGACAACGCTCCGGTTATTGTCTCTCCGTGGCGCGCGCACGGCTCGGTGGTGGAGGAAAAGATCCCCAGATCCACCGATAAAGGCTCTCTGGTTGCCAAGGTGATAGCCTTAGACACCGACTCGGTGCACAACTCTCGGATTACCTACCAGTTTCTCCAGGTGACTGACGCCACCTTGTTCAGTCTGGACCAGTACAACGGAGAGATCCGGACTATGAGGATGTTCAGTTACAGAGACCCGCGCCACCAGCGACTGGTTGTTGTTGCCAAGGACAACGGGGAGCCTGCTCTCTCTGCTACAGTCACCATCAAGCTGTCCACGGTGGAGACTGTCGTTAAGGCCTACTCTGACATGACGGAGGTGCCTCTGGAATATGACATCTTTTCAGACCTAAACCTGTATTTGGTCATCGGTCTGGGCTCGGTGTCGTTTCTCCTGCTGATCACCATATTGGTCACCATCGTGCTCAAGTGTCAGAAACCCAAGCCCAGCAAAGCGGCTCCTCCCTGCAGGAACAGTGTGATCAGTGAGAGGAACTCCACCATCGCAGATTCCACTCTGGTCTCCAACGATGCCTACTGGTACAGTCTGTTTCTAGCAGAGACCAGGAAAGGAAAGCTGGTGGTTAGACAGCCTGTGCCAAAGGGCTCCAGATACATCGTGTCCAGTTTACCAAGAGGCACAGGACTGACAGACACTAGTGACTCAGCAGCTTCCACTCTGCAGGTAAATAGTCCAATGTTCACGTGTTTCTATCTTATCATGTGTCAATATTAAGAACATTTTATTTCACAATTAAGACATTTCAAGATTACAAATCTTTCACAGTATGACGATTCATTTCAGCAATATCAGCAAAAAGGTAATTTTAAATCCACATAAAATGTATGAAATGTATTTTAATGTGCTTCACGTTAACCACAAAATATAAAGGTGGCGCTGTTTTCTCAATGAAAGAACGGTACATGAACGCCATGACAGTGAATCGCCGTCATCAGGGCAGCTCGTGAAACAACCGGAGAGCTCCGTGGAGCTGAAACTCCACTCCAAAAACGCAGCTTTCCTTTTAGAGCGGAAAAATCTTCTGGATTAAAACTGCGTGAATATGTTTGGGATTAAGGGCTTTACAGCTAAATTCAATATTACTGGAAACGTAAATTATATCGTTTAAAGCGCGGTGAACCCACACAACAATGAGGTCCTTTGTAACAATGCAGTCTTGCAAAAGGTACGTGTTGTTAGGTATTCTTATTCTTTTGTCTTTCGTTCACAATATTTCGACATCAGTGACTCATTATTCAATACCAGAGGAGATGAAAGAAGGATCAGTCGTCGCTAACCTTGCTACCGATCTCAGCCTGGATGTTAAAACACTGAATCAGAGGAAGATGCGTCTGGACATCATTGCAAATAAGAAATACCTGAATGTGAACAAAGAGACTGGTGAGCTGTATATTGTTGAGAAGATTGACAGGGAAAATATTTGCCCTACAAAGTCATTAGCGTCTTGCTATCTCAAACTGGAAATAATACTAGAAAATCCAGTACGAATATTTAACATAGAAGTAGAGATTTTGGATATGAACGACAACGCCCCACAATTTCGACGAGACGTCATACATCTAGATATATCCGAAGCAACGCCGAAAGGGGAGAGATTCTCTCTCAGCAATGCAGTTGATCCGGATGTTGGAAGCAATTCAGTGAAAACATACCATCTGACTGAAAGTGAACATTTTAATATTGAAGTTCAGACTGGCAGAGATGGGTCGAAGTTTGCCGATTTGATCTTGAAAAAGACTTTAGATCGGGAGCAGCAGGCTGTTCATAATTTAATACTCACAGCTGTAGATGGAGGCACACCTGCTCGTTCGGGCACTGCAAGTGTAATTGTTCGTGTTTTGGACACAAATGACAATGCACCTACTTTTGACAAAGTTAATTTGAGTGTAAAAATAATGGAAAATTCTCCAATAGGAAGCCTCGTTGTTCATCTCAATGCAACAGACTTAGATGAGGGGTCAAATTCTGATGTAACGTACTCATATAGTCTATATACGTCAGAGAAAACGCAAGAAACATTTAATTTGAATCCTTCCACTGGTGAAATTACTGTCAAGGGATTGTTAAATTATGAGGATTTCAGGATTTATGATATGGAAGTTATAGCTACTGATAAAGGAGCCAATAGTTTATCAGGACAATGTACTATAAAGATTCTGGTTGAAGACATGAATGACAACCATCCAGAATTATCTATTAAATCATTTCAGAGTCCAGTCAATGAAAACATAGAGTTAGACACAGTGATAGCAGTAGTTAGTGTCAGTGATAAAGACTCAGGTGACAATGGAGTGGTTGATCTTCATATTCCAGATAATATGCCTTTCAAACTGAGGGAGTCCTCAGATAACTATTATGAATTAGTAGTGTCAGAGCCATTAGACCGTGAGAAGGTTCCAGAATATGACATCACGTTCACTGTGACAGACAGAGGTTCTCCTCCTTTATCGGACAATGAAACTATGACGTTAGAGCTGCTGGATGTTAATGACAATGTCCCACAGTTCCCTCAGTCATTTTATACCATACGCGTAATGGAGAATAACGCACCTGGGGCCTTGCTCAGTTCCCTCACTGCGTTTGACCCTGACCTCCACGAAAACCAGTACCTAGTTTACTTCATCCTAGAGAAGGAGATAGCCAACACCTCCATGTCCATGCTGTTCTCCATCAATCCAGAGAACGGTAATCTTTACGCACTAAAAACGTTTGACTATGAGATCGAGAAGGAGTTTCTTTTTCCACATCGAGGCCAGAGACTCTGGCTCTCCTCCACTCAGCAGTAACGTGACGGTCCACATCATCATTGTGGACCAGAACGACAACGCCCGTTATTGTCTCTCCGTGGCGCGCGCACGGCTCGGTGGTGGAGGAAAGGATCCCCAGATCCACCGATAAAGGCTCTCTGGTTGCCAAGGTGATCGCCTTAGACACCGACTCGGTGCACAACTCTCGGATTACCTACCAGTTTCTCCAGGTGACTGACGCCACCTTGTTCAGTCTGGACCAGTACAACGGAGAGATCCGGACTATGAGGATGTTCAGTTACAGAGACCCGCGCCACCAGCGACTGGTTGTTGTTGCCAAGGACAACGGGGAGCCTGCTCTCTCTGCTACAGTCACCATCAAGCTGTCCACGGTGGAGACTGTCGTTAAGGCCTACTCTGACATGACGGAGGTGCCTCTGGAATATGACATCTTTTCAGACCTAAACCTGTATTTGGTCATCGGTCTGGGCTCGGTGTCGTTTCTCCTGCTGATCACCATATTGGTCACCATCGTGCTCAAGTGTCAGAAACCCAAGCCCAGCAAAGCGGCTCCTCCCTGCAGGAACAGTGTGATCAGTGAGAGGAACTCCACCATCGCAGATTCCACTCTGGTCTCCAACGATGCCTACTGGTACAGTCTGTTTCTAGCAGAGACCAGGAAAGGAAAGCTGGTGGTTAGACAGCCTGTGCCAAAGGGCTCCAGATACATCGTGTCCAGTTTACCAAGAGGCACAGGACTGACAGATACTAGTGACTCAGCAGCCTCCACTCTGCAGGTGAGAGTCGTTTGTTGATCCCACACCTGTACAGCTCTTACAAATATGCCAATTGTTTGTTTTATTAACGAACACTATTTTAATACCAATATAGGAATACGTAATTTGCAAACACTTTTAGGAAATTGTCTTAGAACAAATGCATATCAATTTAAGACATACATGCGCTCGTACATTCTCTTTTACACAAGATATTTTTACGTTTTCATTTTAATAGTAAAATGTATGTGCTGATTTAATTTATATAGTAATAGAAACCGTATTGTATAAATACATTATTTTTGAGAGAACCACCCAGATATGTTTTGCCTCAACATTTAAATGTACAATTTGTTATTGTCGTTCTTTACAAGTTATTACCCAGGGGTTTCACATGGCAATGCAAGATTAAATGCAATTAGCCAACAAAAACGCAAAATTATCTTAGACAGAAGAACATAATTTGATTCTAAACGTGTTAAAACGGCAAACAACCAATTTAAGACAAAACGAAAAATTTTAAGAAAAAGAAAACTAAAACTGACCATAATCCATACCAGCAGCACAAGACGATTAAAAGAACTCCCACGTGTAAATAATATGTTATGGTTTGAGGTTGAGTCGTGGTACACAAAAGGTAATTTAAATGTTCATATAACAAACGCTGATGAGAGGTACTCCTTCCTGCACGCAGCGTCGCTGTTCCCCAGTCATATGCTCTTGCGACATCACGGTCGCCCTGGCAGTCATCATTGAAGTGAAACGGAGAAAACGACGAATGGACAGCTCCTGGTGCTGAGTGAATTTGGATCTGAAGGATCTCTCAGTGTCTCTACTGGCATTCCTTTTAGGAATTTGACTGAAGCTTCACAGTTGTCCTACATGTTGTGCGGAATAATTTAGACCACGTTGAAGAAAACAAAGATCTGGGGTAACAATGGAAGGCTGGGTCTGTTCTCAATATTGGAAAAGGTATGTGTCGACAATTCTTCTTTTTGTTGCCACCTTAAATTCCACGTCGGCTGTATCACACTATTCTGTTCCCGAGGAACTCGAAGAAGACTCTGTCGTCGCAAATCTAGCTGGGGATTTGGGACTAGATGTGAAGACATTAGTCGAACGGAAAATGCGCATAGAGATTATTGCCAATCGGAAATATCTGGACGTGAACAAAGAAACAGGGGAGCTTTACATTGTTGAAAGAATTGACAGAGAGTCCCTATGTCCCGCCAAGACATCCTGTTATCTGAAAATGGAAGCAATAATTGAAAACCCAAAACGAATATTTTATATTGAATTAGAGATAATGGACATAAATGACAACGCACCTCATTTTCGAAGAGACACGATAGATTTAGACATTTCAGAGGCTACGCAGGCTGGTGAGCGCTTTTCTGTGAGTAATGCAGTTGACCCAGACGTTGGTTCAAACTCTGTGAAAACATACCATTTGAGCGAAAGTGATTATTTCACAATAGAAATTCAGACTGGAAGAGATGGATCCAAATTTGCTGATTTAATCCTGAAACAGACATTGGATCGAGAGCAGCAGGCTGTTCATTATTTAATACTTACAGCTGTAGATGGCGGTATGCCATCTCGTTCTGGTACTGCCAGCATTATTGTTCATGTTTTAGACACAAATGACAACGCCCCTACATTTGAAGAAGAGAGCTACCAAATCAGTGTAATGGAAAATTCTCCGATCGGAAGTCTTGTTATTCATCTCAATGCGACGGACTTAGATAAAGGGACAAATTCTGATATGATATACTCATACAGTTTATATACATCGGAGAAAACGCAAGAAACGTTTAATTTAAATCCAAACACGGGTGAGATTACTGTAAAAGGAGTGTTAAATTATGAAGATTTTAAGATTTATGATATGGAAGTTATAGCTACTGATAAAGGAGCCAATAGTTTATCAGGACAATGTACTATAAAGATTCTGGTTGAAGACATGAATGACAACCATCCAGAATTATCTATTAAATCATTTCAGAGTCCAGTCAATGAAAACACAGAGTTAGACACAGTGATAGCAGTAGTTAGTGTCAGTGATAAAGACTCAGGTGACAATGGAGTGGTTGATCTTCATATTCCAGATAATATGCCTTTCAAACTGAGGGAGTCCTCAGATAACTATTATGAATTAGTAGTGTCAGAGCCATTAGACCGTGAGAAGGTTCCAGAATATGACATCACGTTCACTGTGACAGACAGAGGTTCTCCTCCTTTATCGGACAATGAAACTATGACGTTAGAGCTGCTGGATGTTAATGACAATGTCCCACAGTTCCCTCAGTCATTTTATACCATACGCGTAATGGAGAATAACGCACCTGGGGCCTTGCTCAGTTCCCTCACTGCGTTTGACCCTGACCTCCACGAAAACCAGTACCTAGTTTACTTCATCCTAGAGAAGGAGATAGCCAACACCTCCATGTCCATGCTGTTCTCCATCAATCCAGAGAACGGTAATCTTTACGCACTAAAAACGTTTGACTATGAGATCGAGAAGGAGTTTCTTTTCCACATCGAGGCCAGAGACTCTGGCTCTCCTCCACTCAGCAGTAACGTGACGGTCCACATCATCATTGTGGACCAGAACGACAACGCTCCGGTTATTGTCTCTCCCTGGCGCGCGCACGGCTCGGTGGTGGAGGAAAAGATCCCCAGATCCACCGATAAAGGCTCTCTGGTTGCCAAGGTGATAGCCTTAGACACCGACTCGGTGCACAACTCTCGGATTACCTACCAGTTTCTCCAGGTGACTGACGCCACCTTGTTCAGTCTGGACCAGTACAACGGAGAGATCCGGACTATGAGGATGTTCAGTTACAGAGACCCGCGCCACCAGCGACTGGTTGTTGTTGCCAAGGACAACGGGGAGCCTGCTCTCTCTGCTACAGTCACCATCAAGCTGTCCACAGTGGAGACTGTCGTTAAGGCCTACTCTGACATGACGGAGGTGCCTCTGGAATATGACATCTTTTCAGACCTAAACCTGTATTTGGTCATCGGTCTGGGCTCGGTGTCGTTTCTCCTGCTGATCACCATATTGGTCACCATCGTGCTCAAGTGTCAGAAACCCAAGCCCAGCAAAGCGGCTCCTCCCTGCAGGAACAGTGTGATCAGTGAGAGGAACTCCACCATCGCAGATTCCACTCTGGTCTCCAACGATGCCTACTGGTACAGTCTGTTTCTAGCAGAGACCAGGAAAGGAAAGCTGGTGGTTAGACAGCCTGTGCCAAAGGGCTCCAGATACATCGTGTCCAGTTTACCAAGAGGCACAGGACTGACAGACACTAGTGACTCAGCAGCTTCCACTCTGCAGGTAGGAGCCCAATGTTCACGTGTTTCTATCTTATTACGTGTCGCTATAAGAACATTTTATTTCACAATTAAGACATTTCAAGATTACAAATCTTTCACAGTATGACGATTCATTTCAGCAATATCAGCAAAAAGGTAATTTTAAATCCACATGAAATGTATGAAATGCATTTTAATGTGCTTCACGTTAACCACAAAATATAAAGGTGGCGCTGTTTTCTCAATGAAAGAACGGTACATGAACGCCATGACAGTGAATCGCCGTCATCAGGGCAGCTCGTGAAACAACCGGAGAGCTCCGTGGAGCTGAAACTCCACTCCAAAAACGCAGCTTTCCCTTTAGCGCGGAAAAATCTTCTGGAATAAAACTGCGTGAATATGTTTGGGATTAAGGGCTTTACAGATAAATTCAATATTACTGGAAACGTAAATTATATCGTTTAAAGCGCGGTGAACCCACACAACAATGAGGTCCTTTGTAACAATGCAGTCTTGCAAAAGGTACGTGTTGTTAGGTATTCTTATTCTTTTGTCTTTCGTTCACAATATTTCGACATCAGTGACTCATTATTCAATACCAGAGGAGATGAAAGAAGGATCAGTCGTCGCTAACCTTGCTACCGATCTCAGCCTGGATGTTAAAACACTGAATCAGAGGAAGATGCGTCTTGACATCATTGCAAATAAGAAATACCTGAATGTGAACAAAGAGACTGGTGAGCTGTATATTGTTGAGAAGATTGACAGGGAAAATATTTGCACAACCAAGTCGTCAGCGTCTTGCTATCTGAAACTGGAAATAATACTAGAAAATCCAGTACGAATATTTAACATAGAAGTAGAGATTTTGGATATGAACGACAACGCCCCACAATTTCGACGAGACGTCATACATCTAGATATATCTGAAGCAACGCCGAAAGGGGAGAGATTCTCTCTCAGCAATGCAGTTGATCCGGATGTTGGAAGCAATTCAGTGAAAACATACCATCTGACTGAAAGTGAACATTTTAATATTGAAGTTCAGACTGGCAGAGATGGGTCGAAGTTTGCCGATTTGATCTTGAAAAAGACTTTAGATCGGGAGCAGCAGGCTGTTCATAATTTAATACTCACAGCTGTAGATGGAGGCACACCTGCTCGTTCGGGCACTGCAAGTGTAATTGTTCGTGTTTTGGACACAAATGACAATGCACCTACTTTTGACAAAGTTAATTTGAGTGTAAAAAAATAAATGGAAAATTTTCCAATAGGAAGCCTCGTTGTTCATCTCAATGCAACAGACTTAGATGAGGGGTCAAATTCTGATGTAACGTACTCATATAGTCTATATACGTCAGAGAAAACGCAAGAAACATTTAGTTTGAATCCTTCCACTGGTGAAATTACTGTCAAGGGATTGTTAAATTATGAGGATTTCAGGATTTATGATATGGAAGTTATAGCTACTGATAAAGGAGCCAATAGTTTATCAGGACAATGTACTATAAAGATTCTGGTTGAAGACATGAACGACAACCATCCAGAATTATCTATTAAATCATTTCAGAGTCCAGTCAATGAAAACACAGAGTTAGACACAGTGATAGCAGTAGTTAGTGTCAGTGATAAAGACTCAGGTGACAATGGAGTGGTTGATCTTCATATTCCAGATAATATGCCTTTCAAACTGAGGGAGTCCTCAGATAACTATTATGAATTAGTAGTGTCAGAGCCATTAGACCGTGAGAAGGTTCCAGAATATGACATCACGTTCACTGTGACAGACAGAGGTTCTCCTCCTTTATCGGACAATGAAACTATGACGTTAGAGCTGCTGGATGTTAATGACAATGTCCCACAGTTCCCTCAGTCATTTTATACCATACGCGTAATGGAGAATAACGCACCTGGGGCCTTGCTCAGTTCCCTCACTGCGTTTGACCCTGACCTCCACGAAAACCAGTACCTAGTTTACTTCATCCTAGAGAAGGGAGATAGCCAACACCTCCATGTCCATGCTGTTCTCCATCAATCCAGAGAACGGTAATCTTTACGCACTAAAAACGTTTGACTATGAGATCGAGAAGGAGTTTCTTTTCCACATCGAGGCCAGAGACTCTGGCTCTCCTCCACTCAGCAGTAACGTGACGGTCCACATCATCATTGTGGACCAGAACGACAACGCTCCGGTTATTGTCTCTCCGTGGCGCGCGCACGGCTCGGTGGTGGAGGAAAAGATCCCCAGATCCACCGATAAAGGCTCTCTGGTTGCCAAGGTGATAGCCTTAGACACCGACTCGGTGCACAACTCTCGGATTACCTACCAGTTTCTCCAGGTGACTGACGCCACCTTGTTCAGTCTGGACCAGTACAACGGAGAGATCCGGACTATGAGGATGTTCAGTTACAGAGACCCGCGCCACCAGCGACTGGTTGTTGTTGCCAAGGACAACGGGGAGCCTGCTCTCTCTGCTACAGTCACAATCAAGCTGTCCACGGTGGAGACTGTCGTTAAGGCCTACTCTGACATGACGGAGGTGCCTCTGGAATATGACATCTTTTCAGACCTAAACCTGTATTTGGTCATCGGTCTGGGCTCGGTGTCGTTTCTCCTGCTGATCACCATATTGGTCACCATCGTGCTCAAGTGTCAGAAACCCAAGCCCAGCAAAGCGGCTCCTCCCTGCAGGAACAGTGTGATCAGTGAGAGGAACTCCACCATCGCAGATTCCACTCTGGTCTCCAACGATGCCTACTGGTACAGTCTGTTTCTAGCGGAGACCAGGAAAGGAAAGCTGGTGGTTAGACAGCCTGTGCCAAAGGGCTCCAGATACATCGTGTCCAGTTTACCAAGAGGCACAGGACTGACAGACACCAGTGACTCAGCAGCGTCCACTCTGCAGGTATGGGAAAAATATCTATTTGACACGTGTTACACACGGATGCACTTCGTGAATGTCTATTAAGTCCACTCAAAAGTGACCATTGCAGCCACTTGTCATATCAGCGCTTGATAATTTTACTTTCCTACTACGCCTAAAATGAACCACGTATCAAAAGTAAAAATGTAATCTTGCACATTGGTCTTCATACACTTGCTGGAAGCTGGCTTCTACAAGAAATCTCTGTACCATTTTATAAAATGTAACAAGTAAATCTATACTCTCTTTATTGACAGATGTGTCTTGCTATTTCAGCTTAGATATTTCTGCATACATTTTGGGAGGATAATTGAGGCTAGATGTGGGGCAAACGGATACTATATTCAAAAAAAGTAACTGTCAGCAGAAATTATTGATGATACACCAGGTTGCATTGCAACACGGTCTCACGGCAGTTCGTGAAATGGTCAAGTTATTTATGTTTGGCGTTGTTTTTACGCAGAGACACCCGTGCGTAAAACTCGCAAAACACGAAGGAAAGATGATACTTTGATACATACTCTATGCCTTTACAATCACTTAAAAACAACACGTGAAACAAAACAAAAACAAACAAAACGTCTATAAAGTTTTCCAAATTTATAATGAACGGAAACTAAATAATACTTAACAGGTTTTAAGAATTCCACCTCCCATCCATGAAATAGAAGTTTAGAAATCAGAAAAAAAAACTTTACCAATATTTCCAGTTTGTTAAACTGTAATAAAAATCCACTCACACTCTACATTAGTTCAAAATAAGATTATTTGTTTTAAACATTTGCAAAGGCTCACACAAGACTAATTTCGTCGCTGCTCTCCACGAAAACACACACTGATGATGTCATCGTTCTCACGATAGTTTATTGGAGGAGAGACAGTCAGACATTGCATTACACGGACGCCACTCTCGGTCTCAGCGTAAAGAAGCGTTTAATTTTTCGAGATCCTCGTCTCGTTTGCTCTTTCAACGAGAGAACGGTGTATCCACGTTTCAGGTCACCATAAGGTTATAACGACATCTGCACGATGGCGCATCAGATCCGACTGTTGTTCGGGAGAGGGTACGTTTCCGTATTTCTCTTTCTTTCTGCCATCATGAATACGGTATCTACCGTCACCCATTATTCTGTTCCCGAAGAAATGGAGGAAGGCTCTGTCGTTGCTAATTTAGCAACTGATTTGGGATTAGACGTGAAGACGCTGAAGGGAAGGAAAATGCGCGTAGACGTTGTAGGCAATAAGAAATACATCGAAATCAACAAAGACACAGGAGAGCTGTTTATCTTTGAAAGGATAGACAGAGAGTTGTTATGCCGCTTGAAGACGTGCTTTCTGAAATTAGACGCTACAATTGAAAATCCAATACGAATGTTTAATATCGAGGTGGAAATCACGGATATTAACGACAACGCTCCTCATTTTCGACGGGGGACGATGCACCTGGACATCTCTGAATCAAGCCCCGTTGGAGAGAGATTCTCATTGAACAATGCTGCAGATCCAGATGTTGGAACGAATTCTGTGAAAAATTACCATCTGAGCTCAAGTGAACATTTCTCCATTGAAATTCAGACCGGGCGAGATGGGACAAAGTTTGCTGACTTGATTCTGAAAAAAGCTTTAGATAGAGAGCAGCAGGCTGTTCATAATCTAATACTCACTGCTGTGGACGGTGGAGTGCCCACGCGCACAGGTACAGCCAGCATCATTGTTCGCGTGCTTGATGTGAACGACCGGGCCTTCACGCGCCTCTTGACAAAGACATATATATCGTAGATGTAATGGAGAACTTCCCCGATTGGCAGTCTAGTAGTAAAAGTAAACGCCACTGATTTAGATGAAGGCTCAAATTCCGACATCGTTTATTCATATAGTTTGTATACATCAGAGAGACCACAACAGATGTTTAACTTGAATCCAGAAAATGGCGAAATCAGAGTGAAAGAGATGATAAATTATGAAGATTTAAAGCTTTATGAAATGGAGGTTATTGCCAGTGATAAGGGGCCTAACTTCCTTATCTGACGTGACAGTAAACTGACAATACAGGTGACAGATATGAATGACAACCACCCAGAAATATCCATAAAATCATTTCAAAGTCCAATAAAAGAAAATGAACCAATAGACACTGTGATAGCAGTAGTTAGTGTCAGTGATAAAGACTCAGGTGACAATGGAGTGGTTGATCTTCATATTCCAGATAATATGCCTTTTAAACTGAGGGAGTCCTCAGATAACTATTATGAATTAGTAGTGTCAGAGCCATTAGACCGTGAGAAGGTTCCAGAATATGACATCACGTTCACTGTGACAGACAGAGGTTCTCCTCCTTTATCGGACAATGAAACTATGACGTTAGAGCTGCTGGATGTTAATGACAATGTCCCACAGTTCCCTCAGTCATTTTATACCATACGCGTAATGGAGAATAACGCACCTGGGGCCTTGCTCAGTTCCCTCACTGCGTTTGACCCTGACCTCCACGACAAAACCAGTACCTAGTTTACTTCATCCTAGAGAAGGAGATAGCCAACACCTCCATGTCCATGCTGTTCTCCATCAATCCAGAGAACGGTAATCTTTACGCACTAAAAACGTTTGACTATGAGATCGAGAAGGAGTTTCTTTTTCCACATCGAGGCCAGAGACTCTGGCTCTCCTCCACTCAGCAGTAACGTGGCCGGTCCACATCATCATTGTGGACCAGAACGATAACGCTATCCGGTTATTGTCTCTCCGTGCGTGCGCCCGGCTCGGTGGTGGAGGAAAAGATCCCCAGATCCACCGATAAAGGCTCTCTGGTTGCCAAGGTGATAGCCTTAGACACCGACTCGGTGCACAACTCTCGGATTACCTACCAGTTTCTCCAGGTGACTGACGCCACCTTGTTCAGTCTGGACCAGTACAACGGAGAGATCCGGACTATGAGGATGTTCAGTTACAGAGACCCGCCACCAGCGACTGGTTGTTGTTGCCAAGGACAACGGGGCGCTGCTCTCTCTGCTACAGTCACCATCAAGCTGTCCACGGTGGAGACTGTCGTTAAGGCCTACTCTGACATGACGGAGGTGCCTCTGGAATATGACATCTTTTCAGACCTAAACCTGTATTTGGTCATCGGTCTGGGCTCGGTGTCGTTTCTCCTGCTGATCACCATATTGGTCACCATCGTGCTCAAGTGTCAGAAACCCAAGCCCAGCAAAGCGGCTCCTCCCTGCAGGAACAGTGTGATCAGTGAGAGGAACTCCACCATCGCAGATTCCACTCTGGTCTCCAACGATGCCTACTGGTACAGTCTGTTTCTAGCAGAGACCAGGAAAGGAAAGCTGGTGGTTAGGCAGCCTGTGCCAAAGGGCTCCAGATACATCGTGTCCAGTTTACCAAGAGGCACAGGACTGACAGATACTAGTGACTCAGCAGCTTCTACCCTGCAGGTATGGGAAAAATATCTGACATGTGCTACACACAGATGTAATTCGTAATTGTCCACCAAGTCCACTGAAAAGTGACCATTGCAGCCACTTGTCATATCAGCGCTTGATAATTTGACTCTATTCATTTATTGTAAGTTATACGCAGAAAATGAACCATGCATTACCTGTAAAAATGTAATTGTGCACATTGAAAACGTGTTAGATAAGTCTTCATACACTTCCTGGAATCTGGCCTCTAGAAAAATCAATACTAAAATAATAATCTTATCTCTTTCTTAATTTTTTGATTTTTATCTCTGCCTGGATCTTTTTGCATACAGACTGGGAGGAGAATTAAGGCTAGATGTGGGACACCCGGATACTATATTAAATAAAAAGTAACTGTCAGTAGCAAATACACACACGGTCACTTTGGATTCATTATGTTTGGCATTGTTTTTACGCACAGACACCCGTGCGTAAAACTTGCAGAACATGAAGCAAAAGATGATACTCTGATAGATACTCTAAACACTGTCAACACATTTGACAAATAAAAAACAAAACGTGTATTAAGTTATACAAATAAAGAGCGGAAACTGAAAACTACTTAACAGGTTTTTAGAATTTCACCTCCCATCCAGGGAATACAAAAATAGAAATCAGAAATGAAAACTTTATCAAAAGACTTATTTCCAGTTTGTTAAACTGTGATAAAAACCTACTCACACGCTGCCTTAGTTCAAAACAAGATTACATATTTGTTTTTAAAAGTCGCAAAGGCTCACACAAGACTAATTTCGTCGCTGCTCTCCACAAAAACACACACTGATGATGTCATCATTCTCACGATAGTTTATTGGAGGAGAGACAGTCAGACATTGCATTACACGGACGCCACTCTCGGTCTCAGCGTAAAGAAGCGTTCAATTTTTCGAGATCCTCGTCTCGTTTGCTCTTTCAACGAGAGAACGGTGTATCCACGTTTCAGGTCACCATAAGGCTATAACGACATCTGCACGATGGCGCATCAGATCCGACTGTTGTTCGGGAGAGGGTACGTTTCCGTATTTCTCTTTCTTTCTGCCATCATGAACACGGTATCTACCGTCACCCATTATTCTGTTCCCGAAGAAATGGAGGAAGGCTCTGTCGTTGCTAATTTAGCAACTGATTTGGGATTAGACGTGAAGACGCTAAAGGGAAGGAAAATGCGCGTAGACGTTGTAGGCAATAAGAAATACATCGAAATCAACAAAGACACAGGAGAGCTGTTTATCTTTGAAAGGATAGACAGAGAGTTGTTATGCCCCTTGAAGACGACTACATCGTGTTTTCTAAGATTAGACGCTACAATTGAAAATCCAATACGAATGTTTAATATCGAGGTGGAAATCACGGATATTAACGACAACGCTCCTCATTTTCGACGGGGGACGATGCACCTGGACATCTCTGAATCAAGCCCCGTTGGAGAGAGATTCTCATTGAACAATGCTGCAGATCCAGATGTTGGAACGAATTCTGTGAAAAATTACCATCTGAGCTCAAGTGAACATTTCTCCATTGAAATTCAGACCGGGCGAGATGGGACAAAGTTTGCTGACTTGATTCTGAAAAAAGCTTTAGATAGAGAGCAGCAGGCTGTTCATAATCTAATACTCACTGCTGTGGACGGTGGAGTGCCCACGCGCACAGGTACAGCCAGCATCATTGTTCGCGTGCTTGATGTGAACGACAACGCCCCTTCATTTGACAAAGACGTATATATCGTAGATGTAATGGAGAACTCCCCGATTGGCAGTCTAGTAGTAAAAGTAAACGCCACTGATTTAGATGAAGGCTCAAATTCCGACATTGTTTATTCATATAGTTTGTATACATCAGAGAGAACACAACAGATGTTTAACTTGAATCCAGAAAATGGCGAAATCAGAGTGAAAGAGATGATAAATTATGAAGATTTAAAGCTTTATGAAATGGAGGTTATTGCCAGTGATAAGGGGCCTAACTCCTTATCTGGACAGTGTAAACTGACAATACAGGTGACAGATATGAATGACAACCACCCAGAAATATCCATAAAATCATTTCAAAGTCCAATAAAAGAAAATGAACCAATAGACACTGTGATAGCAGTAGTTAGTGTCAGTGATAAAGACTCAGGTGACAATGGAGTGGTTGATCTTCATATTCCAGATAATATGCCTTTCAAACTGAGGGAGTCCTCAGATAACTATTATGAATTAGTAGTGTCAGAGCCATTAGACCGTGAGAAGGTTCCAGAATATGACATCACGTTCACTGTGACAGACAGAGGTTCTCCTCCTTTATCTGACAATGAAACTATGACGTTAGAGCTGCTGGATGTTAATGACAATGTCCCACAGTTCCCTCAGTCATTTTATACCATACGCGTAATGGAGAATAACGCACCTGGGGCCTTGCTCAGTTCCCTCACTGCGTTTGACCCTGACCTCCACGAAAACCAGTACCTAGTTTACTTCATCCTAGAGAAGGAGATAGCCAACACCTCCATGTCCATGCTGTTCTCCATCAATCCAGAGAACGGTAATCTTTACGCACTAAAAACGTTTGACTATGAGATCGAGAAGGAGTTTCTTTTCCACATCGAGGCCAGAGACTCTGGCTCTCCTCCACTCAGCAGTAACGTGACGGTCCACATCATCATTGTGGACCAGAACGATAACGCTCCGGTTATTGTCTCTCCGTGGCGTAGCGCCCTCGGTGGGTGGAGGAAAAAGATCCCCAAGATCCACCGATAAAAGGGCTCTCTGGTTGCCAAGGTGATCGCCTTGAGACACCGACTCGGTGCACAACTCTCGGATTACCTACCAGTTTCTCCAGGTGACTGGCTTGTGCTTTTCAGTCTGGACCAGTACAACGGAGAGATCCGGACTATGAGGATGTTCAGTTACAGAGACCCGCGCCACCAGCGACTGGTTGTTGTTGCCAAGGACAACGGGGAGCCTGCTCTCTCTGCTACAGTCACCATCAAGCTGTCCACGGTGGAGACTGTCGTTAAGGCCTACTCTGACATGACGGAGGTGCCTCTGGAATATGACATCTTTTCAGACCTAAACCTGTATTTGGTCATCGGTCTGGGCTCGGTGTCGTTTCTCCTGCTGATCACCATATTGGTCACCATCGTGCTCAAGTGTCAGAAACCCAAGCCCAGCAAAGCGGCTCCTCCCTGCAGGAACAGTGTGATCAGTGAGAGGAACTCCACCATCGCAGATTCCACTCTGGTCTCCAACGATGCCTACTGGTACAGTCTGTTTCTAGCAGAGACCAGGAAAGGAAAGCTGGTGGTTAGGCAGCCTGTGCCAAAGGGCTCCAGATACATCGTGTCCAGTTTACCAAGAGGCACAGGACTGACAGATACTAGTGACTCAGCAGCTTCCACTCTGCAGGTACAGATGACCTTTAAATAAACCCTTATTCCTAACTTTACTTTTGTGAAGAAAAATATCTGGCCTCCATGAGGATCTTAATTCTAAATACAACAATTAATTAATGTATTAATGTATCAGACCACATACATTGAGCAAAACAACAACAAAATAACTAAATCACTATAAAAGCTGGGCATCGATGCACAGTATAAGCACGTGTAATTTTTTGTTGTATCCCTGATGTTATCTGTGTAAGGATACTCTGTGGCTTCAATTTCCGTATGTGTGTGTGACTTGTTTACACATTGGTTTGCGGTTAAATACCGTTTCACTCAATCTCTCTATATGATAATATAAAAATTCAGTGTAAAACATATAAATTATTCAACAGGTACTTACTAATAATGAACATAAAAGACTCCCAATAAAACCTTTTACATTAAACCAGGGGAGAAGCCAAAACTTTGTTAAAGATGTTAAAACATCCATTACAAAATGGAAATAATATACTACATTTATCATTTAAATAGAATGCAAAAAAATGGTTACATGAGGTCACACCTCTGCTTCATAAAATATCTTGCAGCTGTTTAAAGTTTTGCTGTCATTTTACAGTGCGGCATTTGCTCACAAAGGCTTTTCATCTGAAACTGCTTCAGAGTAATTTCTGTGTGACTTCGGTTTGTGACGGATGTATCAGTGAAATGTATTCACTGCAAATAAAAAGACAATCAAGTCTAAAGAAGGACATAAATGTTATATCCCGAGCTAGCTTAACACTATTTTTCAAACAGTGAGTCTGTGAGTAAGGATTCTTTGAACTAATAATCTGGTCACTGTCATGCATGGCCCTCTATTTGTCTTCAAATATCTGAAATGAAAGTGCTGATTGCTATGTAATAATGTTTAAAGTGCCGTTTTTCCAGTGTCAACGTCATTTGATTATTCTTTTTTTTTAAATAATTATTTGTATTATTTCCATCAAGAAGTAATACATATACCAGCATATTGCTTAATTTCATACATCAATCAGAATACAACTCCTACTAGTAACAGTATTCCTCTACTCCACATTTTTGATGCACAAACCCAAACACACACCCACCCACACATACACACTTGGTTTCCAGCTCTCAATCACCATACCTAGTTCTTATTTCTTAGCCATTAAATTTCTTAGCCATTAAACGCTTCAATTGTTGCCTTTTGTTCCGGTCTTCAGACATAGATTTTTCTATACTTAAATAATATTTCATTAGTCCCTTCCATTGCTGTAGCGACGGGGGCCTCTGTATCCTTCCAATACTGTAAAATTATTTTTTTATATACCAGAGAGGAGAAAAGGACCATCCATCCAATGGGGTATTTTAGCTTGTCTGTATTTTGGAGGATACTGCTCAAGACTGTGAATAAAATTTTGATTTTACAAGTGTTTTTTTTATCTCTAACCAACCCTTACAAACCTTCTCACATTCCCAGAAAGCGTGTATTATTGTCTCCTTGTGTATACCACATTTTACACAAACAGGGGAGAAAGAGGCATCAAATGTATTTATTTTTGATTTAGTGTAGTCATGAGCTTGTATTGTATGAGATGCAGATTATCATTGGTGGTAATGGTGTTGGTTATATTTAGGCAATCTTTCCAGGTTATATCAGAGTTATTTATTTTAAGATCTTTGTTCCAACCCTCATATATTTTTGGAGAGAATAATTATATGCCTGTGCTTCTATAAGGTGTTTGTACACTTTCCCTATTAATTTCTTGTTTTCTCCCGAGTTTAGGAATAGCCTCTGAGTAGCTGAGGGTTCTGTAGACCTATTATAGTTCAAATCAAAGTTATCTGTTATCCAGCTCTTTAATTGAAGATATCTAAAAAGTTCCTTATTAGTTAAATTAATATTACCAATTGTTCAAATGGCTTTATAGTGATATGAGAAGTAATATCTCCAATAGTTGTTATTCCTTTGTCACTCCATGATCTCCACTTCAGCTACTCCTTCTGTATGGTGATGGAGATGGATCATTTGATTATTCAATTCTATCTATCTATCTATCTATCTATCTATCTATCTATCTATCTATCTATCTATCTATCTATCTGTCTGTCTGTCTGTCTGTCTATCGGTAAGTATTCTGCTATAAAAATTAACAACGATAAAGCTAAATGTAAAACTGCCCACTTTAATAGAACAGAATGTAACAAGCAGCAGTATCTGTTATAAAGGGTCACAAACCATGCTTAGTCTGTGGTATTTTTTAAAGATAACATGTTATTCATTGTGCGTCGACGCCAACTCTGTGATCATTGGATACATACACAAATAATTCTTTTTTTGTGCTTGCAATGGCCTGACCATTAAATTGCTTGTTTTGTTTTTCTCCCCACTCTAAAGTACCCTAAATGAGGAAAGTCCACTCTGCAGCTGGAGGTATGCAGGAGTCTCACACCAGATGCCCTTTTATGAATGATGTTACAGAACTTAGTGATTGAATGGCTTTTTTGTGTTTGTTTTGTTTTCAGTGGATGTTTTTACAATGATTTTGTCCTTTTTAGTTTATCTTGGAGAAGGAGATTTTTTAATTGCAAAGGGTCAGTCAGTTGACACCAAATGCAGCTGGTCAAATCTCCCGTGTTAACCTCTTCATGCCTACATTTTTGTATCCGTTACTCATTTTAAAGCCTCATCACCAAATCCCACTAAAATGTGTCCATGCAATCTAACTACCAAAGTAATTAACACTACTTCTGTCAGTACTTCAGAATCATGTCCCCTCTCAAAGTTTTTTAAACAATTTGACAGAGCCTAAAAATATGGCCCGGATGATCAGGATTGACCTTAGGGGACAAAGACATAGTAATCATAATACTGTATACTGAGTCTGACACTCACTGTGGTCAGTTTTGCAGACAGGCAAACATTTTGGTCCAAATGACGCAGTATTGAAACATTATTTCTGTCCTAGTCATCAATTTTGGTAAAACAAAGTGAGAGTCAAGTATAGCCAGTCCCTGCACACACCTGTATCCTAGGCTCATAGAGCATTACTCTTTGAACACAAAATGATAACATCAACATGCTGCTCTGCCTAAAGGTCATTGATCACAGTTCTTAAAACTCTTTTACTTCAACTAACAAATGTTGCCATTTGCTGGCTTTTTCACAATCTGGCTTTTGCTGTTTCTACACATGACAATAAAAACTGTCTTTAATTGAATCACTATGTTCTCAAAAGGATCCAGTGCATGTGTAGATTAATTTGTGTTCATCCCCTACTGACCCACCTCTAATAGATTATAAGTATATCCTAATTTTGAATGTTTATTGGAATTGGACTGTGCTGTTGTATGATTGGGTAGTTATGTTGTAAGTGTTACTGAATGACACATTGAATTTCTGCTGTCTGCTGTAGTGTGAATTGTGACCTAATTCTTTGTGCAGGAGAGGCGCAAAGTGAAACCAGTCAGCCAGTTGCCTAGCAACCACTCTCCTTCACATAATTTTGGAGCATGGTATTCATTGATAGACCCGCCACCTCACCACTACATGTTCAAGGATCTGCCCAACCCCTCCACCCACTCTATCTTCTGCCTGAAGCCCCTGTCTGAATGACAGACATCGACTGCATGAGATATGTCAGTTTGGCCAGTCACAAGGCTGTCCGTACTGTGGTTCATTTCTAGATGTATAATTCTCTTTTCTCATTGGCAGGGTTCCACCAGCAGCAGCAGCAGCGGTTCGACATAACACACCTCCAGCTGCGTACTGGATTGACCCTGACAGGAGCGCTTCACAGAGGAAAGGAAAAAACCCTACCCATAACATAACCCCACATCCATCCTGCTCAGTCTGATCTGTGTTTCCTCACAATCTGTAGTTGTCATGCTATAACACCAAATGGACTATGGTGGCTAATTATGGACACAACCCTCCCCCTTTATTTCTTTAAGCACATGAAAAGCCAATCAACAATGCCTCTATGTCCATTCAATATGCATGATAAGAGTGCATGGCTTCAACCACACTACAAGACTTTCATACAAAAAAATTCAAGAGGAGATACTCGCAAAGAAGAAGACTGTACGAAAAATTGCACCTGTGGATTTTTAAAGAAGCCTCAACAAGGACTATTAAGAGTGGACATGGAAATGTTGAAATGCCTTTAAGAGACAGTTTTCTCTCTCTAAAAATGAAACACATGTTGGATATTACATTTGTAACCTCTGTGTTTGTCTTGCTCCATAACAGCATTGATGTATAACAATAACTTAACTAAGAAGTAACACAGCACAATTAACTAAATGTCAGAAAAGCAACAACGTAGAATTTTAAAGTATGTAAACAAAAGGGAATCAGTATTTTATAAGTGTGGTAGCTTTTAGTCATTTTATGTTTTGTACTTGACTTTGTGCTTTATATGTGAGCTAGGCCTAAATATATGAATGAGAGTGCTGAGAGATTAAGTTAAAGAAACCAGTACATTAAACAGATAAAATTGAGGCCTTCAGCCGTTATGTATCTGCCTTTCAGTTGTTTCTGCATGAGATAATCAAAGTACTTTAATAGCTTTAGATATTTTATAATATTGCAAAATCCATTTTCTGTAGTTAGGCCTTACTGTTTATTTTTAAAAACAATATGGAAGATTCAATTTCAATGACCACAATGAAGAAGAACAACAGCATCATTTGTTTGTCCCAGTGGACAAACAAATGATGCTGTTGTACTTCTTCATTCCAGTTTCCATCTATGGATTCAGAAAGTTAAGTGTACTCTCAGCTTAAATGTAAGTTAACAGTGTACTTGAATATTATGCCCACATGGACATTTCTGGAGAATAAGAGTCTATGGGATTAAACTGAACACAAATGAACACAGTGAGTTCTTGAGAATGGTTGGAATACTATGTCCTTATGACTACTGTATATACATCACATGTAATTTAACTTTTTTTTTATAGCCAAACTCTGGATGTTTCTTAATTCCAATGTCTTCTGAGATTGTGTAACAAGTTGAAAATTCACATCATGACTTAATGTTTACTTTACAATAGTGAAATCCTGAATAATGCTCATGTGTATTACTGACTACTGTATGTATCTGCATATGCAACACACAAATAGTGATATAGATATGACTGACATATATACATCTGAATCTATAAATATGCTTTTCTTTTTCAATACCAATGCTGACATTTTTAAGGTGAACAAAAACAGTGGAACTCCTGTGCCATCAGATTTATGGGCCAACTAGTATGTGCAACACTACAATACATTGTGTTGTCACATAACTCTTTAGCAAAGTTCACATTGCATTACTTGTATGAAGTTGTAATGTTTTACAGGCAAACATATACAATAAGTGCTTTTTGTGGTACAGTGGTACCTTTATGGTGCAGTATGTAGTAACTTGTGTAATGTGAGCTTATTGTATGCTATGGTTTGGTATGTATGATCTATTAAATACAACAACAAACTAAATGGTGAACTTCTAAATCTCTTGAGTTTTGCATCAAAAGGCATAACACTCCTTTGGGGCTGCTCCATTATTGTAAAAGGAAGATTAGTTTTAGTATATAAAGCAGGTCCACATTTAGTGAATCTACACTAAGGAACATTTGTATTGACACCCTGATGTATATTATCAAGGATCAAGTCAAACTACATATGTGATGACACTGTTAGTAAGTTAAAGACTTACTTTACTTAATCATAAGGCCTCTCCCACCCTTGTCAGCTAGTTAACCAACTTGCTTAAGTTTTACATCACTTGATATATCAGTTAATTAAAAAAACATTTAGCTAATTTCTAAAACAAATCACAGGCACTACGACAGTAGATTTTCCTGTCTAAGTCACTTTATGGAACACTAATTTGCTTGAATGCACATTGCAGTACAGTTTATGGAAATGGAAATGATGGAAATGTGTTGATTTTGCTGATTCAGAGAGCTCACATAGTGATTCGATTAAGGGACAGCTGTACTGCAAGCTTGCATTATCAACTCATAAAGAAGACTTACTGTAACTTTTCTGATAAGTATAACTAAGGGTTCCCACCAGATTTAAATGAACCTTTTAGTGTTTCATATTTAGGTTCTGTGAGACATAAATAATAAACACAAACAGGAAACTATGAAATATAGTGTAGTGATGATGCAGAATTGTACCAATAGTACATGAATTACTGGTCTATGCCATCTCATTACTTAACTGTTGCATCCTACAAAGTTGGATTCAAAGTGCAGTATGATAATGACAAAACATCTGCAAGGCAACTTCAATAATTTCAAATTCGGCATAGACTGTTATTATCTTCACCTTCTATTACTATTTTAGTAAAATAATCAATTGGCTTTAGTTAAAAAGGTCTCTTTTTATCTGAAAAAAATAAAGAGTAACAATCCACACAGGCTGAAAATTCTGTTTGTGCTTCGGTTGAAGGAGAACACTCTTCCCCCCAAAAATAAATGACCACTACATCACATAAATATCATGCTTTGTATGCATGTTGTTTAACATCAAACGAACCCTTGCACTTTTCTAAGAACAAGTTACCTGATACACGATAATATTTTACAAATTCTAACATATTTTAATTTCTCTAATTCACTTGCAGGCATGTAAGGCAGTGTTGATTAGAAGACTGTCTCCTCAAAAGCTTTAAACTATTAAAAAGAGATCATGTCACTGTCTTCAGCAAAACATGTTTTGTCTGTGTGTCCTTGTTTATGTGCAGCAAGAACACATCATTTGAACATTTTAAGGACTGTTTTTATCCTATAAAAAGTCCAGTTTTTCGGTAATACTAATCCAGGAGGCAATACTCTCTACTCTCTCTACTCTACTTTCGGTAAAAGGCATTTGAGTCATTACGTATTCTTATTTTATATCTATCAATATCCATTTCTCAACCGATTGAGGATCAATAAGGCTTGCAGATCACTATGTAAAAGGTCAAGGGTTCTAGTCCAGGCTTTTTTTTTTCTAATACTAGCATAATTCTTTAATTGAGTGAATGATTTTCTAAAACATTTCAAGTAATTCAAGTGCACAATATGTGTGTGTCAAAACATGAGGGGCCAGGCAATTGAGGACGTATATGACAATACCTCTCGAATGTACGATGGCAGACAATGAATGTTAGCAGGATTTTTGTATGGAATGAAAGTGTCTGTCTCTGTGTCTGTCTGCACACATGACCTCATCTCCCCAGAGAGATGATATCATGTGTGAGCAGGAGAGCTTGAAATTCAGGCCCAAAGGATGAGCTATTTTGATTTAATATCCCTCACCCTAACATTTCAGTAGCACATTTTAGCATTTCAGATGTGTGTGTGTGTGTGTGTGTCTTTGTAATAACAAAAATAAAGATTTTATATAGGATTGTTGTGATACAACTGTGTTTGTTTGGAGCAAAGTGAAATAAGAAAAAGCTTGAGATCAGAAACATTGACACTGAGAGGAGACTGCCACACTGTCTGTTGTCTGCTGCTTGGTCCACTGGCAGACTAGCACAATGATACAAAACAACGCACCAATGCGGAACAAAGCACTAGAACAACCACCAGCTGGCACTAGTAGGCTATCACATGTGCATCATACGTCACACCACATGTATTCTTATCTGGGGTCTCATTTGCTATGCATAATTTTAGTTACACTGAAGGGGACAATGGGATTTTAAGAGTGATATATTATGTGTTTTTCCACTGATACCTTCATTACAAGGGTATCAGTGGATACAGCTCACTTTCTTTGTCTGCAGCATTCACAGCTCCTGCATCCCTCCCCCTCTGCTTCCTTCCTTCCTGCGCACTGCTTGCTTTCAGCACCATGGACAGTGGATCTGCGTTGCCATGGTAACGTGCTGTCTGTTAGCTGGAGGTCGCGGTGAGCTCTGAAGCTGCCTGTAATTTAATATTCTGACATGCACCCCCTCCACTTCATCCGCAGCATGCAGACATTATCTGAGCATCCTCTGTCAAATATTATCGCTACCTCTGCCTACCAAGGCTGATAATAATAGGAAATTAGATGCTCTGGAACAGTCTGGTAGCATTGATGCAGCATGAGGGCAAACGATGGAGGCAGAAATGGGAGTAGGTGTTGCACAATGCTGCAGCGCTCGTGCACGCGCACGTGTACGTTTGGCCTAATTCCAGAAGCAATACGTAGCTGTAGTATGTGGGAGGGGTGCGGAGATTCGGATTTTACTGTGTAGGTCACCTTGTTTCCTAGCTGCTGGTAGTGTGATTGTTATTTCATATCATGATTTATTCTGGATATTACCCTGCACTGCAGCAGCATGGAGCACACGGTACAACTGCATATGAACCACAATGTACAGCAGACATACGAATAGGTTCATCATAGCTGCATTTGCAGGTTTAATCCATGAGATGTCACTGCTCACCTCTTCAACAGGAGAAAGATTGTGGGAGTGTGCTGAGTAGACCACACAGAGGAGAATGTGACAGCTTCCTACATTAGAACCAATACGATAGAGAATTAAATAACGTTCTTTTTTAAACATTTTAGTAATACCTTTTTAAGGAGAAAAAATATCTTAACAATAAAATTGCTGCCGTGCATTCATTTTCTAATTGTTCACGTTCATTTCGACACAATTAGTTGCCAGTAGTCATTCTCGCAAATAGCAGATTGGACTTTTAGTCATTGAAATATGTGTAGAAAAATTTAAATTAGTATTTACTTTCTTAAAAAATAATGGGAGGTTGCGTATCCAATGTGGCAACATTACATATTGGCTGGCTAATTGTGGGAAACGGACATTGCACTACAACGGGTAACGAAAACAAAACAAAAAAATTTTGAAAACATTTTTGAAATATGATATTTGAGACATTTCGGAACCAAGGCAGCCTTTAACGCAGTTTTTTTTTAAATGACCTTTTTCACAACTTCAACTCCTACTTGCATGCTGTCTAAATGCAGATGTGGGGAAGAAATTCAGCAAAGCCACACACGCACTGTAGGCTAAACTAGAAGAAACCTTATCGTCAACGCACCAGAGTGAAAGTGACAATGGGTGGTGCTGTTACACTATATATCACCACAGTGTCTGTGTGTGAGGGGGGATCTTTTTTACATGTGCATTCAGTAACGACCCAAAGAGACGGGTTGAAAGACCGAACTAAACAGCCTTCATTCAGAATGGTGGTTCCCGCAGACCATTACTGTTTATTATCCGTGAGAGAATACTAAAAAAAAAAACAATTTTGTTGACAGATTTAAGACTATTTTTTTCTCCAGAAATGGCGATAACGGACATCAAAGGAGAATGGCTGGGTGTGTGGATTTATTTCTGTCTGTCCCTGCTGATTGTGACTAATTTGAAAGGAATCTCTGCACAGATACGATATTCAATTCAGGAAGAAGTCAAATTAGGAACGGCAGTTGGAAATGTGGCCAAAGACCTTGGATTAGATGTGGGACGACTGACGGATAGGAATCTTCGTGTCATTGCAGGAACAAAGCAGGATTTGTTTAAGGTAAATCCGAGAGATGGAGTTTTGTTAGTCAGCGAGAGAATAGACAGGGAGGAGCTGTGTGTAAAAACGGCTCCATGCATCACAAATCTGAAAGCAGTTGTAGAAAATCCTCTCGAGATGCACCAAATAATAGTTGAAATACTCGATATAAACGACAATTCTCCGAGATTCCCAGAAGAAAATTACACATTAGAGGTGCTAGAGTCCGCCATAGTTGGTTCTCGATTTCAAATGGAAGGAGCACACGACTTGGATGCTGGTTTGAATTCCTTACAATCATATAAGCTCAACCATAACCAGTATTTTCGCCTGGAAACCGAAGAATTTGGGGAGGATGGAAAGGTTCCATTTCTCATTTTACAGCGACCTTTGGATAGAGAACACGTCGATCAACACTGGTTACTCTTAACAGCTAATGATGGAGGTAAACCTTCAAAATCTGGTACTATTAATATCACTGTCATTGTGTCTGATATAAATGATAACTCGCCTAAGTGTGATAAACAGAAATACACCATAACAATAAAGGAAAACGCACCTGCAGGGACATTTCTGCTGACAGTAAATGCATCTGACTCAGATGAGGGAATGAACAGTTTGATTGAATATTCTTTACGGAGTAAACTTAGAAAACTCTCATCTGAACCGTTTGATTTAAATAGCAGCACTGGTACACTTACATTGAAAGAGGGCCTTGATTACGAGGAAAAGCAAGTCTATGAAATTAAGGTACTGGCTGCGGACAAAGGTGCTGTGTCTCTCTCCACACACTGCAACGTGGTTGTTAGAGTGGAAGACGTGAACGATAATAAACCCGAAATAGACATCACATCCCTTTCAAGTCGCATTTCAGAGGATGCACCTCCTGGCACGGTGGTGGCGTTGATGGATGTGACGGACCTTGACTCAGGTGTGAACGGACAGGTGGTCTGCAGTGTGCCCGGCCATTTACCTTTTGACTTAAATCCATCCCCGGACGGACAGTCATACTCTTTGGTCACGAAGGACTACCTAGATAAGGAAACCATGCATATATATAATATTACAATAATGGCTAAGGATTTAGGGAGCCCCGCTATGTCATCTACGAAGGTAATACAGGTAGATGTGCTAGATGTTAATGACAATCGTCCTTTGTTCACTGAAAGCCCATATACTTTTTATGTGCCTGAAAACAACAAGGCTGGAATTTCAATTTTTTCAGTGAGCGCGGGAGATGCTGATGAAGGCGAAAATGCGGCAGTCACATATTCACTCAACCGGAAGATTCCAGGGCCCACTGTAACTTCTTTTTTGAATATAAATGAAGCCGATGGCACCATTTCCGCACTAAAAGGTTTTGACTTTGAAACACTGAAAACTTTCCAGTTCCAAGTTGTTGCCACAGATTCTGGAACTCCGTCACTAAGCAGCAACGTCACAGTGAACGTGTTCATTCTGGATCAGAACGACAACGCTCCAGTCATCCTGTATCCAGTCAGCTCTAACGGTTCTGCTGAAGGTGTGGAGGAGATTCCCCGCAATGTGAACGCAGGACACTTGGTGACTAAAGTCAGAGCCTATGACGCTGATATAGGATATAACGGCTGGTTACTGTTTTCACTGCAGGACGTTACTGACCACAGTCTCTTTGGTTTGGACCGCTATACAGGACAGATCAGAACACTTCGCTCATTCACAGAGACAGACGAGGCGGAGCATAAACTGGTCATACTGGTGAAAGACAATGGGAACGTTTCACTCTCAGCAACAGCTACTGTGCTTGTCAAAGTTGTGGAGCCCAAAGAGGCTTTTGCTGCTTCTGATGTTAAAAGTGCAACAAAGGATGAGGAGGAGAATAATGTGACTTTTTACCTGATGATAACTTTGGGCTCAGTTTCAACACTTTTTCTCATCAGTATCATCGTGCTGATTGCAATGCAGTGCTCCAAAACCACAGACTATACTTCTAAATATCTACAAGAGACTAATTATGATGGGACACTGTGTCACAGCATCCAGTACAGATCTGGAGACAAACGGTACATGCTAGTAGGACCCAGAATGAGTATAGGATCTACTATAGTCCCGGGCAGCCATGCGAATACACTAGTGCTGCCTGACAGGAGAGGGGCATCTGGAGAGGTAAGACATGAAAAACGTTTTACACAGTATGTTTACAAGCATATAATTCTGTGTTTTTGCTTTGCTTAAAGTTTGCTTCTCATTGTGTCTTCAAAGCATTTTGCACAGAGAAAAGTACTAAATATAAGTTGCAATACACTCACATATTTCTTGCACGAGTTTGTTTGACATTCTATTGTATTTTTGTCTCGTTAATCATAGGAAGTGTTCCTTTACATAGGGATGTAAAAATGCAAGTTATTGCAAACTTTTGAATGTGGCAAGATAGCTCCGTCTGTAACAGCAACTAACAGCCAGTCTCTCTTCATAAACATATAAGCTTATAACCATGATGAATACTAATCAATTTGACATACATACGAGCTCATTCGTTGTCCCTAATTATGACCGCTATCCATGGTGCTGAAATGAAACTGGTACCGTTTTCCAGCTAACCAGAGCAATTCTAGACTGCATTTGGGGATTTGTGGGTGGTGAGCTTTTGAATGTTAGGTTGCAGAACATTAAAAACTGTCAGCATTCAGATATCAGATGTAAACGGCAACAGTCCACATTTCGACCAAACCCCTTCAGAGTTTTATCTTGTAAAAACTAACATTGTTGTTCATACAGAACATAGTGCACAACCAAGTTGAATTAAATTAAATTGACGTAATAAGCATTCTTTTCATTCATTTTCTTTTTAGAAAACTGTTAACTGTAGTATTTTGCGTTTTTTTCAACATATCAAGAGTAATTCTATGTACATTTTGTTTGCCACATAAAGTGAACAACTTGATCATGTGTTTACATGCTTTAAATTAGGTAGATGCATTTTTAAATTAGAGGATAACAGTCTTAGTCCTACTTTCTCAATGACCTCTAGATGTCAGTATTACATTGGTAAACCAAAGGAAATCTCGTCCCTCCCCTCATAAAGCTTTCGTTTGCCCCTGAGAAAAAGCAGAAAAAAAGATTTGAATAGAGCTCCCCACTCGACCGAATTGTACTGTGCTATTATGTAAATATGCACGCAGTGGGTTTGATATAGACTTTTATTGCAGATACGGATTTTTGTGTATTAATGTGTTGTTGGAAAACAATGGCGATCGAAAGACAACCTAGAAGAAGGGTCTGCTCATGGTTTGCTTTTCATTTGGCTCTACTGTTGTTCGTCGGAATACGGGCTTTGGCAGAAATAAGATACTCTATTCCAGAGGAAGTAAAAGATGGAACTGCTGTTGGAAATGTTGCGAAGGATCTTGGCCTTGATATCACCTCTTTGATTGACCGACGATTCCGCGTTGTTTCTGAATCTAAGGATGCATTTTTTGAGGTAAACCAGAACAATGGGGCTCTGTATGTCCATAAGAAAATCGACAGAGAGGAGCTCTGTCAGGGCAGCGGTGCCTGCGTAATGGAGCTAAAAGTGATAGTCGAAAACCCGTTGGAAATACACTATGTAATTGTAGAAATTACTGATGTAAATGATCACTCTCCTAGTTTTCCAGAGAAAGAACAAAGATTTGAAATAGCTGAGCACACACTACCAGGAAGGCGATTTCAACTGCACACGGCTCGTGACCCCGATGCTGGAATTAACTCTATTCGTACGTACACTTTGACGTCTAATGAACATTTTGAAGTAGATATCCGTCAAAGCGATGAGGATAAAATACCGTTTTTAGTGCTGAAGAAATCGTTAGACAGAGAACAAAAGGACAAACACACACTACTGGTTACAGCAGTTGATGGAGGCAAACCTCCAAGATCAGGGACACTAAATGTTTCCATTATTGTTCTTGACAGTAATGATAACCGTCCGATATTTAGTCAGGAGATTTACCAAATTGCAATAAAAGAAAATGTTCCAGTCGGTACGTCAATATTTCAAATTAATGCGACAGATCCCGATGAAGGCACCAATAGCGAAATTGAATACAGCCTCGGAAAAACTCTGAAGAAAAAAGTCTATGACATTTTTGAATTGGACAAATTAACCGGAGAGATTAGAGTTAAAGGAGCAGTGGACTATGAAGAAAACGACGTTTATAAACTGGATGTTGAGACATCCGATAAAGGAACACCTCCACTGACAGGTGAGTGTAGAGTAATTATAAAGATAAAAGACGTTAATGACAATCCACCGGAAATAGAAGTGACATCACTGTCAAATACAGTGTCTGAAGACTCAAAACCTGGCACAGTTATTTCTCTTATCAGTTTCAAGGATAAAGACTCTGGTGTCAATGGAAAAATAATATCGAGCATAACGTCAGACGTGCCATTTGAATTAAAGCCCTCCTATAAGGAGAACATTTATTCAGTTGTCACGAAGGGATTTTTGGATCGAGAGGAGGTGTCACATTATGAAATAACAATAAAAGCCACCGATTGTGGTGAACCTCCCTTATCTACTGTTAAAACTCTCAACATTCAGATATCAGATGTAAATGACAACAGTCCACATTTCGACCAAAATCCAATACAGTTTTATCTGGTAGAAAATAACGTTGCTGGAAGGTCGATATTCTCTGTAAGCGCAACGGACAAAGACGTGAACGACAATGCAGCTATTTCATACCATATAGTGAGAGGAGGGAGTCAAAATGACATAATGTCTTTCCTAAATGTAAATTCTGATAATGGACACATTTCAGCACTAAAGAGTTTTGACTTTGAAACACTGAAAACATTCCAGTTCCAAGTTGTTGCCACAGATTCTGGAACTCCGTCACTAAGCAGCAACGTCACAGTGAACGTGTTCATTCTGGATCAGAACGACAACGCTCCAGTCATCCTGTATCCAGTCAGCTCTAACGGTTCTGCTGAAGGTGTGGAGGAGATTCCCCGCAATGTGAACGCAGGACACTTGGTGACTAAAGTCAGAGCCTATGACGCTGATATAGGATATAACGGCTGGTTACTGTTTTCACTGCAGGACGTTACTGACCACAGTCTCTTTGGTTTGGACCGCTATACAGGACAGATCAGAACACTTCGCTCATTCACAGAGACAGACGAGGCGGAGCATAAACTGGTCATACTGGTGAAAGACAATGGGAACGTTTCGCTCTCAGCAACAGCTACTGTGCTTGTCAAAGTTGTGGAGCCCAAAGAGGCTTTTGCTGCTTCTGATGTTAAAAGTGCAACAAAGGATGAGGAGGAGAATAATGTGACTTTTTACCTGATGATAACTTTGGGTTCAGTTTCAACACTTTTTCTAATCAGTATCATCGTGCTGATTGCAATGCAGTGCTCCAAAACCACAGACTATACTTCTAAATATCTACAAGAGACTAATTATGATGGGACACTGTGTCACAGCATCCAGTACAGATCTGGAGACAAACGGTACATGCTAGTAGGACCCAGAATGAGTATAGGATCTACTATAGTCCCGGGCAGCCATGCGAATACACTAGTGCTCCCTGACAGGAGAGGGACATCTGGAGAGGTAAGACTTTAAAAACAAAGTTTTATACAATGTTTTAAAGCATACGACTATTAGTTTGTGCTTTACTCAAAGTTTGCTTCTTATCGTGCCTCTAAAGCCTTTGCCACAGAGAAAAGTACAAAACATAACTCGCAACAAACCCAAAAATGTCTTAAGGCTATGTTCACACTTGGTGTCTTTTTTGACAAGAAAAAGTTGACCAGGGAGCTTTTGTAGTAAAAAAAAAAAAAGCTGGCAGCGTTTTGGTTCCAATAAGCACCCGAGAGAGTTTTTTGTTGCTATAAGAACAGCTACTGCTACAGTATCCTAGAGCGCCATGTGCTAAAGTTAGATTAAAAAAAAGCGGTGGAGTGAGCTAGAGAAAGAAGAGAGAGAGAGAGAGAGAGAGAGAGAGAGAGAGAGAGAGAGAGAGAGAGCGGTACCGGTACATAGAAGAAAGCGAGTTCCCTGTACAGGGAGCACCCGGTCATATCATATAACTCGCTGTGCTCCGACTCCATTTTTCCTTGTTGTTATGGAAACGACAGGTCTGGCTGCTGCGCTTGTCATCGGTCGGCTGTCAAAACGCGCTTGACGTAAGGCGTTTTTTTTTTTTTTGGAAAAGTTGAACTTTTTTCAACATCATAAAGACGCCCTGAGCTGCAGAAAAAAAAGTCGGCGATGGCGTTTCAAAAAGCGCTAACGACTTTCTTGAAAACATGGTTTACTCCATATGATAATAATGTAGCAGCTTAAACAAAGACGCCAAGTGTGAACACGTGTGTGTTGCTTTTTTGTAAGGTTTCTAATAGGTTTGTTTGAGTTAATATTATCTTTACTTCATTGTTCATCATAGAAAGTGCTTGTTAACATAGAAATTAATGTAAAACTGCAAGTCAATGTAGCCAAATATTTGATGTGGCAAGATAGCACCGTCCATAACAGCCACTCTGTGATCTCTGCTCTCAGTGTTTGTGCCTTTTGTTCAGGCACATACGCACTCAAAACCATGATGGATACTAATCAATGCGAAATACATAAAATATCTAATTATTTGTAAAGAGGAAAGTCTTTCCCATGATTATGGCAGCTGCCCATGGTGTTGACATTGGCATGTTCCTGTTTTCTATCCAAAAAGAGTAGTTTGTATTTGGGAATATGTGAGACGTGAGTTTTCTAACGAAGCGTTTCAATATGTTGCATTGTTTCTGTTGAGTTCTTTGGCAGTATGCATGGATTTTGATATTAGAGGGAAAGGCTGGGCGACTACTTGTGTTTGCTGTCCATGGTACTGAAAAGTAAGGACATGTCAAACGTTATTGTAATGTTAAAGAAAAACAATAAATATTATGTTTTAATGTGAATGAATACGCCTCCTAGTATGTGCATGTCATCTAAAAGAATGCATCACTTCAAACTTTGCATATGTGGTATGTAATATGTAGTAAAAATTGTTCTTAGAAATTACCTCTGGGTGTCACTATTACATCGGGAAACCATAGACGACTTTGTCCCTCCCCTTTCAATGCTTTTGTTTCCTGCTGAATATAGCAAGTAAGGTGTTTGAATCAAGCACACCAGCCGACTAAATCACGCTAAGGATTTTGTAAATATGCGATATTCAGCGTGTTGGACATAAATAACGGTTTGTCTAAGTAACCGGATCCTGTCTGCATATGTGTTGTTGGATAACGATGGGGACCGATACAAAAACTCGGACAAAGGACTGCTCCTGGTTTGCTTTTTATTTGGCTCTACTGCTGCTGTTCGGAAAACAGGCTTTGGCTCAGATAAGATACTCTATTCCAGAGGAGGTACAAGAGGGAACTGTTGTTGGAAATGTTGCGAAGGATCTTGGCCTTGAAATCACCTCTTTGATTGATCGACGGTTCCGTGTTGTGTCTGGAAGTAAGGACGCTATCTTTGAAGTAAACCAGAATAATGGGGCATTGTACGTCCACCAGCATATTGACAGAGAGGAGCTCTGTCAGGGCAGCGGTGCGTGTCTAATGGAGCTTAAAATCCTTGTTGAGACCCCGTTGGAAATACACTACGTAATTGTAGAAATTACTGATGTAAATGATCACTCTCCTAGTTTCCCTGAAAGAGAACAACAATTTGAAATAGCTGAGCACACACTGCCAGGAAGGCGATTTCAACTGCACACGGCTCGTGACCCCGATGCTGGAATTAACTCTATTCGTACATACACTTTGACAGCAAATGACCATTTTGAAGTAGATATCCGTCAAAGCGATGCGGGTAAGATACCGTTTTTAGTGCTGAAGAAATCGTTAGACAGAGAACAAAAGGACAAACACACACTACTGGTTACAGCAGTTGATGGAGGCAAACCTCCAAGATCAGGGACACTAAATGTTTCCATTATTGTTCTTGACAGTAATGATAACCGTCCGATATTTAGTCAGGAGATTTATCAAATTGAAATACAGGAAAACGTTTCAATAGGCACTTCAATATTTCAAATGAATGCAACGGATCTCGATGAAGACACTTATGGGGAAATTGAGTACAGCCTCGGAAAAACATTGATGCGAAAAGTTTATGATACTTTTGATTTGGATAAATTAACTGGAGAAATTAGAGTTAAAGGAGCAGTGGACTATGAAGAAAACGACGTATATGAACTTAACATTGAAGCATCCGATAAAGGAACACCTCCACTGACCGGTGAGTGTAGAGTCATTATAAAGATAAAAGACGTTAATGATAATCCACCGGAAATAGAAGTGACATCACTGTCAAATACAGTGTCTGAAGACTCAAAACCTGGCACAGTTATTTCACTACTTAGTGTGACGGATAAAGACTCCGGTATCAATGGAAAAATAATATCAAGCATAACCTCAGACGTGCCTTTTGAATTAAAGCCCTCCTATAAGGAGAACACGTACTCAGTTGTCACGAAGGGATTTTTGGATCGAGAGGAGGTGTCACATTATAAAATAACAATAAAAGCCACCGATTGTGGTGAACCTCCCTTATCTACTGTTAAAACTCTCAACATCCAGATATCAGATGTAAATGACAACAGTCCACATTTCGACCAAAATCCAATACAGTTTTATCTGGTAGAAAATAATGTTCCCGGAAATTCAATATTTTCTGTAAGCGCAACAGACAATGATTTGAATGACAATGCAGCTATTTCATACCATATAGTGAGAGGAGGGAGTCAAAATGACATAATGTCTTTCCTAAATGTAAATTCTGATAATGGACACATTTCAGCACTAAAGAGTTTTGACTTTGAAACTCTGAAAACGTTCCAGTTCCAAGTTGTTGCCACAGATTCTGGAACTCCGTCACTAAGCAGCAACGTCACAGTGAACGTGTTCATTCTGGATCAGAACGACAACGCTCCAGTCATCCTGTATCCAGTCAGCTCTAACGGTTCTGCTGAAGGTGTGGAGGAGATTCCCCGCAATGTGAACGCAGGACACTTGGTGACTAAAGTCAGAGCCTATGACGCTGATATAGGATATAACGGCTGGTTACTGTTTTCACTGCAGGACGTTACTGACCACAGTCTCTTTGGTTTGGACCGCTATACAGGACAGATCAGAACACTTCGCTCATTCACAGAGACAGACGAGGCGGAGCATAAACTGGTCATACTGGTGAAAGACAATGGGAACGTTTCACTCTCAGCAACAGCTACTGTACTTGTCAAAGTTGTGGAGCCCAAAGAGGCTTTTGCTGCTTCTGATGTTAAAAGTGCAACAAAGGATGAGGAGGAGAATAATGTGACTTTTTACCTGATGATAACTTTGGGCTCAGTTTCAACACTTTTTCTCATCAGTATCATCGTGCTGATTGCAATGCAGTGCTCCAAAACCACAGACTATACTTCTAAATATCTACAAGAGACTAATTATGATGGGACACTGTGTCACAGCATCCAGTACAGATCTGGAGACAAACGGTACATGCTAGTAGGACCCAGAATGAGTATAGGATCTACTATAGTCCCGGGCAGCCATGCAAACACACTAGTGCTCCCTGACAGGAGAGGGACATCTGGAGAGGTAAATATTTTTTAAATTATTCACACTATTAAATTGCAGTCAATACGTTACAGAAGAAGATACATACTGTCATTACTTGTTTTTTGATACTGCTGGTGTGGAACTGTGCTGCCCATGGTGCTGAAATTCAGTTTTTTGTGTACATTTGTTTGGCATTACAATTAATGGCAGGTACACCTATGTGAATTACCCCTGTTCGATCACCGGTGATCTGAATAAAGTTTGTATTAGTTAAGTGTCCTTATGTCCAGTCCCACGTTTTGTTTTAATCTAAGTGACTCAATAGTGTTTACAAAATAGTGCTGTGGAGCAGATTTACAATGTGTGCCTCCTGTTCTATCATGCCTCAATTACTTTACTTCCGACATCATTTGAAGTCGACGAGGTCACATGTCGTTTAACAATGCATGCAAATGCAGGTGTTATTGTTTGTCTTCATCAATTGTCCAATAACCGCATACCTGAGTTGCACGCTTATTTGGCGTTTTTTCGAAACATATACATTTTGTTAGACTTTCTGGAGGAGGCAGATTTAAGCATGCTCCACAGAGGGAGACCACGGGTGACGTTTTAATCAACTTATTGTATGTCCTTTAGCACTGGATTATGGGCATCATGAAGGCATATAGACGTCGATTGTATTAGAGAAGAAGGTAGTGAAGTAAAACACTTAGGATGATGTCGTATTGTAGGCCACTGGTCACATGGTGTCAGTGTGGCATAGATAATGGTTGTGTTGCTCATTCAGCACAGGCCCTGCCCATCTCTGGATCATGTCTTATGGAGATGGTATGCTGACGGAGTACACACTGTAGGCTATAGCAATATAAATAGTAGTTCATATTTATAAGTAAAAGCTTATGTTTGAGACTCGTGAAATGGATCTAATCATACTTGGTCGATGAGGAACTGAATCACTGTATTTGCCTAAAAGAAAGCCTTTATTTTTTGCTTCAAAATGGGAGAACGAGGACAAAGGCGCCGAGTGAACTGCTGGTGGGTTGCCGGGATTTTATTGCTGTGCTTTGGGAAACGAATCTGGGCTCAGCTTAGATACTCTGTTCCAGAAGAAGTACAAGTGGGATACCCTGTTGGAAATATTGCCAAGGATTTAGGGCTTGACCTTAGCACTTTGACAGACAGGCGGTTTCGTATTGTTTCGGGACCCAACCATGCTCTGTTTCAGTTAAATCAAAACACTGGAGTGTTGTATATTGGAAAAATTACGGACCGCGAAGAGCTATGCGATGGAATCAAGATTTGTTTGATAAACCTGAAAATTGTTGTAGAAAGCCCACTGGAAATACATTACGTTGGCGTTGAAATAACAGATGTTAATGACCATTCACCGACTTTTCCAGAAAGCGAACAACGACTGGAAATAGCAGAGCATACTCCTCCAGGTACTCGTTTCCAAATTCATGCAGCTAGAGACCCTGATGTCGGTACACAGTCAGTCCGGTTATATAAGTTGAGCTCAAATGAATTTTTTGATACTGAAATCAGAGACAGCGAAGAGGACAAGATACCGTTTTTAGTGCTTAAAAAGCCTTTAGATAGGGAGCAAAAAGCAGAACACCGTTTAGTGTTAACGGCTCTTGATGGAGGCAGTCCGTCGAAATCTGGGAGCCTTAATTTAATTATTACCGTGCTAGATGCAAATGATAACCGCCCTGTGTTCAGCAAAGATATATATACTGTTTTATTAAATGAAAATGCCCCGATAGGAACTCTTGTTATACAATTAAACGCTACAGATTTAGATGATGGTTTAAACAGCGAAATTGAATACACGTTTGAAAAAACACAAAAGAAAAAAGTGCATGACACATTTGAATTAGATAGCGTCACTGGTGAGATTCGAGTGAAAGGAATAGTGGACTTTGAGGACACAGAAATTTACAGACTAGATCTGCAGGCTTCAGATAAAGGCCAGCTTCCTTGGACGGCCGAAAGTAGAGTTGTGATAAACATAAAAGATGTGAACGATAATCAGCCAGACATTGAAGTAACATCATTGTCCAATGTAGTCCCGGAAGATACAAAGCCTGGCACTGTTATCTCCCTCATCAGTGTTACGGACAGAGATTCTGGGGTTAATGGAAAAGTTATTTGCAAAATTTTGGACAATGTTCCGTTTGATTTGACGCCATCCATTGAAGAAAACATGTACTCTCTTGTCACAAAGGGGCGTTTAGACAGAGAAATTGTGTCCCATTATGACATCACAATAACAGCTACTGACTGTGGTGAACCTCCACTTTCCGCTGTTAAAACCTTGAGTGTTCAGGTGTCAGATGTAAATGACAACAGACCACTTTTCAGTCAGAATCCATTTGAACTTTATTTGGTAGAAAACAATGCCCCGGGCGCATCAATATTTTCTGTAAGTGCTGCTGATAATGATCTCAATGAAAATGCAGCAATAGCATACCACATTGTGAGAGGTAATGGGCTGCATCGTGATATAACATCTTTCCTAAATATAAATTCAGACAATGGACAGATTTCCGCGCTAAAAAGTTTTGACTTTGAAACACTGAAAACGTTCCAGTTCCAAGTTGTTGCCACAGATTCTGGAACTCCGTCACTAAGCAGCAACGTCACAGTGAACGTGTTCATTCTGGATCAGAACGACAACGCTCCAGTCATCCTGTATCCAGTCAGCTCTAACGGTTCTGCTGAAGGTGTGGAGGAGATTCCCCGCAATGTGAACGCAGGACACTTGGTGACTAAAGTCAGAGCCTATGACGCTGATATAGGATATAACGGCTGGTTACTGTTTTCACTGCAGGACGTTACTGACCACAGTCTCTTTGGTTTGGACCGCTATACAGGACAGATCAGAACACTTCGCTCATTCACAGAGACAGACGAGGCTGAGCATAAACTGGTCATACTGGTGAAAGACAATGGGAACGTTTCACTCTCAGCAACAGCTACTGTGCTTGTCAAAGTTGTGGAGCCCAAAGAGGCTTTTGCTGCTTCTGATGTTAAAAGTGCAACAAAGGATGAGGAGGAGAATAATGTGACTTTTTACCTGATGATAACTTTGGGCTCCGTTTCAACACTTTTTCTCATCAGTATCATCGTGCTGATTGCAATGCAGTGCTCCAAAACCACAGACTATACTTCTAAATATCTACAAGAGACTAATTATGATGGGACACTGTGTCACAGCATCCAGTACAGATCTGGAGACAAACGGTACATGCTAGTAGGACCCAGAATGAGTATAGGATCTACTATAGTCCCGGGCAGCCATGCGAATACACTAGTGCTGCCTGACAGGAGAGGGACATCTGGAGAGGTAAGACTTTTAAAGCAAACGCCAACAAATGCAGCTCTTTGCTTGGTTGTGATTGCTGTGCGTGGTGCTGAAACGCTTTGGCTTTTCTGTTTCTGTTAAGAGACTTTGAGGAATCCTTGCTCTGTTTAAGAATACTTTGTCAGCTTGTGTTTGACAGTCGTGTCTCTAAATTCTAACGAATAATGTATTGGGAGGTATGAAGTTAGCAGAGGTGGTACGTAAAGTCCATAAACTCAAGTAGCCTACTGTAATCAAGTACACATTTAAGGTATTTGTACTTTTAACTCCAGTACATTAATCTGACAGCTTTAGTTACTAGTTACTTTAAAAAATAAGCTTTTTGCACACAAAACACATGTCGTTTATAAAATACGATGTTTTATTATATATTCAACTACCCAACAATATAAAGACCTAAGTCCAGCTGAAATGATTAGACGATTAAACACAGAACAGTTTTGATTGTTTCCAGTTTCTAAATATGAGGATTTTTCTGCATTGAGTACTTTCACTTGTAATACTTTAAGTACATTTTCCTGATGATACTTACATACTTTTACTTAAGTAATATTTTCATTGCGAGTATTTTACAGTGTGGTATTAGTTCTTAAGCAAAGCATCTGAATACTTCTGCCACTACTGGAAGTTGGTGATGTTTCTGTTGAGTTGTGCGAGCAGTTATGGGCTATATTGTTTAAATACTATGCTACATATGCAAATACACTAGAGAGAGAGAGGGGGGGGGGGGTGTATAAAATACAGTACTGTTAAGGAAGATACACTCATTTCATCACAAGAATATTTGGACAAAATATATACAGTATCTCCTTGAATGTGGAGTATTTTACGTTCATTTAATGACCTTCGGGTGTCACTGTTACATTGGGAAACGATAGAAGACTTTGTCCGTCCCCTCAAAAAGCTTTTGTTTGCCATCTAGTGACGGGCAGGCATTTGAATCAAGCACGCCAGACGCTGGATTCAGGTTGTACAATTTGTAATCATGCGATATACAACGAGTTGGATATAAAGATTTTTTGACGCAGTAATTCCTTTCATTATTTTACACTAAGTTGGAGTAACGATGGGGGGAGACAAACAAAGTCGAACGAGGGAGAAGTGTTTGTTTATCTTTCATATAGGGCTACTGCTTTTTTTCGGAAAACAGGCTTTTGCTCAAATAAGGTACTCTATTCCAGAGGAGGTGAAAGTAGGATCTGCTGTTGGAAATGTTGCGAAGGATCTTGGCCTCGAAATCACCTCGTTAAGTGACCGACGGTTCCGTGTTGTGTCTGGATCAAAAGAGACATTTTTTGAGGTAAACCCGGACAATGGGGCTCTGTACGTCCATAAGAAAATCGACAGAGAGGAGCTCTGTCAGGGCAGCGGTGCCTGCGTAATGGAGCTTAAAATCCTTGTTGAAAACCCGTTGGAAATACACTACGTAATTGTAGAAATCACTGATGTAAATGATCACTCTCCTAGTTTCCCTGAAAGAGAACAAATATTTGAAATAGGTGAACAAACAATACCAGGAAGGCGATTTCAACTGCACACTGCTCGTGACCCCGATGCTGGAATTAACTCTATTCGTACGTACACTTTGACGTCTAATGAACATTTTGAAGTAGATATCCGTCAAAGCGACGAGGATAAAATACCGTTTTTAGTGCTGAAGAAATCGTTAGACAGAGAACAAAAGGACAAACACACACTACTGGTTACAGCAGTTGATGGAGGCAAACCTCCAAGATCAGGGACACTAAATGAAAATTAATGCGACAGATCCCGATGAAGGCACCAATAGCGAAATTGAATACAGCCTCGGAAAAACTCTGAAGAAAAAAGTCTATGACATTTTTGAATTGGACAAATTAACCGGAGAGATTAGAGTTAAAGGAGCAGTGGACTATGAAGAAAACGACGTTTATAAACTGGATGTTGAGGCATCCGATAAAGGAACACCTCCACTGACAGGTGAGTGTAGAGTAATTATAAAGATAAAAGACGTTAATGATAATCCACCGGAAATAGAAGTGACATCACTGTCAAATACAGTGTCTGAAGACTCAAAACCTGGCACAGTTATTTCACTACTTAGTGTGACGGATAAAGATTCTGGTGTCAATGGAAAAATAATATCGAGCATAACGTCAGACGTGCCTTTTGAATTAAAGCCCTCCTATAAGGAGAACATTTATTCAGTTGTCACGAAGGGATTTTTGGATCGAGAGGAGGTGTCACATTATGAAATAACAATAAAAGCCACCGATTGTGGTGAACCTCCCTTATCTACTGTTAAAACTCTCAACATTCAGATATCAGATGTAAATGACAACAGTCCACATTTCGACCAAAATCCAATACAGTTTTATCTGGTAGAAAATAACGTTGCTGGAAATTCAATATTCTCTGTAAGCGCAACAGACAATGATTTGAATGACAATGCAGCTATTTCATATCATATAGCGAGAGAAGGGAGTCAGAATGAGATAAAGTCTGTCCTAAATATTAATTCAGATAACGGTCACATTTCCGCGCTAAAAAGTTTTGATTTTGAAACACTGAAAACATTCCAGTTCCAAGTTGTTGCCACAGATTCTGGAACTCCGTCACTAAGCAGCAACGTCACAGTGAACGTGTTCATTCTGGATCAGAACGACAACGCTCCAGTCATCCTGTATCCAGTCAGCTCTAACGGTTCTGCTGAAGGTGTGGAGGAGATTCCCCGCAATGTGAACGCAGGACACTTGGTGACTAAAGTCAGAGCCTATGACGCTGATATAGGATATAACGGCTGGTTACTGTTTTCACTGCAGGACGTTACTGACCACAGTCTCTTTGGTTTGGACCGCTATACAGGACAGATCAGAACACTTCGCTCATTCACAGAGACAGACGAGGCGGAGCATAAACTGGTCATACTGGTGAAAGACAATGGGAACGTTTCACTCTCAGCAACAGCTACTGTGCTTGTCAAAGTTGTGGAGCCCAAAGAGGCTTTGTGCGCTGCTTCTGATGTTAAAAGTGCAACAAAGGATGAGGAGGAGAATAATGTGACTTTTTACCTGATGATAACTTTGGGCTCAGTTTCAACACTTTTTCTCATCAGTATCATCGTGCTGATTGCAATGCAGTGCTCCAAAACCACAGACTATACTTCTAAATATCTACAAGAGACTAATTATGATGGGACACTGTGTCACAGCATCCAGTACAGATCTGGAGACAAACGGTACATGCTAGTAGGACCCAGAATGAGTATAGGATCTACTATAGTCCCCGGCAGCCATGCGAATACACTAGTGCTCCCTGACAGGAGAGGGACATCTGGAGAGGTAAGACTTTAAAAACAAGCATACAATTCTTTCTCTGCGCTTTACTCAAAGTTTGCTTGTCATCATGTCTCTCAAGCTGTTACCACAGAGAAAAGTACCAAATATAACTTGCAACAAACTCAATTATGTGTTGAGTGTGTTGCTTATTTTGAAAGGATTCTACTAGGTTTGTTTAAGTTAATAGTATCTTTTATTTCTTGTATCATACAAAGTGCGTGTTAAAATAGAAAGGGATGTAAAAATGCAAGTCAATGTAGCAAAGATATTTGATGTGGCAAGATAGCACCGTCTATAACACTCACTGTGCTTACTACTCTCAGTGGTGTGTATCTTCTTAATATATACATATCATAACCATGTTGAAAATTAAAACATTCGAAATACATAAAAGAGTTAATTCTTTGTAGAGACGACAGTATTTCCAGTGATTACGGCAGCTGTCCATGGTGTTGAAATTCAAATGTGCCCGTTGTCTAGCTAAAAAGAGTAAATATAGTCAGTATTCGGGAAAATGTGAGAAGTGAGTTTTCTAACGAAACTTGTCAATATGTTGCAGTGTTTCTCTTGAGTTTTTCTGGCATTATGCATGGGCATAGTTGTGTTAATACTTCACTTTTGATATTATAGGGAAAGGTTGGGCGACTACTTGTGTTTTCTGTCCATGGTGCTGAAACGCACGGACATGTCAAACAGTAATGTAATGTTAAAGAAAAACAATAAATATTATTTTTAAGATAATAAAATAAGCATATTGGTACACTGCATCTGCAAGAATGCATCACTTCAAACTTTGTATGGTATGAATATGTAGTAAAGTTTGTTCTTAGAAATTACCTCTGGGTGTCACTATTACATCGGGAAACCATAGACGACTTTGTCCCTCCCCTTTCAATGCTTTTGTTTCCTGCTGAATATAGCAAGTAAGGTGTTTGAATCAAGCACACCAGACGACTAAATCACGCTAAGGATTTTGTAAATATGCGATATTCAGCGTGTTGGACATAAATAACGGTTTGTCAAAGTAACCGGATCCTGTCTGCATATGTGTTGTTTGGTAACGATGGGGACCGATACAAAAACTCGGACAAAGGACTGCTCCTGGTTTGCTTTTTATTTGGCTCTACTGCTGCTGTTCGGAAAACAGGCTTTGGCTCAGATAAGATACTCTATTCCAGAGGAGGTACAAGAGGGAACTGTTGTTGGAAATGTTGCGAAGGATCTTGGCCTTGAAATCACCTCTTTGATTGATCGACGGTTCCGTGTTGTGTCTGGAAGTAAGGACGCTATCTTTGAAGTAAACCAGAATAATGGGGCATTGTACGTCCACCAGCATATTGACAGAGAGGAGCTCTGTCAGGGCAGCGGTGCGTGTCTAATGGAGCTTAAAATCCTTGTTGAGACCCCGTTGGAAATACACTACGTAATTGTAGAAATTATTGATGTAAATGATCACTCTCCTAGTTTCCCTGAAAGAGAACAACGATTTGAAATAGCTGAGCACACACTGCCAGGAAGGCGATTTCAACTGCACACTGCTCGTGACCCCGATGCTGGAATTAACTCTATTCGTACATACACTTTGACAGCAAATGACCATTTTGAAGTAAATATCCGTCAAAGCGATGCGGGTAAGATACCGTTTTTAGTGCTGAAGAAATCGTTAGACAGAGAACAAAAGGACAAACACACACTACTGGTTACAGCAGTTGATGGAGGCAAACCTCCAAGATCAGGGACACTAAATGTTTCCATTATTGTTCTTGACAGTAATGATAACCGTCCGATATTTAGTCAGGAGATTTACCAAATTTCCATAGAAGAAAACGTTGCAGTGGGCACTTCAATATTTCAAATGAATGCAACCGATCCCGATGAAGACACAAATGGAGAAGTTGAGTACAGCCTCGGAAATACCTTGAAGCGTCAAGTTTATGATATTTTTGATTTGGATAAATTAACCGGAGAGATTAGAGTTAAAGGAGCAGTGGACTATGAAGAAAACGACGTATATGAACTTGACATTGAGGCATCCGATAAAGGAACACCTCCACTGACCGGTGAGTGTAGAGTCATTATAAAGATAAAAGACGTTAATGATAATCCACCGGAAATAGAAGTGACATCACTGTCAAATACAGTGTCTGAAGACTCAAAACCTGGCACAGTTATTTCACTACTTAGTGTGACAGATAAAGACTCCGGTATCAATGGAAAAATTATTTCATACATATCGAATGACGTGCCTTTTGAATTAAAGCCCTCCTATAAGGAGAACACGTACTCAGTTGTCACGAAGGGATTTTTGGATCGAGAGGAGGTGTCACATTATGAAATAACAATAAAAGCCACCGATTGTGGTGAACCTCCCTTATCTACTGTTAAAACTCTCAACATCCAGATATCAGACGTAAATGACAACAGTCCACATTTCGACCAAACCCCCTTACAGTTTTATCTGGTAGAAAATAATGTTCCCGGAAATTTTATTTTTTCTGTAAGCGCAACAGACAATGATTTGAATGACAATGCAGCTATTTCATACCATATAGTGAGAGGAGGGAGTCAAAATGACATAATGTCTTTCCTAAATGTAAATTCTGATAATGGACACATTTCAGCACTAAAGAGTTTTGATTTTGAAACTCTGAAAACGTTCCAGTTCCAAGTTGTTGCCACAGATTCTGGAACTCCGTCACTAAGCAGCAACGTCACAGTGAACGTGTTCATTCTGGATCAGAACGACAACGCTCCAGTCATCCTGTATCCAGTCAGCTCTAACGGTTCTGCTGAAGGTGTGGAGGAGATTCCCCGCAATGTGAACGCAGGACACTTGGTGACTAAAGTCAGAGCCTATGACGCTGATATAGGATATAACGGCTGGTTACTGTTTTCACTGCAGGACGTTACTGACCACAGTCTCTTTGGTTTGGACCGCTATACAGGACAGATCAGAACACTTCGCTCATTCACAGAGACAGACGAGGCTGAGCATAAACTGGTCATACTGGTGAAAGACAATGGGAACGTTTCGCTCTCAGCAACAGCTACTGTGCTTGTCAAAGTGGTGGAGCCCAAAGAGGCTTTTGCTGCTTCTGATGTTAAAAGTGCAACAAAGAATGAGGAGGAGAATAATGTGACTTTTTACCTGATGATAACTTTGGGCTCCGTTTCAACACTTTTTCTCATCAGTATCATCGTGCTGATTGCAATGCAGTGCTCCAAAACCACAGACTATACTTCTAAATATCTACAAGAGACTAATTATGATGGGACACTGTGTCACAGCATCCAGTACAGATCTGGAGACAAACGGTACATGCTAGTAGGACCCAGAATGAGTATAGGATCTACTATAGTCCCGGGCAGCCATGCAAACACACTAGTGCTCCCTGACAGGAGAGGGACATCTGGAGAGGTAAGAAAACAAAGTGTTATACAATATTTTTTACAAGCATACAATTCTTTGTCTGTGTTTTGCTCAAAGTTTGCTTTACATCATGTCTCTCAAGCCTTTACCACAGAGAAAAGTATGAAATATAACTGGCACCAAACTCAAAAATGTCTTAAGTGTGTTGCTTTTTTTGTACAGATTATACTAGGTTTGTTTAAGTTAATAGTATGTTTTATTCTCGTTTATCATACAAAGTGCTTGTTGACATAGATAGGGATGTAAAAAGGCAAGTCAATGAAGAAAAATGTTGGATGTGGCAAGATAGCTCCGTCTATAACGGCCACTGTGCTCTCTACTCTCAATGTTTGTGCATCTCGTTCATTGATATACATATAATAACCATGATGAAAACTAACACATTTGAAATACGTAAAAAAAAGAGTTCATTCTTTGTAAAGAGGAGAGTATTTCCACTGATTGTGACCGCTGTCCATGGTGCTTAAATTAACATGTTCTGGGTTACAGGCAAAATTGTAATTGTTATCTATATTTGGGAATTTGCACGACAGTGAGTTTTGAAAGTTAGGCAGACCATTACAACTTCTAACCAATAACTGACTGAAAGGTTTGAATATGTGACAGGGTTTCTGTTGGGTTGTTTGGGAAGTATATGCATGGAGTTGTTTTAATACTGAACTACTTTTGTTATAGAGGGAAAGGATGTGCACTAGTTGTGTTTGCTGTACATGGTGCTGACACGCATGGACAAGTCAAACAGTGATGCAATGTTAAAGAAACACAATGATTACTATGTTTAAGGTGAATCAATAAGCCTCTTGGTAGGTACATGGCATCTAAAAGAATACATAACTTCATAATTTGCATATGTAGCATTTACTATGTAGTAAAGTTTGTTCTTAGAAATTACCTCTGGGTGTCACTATTACATCGGGAAACCATAGACGACTTTGTCCCTCCCCTTTCAATGCTTTTGTTTCCTGCTAAATAGCGCAAGTAAGGTGTTTGAATCAAACACACCAGCCGACTAAATCACAATAAGGATTTTGTAAATATGCGATATTCAGCGTGTTGGACATAAATAACTGTTTGTCGAAGTAACCGGATCCTGTCTGCATATGTGTTGTTTGGTAACGATGGGGACCGATACAAAAACTCGGACAAAGGACTGCTCCTGGTTTGCTTTTTATTTGGCTCTACTGCTGCTGTTCGGAAAACAGGCTTTGGCTCAGATAAGATACTCTATTCCAGAGGAGGTACAAGAGGGAACTGTTGTTGGAAATGTTGCGAAGGATCTTGGCCTTGAAATCACCTCTTTGATTGATCGACGGTTCCGTGTTGTGTCTGGAAGTAAGGACGCTATCTTTGAAGTAAACCAGAACAATGGGGCATTGTACGTCCACCAGCATATTGACAGAGAGGAGCTCTGTCAGGGCAGCGGTGCGTGTCTAATGGAGCTTAAAATCCTTGTTGAGACCCCGTTGGAAATACACTACGTAATTGTAGAAATTACTGATGTAAATGATCACTCTCCTAGTTTCCCTGAAAAACAACAGACGTTTGAAATAGCTGAACAAACATTACCCGGAAGGCGATTTCAACTGCACACGGCTCGTGACCCCGATGCTGGAATTAACTCTATTCGTACGTACACTTTGACAGCAAATGACCATTTTGAAGTAGATATCCGTCAAAGCGATGAGGATAAAATACCATTTTTAGTGCTGAAGAAATCGTTAGACAGAGAACAAAAGGACAAACACACACTACTGGTTACAGCAGTTGATGGAGGCAAACCTCCAAGATCAGGGACACTAAATGTTTCCATTATTGTTCTTGATATTAATGATAACCGTCCGATATTTAGTCAGGAGATTTATCAAATTGAAATACAAGAAAACGTTTCAATCGGCACTTCAATATTTAGAATGAATGCAACGGATCCCGATGAAGGCACTAATGGGGAAATTGAATACGGCCTTGGTAAAACATTGAGGCGAAAAATCTATGAGATTTTTGATTTGGATAAATTAACTGGAGAAATTAAAATTAAAGGAGTAGTGGACTATGAAGAAAACGACGTTTACAAACTCGACGTTGAAGCATCAGATAAAGCAACACCACCATTAACAGGTGAGTGTAGAGTCGTTATAAAAATCCTAGATATCAACGACAATCCACCGGAAATAGAAGTGACATCACTGTCAAATACAGTGTCTGAAGACTCAAAACCTGGCACAGTCATTTCACTTATTAGTGTGACGGATAAAGACTCTGGTGTCAATGGAAAAATAATATCGAGCATAACGTCAGACGTGCCTTTTGAATTAAAGCCCTCCTATAAGGAGAACATTTATTCAGTTGTCACGAAGGGATTTTTGGATCGAGAGGAGGTGTCACATTATAAAATAACAATAAAAGCCACCGATTGTGGTGAACCTCCCTTATCTACTGTTAAAACTCTCAACATTCAGATATCAGATGTAAATGACAACAGTCCACATTTCGACCAAAATCCAATACAGTTTTATCTGGTAGAAAATAACGTTGCTGGAAATTCAATATTCTCTGTAAGCGCAACGGACAATGATTTGAATGACAATGCAGCTATTTCATACCATATAGTGAGAGGAGGGAATCAAAATGACATAATGTCTTTCCTAAATGTAAACTCTGAAACTGGAGATATTTCAGCACTAAAAAGTTTTGACTTTGAAACACTGAAAACATTCCAGTTCCAAGTTGTTGCCACAGATTCTGGAACTCCGTCACTAAGCAGCAACGTCACAGTGAACGTGTTCATTCTGGATCAGAACGACAACGCTCCAGTCATCCTGTATCCAGTCAGCTCTAACGGTTCTGCTGAAGGTGTGGAGGAGATTCCCCGCAATGTGAACGCAGGACACTTGGTGACTAAAGTCAGAGCCTATGACGCTGATATAGGATATAACGGCTGGTTACTGTTTTCACTGCAGGACGTTACTGACCACAGTCTCTTTGGTTTGGACCGCTATACAGGACAGATCAGAACACTTCGCTCATTCACAGAGACAGACGAGGCTGAGCATAAACTGGTCATACTGGTGAAAGACAATGGGAACGTTTCACTCTCAGCAACAGCTACTGTGCTTGTCAAAGTTGTGGAGCCCAAAGAGGCTTTTGGGGTTTCTGATGTTAAAAAGTGCAACAAAGGATGAGGAGGAGAATAATGTGACTTTTTACCTGATGATAACTTTGGGCTCAGTTTCAACACTTTTTCTCATCAGTATCATCGTGCTGATTGCAATGCAGTGCTCCAAAACCACAGACTATACTTCTAAATATCTACAAGAGACTAATTATGATGGGACACTGTGTCACAGCATCCAGTACAGATCTGGAGACAAACGGTACATGCTAGTAGGACCCAGAATGAGTATAGGATCTACTATAGTCCCCGGCAGCCATGCGAATACACTAGTGCTCCCTGACAGGAGAGGGGCATCTGGAGAGGTAAGAGCTTGAGAACTATTGGATATATGATATTTATATATGCATTATGTTCGGTCCTTGCTTTGTGTTCAACTGCCTATTTTTTTCTTCACATGTCTAAAGACCCTTGTACAAACCCCCCCACAAAATAGCTCAAAACAAACTCTACCATATTACAAGTCTGATTAAGTGATGCTTATTATTTGAACATTTACCCGTTAGTCTGACTTTAATTACATACACTGTTTTCACCAGACGGTGTTCAGGGTTTCCAAAAGAAGGTATGTAGGTATGCAAGTCAGAGCACCAAAAGCTTAGTTCCTTTCCTGAACTGTTTCGGCAAAGGCCAACTGCAGAGTTTTAGCTTTGTTCATATCTTCACCTACTACTTGTTTGTAATGTTCAAGCCTATGTAAGCTAAGACATACCAAACATTTCAAATATGTAAAATAGCTGATTTTATGTCAGCCATTTCAAAGACCACAATCTTCGCCTAATTATGACTGCTGTCCACTGTACAGAAATGCTTTGGCTTTACTCTTGCCAACGAACGAAACAGCAAACATTGCAAACTATATTTTTGCAGTGTGTCTGTGATATTTATGTTAACATGCATCCAAATCATAAAATACAACTAATAGGAAAGTTTGAAATTCCTGGTGTTTCCGTTGATACTTACGAGTACTGAGCATGAGACGGAACTCCTTTTCTTTAAAATGGCGAAACGCTTCGTTCAGATCTATATCCATGTTGCTGAAACGCAATTGCTTTTTTAATCAAACAGAACAAATTGCAAAACGAAGTTAAATTAAATAAACAAAAAAGCATTACTTTTTAAAGCCTGTTAACTGCAGTATTTTTTTAACAACTTAAACTAATGCGCTTTTCCATACCATCAAGAGGCATCACCTTATTTGCCAGACAAATCTGATGTTTAATTCCTGAAGTGTATTGGTACAAACCTGATCAATTGGGTTGATGCATTTGTTTAATTTGAGTATACATATCCTTGTACTTTCTCAATTACCTCTAGATGTCAGTATTACAGTGGGAAACCAAAGGAAATATCGTCCCTCCCCTCATAAAGCTTTTGTTTGCTTTCTGAAAAAAGCAGAAAAGGCATTTGAATGGAGCTCGCCACCAGACGGAATAGTTTTGTGCTTTTTGTAAATATGAACTCAAAGCCGGTTTGATATAGACATTTATTGCAGTGACGTTTTTGTGTATTAATGTGTTGTTGGATAACAATGGTGATTGAAAGGCCAACTCGAAGAAGGGTCTGCTCATGGTTTGCTTTTCATTTGGCTCTACTGTTGTTCGTCGGAATACGGGGTTTGGCAGAAATAAGATACTCTATTCCAGAGGAAGTAAAAGATGGAACTGCTGTTGGAAATGTTGCGAAGGATCTTGGCCTTGATATCACCTCTTTGATTGACCGACGATTCCGCGTTGTTTCTGAATCTAAGGATGCATTTTTTGAGGTAAACCAGAACAATGGGGCTCTGTACGTCCATAAGAAAATCGACAGAGAGGAGCTCTGTCAGGGCAGCGGTGCCTGCGTAATGGAGCTAAAAGTGATAGTCGAAAACCCGTTGGAAATACACTATGTAATTGTAGAAATTACTGATGTAAATGATCACTCTCCTAGTTTTCCAGAGAAAGAACAAATATTTGAAATATTTGAACAAACACTACCAGGAAGGCGATTTCAACTGCACACTGCTCGTGACCCCGATGCTGGAATTAACTCTATTCGTACGTACACTTTGACGTCTAATGAACATTTTGAAGTAGATATCCGTCAAAGCGATGAGGATAAAATACCGTTTTTAGTGCTGAAGAAATCGTTAGACAGAGAACAAAAGGACAAACACACACTACTGGTTACAGCAGTTGATGGAGGCAAACCTCCAAGATCAGGGACACTAAATGTTTCCATTATTGTTCTTGACAGTAATGATAACCGTCCGATATTTAGTCAGGAGATTTATCAAATTGCAATAAAAGAAAATGTTCCAGTCGGTACTTCAATATTTCAAATTAATGCGACAGATCCCGATGAAGGCACCAATAGCGAAATTGAATACAGCCTCGGAAAAACTCTTAAGAAAAAAGTCTATGACATTTTTGAATTGGACAAATTAACCGGAGAGATTAGAGTTAAAGGAGCAGTGGACTATGAAGAAAACGACGTTTATAAACTGGATGTTGAGGCATCCGATAAAGGAACACCTCCACTGACCGGTGAGTGTAGAGTCATTATAAAGATAAAAGACGTTAATGATAATCCACCGGAAATAGAAGTGACATCACTGTCAAATACAGTGTCTGAAGACTCAAAACCTGGCACAATGATTTCTCTTATCAGTTTCAAGGATAAAGACTCTGGTGTCAATGGAAAAATAATATCGAGCATAACGTCAGACGTGCCATTTGAATTAAAGCCCTCCTATAAGGAGAACATTTATTCAGTTGTCACGAAGGGATTTTTGGATCGAGAGGAGGTGTCACATTATGAAATAACAATAAAAGCCACCGATTGTGGTGAACCTCCCTTATCTACTGTTAAAACTCTCAACATCCAGATATCAGATGTAAATGACAACAGTCCACATTTCGACCAAAATCCAATACAGTTTTATCTGGTAGAAAATAATGTTGCTGGAAATTCAATATTTTCTGTAAGCGCAACAGACAATGATTTGAATGACAATGCAGTTATTTCATACCATATAGTGAGAGGAGGGAATCAAAATGACATAATGTCTTTTCTCAACATAAACTCTGAAACTGGAGACATTTTGGCACTAAAAAGTTTTGATTTTGAAACACTGAAGACTTTCCAGTTCCAAGTTGTTGCCACAGATTCTGGAACTCCGTCACTAAGCAGCAACGTCACAGTGAACGTGTTCATTCTGGATCAGAACGACAACGCTCCAGTCATCCTATATCCAGTCAGCTCTAACGGTTCTGCTGAAGGTGTGGAGGAGATTCCCCGCAATGTGAACGCAGGACACTTGGTGACTAAAGTCAGAGCCTATGACGCTGATATAGGATATAACGGCTGGTTACTGTTTTCACTGCAGGACGTTACTGACCACAGTCTCTTTGGTTTGGACCGCTATACAGGACAGATCAGAACACTTCGCTCATTCACAGAGACAGACGAGGCTGAGCATAAACTGGTCATACTGGTGAAAGACAATGGGAACGTTTCACTCTCAGCAACAGCTACTGTGCTTGTCAAAGTTGTGGAGCCCAAAGAGGCTTTTGCTGCTTCTGATGTTAAAAGTGCAACAAAGGATGAGGAGGACAATAATGTGACTTTTTACCTGATGATAACTTTGGGCTCCGTTTCAACACTTTTTCTCATCAGTATCATCGTGCTGATTGCAATGCAGTGCTCCAAAACCACAGACTATACTTCTAAATATCTACAAGAGACTAATTATGATGGGACACTGTGTCACAGCATCCAGTACAGATCTGGAGACAAACGGTACATGCTAGTAGGACCCAGAATGAGTATAGGATCTACTATAGTCCCGGGCAGCCATGCAAACACACTAGTGCTCCCTGACAGGAGAGGGACATCTGGAGAGGTAAGAAAACAAAGTGTTATAAAATATTTTTTACAAGCATACAATTCTTTGTCTGTGTTTTGCTCAAAGTTTGCTTTACATCATGTCTCTCAAGCCTTTACCACAGAGAAAAGTATGAAATATAACTGGCACCAAACTCAAAAATGTCTTAAGTGTGTTGCTTTTTTTGTACAGATTATACTAGGTTTGTTTAAGTTAATAGTATGTTTTATTCTCGTTTATCATACAAAGTGCTTGTTGACATAGATAGGGATGTAAAAAGGCAAGTCAATGAAGAAAAATGTTGGATGTGGCAAGATAGCTCCGTCTATAACGGCCACTGTGCTCTCTACTCTCAATGTTTGTGCATCTTGTTCATTGATATACATATAATAACCATGATGAAAACTAACACATTTGAAATACGTAAAAAAAAGAGTTCATTCTTTGTAAAGAGGAGAGTATTTCCACTGATTGTGACCGCTGTCCATGGTGCTTAAATTAACATGTTCTGGGTTACAGGCAAAATTGTAATTGTTATCTATATTTGCACGTAGTAAGTTTTTGGAAGTCAGGCCTCAGGCCATTACAACTTCTAACCAATAATGAAAGGTTTGTATATGTAACAGGGTTTCTTTTGAGTTGTTTGGGCATTATGCATGGACTTAGTTATTTTAATACTGAACTAATATTAAAAGAGGGAAAGGATGTGCACTATTTGTGTTTGCAGTCCATGGTGCTGACACGCATGGACAAGTCAAACAGTAATGCAATGTTAAAGAAGCCGAAAAGTTAAAGTTGAATGCATAAGCATCTTGGTAGGTACATGGCATCTAAAAGAATGCAACACTTCAAATTTTGCATATGTAATATGTAGTAAAGTTTGTTCTTAGAAATTACCTCTGGGTGTCACTATTACATCGGGAAACCATAGACGACTTTGTCCCTCCCCTTTAAAGGCTTTTGTTTCCTACTAAATAGCCCAAGTAAGGTGTTTGAATCAAACACACCAGCCGATGAAATCACGCTTAGGATTTTACAATATGCGATATTCAGCGTTTGGACTATAATAACTGCTTGTCGAAGCATATGTGTTGTTGGATAACGATGGGGACGAATACAAAAACTCGGACAAAGGACTGCTCCTGGTTTGCTTTTTATTTGGCTCTACTGCTGCTATTCGGAAAACAGGCTTTGGCTCAGATAAGATACTCTATTCCAGAGGAGGTACAAGAGGGAACTGTTGTTGGAAATGTTGCGAAGGATCTTGGCCTTGAAATCACCTCTTTGATTGATCGACGGTTCCGTGTTGTGTCTGGAAGTAAGGACGCTATCTTTGAAGTAAACCAGAATAATGGGGCATTGTACGTCCACCAGCATATTGACAGAGAGGAGCTCTGTCAGGGCAGCGGTGCGTGTCTAATGGAGCTTAAAATCCTTGTTGAGACCCCGTTGGAAATACACTACGTAATTGTAGAAATTATTGATGTAAATGATCACTCTCCTAGTTTCCCTGAAAGAGAACAACGATTTGAAATAGCTGAGCACACACTGCCAGGAAGGCGATTTCAACTGCACACGGCTCGTGACCCCGATGCTGGAATTAACTCTATTCGTACGTACACTTTGACAGCAAATGATCATTTTGAAGTAGATATCCGTCAAAGCGATGAGGATAAAATACCGTTTTTAGTGCTGAAGAAATCGTTAGACAGAGAACAAAAGGACAAACACACACTACTGGTTACAGCAGTTGATGGAGGCAAACCTCCAAGATCAGGGACACTAAATGTTTCCATTATTGTTCTTGACAGTAATGATAACCGTCCGATATTTAGTCAGGAGATTTACCAAATAGAAATATATGAAAATGCTCCAATCGGCACTTCAATATTTCAAATGAATGCAACGGATCCCGATGAAGGCACCAATGGCATAGTTGAGTACAGCCTCGGAAATACCTTGAGGCGAAAAATCTTTGACATTTTTGAATTGGATAAATTAACCGGAGAGATTAGAGTTAAAGGAGCAGTGGACTATGAAGAAAACGACGTTTATAAACTGGATGTTGAGGCATCAGATAAAGCAACACTACCATTGACAGGTGAGTGCAGAGTCATTATACAAATAATAGACGTCAACGACAATGCACCGGAAATAGAAGTGACATCACTGTCAAATACAGTGTCTGAAGATTTAAAGCCGGGAACGGTTATTTCCCTCATCAGTGTGGCGGATAAAGACTCCGGTACAAATGGCAAAATTATTACAAGCATAACCTCAGACGTGCCTTTTGAATTAAAGCCCTCCTATAAGGAGAACACGTACTCAGTTGTCACGAAGGGATTTTTGGATCGAGAGGAGGTGTCACATTATGAAATAACAATAAAAGCCACCGATTGTGGTGAACCTCCCTTATCTACTGTTAAAACTCTCAACATCCAGATATCAGACGTAAATGACAACAGTCCACATTTCGACCAAACCCCCTTACAGTTTTATCTGGTAGAAAATAATGTTCCCGGAAATTTTATTTTTTCTGTAAGCGCAACAGACAATGATTTGAATGACAATGCAGCTATTTCATACCATATAGTGAGAGGAGGGAGTCAAAATGACATAATGTCTTTCCTAAATGTAAATTCTGATAATGGACACATTTCAGCACTAAAGAGTTTTGACTTTGAAACTCTGAAAACATTCCAGTTCCAAGTTGTTGCCACAGATTCTGGAACTCCGTCACTAAGCAGCAACGTCACAGTGAACGTGTTCATTCTGGATCAGAACGACAACGCTCCAGTCATCCTGTATCCAGTCAGCTCTAACGGTTCTGCTGAAGGTGTGGAGGAGATTCCCCGCAATGTGAACGCAGGACACTTGGTGACTAAAGTCAGAGCCTATGACGCTGACATAGGATATAACGGCTGGTTACTGTTTTCACTGCAGGACGTTACTGACCACAGTCTCTTTGGTTTGGACCGCTATACAGGACAGATCAGAACACTTCGCTCATTCACAGAGACAGACGAGGCGGAGCATAAACTGGTCATACTGGTGAAAGACAATGGGAACGTTTCGCTCTCAGCAACAGCTACTGTGCTTGTCAAAGTGGTGGAGCCCAAAGAGGCTTTGCTGCTGCTGCTTGTTTAAGGTGCAACAAAGGATGAGGAGGAGAATAATGTGACTTTTTACCTGATGATAACTTTGGGCTCAGTTTCAACACTTTTTCTCATCAGTATCATCGTGCTGATTGCAATGCAGTGCTCCAAAACCACAGACTATGCTTCTAAATATCTACAAGAGACTAATTATGATGGGACACTGTGTCACAGCATCCAGTACAGATCTGGAGACAAACGGTACATGCTAGTAGGACCCAGAATGAGTATAGGATCTACTATAGTCCCGGGCAGCCATGCGAATACACTAGTGCTCCCTGACAGGAGGTCCGCAATTTCAGAGGTAAGATATGTTTAAATATTGTTTATCATGCTGGTGTGAAGCACATTAATATAAACATAAAGGGCCTTAAATATCAGTGACAGTGAACACATTCTAAGTCAATGAGGTGATTTAATAAATATCACCATACATAAAAAATATTACTTACTTACTACGCATTTGTTTAAGCTAGTTATGCTATAAGGTTTGTAGACTTGTGTTTTGATGAAGTCGTAGAATTTCACTTATATATATATCAATATAATATAATATATTATCAAATAAAAAATGATCTAAATGATTATACAACATCGTAATTAATCAATTTTTAATTGTGAGCATAACTGGCTTGGTGTCATGTGATATTGTCAATGAATCGCCTCTTCGTGTACAGTGTTTGGTTGTAAGATTGTGTTGTAGAAGTTGACTAAATCAGTTTGTGTGATAGAATCGCATGGTGGCACTAAACAACCAGAAATACGAATTACAGTAGTTCACCATCCATGGGTCTCTGGGACTGCCTCTGAAGCATTCAGAAGGGCAGACCATTTTCCTCCGAATGTAATTTGTTCCAACGATTTTGTCGTCTAGACAAACCGAGCGCATTATAAGACGGTGGTTTTTGTTCTCAATTAATGGATATGTAAACAGTCTGTAGATCACTTGGTATTTACTGGATTTATCAACTGTCCATAAGCAATGGAACAAAGCGGAACGGACTCCTGGCGACAAGAAAGCAAATGGGTGGTCCTCGTGCTGGCTTTTAATTTGATTTTCGGCAATGCATCTGGACAGATAAGATATTCTATATCGGAAGAGATCAAAGAGGGGACTGCTGTTGGGAATATAGCAAAGGATCTGGGAATAGATTCTAATATATTAAAAGCAAGGGGATTTCGTATCGTTTCTGGCTCCAGTGAACCCCTTTTCCAGGTAAACCAAGATGATGGGATTTTATACGTAAATCGGAATATTGACCGTGAGGAAATATGCCAGCGGACTAATGTATGTTTGATAAACCTTAAATCCGTGCTAGAGAACCCACTGGAGATCCATTATGTTGCTGTGGAAGTGTTAGACATAAATGACCATTCGCCTTCTTTCCCGGAGAACAACAAAAGGCTAGAGATTTCAGAGTCCACCTTACCGGGAACCAGATTTCAGTTGCATGCTGCTCTCGATCCAGATGGTGGTGTGAATTCCGTTCAACAGTATAGGCTAAGTCCTAATAATAATTTTCGTCTAGAGGTGAAAGATAGCGGGAAAGATGGCAAAGTGCCTGTTTTACAGATACAAAGCCCGTTAGACAGAGAGACCTCTAGCAGCCACAAACTACTGCTCACAGCCATGGATGGGGGTAAACCTCCTAAATCAGGGACCATGGAAATATCTATAGACATATTAGATGTGAACGACAATGCGCCAGTTTTTACTAAAGATGTCTATTCTGTAGAGATAAATGAGGATTCGCCAATTGGAACAATAGTCATACGAGTAAATGCCACAGATATGGACGACGGATTAAATGGAGATGTTAGCTATTCTTTTGGTAATGTGAATAGTAAGGTGCGCGAACTGTTTGATGTCGACCCGAACACAGGTGAAATAACAGTGAAAGGACAATTAAACTATGAAGTGGATGACAGTTACGAGATTAATATCCAGGCATCTGACAGCGGTGCTGTTCCGTTTAGAACTGAAAAAAGCGTTACTGTAAATATTAAAGACATAAATGACAATGCACCTATAATTGAGGTAACGTCACTGTCGAACACAATTTCAGAGGATTCCAGACCAGGAACAACGGTAGCACTTCTTAGCATTACCGATTTGGACTCTGGAGTAAACGGGAAAATTATAAGCTTTGCAAAAGGCGATGTCCCTTTCACACTAACGCCATCAATACAGGACAACATGTACGCTGTCGTGACAAAGTTGCAGCTTGACAGGGAAAATAAATCGATTTATGATGTAACAGTAATCGCAAAAGATGCAGGCGAACCAGCCTTAACGTCTGTAAAGACATTAAGAGTTGTTGTTTCTGACGTTAACGATAACAGCCCAGAGTTTTCAATAAGCCGATATAATTTTTATGTCACTGAAAATAACCCTCCCGGAATGTCGGTGTTTTATTTAACTGCGTCTGATCGTGACGAAGGAGATAATGCTCTTATTTCGTACAATATTCTAAGAGATGCAGTTTATGCAAATTCAGTGACGTCATTTCTCAGCATAAACTCTGAAACTGGAGATATTTCGGCGCTAAAAAGTTTTGACTTTGAAACACTGAAAACGTTCCAGTTCCAAGTTGTTGCCACAGATTCTGGAACTCCGTCACTAAGCAGCAACGTCACAGTGAACGTGTTCATTCTGGATCAGAACGACAACGCTCCAGTCATCCTGTATCCAGTCAGCTCTAACGGTTCTGCTGAAGGTGTGGAGGAGATTCCCCGCAATGTGAACGCAGGACACTTGGTGACTAAAGTCAGAGCCTATGACGCTGATATAGGATATAACGGCTGGTTACTGTTTTCACTGCAGGACGTTACTGACCACAGTCTCTTTGGTTTGGACCGCTATACAGGACAGATCAGAACACTTCGCTCATTCACAGAGACAGACGAGGCGGAGCATAAACTGGTCATACTGGTGAAAGACAATGGGAACGTTTCACTCTCAGCAACAGCTACTGTGCTTGTCAAAGTTGTGGAGCCCAAAGAGGCTTTTGCTGCTTCTGATGTTAAAAGTGCAACAAAGGATGAGGAGGAGAATAATGTGACTTTTTACCTGATGATAACTTTGGGCTCAGTTTCAACACTTTTTCTCATCAGTATCATCGTGCTGATTGCAATGCAGTGCTCCAAAACCACAGACTATACTTCTAAATATCTACAAGAGACTAATTATGATGGGACACTGTGTCACAGCATCCAGTACAGATCTGGAGACAAACGGTACATGCTAGTAGGACCCAGAATGAGTATAGGATCTACTATAGTCCCCGGCAGCCATGCGAATACACTAGTGCTCCCTGACAGGAGAGGGACATCTGGAGAGGTAAGACTTTAAAATGCAGCAAGTGTGGCGTTTTCTATTCAGATATATATCACATTGTTTGAGGTTTGTGGAATTTTGGTGTCTTATTCAGCATGTTCAAACTACCTTCAGACATGTTTGTCACACGTTATTGTGTGTTCTGTTTTCAAAAGGACAGATGTGAGTTCATCAACTTACTATAATGTTGGATTCAGCTTCCTGCTTCTGTTTTCAAGTTCTTCTGTCTGATGCACAATTTTCTCTTAGCTCCTTTAATCCCTGGACTCTCTTATACACACCCATACACTAGTCATTATGAACACTATAGGTATTTCTATACAATGATCCATCTTTCCAAGTGGTAGAACTGAAAAAGCTAATCCCTTACGTGATTCTATTCTCTTTTTCTGCAATGAGCTTTTCCACCACCATATAAAATTGTATTAAAAATCAAAACAATGTCTGCATACACTCACATGCTCTTGGTTATTTGTGTTGGTAGTATTCATGATCATTATGCAATAGGCATTCATAATTTAGGACGCAAATGTGGTTAAGACAGAAAAAAACTGCTAGTATGTTTGGAATCGCTATTCATGGTGCTGAAATGCATTGACTTCACTGTTTTCCAGCAAGAATATGAGCAAAGAAAAAAAAAGAATACAATTGGGTTAGCAATTTTTTCTGACACTTCATGTATGTTCCAATTTAGAGTATTTGCTATTTGGATTATTTCTGAAGATGGACTTTCACTGATTCATACTTTTTTTTCTGTGTGGCAGAGAAGAAAATGTAGCCTACATAGCTCTATGCCCTGTCCATAGCATTACGCGTTTGTAATCATATTCGTTTTCCAAAACCTGCTTTATCTCCGTTTTTGTTATATCTCCAAGTGGATTTGCTGACCAAAGTATATACCCTGGAATACCATTTTAACGACTTTAAATGGTTTAAAATGTTGCCCTCTTGGTGTCACTGTTACACCAATAAGGCCATAAAGGACTCAGCCCCTCCCAGAAGAAAGCTTTTGTTTGGTACAAACAGCAGAGGATACATTAGATGTAAGGGTGCGAGTTGGATGAGATGGTGTGGTGTGCTTTCTAAACATGGGAAACTAAACGTACGGGTAGATTTGATTTGCTGCAGAAACTGGCTCCTGTGTGTGTATTTGTTGTTGGACAACAATGGGGAGTAAAAGACGATCTCGCTCAAGTGACTATTGTTGGTTTGCTTTTCGTTTTTCCTTACTGCTGATTTTCGGAAAGCAGGTTCTGGCTGAATTGAGATACTCTATTCCAGAGGAGATGAAAGAAGGAACCGTTGTTGGAAATGTTGCTAAGGATCTTGGTCTGGACAAAACCTCTTTAATTGATCGACGATTTCGTGTTGTGTCAGGATCCAAGGACGCTTTTTTCGAGGTAAACACGGACAATGGTGCGTTACAGGTCCGTAAAAAGATCGACAGAGAGGAGCTGTGTCACGGTAGTGGTGCGTGTCTAATGGAGCTGAAAATCCTTGTTGAAAACCCTTTGGAAATGCACCATGTTATAGTAGAAATTACGGATGTAAATGATCACTCCCCCAGTTTTTCTGAAAAGGAACAGCAATTTCAAATATTTGAACATGCATCTCCGGGAACGCGATTCGATCTGCACGCAGCCCGTGATCCGGATGCTGGAAGTAATTCTATTCGTACATATACATTAACATCAAATGATCACTTTGAAATAGATGTTAGTCAAAGTGATGAGGACAAAATACCATTTTTAGTGCTGAAAAAGTCCTTAGACAGAGAACAAAAGAATAAACACGTGCTATTTGTTACAGCAGTTGATGGAGGTAAACCTCACAGATCAGGGACACTAAATGTTTCCATTATAGTTCTTGATATTAATGATAATCGTCCAATGTTTAGTCAGGATACTTACCAAATAGAAATATATGAAAACGTCCCAGTTGGTTCTACTGTTACAAGAGTGAATGCAACAGATCCAGATGAAGGGACCAATGGAGAAATAGAGTACAGCCTTAGCAAAACATTAGCACGTAAAATCTACGAGATATTTGAATTAGATAGTTTAAGTGGACAAATTAAATTGAAAGGGACGTTGGATTTTGAGGAAACGGAGATTTATAAACTAGATGTTCAGGCATCTGACAAAGGAACGCCTCCGCTAATAAGCAGGTGTAAAGTTATAATAAAGATAAAAGACGTTAATGACAATCCACCGGAAATAGAAGTGACATCACTGTCAAATACAGTGTCTGAAGACTCAAAGCCTGGCACAGTTATTTCACTTATTAGTGTGACGGATAAAGACTCTGGTGTCAATGGAAAAATAATATCGAGCATAACGTCAGACGTGCCTTTTGAATTAAAGCCCTCCTATAAGGAGAACATTTATTCAGTTGTCACGAAGGGATTTTTGGATCGAGAGGAGGTGTCACATTATGAAATAACAATAAAAGCCACCGATTGTGGTGAACCTCCCTTATCTACTGTTAAAACTCTCAACATTCAAATATCAGATGTAAATGACAACAGTCCACATTTCGACCAAAATCCAATACAGTTTTATCTGGTAGAAAATAATGTTCCCGGAAATTCAATATTTTCTGTAAGCGCAACAGACAATGATTTGAATGACAATGCAGCTATTTCATACCATATAGTGAGAGGAGGGAGTCAAAATGACATAATGTCTTTCCTAAATGTAAATTCTGATAATGGACACATTTCAGCACTAAAGAGTTTTGACTTTGAAACTCTGAAAACGTTCCAGTTCCAAGTTGTTGCCACAGATTCTGGAACTCCGTCACTAAGCAGCAACGTCACAGTGAACGTGTTCATTCTGGATCAGAACGACAACGCTCCAGTCATCCTGTATCCAGTCAGCTCTAACGGTTCTGCTGAAGGTGTGGAGGAGATTCCCCGCAATGTGAACGCAGGACACTTGGTGACTAAAGTCAGAGCCTATGACGCTGATATAGGATATAACGGCTGGTTACTGTTTTCACTGCAGGACGTTACTGACCACAGTCTCTTTGGTTTGGACCGCTATACAGGACAGATCAGAACACTTCGCTCATTCACAGAGACAGACGAGGCGGAGCATAAACTGGTCATACTGGTGAAAGACAATGGGAACGTTTCACTCTCAGCAACAGCTACTGTGCTTGTCAAAGTTGTGGAGCCCAAAGAGGCTTTTGCTGCTTCTGATGTTAAAAGTGCAACAAAGGATGAGGAGGAGAATAATGTGACTTTTTACCTGATGATAACTTTGGGCTCAGTTTCAACACTTTTTCTCATCAGTATCATCGTGCTGATTGCAATGCAGTGCTCCAAAACCACAGACTATACTTCTAAATATCTACAAGAGACTAATTATGATGGGACACTGTGTCACAGCATCCAGTACAGATCTGGAGACAAACGGTACATGCTAGTAGGACCCAGAATGAGTATAGGATCTACTATAGTCCCGGGCAGCCATGCAAATACACTAGTGCTCCCTGACAGGAGAGGGACATCTGGAGAGGTAAGAGTTTAATGTAGCAAGTGTTGTGTTTTTGTTGTTCAAATGCATATCCCATTATTTGAGGTTCATGGACTTGTTGTCTTAGTCAGCTCGTTTAAATGCCTTCATAAATGTATGATACAGGTATTATTGTGTTTTCTGTTTCCAAAAGAAACAATGTGAGTTTGTATACTTATTATAATGCTGGCCTCAGCTTCCTGCTTCTGTTTACTTAAGCTTCTGTCTGATGCACAACTTTCTCATTGTGAACACCAGAGGTGTTCCTGAAATAACTTATTCTTCTTTCCCAGTGAGAAATTAAACAAAGTAAATGGGTTACTTAATGGTAGCCTCATTTTGGAAACATGTGAGCAAAGAGCTTTACCACCAACCATCTAAAATTGTAATACAATTCTGAACAATGCCTGCTTACACTAATATAGTTAGTTTTGTGTTGGCAGTATTTATCACGATTGTGCAAAATGTATAATAATAGACACAAATAATTATGCTTGGAATCGCTATATATGATACTAAAATACACTGACTTTACTTTTCTGTACTATGTGCAATCAGGAATATGAGCAAAGCAAAAAACCAAAAAACAATAACAAACATTTTTATTATTTCTGAGCATGGCATTTCACTAATTCATACAGTTAGCTTGTTCTGTGTGTAGCAGAAAGAACAAATTAGTATATAGCTCTAAGGATAGAGCCCATCCATTGAATTCCACGTTTGGGATCATGTTGTAATTTCACAACTGCTTTATCGCCTCTTCTGTTTAAACATCTTAAGGTGAATTTTCTGATTAAACTATACAGGTATTGCCATTTTAAGGACTTTAAATCGACTAAAATGCTGCCCTCTTGGTGTCACTGTTACATCAAAAAGCCCATTAAAGACTCAGTCCCTCCCATAAGAAAGCTTTTGTTTGGTACACACAGCAGAGGATACATCTGATTTGAGAGTGCGAGTTGGCTGAGACGGTGTTTTACGTTTTCTAAACAAACAATACTAACTGGGCTGATATACACATTTGATTTGCTGCAGAAACAGGTGTGTGTGTGTGTGTTGTTGGATAACGATGGGGAGCGAAATACGATGTCGATCAAGTATATATTTTTTGCTTGGTTTTCATTTGTCCTTACTGCTGATTTTCGGAAAGCAGGCTCTGGCTGAATTGAGATACTCTATTCCAGAGGAGATGAAAGAAGGAACCGTTGTTGGAAATGTTGCTAAGGATCTTGGTCTGGACAAAACCTCTTTAATTGATCGACGATTTCGTGTTGTGTCAGGATCCAAGGACGCTTTTTTCGAGGTAAACACGGACAATGGTGCGTTACAGGTCCGTAAAAAGATCGACAGAGAGGAGCTGTGTCACGGTAGTGGTGCGTGTCTAATGGAGCTGAAAATCCTTGTTGAAAACCCTTTGGAAATACACTACGTAGTTGTAGAAATTACGGATGTAAATGATCACTCCCCCAGTTTTTCAGAAAAGGAACAGCAATTTCAAATATTTGAACATGCATCTCCGGGAACGCGATTCGATCTGCACGCAGCCCGTGATCCGGATGCTGGAAGTAATTCTATTCGTACATATACATTAACATCAAATGATCACTTTGAAATAGATGTTAGTCAAAGTGATGAGGACAAAATACCATTTTTAGTGCTGAAAAAGTCCTTAGACAGAGAACAAAAGAATAAACACGTGCTATTTGTTACAGCAGTTGATGGAGGTAAACCTCACAGATCAGGGACACTAAATGTTTCCATTATAGTTCTTGATATTAATGATAATCGTCCAATGTTTAGTCAGGATACTTACCAAATAGAAATATATGAAAACGTCCCAGTTGGTTCTACTGTTACAAGAGTGAATGCAACAGATCCAGATGAAGGGACCAATGGAGAAATAGAGTACAGCCTTAGCAAAACATTAGCACGTAAAATCTACGAGATATTTGAATTAGATAGTTTAAGTGGACAAATTAAATTGAAAGGGACGTTGGATTTTGAGGAAACGGAGATTTATAAACTAGATGTTCAGGCATCTGACAAAGGAACGCCTCCGCTAATAAGCAGGTGTAAAGTTATAATAAAGATAAAAGACGTTAATGACAATCCACCGGAAATAGAAGTGACATCACTGTCAAATACAGTGTCTGAAGACTCAAAGCCTGGCACAGTTATTTCACTTATTAGTGTGACGGATAAAGACTCTGGTGTCAATGGAAAAATAATATCACGCATTACCGAGGACGTGCCTTTTGAATTAAAGCCTTCTTTTAAGGAAAACACGTACTCAGTTGTCACGAAGGGATTTTTGGATCGAGAGGAGGTGTCACATTATGAAATAACAATAAAAGCCACCGATTGTGGTGAACCTCCCTTATCTACTGATAAAACTCTCAACATCCAGATATCAGATGTAAATGACAACAGTCCACAATTTTCTCAAAATCCAATACAGTTTTATCTGGTAGAAAATAACGTTGCTGGAGGGTCGATATTCTCTGTAAGCGCAAAGGACAATGATGCAAATGACAATGCAGCTATTTCATATCATATTGCTAGAAAGAATGATTTAACAACCTTCCTGAATGTAAATTCAGATAATGGACACATCACCGCGCTGAAGAGTTTTGACTTTGAAACACTGAAAACGTTCCAGTTCCAAGTTGTTGCCACAGATTCTGGAACTCCGTCACTAAGCAGCAACGTCACAGTGAACGTGTTCATTCTGGATCAGAACGACAACGCTCCAGTCATCCTGTATCCAGTCAGCTCTAACGGTTCTGCTGAAGGTGTGGAGGAGATTCCCCGCAATGTGAACGCAGGACACTTGGTGACTAAAGTCAGAGCCTATGACGCTGATATAGGATATAACGGCTGGTTACTGTTTTCACTGCAGGACGTTACTGACCACAGTCTCTTTGGTTTGGACCGCTATACAGGACAGATCAGAACACTTCGCTCATTCACAGAGACAGACGAGGCGGAGCATAAACTGGTCATACTGGTGAAAGACAATGGGAACGTTTCACTCTCAGCAACAGCTACTGTGCTTGTCAAAGTTGTGGAGCCCAAAGAGGCTTTTGCTGCTTCTGATGTTAAAAGTGCAACAAAGGATGAGGAGGAGAATAATGTGACTTTTTACCTGATGATAACTTTGGGCTCAGTTTCAACACTTTTTCTCATCAGTATCATCGTGCTGATTGCAATGCAGTGCTCCAAAACCACAGACTATACTTCTAAATATCTACAAGAGACTAATTATGATGGGACACTGTGTCACAGCATCCAGTACAGATCTGGAGACAAACGGTACATGCTAGTAGGACCCAGAATGAGTATAGGATCTACTATAGTCCCGGGCAGCCATGCGAATACACTAGTGCTCCCTGACAGGAGAGGGACATCTGGAGAGGTAAGGTGGTTTACATGGCTCAAACTTTGGTTTGCGTTTAATTCTAAACATGTCTCTTTACTGTACACTTTTTTATAGCTGAGGTACTAGCACAAATACACATTTCTTGTTTTGTGAGATGTGTTTTTTGGGGTTTGGGGAAGTGTGGTAATATCGCTATCCATTGTTTTTTTAAAATTTTTTTTTTTTTTTTTAATGTTTTTTTTTTATAAAAGCAGCGGTTGTGTATAAAAAAAAAAAAAAAAATATTTTTTTTTAAAACCCCTTTTTTTCTAAATTTTTTATGTTTGTGTAGAAATTTTGTGAAACACGGTGGTAATTCTCAAATTATCAGTATGTTAAAAAAAAGAGAAAAATAAAAAAACCTTTTGTCAAATATATGGTTCCTCCCCTTGTGGGATGGGTTTTCGCATTTCAGTACTGGATACATCCTGTACTCTCACAGCGAATATTCAGCGTCCGTGATTTTGATTATACACTGGAAAATGTACATATTATTTTAGGTACATCTATTTTTCTTTTGATGAAGGAGTCGTTATTCTGAATCATCGGGATAAATTTTTAATTTCTAGTTATGGAGCAGAAAGGACGTGGAACATCGAGAGCGCAATGGCGGTGGATCGCTTTCATTGTTTCAATAATTTTGATGTGGAGCAGAGCTTCGGCGCAGTTAAGATATTGCATCGCTGAGGAAGTTGAAGAAGGAACTGTTGTTGGGAATATAGCGAAGGACTTGGGATTGGAGAAGAACACACTGAAAGAGAGAGGATGCCGCATTGTTGAGGGTTCCACTGAGTCATTTTTTCATGTAAACCAGAACGACGGGTTATTGTACGTTGACCGAATAATTGACAGGGAGAAGGTTTGTGAGCGGAGTAGTGTGTGCTTGATCAACTTAAAAACTGTGCTGGAAAACCCTCTCGAAATTCATTATGTGACTGTAGAGGTGCTGGATGTGAACGACCACTCTCCTACCTTTTCAACGAAAGAGTCACGTCTCGAAATTTCAGAGTCAGTTGTACCAGGTTTGCGCCTCCAGCTGCAAGCAGCACACGACCCTGATGTTGGTCAGTTTTCAATCCAGGAGTATAAACTAAGTCCTAGTGATCATTTTCGTTTAGAAGTCAAAGATCGTGGAAAAGATGGAAAGATACCAATTTTAGTTTTACTGAAGACGCTGGATAGGGAAACAAAGACAAATCATAAATTGCTTCTTACAGCTATTGATGGAGGGAAACCAAGTAAATCTGGAAGAGCTGAAATTACAGTTGACGTTTTAGACGTCAATGATAATATGCCAGTATTCAACGAAGACACATACTCTGTACGTTTGGATGAGAATGCTCCCATTGGCACAACAATTATAAAAGTAAATGCTTCTGATTTAGATGAAGGATCTAATGGCGAGATTGCGTATTCATTAGGAAAAAATGTGAACAGCAGAATACGTGAACTTTTTCGTGTAGATCCAACTACAGGTGACATTATTGTTCAAGATCTGATAGACTTTGAATTAGAGGAAAGTTATGAAATTGATATACAGGCGTCTGATAAAGGATCAGCTCCTTTGAGGACAGACAAAAGTGTGTTGGTGAATATTGTTGATGTGAATGATAACGCCCCTCATATAGAGGTTACATCATTTTCAAGGGCAATACCAGAGGATGCAAGACTGGGAACCACTGTGGCATTAATCAGTGTTCTTGATAAAGACTCTGGTCTTAACGGGAAAGTGATTTGCTCCTTTAGTAAAGATGTACCTTTCATAATATCACCTTCAACACAAGACAACATGTATTCTATAGTCACAAAATCGCCCTTGGATAGAGAAAAGCAGTCCATATATGATGTTACAATTGTTGCAAAAGACGCAGGTGTTCCTTCGTTGTCTTCTGAAAAAGGCATTAGTATTGTTGTATCAGATGTGAATGATAACAGTCCAAAGTTTTTAGCCAGCCCTTACACATATTATGTTATGGAGAACAACTCTCCAGGAGCTTCAGTGTTTTCTGTGAGGGCATCAGACCACGACGAGGGTGATAATTCTCGTATTTTATACCATATTTTGAGAGCTGGAAAAGAGAATAACAAACTCCAATCATTCAGTCTTAACATAAACTCTGAAACTGGAGACATTATGGCGCTGAAAAGTTTTGACTTTGAAACTCTGAAAACATTCCAGTTCCAAGTTGTTGCCACAGATTCTGGAACTCCGTCACTAAGCAGCAACGTCACAGTGAACGTGTTCATTCTGGATCAGAACGACAACGCTCCAGTCATCCTGTATCCAGTCAGCTCTAACGGTTCTGCTGAAGGTGTGGAGGAGATTCCCCGCAATGTGAACGCAGGACACTTGGTGACTAAAGTCAGAGCCTATGACGCTGATATAGGATATAACGGCTGGTTACTGTTTTCACTGCAGGACGTTACTGACCACAGTCTCTTTGGTTTGGACCGCTATACAGGACAGATCAGAACACTTCGCTCATTCACAGAGACAGACGAGGCTGAGCATAAACTGGTCATACTGGTGAAAGACAATGGGAACGTTTCACTCTCAGCAACAGCTACTGTACTTGTCAAAGTTGTGGAGCCCAAAGAGGCTTTTGCTGCTTCTGATGTTAAAAGTGCAACAAAGGATGAGGAGGAGAATAATGTGACTTTTTACCTGATGATAACTTTGGGCTCAGTTTCAACACTTTTTCTCATCAGTATCATCGTGCTGATTGCAATGCAGTGCTCCAAAACCACAGACTATACTTCTAAATATCTACAAGAGACTAATTATGATGGGACACTGTGTCACAGCATCCAGTACAGATCTGGAGACAAACGGTACATGCTAGTAGGACCCAGAATGAGTATAGGATCTACTATAGTCCCCGGCAGCCATGCGAATACACTAGTGCTGCCTGACAGGAGAGGGACATCTGGAGAGGTGAGTAAATAGTTATATTGCATATACATGCTAATTTAAGGATCCGCTTTGTCATGGTGCTGAAAATGGATTTAGCCCACATGATGAACTGTTTTATTCAAAACAATTGAACACATACAGTGACATTTAGTAGTAATTTGTATAACGTCATGAAATGCATTATTGCAGACATTCACAGGGTGGCAGTACCTTATCAGTATAAAGCCTTATAGCGTCTTAGCGCAGGATCCACATGAATCCGCCCCTACTACGTTCAGACTGGTTAGACAACATTTAGCTGGCAGACTTGGATTAGGCCTCCGTGACTGTTTTTTGCAAAATACATTCTAAGGAGACATAAATATAGTTTGTGCTGTGATGGAAACGCAAATATAGATAGGTGGACAATGTTGGACGCGTTTGGATTTGTACTTTTACCTCAAAACATGAAACAAAGAGGACGGGAGGCATGGCGACAGCAATCGAATTTAATCGCCGTTTTGTTTTTGCTTTTATTTTTCAGAGTAGCCTCAGCACAGTTGAGATACTCTATAGCTGAAGAGCTCAAAGAGGGAAGCTTTGTTGGAAATATAGCTAAAGATTTGGGAATTGACCTGAATTTAATGAAGCAGAGGGGATTTCGTATTATGTCCGGCTCGACTGAACCTCTTTTCAAGGTAAATGAGAATGACGGGATCCTTTATGCGAACCATAAAATAGATCGGGAGGAAGTATGTAAGGAGAGCAGTGCATGTTTAATTAACCTTAAAACTGTTCTCGAAAACCCACTAGAAGTTCATTATGTCACCGTGGAGATAACAGATTTAAACGACCACTCTCCCACATTTCCAGAGAAAACAAAGAGGCTAGAGATCTCAGAGTCTGCGTTGCCAGGGGCACGATATCAGTTGCAAAATGCACACGACCCGGATGGTGGAACAAACTCCGTCCAACAGTATAAAATCAGTCAGAATGATCATTTTCGTTTAGAGATTAAGGACCGCGGCAGAGATGGTAAAACTCCAATTTTACAATTACAGAGGCAGCTTGACAGAGAGGCCAAACGTAGTCATAAATTGGTGTTGACTGCTATAGACGGCGGAAATCCCACAAAGACAGGCACAGTTGAAATATACATAGATGTTCTAGATGTTAATGACAATATGCCAGTGTTCACCAAAGACACATATTCCGCCGTGCTACAAGAGAACGCCCCAGCTGGCACAACAGTCATCCAAGTTAACGCAACAGATCTGGACGACGGTCCCAATGGGGAAGTGGTTTATTCATTCGGCAGTGATGTAAAAGGTAAAATTCGAGAGCTGTTTGATATCGATTCTGTTACTGGGGAGATAATTGTGAAAGGTCGTGTAGACTTTGAGGAACAGGACAGCTATGACATTGATATACAGGCATCTGACAAGGGAAGCATTCCATTCAGAACAGATAAAAGTGTCATCATTAAAATTGGAGATACAAACGATAATCCTCCTGAAATAGAAGTGGCATCGTTGTCAAGTGCCGTTTCAGAGGACTCTAGACCAGGAACAACCATAGCGCTGATCAGCATTACTGATTTAGACTCTGCATTGAATGGCAAAATAATCAGCTATGTAGCCGAAGACAGCCCGTTTACATTAACCCCTTCAATACAAGATAACATGTTCGCTGTTGTCACTAAGTCACAGCTTGACAGGGAACAGCAATCAATATATGATATTACAATAATCGCTAAAGACGCAGGTGAACCAGCCTTAACATCCGAAAAGACTATAAGCGTGTTTGTATCAGATATTAATGACAATAGTCCCATGTTTTCTGTGAGCCCCTATAGTTTTTACATCACCGAAAATAACCTCCCAGGGGCCTCTTTGTTTTCTGTAAGAGCCTCTGATCGCGACGAGGGAGATAATGCGCTTATTTCGTATCATATTCTCAGGAATGCAGGTTATGAAAATAAAGTGACATCATTTCTTAACATAAACTCTGAAACTGGAGATATTTTGGCGCTAAAAGGTTTTGACTTTGAAACACTGAAGACTTTCCAGTTCCAAGTTGTTGCCACAGATTCTGGAACTCCGTCACTAAGCAGCAACGTCACAGTGAACGTGTTCATTCTGGATCAGAACGACAACGCTCCAGTCATCCTGTATCCAGTCAGCTCTAACGGTTCTGCTGAAGGTGTGGAGGAGATTCCCCGCAATGTGAACGCAGGACACTTGGTGACTAAAGTCAGAGCCTATGACGCTGATATAGGATATAACGGCTGGTTACTGTTTTCACTGCAGGACGTTACTGACCACAGTCTCTTTGGTTTGGACCGCTATACAGGACAGATCAGAACACTTCGCTCATTCACAGAGACAGACGAGGCTGAGCATAAACTAGTCATACTGGTGAAAGACAATGGGAACGTTTCGCTCTCAGCAACAGCTACTGTGCTTGTCAAAGTTGTGGAGCCCAAAGAGGCTTTTGCTGCTTCTGATGTTAAAAGTGCAACAAAGAATGAGGAGGAGAATAATGTGACTTTTTACCTGATGATAACTTTGGGCTCAGTTTCAACACTTTTTCTCATCAGTATCATCGTGCTGATTGCAATGCAGTGCTCCAAAACCACAGACTATACTTCTAAATATCTACAAGAGACTAATTATGATGGGACCCTGTGTCACAGCATCCAGTACAGATCTGGAGACAAACGGTACATGCTAGTAGGACCCAGAATGAGTATAGGATCTACTATAGTCCCGGGCAGCCATGCAAACACACTAGTGCTGCCTGACAGGAGGCCAGCGTCTGAAGAGGTAAGAGCAATAGTTTGTTCGTTCTGTCCTGTAACTTTTTAGAGCTCATTTTGTGTGAATAACATTAGCTCCGATTTATGAATTATCATGTAATACTGGAGCTTGCTGTGTTCCTGGTTTGTATTTGGGGGATCGAATTGATTGATGTCCAAGGTTATGAAGCAAGACTAATTTCTACATGGCAAACACTCTGATACTGTTAATTGGAATGATTTCATAAGTATTTTTACAATGGCAATCGAAGCGATCTTCATGTGGTGTATGTCTAATACGGTCGTGGTTTAGGTGAGTGCAGGCTGTCGCTGTCCGTGGTGCTGAAACATTCTTAAGCCAGTCCCTCTTTTTTGGCACAATTTGAGGCATGGCAGTAACCGGTAATATAATGTAAGGTAAGAGTTATGTCTCCACGCACTCTCTCTTAATTGAAGGCGGCATCTTTGCCTGAACTTGTCCCAACTTGGCTTTTTAAGTGGGAATATGGCAGGCCGCTTGTCTTCATTGTTAAAAACTCTTTTTCGTGCAAAGTCCACTTTTTAATACATTGTTGCTATTATTTTTAAATACAGTACTGCAGTGTGATTCTCTATCACTTGGTGTCAGTATAGTAACAAATAATGCTTTCATATGTTTTCGTCATAGCCACGAGACCCATCCCCTTCCTCTTTAGAGTCTAAAACCATCACTGACAGAACCGTATACGTGCTGACGGCTGGAATACACAATTTAGCGTTAAAAAATATCTAATGCTCTGTTGGAGAATGGTTGGATTATGACAACGAATGTGACGAAGGAAGTGCATGTTAGAATAGGAGTATAGATATTTGAAAGCTTTTTATTTCATTTTAAATGTTTCATCTTCACATCATGAAACAAAGACGCCGCCAAACATGGAGTAAGCGGACAAAGTGGGTTGCCTATATGATGGTTTTGGTTACGTTTTGGAGCAGAGCTTCAGGACAATTCCGATATTCCATCTCCGAGGAAGAGAAAGAAGGAACTGCTGTTGGAAATATAGCTAAGGATTTAGGTGTTGATAAGACCACACTGAAGGACAGAGGGTACCGTATTGTCTACGGCACGACAGAGCCTCCTTTTCGAGTAAACCAGGATGATGGTATCTTGTATGTAAACCGGAAAATTGACAGAGAGGAAGTGTGCGACCGAAGTAAGGTTTGTCTAATCGATTTTAAAGCTGTGTTAGAAAACCCCCTGGAGGTGCACTATATAGCAGTGGAGATTCTGGATGTAAACGACCACGCACCAAGCTTCCCCGAAAGAGAAAAGATGTTAGAAATTTCTGAATCTGCATTACCAGGAGCAAGATTCCAGTTACAAGCTGCGCGTGATGCTGATAGTGGTTCATTATCCGTTCAGCAGTATAAGTTAAGTCTGAATGAACATTTTCGTTTGGAAGTGAAAGATCGTGGTGAGGACCGTAAAACTCCTAGTTTAATTCTTCAAAAGCCACTTGATAGAGAATCTGCCAAGACCCATGCATTACTTCTGACAGCCATTGATGGAGGTAAACCTCCACGATCCGGTAACATGACAATAATTGTTGATGTTTCCGATGTCAATGATAACCCCCCAGTTTTCACCCAGGATTCATATACAGTGCAGCTAAAAGAAAACTCTCCTATTGGTACAAATGTAATCCAAGTTAATGCAACTGATTTGGATGAAGGTTCAAATGGTGAAGTTGTATATTCATTTGGAAATGATGTGGATGCACGGGCCCGTTCACGTTTTAATTTAAATTCAATGACTGGAGTAATTACTGTAGCAGGGGCCATAGATTTTGAAGAATGTAGCAGATACGAAATTGATATCCAGGCATCCGACAAAGGTGCGGCTACACTAGCTACGGAAAAAAGTGTTATTATACACATTGTTGATGTAAACGACAATGCACCAGAGATTGAGGTCACATCTTTTTCTCGTGCACTCCCGGAAGATTCGAAACCAGGAACCACAGTAGCCTTAATTAGTGTTAAAGATTCGGACTCTGGTCTCAACGGAAAAGTTATGTGTTACATAAGCCAAGATATTCCTTTCACGCTCACTCCATCTTTACAAAATAACATGTATTCTCTGGTAACAAAATTGCTTTTGGATCGAGAGCAGCAATCGCAATATATTGTCACAATTGTAGCTAAAGACGCAGGTGCACTATCTTTATCATCAGAAAAAACTATACACATGGATGTGTCAGATGTGAATGACAACAACCCAGTGTTTTCACATAACCCATATACTTTCTACATAACTGAAAATAACAACCCGGGAGCCTCTATTTTATCCGTGACAGCGCGTGATGATGACGAGGGCAGTAATGCTGTTATTTCATATCTTATATTAAGGGACACAGGCGGAGACCATTTGTTTACCTCTTTTATAAATGTTAACAGTGAAACTGGAGATATTTCAGCACTAAAAAGTTTTGACTTTGAAACACTGAAAACGTTCCAGTTCCAAGTTGTTGCCACAGATTCTGGAACTCCGTCACTAAGCAGCAACGTCACAGTGAACGTGTTCATTCTGGATCAGAACGACAACGCTCCAGTCATCCTGTATCCAGTCAGCTCTAACGGTTCTGCTGAAGGTGTGGAGGAGATTCCCCGCAATGTGAACGCAGGACACTTGGTGACTAAAGTCAGAGCCTATGACGCTGATATAGGATATAACGGCTGGTTACTGTTTTCACTGCAGGACGTTACTGACCACAGTCTCTTTGGTTTGGACCGCTATACAGGACAGATCAGAACACTTCGCTCATTCACAGAGACAGACGAGGCGGAGCATAAACTGGTCATACTGGTGAAAGACAATGGGAACGTTTCACTCTCAGCAACAGCTACTGTGCTTGTCAAAGTGGTGGAGCCCAAAGAGGCTTTTGCTGCTTCTGATATTAAAAGTGCAACAAAGGATGAGGAGGAGAATAATGTGACTTTTTACCTGATGATAACTTTGGGCTCAGTTTCAACACTTTTTCTCATCAGTATCATCGTGCTGATTGCAATGCAGTGCTCCAAAACCACAGACTATACTTCTAAATATCTACAAGAGACTAATTATGATGGGACACTGTGTCACAGCATCCAGTACAGATCTGGAGACAAACGGTACATGCTAGTAGGACCCAGAATGAGTATAGGATCTACTATAGTCCCCGGCAGCCATGCGAATACACTAGTGCTGCCTGACAGGAGAGGGACATCTGGAGAGGTAAGATTAATGTTTTTGATGTTTTCATTTCCCCGTCCCCTACATAGCCTAATTAACACTTGGTGTGAAAATCTTCTTTTTTTTCAAGGACCCTTTAGCACTGATTTTTTTTCTCTATGACTAGCAGAGGAGCTACACCTTTTGTGTGTTTTGCTTACATACATACGTTCGTTCTGATCGTGGGTCACTTGCTAATCACATAATGGTGCTTGTATGGTATGTTATTTTACAATGTATTGACTGCTTCGTTGATGAGTGGTAGAGTGATTTCCTCAAATGGATGTATTACTTTATTATGCCGGAAATATAAATAGAAAGATCAAGGTTACAACATGTGCTTAAGCCTTTTCTCTCTGTCAAAAGTCAAAGCAGGTCTATATGTCTCAATACTCTGAACATGTGAAGATTGTCTTCGATGTGTTAACTGACCACTACTGTAATCTGTGGAAATAACGATTCCAACGCTTGGTGTCAGTGTAGTTTAGTGATTCTGTGCATCTGGCAGCACTTTACGTCACGAGCTTTATTTGGAGCGAGCCCTTGCATTTTACTCAAACAGCATACTTGAGCGCAAAATCGCTATTGGCAGCAGCCATTGTTTCATTTTCAGCCGTTTTGTAAAAAAACAAAAAACAAAACAGACGTCGGTCATTCAGAAACATAGCGGATTAAGTTTAATTTATATAACGACGTAGTTAAAGGACTGTTCTTTATCGCCTTCGGGTCATGGAACAAAGAGGACGCAAAGCATGGAGGGAGCTACAGTTTTGGTTTGCCTTCATGCTTATTCTGGATATTATATGGAGCGGAGCTTCTGCACAGATCAGATATTCAGTATCGGAGGAGGTTCAAGATGAAACCGTCGTAGGGAATATAGCTAAGGATTTGGGGCTAGATAAGAGTACACTAAAGGACAGAGGATATCGCATTGTAGCAGGCTCAACTGAACCCCTGTTTCAAGTGAATCAAGATAACGGTATATTGTATGTGAAAAGAAGAATAGACAGAGAGGAGGTGTGCGAACGGACAAGCCCATGTTTGATCAATCTGAAAACCGTGCTAGAAAACCCGCTGGAAATCCATTACGTGGCAGTGGAAATACTGGATATAAATGATCACTCGCCTGTTTTTCCAGAGAAAGAGAAGAGGCTTGAGATCTCTGAGTCGGCCTTACCAGGAGCGAGATTTCAACTACAAGCTGCGCGCGACCCCGACGTAAGCCAGTTCTCCATTCAGCAATATAGGCTCAGCCATAACGAATATTTTAGATTAGAAGTGAAGGATAGAGGCGAGGACCGTAAAGTACCATTTTTAGTTCTGCAGAAGCAGTTAGATAGAGAAACAGTGGGAAGACTTAAGCTACATCTAACAGCCGTTGATGGAGGAAAACCAGTGAAGTCTGGCGCTATAGAAATTATTGTGGATGTACTTGATGTTAATGACAACTCCCCGGTGTTTACCAAAGAGTTTTATTCTGCCACACTCAAAGAAAACGTTCCCGTTGGCACTGTGGTGATACAGGTAAATGCAACCGATTTGGACGAGGGTGCAAATAGTGAAATTATATATTCATTTGGTAACGAAGTTGATACAAAATTAATGGATGTCTTTAGTATAGACGAAAACACTGGTGAAATTAAAGTAACCGGTAAGATAGACTTCGAGGAAAGTAAAAGTTATGAAATTGACATTCAGGCGTCCGATAAGGGACCAGTTCCTCTAACAACAGACAAAAGCGTTATGATAAATATTATTGATGTTAATGATAATGCACCTGAGATAGAAGTGACATCATTTTCTAGCTCTATCAAGGAGGATTCAAAGATAGGAACTACAGTGGCTCTGATTAGTGTCAGTGATTTAGACTCTGGAATCAATGGTAAAGTCATTTGCACAATCAGAGAAGAAGTGCCTTTTACTTTATCTCCATCATTACAAGAAAACATGTACGCTGTTGTAACCAGGTCACAGTTGGACAGGGAAAATGTTTCCCAATTTGATGTCACAATTATTGCGAAAGACACAGGTGATCCGTTATTTTCAACTGAAAAGACCATAAGCGTCGTAGTATCAGATGTAAATGACAACAGTCCAGAGTTTTCATCAAGACCCTATGTATTTTATATTACCGAGAACAACAGCCCCGGAGCAACAGTATTTTCAGTAAAAGCTTCTGATCGTGATGAAAGTGATAACGCTCTCATTTCATATCATATTTTCAGAGAAACAAGTGGGGATAATACATTGATCTCATTGTTAAATATCAACTCTGAAACTGGAGATATTTTGGCGCTAAAAAGTTTTGACTTTGAAACACTGAAGACATTCCAGTTCCAAGTTGTTGCCTCAGATTCTGGAACTCCGTCACTAAGCAGCAACGTCACAGTGAACGTGTTCATTCTGGATCAGAACGACAACGCTCCAGTCATCCTGTATCCAGTCAGCTCTAACGGTTCTGCTGAAGGTGTGGAGGAGATTCCCCGCAATGTGAACGCAGGACACTTGGTGACTAAAGTCAGAGCCTATGACGCTGATATAGGATATAACGGCTGGTTACTGTTTTCACTGCAGGACGTTACTGACCACAGTCTCTTTGGTTTGGACCGCTATACAGGACAGATCAGAACACTTCGCTCATTCACAGAGACAGACGAGGCTGAGCATAAACTGGTCATACTGGTGAAAGACAATGGGAACGTTTCACTCTCAGCAACAGCTACTGTGCTTGTCAAAGTTGTGGAGCCCAAAGAGGCTTTTGCTGCTTCTGATGTTAAAAGTGCAACAAAGGATGAGGAGGAGAATAATGTGACTTTTTACCTGATGATAACTTTGGGCTCAGTTTCAACACTTTTTCTCATCAGTATCATCGTGCTGATTGCAATGCAGTGCTCCAAAACCACAGACTATACTTCTAAATATCTACAAGAGACTAATTATGATGGGACACTGTGTCACAGCATCCAGTACAGATCTGGAGACAAACGGTACATGCTAGTAGGACCCAGAATGAGTATAGGATCTACTATAGTCCCGGGCAGCCATGCGAATACACTAGTGCTCCCTGACAGGAGAGGGGCATCTGGAGAGGTAAGATCAACAGTTTGACTCTTCCTCCTGCATGATTGCTTTCAAGCTGATTTACGTTTTATGCTGATATATGTCTTATGTTGCGTATTGTTAAGGTATTAAACGTATTCAATGATTAGAAATGTTTTCAAGCTGAAAATAGAAATAGTGCCAAATTAAGGGCTACGGATATGCAGGTGGTTACTTTCTCAGTCCTTGGTGCTGATTTTCTTTCTCCCTTTTTTTCTCATCAGTTTACGATCATTTCGATGGGCGTCACAAGTTAAAAAGCCTTTCGGGAACAAACTAAATTTGGTCAATTGTTAAAATGGATTTGCCATCACTCTATATATGCTTTTTGGATATAGATATACACAGGATAGAGATTTCAGAAATGGATATTAGAGCAGCCGGGGTGCATAATGTATAATTGACAACCTGAGTGTTTGTGGTCATGTCTGTAGATTAATGGGGTCTTCGAAATTCTCTCACTTGCAATGAAAAGAGAGATCGCATGGTGTCAGTGCACGAAAACATAAGTGCTTCACAAGAGCTCATGTCAGCTGCATTGTATGAGACGCCCATTGATGATTTTACTAGTTCAACATAGCACCGTCGTTTGTGAGGTGACGGTTTATCCATTGTAAAATTGTCTATATTTCATATTTATTGAGAAGAGAAAAACGACTATACATGCTACTGCGCACGATGCTGTTTTTCTGATGCCATTATTTTTTTCATGAAGGATTGTTACAATTTTCGTTGATGACCATGGAACAAAGAAAGTGCAAGCCAGGAAGGGTGATACGGCGGTGGCTCTGTTTCGTGGTTGTTGTGCTTTTGTGGAGCGTGGCCTCGGCGCAAATACGATATTCAATTTCTGAGGAAGTCAATGAAGGAACTGCGGTTGGGAATGTTGCAAAAGATCTGGGATTAGACAAAAGCACGTTAAAAGACAGGAAGTATCGGATTGTTTCTAGTGCAACGGATCCTCTTTTCCATGTACATCAGAACGATGGCATCCTGTATGTGAGCCGACAGATTGACAGAGAGGAAGTATGCGAGCGAAGCAGTACATGTTTGCTTAATCTGAAAACAGTGCTCGAAAATCCGCTGGAGGTCCACTATATTGGAGTTGAGATTTTGGATGTAAATGATCACTCTCCAAGCTTCCCAGATGAAGAGAAAAAGTTGGAAATGTCAGAATCTGTGTTAAGTGGAACACGCTTTCAGCTACAAGCCGCACGAGATCCAGACAGTGGCCATTTCTCCGTGCAACAATATAAACTCAGCACAAACGACCACTTCCGTTTGGAAGTTAAGGATAAGGGAGAAGATGGTAAAATACCAATATTAATCGTACAAAAATCTTTAGATAGGGAGTCTGCGGGATGTCACTCATTAGTGCTGACTGCACTGGATGGAGGGAAACCTCCGAAATCTGGCGAGATGAATATTCTAGTAAAAGTTTTAGATGTAAATGATAATGCGCCTGTTTTCTCTAAAGATGTTTATTCTGTGATGCTCGATGAAAACGCTCCAGTAGGTACAACAGTCATACAAGTGAATGCAACGGATTTAGATGACGGACCGAACGGAGAAGTGGTTTACTCATTTAGCAACAGCGTAAATAATAGGTTATTTAAACTGTTTGAAATAACTCCATCAACAGGCGAGATACTTGTAAAAGGTCCGATAGACTATGAGCACAAGGATAAATATGAAATTGAAATACAGGCAGCAGATAAAGGTCTCGCTCCTCTAACAACTGAAAAAAGTGTGGTTATTAAGATAGTTGACCTTAATGATAATGCACCCCAGATTGAAGTCACCTCGTTTTCAAGCTCCATCCCCGAAGATTCCAGACCAGGCACTACAATTGCCCTTATCAGTGTTAATGACTTGGACTCTGGTCTCAATGGAAAAGTTAGTTGCTTTTTGCTTGAGGATGTTCCTTTTATGTTATCGCCATCGTTACAAGACAAAATGTATTCATTAGTAACGAAAATGCCTCTGGATAAAGAGAAACAATCACATTACGTTCTAACGATAATTGCAAAGGATTCTGGCCAACCAGCGTTATCATCTGAAAACACGATACATGTTGTTGTATCAGATGTAAATGACAACAGTCCAGAGTTTTCACTGACTCCATATACTTTCTATGTCACTGAAGCTAATGAGCCAGGTACCTCTGTGTTTTCTGTTAAAGCTTTTGATCGTGATGAGAACGACAACGCACTTGTTTCCTATCATATTCTCAGAGACTCAAGCGCTGATAAATTAACTTCATTTCTCAACATAAACTCTGAAACTGGAGATATTTTGGCACTAAAAAGTTTTGACTTTGAAACACTGAAGACTTTCCAGTTCCAAGTTGTTGCCACAGATTCTGGAACTCCGTCACTAAGCAGCAACGTCACAGTGAACGTGTTCATTCTGGATCAGAACGACAACGCTCCAGTCATCCTGTATCCAGTCAGCTCTAACGGTTCTGCTGAAGGTGTGGAGGAGATTCCCCGCAATGTGAACGCAGGACACTTGGTGACTAAAGTCAGAGCCTATGACGCTGATATAGGATATAACGGCTGGTTACTGTTTTCACTGCAGGACGTTACTGACCACAGTCTCTTTGGTTTGGACCGCTATACAGGACAGATCAGAACACTTCGCTCATTCACAGAGACAGACGAGGCTGAGCATAAACTGGTCATACTGGTGAAAGACAATGGGAACGTTTCGCTCTCAGCAACAGCTACTGTGCTTGTCAAAGTTGTGGAGCCCAAAGAGGCTTTTGCTGCTTCTGATATTAAAAGTGCAACAAAGGATGAGGAGGAGAATAATGTGACTTTTTACCTGATGATAACTTTGGGCTCAGTTTCAACACTTTTTCTCATCAGTATCATCGTGCTGATTGCAATGCAGTGCTCCAAAACCACAGACTATACTTCTAAATATCTACAAGAGACTAATTATGATGGGACACTGTGTCACAGCATCCAGTACAGATCTGGAGACAAACGGTACATGCTAGTAGGACCCAGAATGAGTATAGGATCTACTATAGTCCCGGGCAGCCATGCAAATACACTAGTGCTCCCTGACAGGAGAGGGACATCTGGAGAGGTAAGAGCTTTTTAAGGGCAAAATGTGGATAACTAACTGTATTGTTTGTTTACTAAACATATCAACGATGCCTCATGGGTAATGTTTTTAGATAGCATGGCACTGAATTTGTTGGCTTCCCTGGTTCCCTGACAATTGTGACCTCATGTCCTTTTTAGGATTTTTTTATAGAGGTAATTAAGGTTGACATAAACAAATGAAATACAATTTTATTTATTATTATGGTGGTCAATACCTTTATCAACTATATCATAACAATTCGGACTTCATAGCTGGTTTGACATTCTGAAATTTTTCTTGGGCAATGATATAAACAATGCTCTTTGCTCCTTTATTTTGCTCCAGTATTTTTAATTGTTTTAGGTTGAGTTCGTATCTTATCTAATTATACCTTCCACAACCTTTTTTCATTTCTTAATCTAGATTAATAATATAAAATTGCGGAGGAGCAAATGAAAGATGGCCTATTTCCGATTGGTGTGTGTGCTTCGTCAATATACTCAGCAATGAACGGCACATGGCGAAAGAGTAAACTATACCATACCGTAGAGTTGCAACTACTGCATGGTAATGTGGAAAAACTTACTTAAGTTGACTCAGTACGACAAGAGAACCTGAAAACAAATGTGATAACGTCTTAATCGAAGAGGTCCTGTATACTGAACTGCAAAACTTCACTATCCCTGTCCTAGGTGCTGAAAGTGTTTGGCTTCGTTTTCCGGTCTGAAAACCAAACTAACAATGATCTAATGTGCAGTACATCCTTCACATTTCTGCAGTGAGAAATAAGGTCGCATGGTGTCAGTGTAATGTAAAAAGTCAGCGTTGCATGGGCTTATCGCCATTGGTTTTTGGTTCCACCTCCTGAAAACATTCTCACTTCGCTACCAGCAGGATCGTTCCTGTGCCTATATTGTGTAAATTGTCGGTTTGCCTGAATATCTGGATATATGGGAAGTGAATTAATATGTGTATATATAGCAAAGTGTTGAAGTCCGCATTTACAAAGTAGTTATTATCCTTGTGATGGATTACTGAGGAGTTCGTGTTTAACCATGGAACAAAGAAGATGCGAGCCACGAAGGGTATATCCGCGAGGATATTTGTTCGGCTGCGTGGTTGCTGTGGTTCTGTGGAGCGTGGCCTCGGCGCAATTAAGATACTCCATCTCTGAGGAAGTAAACGAAGGAACTGTGGTTGGAAATATAGCAAAAGATCTGGGAATAGATAAAAGCACGCTGAACGACAGGAAGTATCGGATTGTTTCTAGTAATGCGGATCCCCTTTTCCATGTAAATCAGAATGATGGTGTCCTGTATGTGAGCCGACAAATTGACAGGGAAGAGGTGTGCGCGCATAGCAGTACATGTTTAATAAATCTGAAAACCGTGTTAGAAAACCCACTGGAGGTTCATTATGTTAGAATCGAAGTTCTGGATATAAATGACCATTCCCCTAATTTTCCAGAAAGAGAGACAATATTAGAGATTTCAGAGTCCGTGTTGCCCGGAGCACGGTTTCAGCTAAAACCTTCACGGGATCGAGACAGCGGTCATTTCTCTGTGCAGCAATATAAACTCAGCCAAAACGATCACTTCCGTTTGGAAGTTAAGGATAAGGGAGACGATGGTAAAATACCTATATTGGTTGTTCAAAAATCTTTAGATAGAGAAACTGCAGTAAGCCACTCATTAGTGCTGACTGCATTGGATGGAGGGAAACCTCCGAAATCTGGCGAGATGAATATTCTAGTAAATGTTTTAGATGTAAATGATAACGTGCCTGCTTTCTCTAAAGATGTTTATTCTGTGATGCTCGATGAAAACGCTCCAGTAGGTACAACAGTCATACAAGTGAATGCAACTGATTTAGATGAAGGACCGAACGGAGAAATAGTTTACTCATTCAGCAAGAGTATGAATCAGAATACGTTAAATATTTTTGATATCAATCCATCAACAGGTGAAATAACTGTTAAAGGTTTGGTAGATTATGAGGAGAAGGACAGATATGAAATTGAAATTCAGGCATCAGATAAAGGTCTGGCTCCTCTTACGACAGAAAAAAGCGTCATTATTAAAATAGTTGACGTTAATGATAATGTGCCTGAAATTGAAGTCACATCGTTTTCAAGCTCAATACCGGAAGATTCCAGACCAGGAACTACGGTTGCCCTTATCAGTGTTAATGACTTGGACTCTGGTCTCAATGGAAAAGTTATTTGCGCTGTAAATGAGGATGATCCTTTTATATTATCACCATCGCAACAAGACAAAATGTATTCACTAGTAACAAAATCGCCTCTGGACAGGAGATAAACAGTCAATTCAATATATATCTGAAAACGGAAAAGGGGCCCGGGGGGGGGGGGGGGGGGGGGGGGGGGAAGGGAAGGCCCCCCCCTTTTTTTTTTTTGATGAAACGACAATGCACTTGTTTCCTATCATATTCTCAGAGATAGAAGTAAAGAAAATGAAGTGACTTCATTTCTCAACATAAACTCTGAAACTGGAGACATTTTGGCGCTAAAAAGTTTTGACTTTGAAACACTGAAAACATTCCAGTTCCAAGTTGTTGCCACAGATTCTGGAACTCCGTCACTAAGCAGCAACGTCACAGTGAACGTGTTCATTCTGGATCAGAACGACAACGCTCCAGTCATCCTGTATCCAGTCAGCTCTAACGGTTCTGCTGAAGGTGTGGAGGAGATTCCCCGCAATGTGAACGCAGGACACTTGGTGACTAAAGTCAGAGCCTATGACGCTGATATAGGATATAACGGCTGGTTACTGTTTTCACTGCAGGACGTTACTGACCACAGTCTCTTTGGTTTGGACCGCTATACAGGACAGATCAGAACACTTCGCTCATTCACAGAGACAGACGAGGCTGAGCATAAACTGGTCATACTGGTGAAAGACAATGGGAACGTTTCACTCTCAGCAACAGCTACTGTGCTTGTCAAAGTTGTGGAGCCCAAAGAGGCTTTTGCTGCTTCTGATGTTAAAAGTGCAACAAAGGATGAGGAGGAGAATAATGTGACTTTTTACCTGATGATAACTTTGGGCTCAGTTTCAACACTTTTTCTCATCAGTATCATCGTGCTGATTGCAATGCAGTGCTCCAAAACCACAGACTATACTTCTAAATATCTACAAGAGACTAATTATGATGGGACACTGTGTCACAGCATCCAGTACAGATCTGGAGACAAACGGTACATGCTAGTAGGACCCAGAATGAGTATAGGATCTACTATAGTCCCGGGCAGCCACGCGAATACACTAGTGCTCCCTGACAGGAGAGGGACATCTGGAGAGGTAAGACATTATAAGATTTTTTTGTTTTTCCTAAATAGTTATTCTATTGAAAATTAAGCTAGGCTAGGATGATATAACCAGAGAAAGAGCATTTTATATAACAATTCTGGACGTCGCTTGGTTTGTCACTAGTTTGAAAAACCCAATCAATAACCTTCAAAAATGCTTTTGCGCACTGTCTGCATTTTCTCTTGGACGAGCGATGAACACTTGTGGATTGTTTTTTCAATGTCGTTTTTTACAAAGTTTACAACTCGGTTTATCATCACTTAATTGCCTACTGTCTTTGCTGCTTTTAATATAGGCCTGTTCGTTTTTTTAAACTTTGGGTATATTTCTTAGCTGATGTATGTTACAATTCTGTTCATGTTATTCGTGCGTAATGACATGAGGTGAACGCGAACAATGAGAGCGAACTGGTTTCAGTCACACGACTGCGCTGCATCAGAATCAGAATCAGCTTTACTGGCTAAGTAAGTCTGAACACATTCAATAAATTTGACCCCGTCTTTTTGTTGCTCTAAAAGTACTGTACATACACCATACCCAATCATAGACATAATAACACCTGTCAGGAAAGGTACAGGAACAGTATGACTGCTCTGCAAAAAATGTCCATCGTTAACAAATAAATTTGAAATGGAATGATAAAATCACCAAATATATTTAGACAGAAGTAAAGTTAGTTGTTATCCCTGTCCATGGTGCTGAACCCAAGGACTAAACCACACATGGCTTTATCTCAAAGTTTGAATTAATTCTACTTGATCTATCACACAAAGATATTCTCACGTGTTATGCAGAATCCTTTGACATTTTGAGAAGCTTCGCTGTGTATCTTTATTGAAGGGAGGTATTGGTTGACACTGAGCTACCATAGCATCTATTTTCATTCACGTGACTATTTGACCATTGTTTTGACATAAATAAATAAAAAACGCACAAGAAAAAACAAACTACCATTCTGTTAAACGTGGTACTGCCGTTTGAATTTCTGCAGTGAAAATTTAGATCGCATGGTGTCAGTGTAATAGCAAAACGAAGCAGTACACGATCTTATCATCATGGCATTTTGGTTCCATCTCTTTATAGTCATCAACTCGACATTTTCGCAGGCGTTTTTCAGCTTCCTGCTGTCTTTGGAAACACTATATTTGCACTCATGTCTGTCGGTATAGGAAGAGGATCAATATTTTTACACATGGAAGATTTGGATGTTGTCATTATAATGCAGTAATTATTGTTTTTGTGAGGAATTATTGACGATTTCGGGTTTCACCATGGAACAAAGAAGATACGAGAGACGAAATGCGCGAGGATATTTGTTCGGCTGTGTGGTTGCTGTGCTTTTGTGGAGCGTGGCCTGGGCACAATTAAGATACTCCATCTCTGAAGAAGTAAACGAAGGAACTGTGGTTGGAAATATAGCGAAAGATCTGGGATTAGATAAAAGCACGCTGATCGACAGGAAGTATCGGATTGTTTCTAGTAATGCGGATCCCCTTTTCCATGTAAATCAGAATGATGGTGTCCTGTATGTGAGCAGAAAGATTGACAGGGAAGAGGTGTGCGCGCAGAGCAATACGTGCTTAATGAATCTAAAAACCGTACTAGAAAACCCACTGGAGGTGCACTACGTAGGGGTTGAAATTCTGGATATAAATGACCATTCTCCCAGTTTCCCAGATGAAGAAAAAACGCTGGAGATGTCAGAGTCTGTATTACCCGGAGTACGTATTCCGCTTCAACACGCACGAGATCCAGACGGTGGTCCTTTTTCTGTTCAGCAGTATACACTCAGCCCAAACGACCACTTCCGTTTGGAAGTTAAGGATAAGGGTGAAGATGGTAAAATACCTATATTAATCGTACAGAAATATTTAGATAGGGAGTCTGCGGGATGTCACTCATTAGTGCTGACTGCACTGGATGGAGGGAAACCTCCGAAATCTGGCGAGATGAATATTCTAGTAAAAGTTTTGGATATTAATGATAACGCGCCTGTTTTCTCTAAAGATGTTTATTCTGTGATGCTCGATGAAAACGCTTCAGTAGGTACAATAGTCATACAAGTGAATGCAACGGATTTAGATGACGGACCGAACGGAGAAGTGGTTTACTCATTTAGCAGTATTGTGAATCGTAAGTTATTAAAGCTTTTTGATATCAATCCATCAACAGGCGAGATAATTGTCAAAGGTCTCATTGACTATGAGCAAAAAGACAAATATGAAATTGAAATTGAAGCATCAGATAAAGGTTTTGCTCCTCTTACAACAGAGAAAAGCGTAATTATCAAGATAGTTGACGTTAATGATAATGCACCTGAAATTGAGGTTACTTCCTTTTCAAGCTCCATCCCTGAAAATTCCAGACCAGGCACTACAGTTGCCCTTATCAGTGTTAATGACTTGGACTCTGGTCTCAATGGAAAAGTTATTTGCTCCATAGGTGAAGATGTTCCTTTTGCTTTATCCCCATCTTTACAAGACAAGATGTATTCACTAGTAACAAAATCGCCTCTGGACAGAGAGAAACAGACACAATATGACCTGACAATAACTGCAAAAGACACAGGACAACCTTCATTATCATCTGAAAAGACGATAAGCGTTGTGGTGTCAGATGTGAATGACAACAGTCCAGAGTTTTCACTGAGTCCATATACTTTCTATGTCACCGAAGGCAACGATCCAGGAACATCTGTGTTTTCTGTTAAAGCCTTGGATTGTGATGAAAACGACAATGCACTTGTTTCCTATCATATTCTCAGAGATAGAAGTAAAGAAAATGAAGTGACTTCATTTCTCAACATAAACTCTGAAACTGGAGACATTTTGGCGCTAAAGAGTTTTGACTTTGAAACACTGAAAACATTCCAGTTCCAAGTTGTTGCCACAGATTCTGGAACTCCGTCACTAAGCAGCAACGTCACAGTGAACGTGTTCATTCTGGATCAGAACGACAACGCTCCAGTCATCCTGTATCCAGTCAGCTCTAACGGTTCTGCTGAAGGTGTGGAGGAGATTCCCCGCAATGTGAACGCAGGACACTTGGTGACTAAAGTCAGAGCCTATGACGCTGATATAGGATATAACGGCTGGTTACTGTTTTCACTGCAGGACGTTACTGACCACAGTCTCTTTGGTTTGGACCGCTATACAGGACAGATCAGAACACTTCGCTCATTCACAGAGACAGACGAGGCTGAGCATAAACTGGTCATACTGGTGAAAGACAATGGGAACGTTTCACTCTCAGCAACAGCTACTGTGCTTGTCAAAGTTGTGGAGCCCAAAGAGGCTTCGTGCTTGCTTTAGTGAAAAGTGCAACAATGGATGAGGAGGAGAATAATGTGACTTTTTACCTGATGATAACTTTGGGCTCAGTTTCAACACTTTTTCTCATCAGTATCATCGTGCTGATTGCAATGCAGTGCTCCAAAACCACAGACTATACTTCTAAATATCTACAAGAGACTAATTATGATGGGACACTGTGTCACAGCATCCAGTACAGATCTGGAGACAAACGGTACATGCTAGTAGGACCCAGAATGAGTATAGGATCTACTATAGTCCCGGGCAGCCATGCAAACACACTAGTGCTGCCTGACAGGAGAGGGACATCTGGAGAGGTAAGACATGTTTTGTGAAAACCCTGAGCTGTTTCCACTGGCAGCCTTATAATTTGTTTGTTCATTAATTAGTCAATTATCTACTCTACTGCATATACTGTATGTGTACTGTTTGTCCGACAATATAATATAATTTTAAGAAGTAGGACATTTGACTGGTACTCTTTGGTTTCAGCTGCAATTTTGATCATAGATTTAATTATAACAGCTATTAATATAGATTGACTATTTGCTTACTTATCCGTTTTTTATGTCGTAGTCTCCTTTTTCACTATATTCTGAAAAAAACACATACCAGTATTACAATATACTTTGATTTAATCGAAGAACAGTTCAGTGTCGAACATTCTGCACTTTCACTTAGACCATGATCTGTTTTGAGCTTTCTGAGCTTCTGCGATGTAATCTAAAAGCACACATAGGATTGGGCCGAATTTTAGCGTTATTCGCTGTCCATGGTTAACCATACTTGTTTTGTTTATGAATATCAAACGAACCAAATTCAAAGTTAGTACTGGTATATTGAAGCATCCAACATGTTGGGAGAATTTGATGTTCCCATCTCCATTCAAAGGAATATTAGTTTTGTGTTTACTGTTTAAATCATCTTAAGAAGGCATGTCCTTATCTGAGGCACTGTCACTCACAACCTCTACGTACAGGGCTAAAGTAAATAAATGCAAAACCTTTCCATTTTGCTATAAAAAAAAATAGCTGTAGAAACTTTGTTTTCATTGTAGTGAGCAATAAGATCGCATGGTGTCAGTATGTTAGCAAAAAACGGATCTAATCTATCGTCACTGCATTTTGGTTCCACCTCTTTATAGGCTCTCACTTCGATACTAGCAGAATCGCTTGGCAGTTTACTGCTGTATTTAAATACATGTTGTCCCGTGTTTCTAGCATTTTTAAACAGAGTGAACATTTGCATATGTCGGATGTGTTGGATTAATTCCCTACAACACGGTTATTAATCCCGTGAGGAATCCACAACAATTTGTTTTCAATCATGGAACAAAGAGGATGCGAGGCAAGAAGGGCGAGAAGACGATATGTCGGCTGTGTGGTTGCTGTGCTTTTGTGGAGCGTGGCCTCGGCGCAATTAAGATACTCCATCTCTGAGGAAGTTAACGAAGGAACTGTGGTTGGAAATATAGCAAAGGATTTGGGATTAGATAAAAGCACGCTGAAAGACAGGAAGTATCGGATTGTTTCTACTGCGATAGAACCTCTTTTCCGTGTAGATCAGAACGACGGCATCCTGTACGTAAGCCAAAAGATTGATAGGGAAGAGGTGTGCGAGCGAAGCAGTTTATGTTTGATGAATCTGAAAACTGTACTGGAAAACCCACTGGAGGTCCACTATGTTGGAGTGGAGGTTCTGGATATAAATGACCATTCTCCCAGTTTCCCAGAGAAAGACAAAACGCTGGAGATCTTTGAGTCCGTGTTACCTGGAGTACGTATTCCGTTAAAAGCATCACGCGATCCAGACGGTGGTCCTTTTTCTGTTCAGCAGTATAAACTTAGCCCCAATGATCACTTCCGTTTGGAAGTTAAGGATAAGGGAGACGATGGTAAAATACCTATATTGGTTGTTCAAAAATCTTTAGATAGAGAAACTGCAGTAAGCCACTCATTAGTGCTGACTGCATTGGATGGAGGGAAACCTCCGAAATCTGGCGAGATGAATATTCTAGTAAATGTTTTAGATGTAAATGATAATGCGCCTGTTTTCTCTAAAGATGTTTATTCTGTGATGCTCGATGAAAATGCTCCAATAGGTACAACAGTCATACAAGTGAATGCAACGGATTTAGATGACGGAGCAAACGGAGATGTGATTTATTCATTCAGCAACAGTGTGAGTCATAGATTATTAAAGCTTTTTGATATCAATCCATCAACAGGTGAAATAATTGTGAAAGGTTTGATAGATTATGAGGAGAAGGAAAAATATGAGATTGAAATTCAGGCATCAGATAAAGGTCTCGCTCCTCTAGCAACCCAAAAAAGCGTAATTATCAAATTAGTTGACGTTAATGATAATGCACCTGAAATTGAGGTTACTTCCTTTTCAAGCTCCATCCCTGAAGATTCCAGACCAGGCACTACAGTTGCCCTTATCAGTGTTAATGACTTGGACTCTGGTCTCAATGGAAAAGTTATTTGCTCCATAGGTGAAGATGTTCCTTTCGCTTTATCCCCATCTTTACAAGACAAGATGTATTCACTAGTAACAAAATCGCCTCTGGACAGAGAGAAAAAGTCACATTATATTATAACAGTAGTTGCAAAAGATGCTGGTCACCCTTCATTATCATCTGAAAAGACGATAAGCGTTGTGGTGTCAGATGTGAATGACAACAGTCCAGAGTTTTCACTGAGTCCATATACTTTCTATGTCATTGAAGGCAACGACCCAGGAACATTTTTTTTTTTTTTTTTTTTTTTTTTTTTTTTTTTTTTTATTTAAAAAAATTTTATATTTTTTTTTTTTATTTTTTTAAGAAATGGAAGATAAAGATAAAGTGACTTCATTTCTCAACATAAACTCTGAAACTGGAGACATTTTATCGCTAAAAAGTTTTGACTTTGAAACACTGAAGACTTTCCAGTTCCAAGTTGTTGCCACAGATTCTGGAACTCCGTCACTAAGCAGCAACGTCACAGTGAACGTGTTCATTCTGGATCAGAACGACAACGCTCCAGTCATCCTGTATCCAGTCAGCTCTAACGGTTCTGCTGAAGGTGTGGAGGAGATTCCCCGCAATGTGAACGCAGGACACTTGGTGACTAAAGTCAGAGCCTATGACGCTGATATAGGATATAACGGCTGGTTACTGTTTTCACTGCAGGACGTTACTGACCACAGTCTCTTTGGTTTGGACCGCTATACAGGACAGATCAGAACACTTCGCTCATTCACAGAGACAGACGAGGCTGAGCATAAACTGGTCATACTGGTGAAAGACAATGGGAACGTTTCACTCTCAGCAACAGCTACTGTGCTTGTCAAAGTTGTGGAGCCCAAAGAGGCTTTTGCTGCTTCTGATGTTAAAAGTGCAACAAAGGATGAGGAGGAGAATAATGTGACTTTTTACCTGATGATAACTTTGGGCTCAGTTTCAACACTTTTTCTCATCAGTATCATCGTGCTGATTGCAATGCAGTGCTCCAAAACCACAGACTATACTTCTAAATATCTACAAGAGACTAATTATGATGGGACACTGTGTCACAGCATCCAGTACAGATCTGGAGACAAACGGTACATGCTAGTAGGACCCAGAATGAGTATAGGATCTACTATAGTCCCGGGCAGCCATGCGAATACACTAGTGCTGCCTGACAGGAGAGGGGCATCTGGAGAGGTAAGACAAGTTTTGTGAAAACCCTGACCTGTTTCCGCTGGCAGCCTTATAATTTGTTTGTTCATTAATTAGTTCAGTCAATCATCTACTGCATATATACTGCATGTGTACTGTTTGTTTGGAATTGTGATATAGTTTAGTGAAGTAGGACACTTGACTGGTACCCTTTGGTTTTCAGCTGCAATTTTGATCATACAGTATGCAGGCAGATCTTTAAGCATTGTTATATAGCTAATTTGTTAATAGCCTATAGGTTGATGTATATGCTTACTCATCCATTTGTCCTTCTCTCGCTATTTTCTGACAAACAAACGGCTTTTTTTTGCTGTCCATGGTACTGATATGTTTTGCTCTGGTGTTTTGATACATGTTAATACGTAAGATACATTAATTAATACTTACAATATTACAACTTCCCGCCTTTAATATTTACAAAGATATGCAGTACCTTCACGGCAATCTGAATACACACATTTAAACAGGTTAACATCAAATAACATTGGATCGTTTACTACACTAACACTTATATGGAGAAATAGGCTCTGCTCTTGAAGGTGCCCCTGAATACACTGCAGCACCTGTCACTAAACAGCATTTTAATTCCGTGTTGCTTAATTTCAACTGCTACCTGTATCACAGAATTGACTTGCCTTCGTGCGTAATCCATAGTGGTCACATTTTAGAACAATGAACGAATTTAAGTCAAATATGTTTTAGAACAAATATAATTTCTGATGTTAAAACACAGCATCTCCATCTAGATGACAAATACAATGCTGTTTTCTTGTTGCTGAATAGGAGATACACTATATTTGTCGATGCAGTTTTAACAAGTATCTATTCTGACGCCTCCGACTGCAGTAGGAAGTGTTGCTGTCCGTGGTGCTGAACGTTTTTTTTTTGTTTTTTTTTAAACGCAGCAATTTCTCTTGGCACAGAAATAAGGACCTGTTAGTGGTCTAGACTCTTCGAAATAATAGCTGTTTTTTTATAATTGATTGTGACTCGAGTTCAGGGGTTCATAAAAATGACTGTTGACGCAAATCTTTGTAAATATATTCACAAGCGGTTTGTTTCTTTTACCTAGTGTTTTCGTTGCAGTGTGAACTTTTAATTTGACCATGTTTTTAGCCTAACAGTGGTGTAATAACTTTCTGGATCGCATGGTGTCGGTATAATGGTCAATAGCGTCAGCAGAGCTTTTCGTCGTCACCATTAGGTCCAATCCTGTATTTTGGCATTACGAGTAAAGGGCTTGAACACGAAACTAGCTCTGTACAATTCCCAGGGCTTTCTTGGCGATGGAGCACAGTTTGCATAGGAATAAGCCTGATTGTTATTTTTTGACCATACAATTATAGATCCCGGAATTATTCTTTTTTTTGTCTGTACATAATGGAACAAAGCGGACGCCAGGCGTGGATAGAGCGATGGAGATGCGTCGCCTACATGGTGGCTTTGGTGACGTTTTGGAACGAAGCCTCAGCTCAGATCAGATATTCCATCTCCGAAGAGGTAAAAGAAGGAAGTGTTGTTGGAAACATTGCGAAAGACTTAGGAATTGATAAGGCCACGCTGAAAGATAGAGAGTATCGTATTGTTGGCAGTTCAACAGAACCCCTTTTTCGTTTGAATAAGGACGACGGTATTCTGTATGTAAGTAGGAAAGTGGACAGGGAAGAGATCTGTGAACGAAGCAACACCTGTATAATCAACATTAAAACCGTGCTAGAAAATCCTCTGGAAATCCATTACGTGGCCATAGAGGTGATGGATATAAACGACCACTCCCCCGTCTTTCAAGAGAAAGAGAAACGACTGGAGATATTTGAATCGACATTACCGGGAGCACGGTTCCAGCTTCAACCTGCACGCGACCCTGATGGTGGTCAGTTTACTGTTCAGCAGTATAAACTCAGCCACAATGACCACTTTCGTTTGGAAGTTAAGGAGAGGGGCGAAGACCGTAAGATGCCCTTTCTGATTTTACAAAAGCAGTTAGACAGAGAGGCTATGGGAGAACACAAGCTTCTGCTTACAGCTATTGATGGTGGGAAGCCGGCGATGTCTGGAACAATAGAAATAGTAATTGTGGTGCTCGATGTTAATGACAATTCACCTGTTTTTACAAAAGATGTATATTCTACCATCTTAAATGAAAACGCGCACCCTGGTACGTTAGTTATTCAGCTTAATGCGACCGATTTGGATGAGGGTGCTAACAGAGAAATTGTTTACACATTTGGTAAAGAAGTGGATATACACTTGCAAAAACTATTTCACATAGACCCAAGGACGGGTGAAATTAAAGTGACCGGTATAATTGATTTTGAAGAAAATAAGAGTTATGAAATTGATATACATGCTTCAGACATGGGCACTATCCCCCTTTCCACAGACAAAACTGTGATAATAAAGGTAATAGACCTAAACGATAATCCCCCAGAGATTGAAATTACATCATTTTCGAAATCAGTTCCAGAAGATTCTAGAATTGGAACAACAGTAGCTTTGATCAGCGTCAATGATTTGGATTCAGGCGCCAATGGGAAGGTTTCCTGCTTTATACGCGAGGACGTTCCTTTCGCTACATCTCCATCCTTGCAAGATAATATGTACGCAATAGTGACTAAATCACAACTTAACAGAGAAAAAAAATCTTCTTATGAACTGACAGTTGTTGCAAAGGACAGTGGTGAGCCATCGCTCTCATCTGAAAAGACAATAAGTGTGGTTGTATCAGATGTGAACGATAACAGACCACAGTTTTCAGTGAGCCCATATACGTTCTATATTACTGAAAACAATGACCTAATAGCACCAGTATTTTCAGTTAGGGCATCTGACCTTGATGATAGTGCTAATGCACATATTTCATATCACATTCCGAGGGACAGCAGTGGAGAAAATGTTGCTCTGTTTTTAAATATCAACTCTGAAACTGGAGATATTTTGACACTAAAAAGTTTTGACTTTGAAACACTGAAAACATTCCAGTTCCAAGTTGTTGCCACAGATTCTGGAACTCCGTCACTAAGCAGCAACGTCACAGTGAACGTGTTCATTCTGGATCAGAACGACAACGCTCCAGTCATCCTGTATCCAGTCAGCTCTAACGGTTCTGCTGAAGGTGTGGAGGAGATTCCCCGCAATGTGAACGCAGGACACTTGGTGACTAAAGTCAGAGCCTATGACGCTGATATAGGATATAACGGCTGGTTACTGTTTTCACTGCAGGACGTTACTGACCACAGTCTCTTTGGTTTGGACCGCTATACAGGACAGATCAGAACACTTCGCTCATTCACAGAGACAGACGAGGCGGAGCATAAACTGGTCATACTGGTGAAAGACAATGGGAACGTTTCACTCTCAGCAACAGCTACTGTGCTTGTCAAAGTTGTGGAGCCCAAAGAGGCTTTTGCTGCTTCTGATGTTAAAAGTGCAACAAAGGATAAGGAGGAGAATAATGTGACTTTTTACCTGATGATAACTTTGGGCACAGTTTCAACACTTTTTCTCATCAGTATCATCGTGCTGATTGCAATGCAGTGCTCCAAAACCACAGACTATACTTCTAAATATCTACAAGAGACTAATTATGATGGGACACTGTGTCACAGCATCCAGTACAGATCTGGAGACAAACGGTACATGCTAGTAGGACCCAGAATGAGTATAGGATCTACTATAGTCCCGGGCAGCCACGCGAATACACTAGTGCTCCCTGACAGGAGAGGGGCATCTGGAGAGGTAAGACATTTTATCGTGAAAACCCTGGCTTGTTATAGACAATTAATTGATTTATGGAAGTAATTATTATTGTGTATCATATTATTTATAATTTACGTATACTTATCCAATCAATATCACGTGTAATTATGGTAGATTGTCTTGTCATAACAATAATTCTGAAATGGTATGAGTTCACTTTTTTTTCCTTTTTGCAACCTCAGCAGGCAATTACAAATGCTTAACTACTGCGAACGTCACATAAAAAAGACGATTTTTCATTGAAAGTGTGTCTGCATTGTAACTTCAGCTCGCATGGTGTCACTGCTTGTGGAAGTGAACGACTCGTTCAACATCCTCTGCGTCAGTCGTTTGGTGCTATTTCGCGAAGGTGCACTTGTGCTTTAGGGCGATGGCTTCAAATATTTGACTCGTTCACCAACATTTTTCGAAAATCAGGCAGTTGTTATTTTTTACAAAATGTTTGTTCCTATGTAGACTCACATTTGGATTTCTAATATTTGTTTCGTTTTAATCCAATATGGCACGGCGAGGGTGCACAGCACTGTTGGAGCGCCTCATCGTTCTCATTGTTTGTTTGAATCTTACTTTTAATTTTACTTCGGCACAGCTACGATACTCTATTCGCGAAGAGCTTACGGTGGGTGCTGTTGTTGGGAATATCGCTAAAGATTTGGGGCTGGATATAGGTGCTTTGAGTGCTAGAGGATTTCGCATCGTTTCTGGATCGACCGAACCCCTCTTTCAACTGAACAACAATGGCATCTTACATGTTAACGGGAAAATTGACAGAGAAGAAGTGTGCGAACGGATCAGTACCTGCATTATCAACATAAAGACTGTGCTGGAGAATCCGTTAGAGGTGCATTACGTCGCCGTTGAGGTTTTGGATGTTAACGACCACTCTCCCACCTTCTCTGAAAACGAGACGCGTTTAGAGATCTCAGAATCTGCTTTACCTGGGGCACGATTTCAGCTACAAGGTGCCTATGATCCAGACAGTGACATGTATTCTATTCAACTGTATAAGCTCAGTCAAAATGACAATTTTCGACTGGAGGTTAAAGATAGAGGAGAAGATGGGAAAATTCCTGTTTTGTTTTTGCATAAACCGCTGGACAAAGAGACTGCGAGAAGTCATAGATTACTGCTGACAGCAGTTGATGGAGGGAAGCCTGCTAGATCAGGAGATATGACTATTATCGTTCATGTTTTAGATGTAAATGACAATATGCCAGTTTTTGCCAAAGATTCATATGCTGCGGTGTTGAGTGAAAATTCACCTATTGGCACAACTATAATGCAAGTAAATGCCACAGATTTAGATGATGGTTTGAATGGGGAGGTAGTTTATTCGTTCGGTAATAATGTAAATAATAAATTACGTAAACTTTTTGAAGTTGACGCTAATACTGGTGAAATCATTGTTAAAGGACTAATCGATTTTGAAGCAAAAGACAGGTATGAAATTGACATTAAAGCTTCTGATAAAGGACCAGTCCCCCTAGCAACAGAAAAAAGTGTTATCATAACTATTGTGGATCTGAATGACAATGCACCTGAGATTGAGGTGACATCCTTTTCAAGTGCAATTCCTGAGGACTCCAAACCTGGAACGACAGTAGCGTTGATAAGTGTGAATGATAATGATTCAGGTTTAAATGGAAAAGTAATCTGTTATGTAAGTGAGGATGTACCTTTTACATTAACACCATCTTTACAAGACAATATGTTCTCTATAGTCACCAAATCTCTGCTGGATAGAGAGCATCAGTCCAAATATGATGTAACAATAATTGCTAAAGATGCTGGTGACAAACCTTTGTCATCTCATAGGACAATAAGTGTGACTGTATCAGATGTGAATGACAACAGTCCAGAGTTTTCAACAAATCCATACACGTTTTATGTTATTGAGAACAATGTTGCAGGAGCCTCTTTATTTTCAGTGAGTGCTTCTGATTGTGATGAGGGTGATAATGCTCTCATATCATATAACATTGTGAGACATGGGGATGAACACAGAACAATCACATCATTTCTTAACATAAACTCTGAAACTGGAGATATTTTGGCGCTAAAAAGTTTTGATTTTGAAACTCTGAAAACATTCCAGTTCCAAGTTGTTGCCACAGATTCTGGAACTCCGTCACTAAGCAGCAACGTCACAGTGAACGTGTTCATTCTGGATCAGAACGACAACGCTCCAGTCATCCTGTATCCAGTCAGCTCTAACGGTTCTGCTGAAGGTGTGGAGGAGATTCCCCGCAATGTGAACGCAGGACACTTGGTGACTAAAGTCAGAGCCTATGACGCTGATATAGGATATAACGGCTGGTTACTGTTTTCACTGCAGGACGTTACTGACCACAGTCTCTTTGGTTTGGACCGCTATACAGGACAGATCAGAACACTTCGCTCATTCACAGAGACAGACGAGGCTGAGCATAAACTGGTCATACTGGTGAAAGACAATGGGAACGTTTCACTCTCAGCAACAGCTACTGTGCTTGTCAAAGTTGTGGAGCCCAAAGAGGCTTTTGCTGCTTCTGATGTTAAAAGTGCAACAAAGGATGAGGAGGAGAATAATGTGACTTTTTACCTGATGATAACTTTGGGCTCAGTTTCAACACTTTTTCTCATCAGTATCATCGTGCTGATTGCAATGCAGTGCTCCAAAACCACAGACTATACTTCTAAATATCTACAAGAGACTAATTATGATGGGACACTGTGTCACAGCATCCAGTACAGATCTGGTGACAAACGGTACATGCTAGTAGGACCCAGAATGAGTATAGGATCTACTATAGTCCCGGGCAGCCATGCAAACACACTAGTGCTCCCTGACAGGAGAGGGACATCTGGAGAGGTAAGAAAGATCACTTCATTTTAAGGCAGTTCTGGTATGAATACTGTTGATAGATGAGATGCAGATATCAGATGATTTAAGTGAGCCAAAAGTATTGAATCACACCACCAATTCAGAATAGCTGGCTTCAGATGAACCACAGACATAAAATTCATCACTCAGGGGAATGAGGAGGTTGTATGTTGTTATGAAACTGAAGAGTTAAGTTGTTGTTACAGGGGGGTCGTACGGTTGGTACTCACACAGCCCAGAATGTTAATTATATTAGTAAATAACACATTGTACTTCAGTTAGTATGCTGTGTTTGTAGCTTGATGCTGGCTGTCCTCATGTACTTAAAATAAAATTAATTCCAAGAAATGATACAACCTTATAAAATATATTGACCTTTGTGGGCTATGTAAAACAGGATGTTGTGTTCGCTGTGGAACATTGGTTAAATTAGTGAAGATGTTTCTGTAAATAGCAAAGCATCCTTCCTTGTGACACTGAAGACACTGCTTTCCAGAGAAGAGAGCCAAAGCAATCTCTTCCTTTTTTTCCTTAAGAAAATGAATGCCTCTAAACTGTTGTATTGGGTTTGTCTAGTATTTAATCACATCTGACTTTTTTCAGACCTTTGAGAACTTTGTATTGTGCACTTTGACTATTAATCATTTTAACTGTAATGTGTCTGTTTCAGACCATGGCTGGTTGTGTCATATTAAATTATAAACTGGCTGTGAAACATAATACATGCATAATTTGAGCTGCTTGTAGTTAAACCTTGTGAATAGGGAGAAATAGGGAAATGTTTAGGTTCAGTTAAAAAAGTGAAGTTTCGTTTATTGCAGTAACCACTGTCCCTTTGTGTTAGCTAATCCTTAAATTTTGAAGCAATTTCCCAACATCTGCAATGTTTGAGATGCTGCATCTAATCCTCCACTGACTTTTTTTCAGTATCCATATCATTTGAAAAGGCATATTATTTATCAGAAGAGTACAGAAATTGTAGTCAGTGTGTTTTACACGCTTGTATACATGTATGTTTTTTTGCTCTATCTATTAGTGTTGTTACATGTGTGTAAAGGGAGTGACTGACTGGCTAACAGAGTTACTCGAGGTCTGTGCTCACTGATGTAGTTGAGGTGATTCAGTGGTCCATGAATGGCTGCAGCTACGACAGAGAGAGGGGGAGAGAGGGAGCCTGCGGCTGGTGTGCAGTGAATCACAATGTACAGCCAGTCAGGTGGCGCTGGGACATTTTGCTTCAGCAGGGATCTTCATTCCGTAAGGACTGCAAAGCAGCAATAGATACAGTATATTTGTACTATTTTTCATTTAATCAACTTGTAGCGCTTTGGCCTTAAAAAAAAAATACTACAGTGATGTAAAATATTGAACATATAACATAATTTATATACACATTAGCTTCTGCGCAGTTGATCTCGTTTGACTGACTGAAAAATAGGTCATATTTTATCACATGTATGTAGGTTTGCATGCTAGGCTTCTGGGCTGATTCTCTGTCGAACACTGTGTGTTGCCCATAGCAACACACGAGGAGATCCACCTCTCTGAGTCTACTGGTTTCCACAGACTAGCATGCGCTCAGTGGTCTTAGCAACAGCAGCAGAAGAGGATGAAGGGAGGGAGAGAGGGAGAGAGAGAGCAGTAGAGGAGGGGGGAGGGGAAGTGGCTTTTGTATGGCTCATCTATAGACATCTCACAATATTTAATGAAAATTGGTTTATTTAGATAGAAACACATGGATTATATTGGTGAAATCTCCATTGTGAATCCGGCAACAGATGGTGCAAATATTGAAGCAATAGTGAAGGCAGGAACAGTTGAGCTTGTAATTAGATATTTTATAGTTTGGAGATAATCTTCCCTCTCAAACAACTGGGTCAACCTTAGATTTCCTACCTAGAAAAAAAGACTGTCAGAAAAACATATTTTAAACTGTCGGTATATTTGTCATTGTTGAAAGCTGAGTGGATATTTGGACCCACCAAGCAGCATGTAAAATAAAGCAGTCGACCAGAGTGGAATATATATGCAAGAAGGGAAAGGCTCCGTTCAGATTCAGAATAGGACAGCAACTCAGATTTATGGAGTAGAGGCTGAAAACACTTTCTCTGAACTTCCTTTGTCCAGTTTTATTCAGTGCACTTCTAGATAGCAAAAACTGCCTCTCTTTGTGCATATTTATTTGCACGTTTGTGTGTGAGATAAAAGTGTGTGGGGCATCATGTGTTTTGCAAAACAGCAGCAGTGCTAAGCTGTGCCTGGACAGCAGATGCCCAGAAAAAAGATTTATTGATGTAATTAAAAATGTGTGCATCTCATTAAACCTAAAAAGTGCAGGTGTGATGCCAGTGGATCACATTGGTTATCTCTGGTTACACCGTGAGCTGGAGTTGTGAGAAAGTGTTGAGTTGTTGTATATCACTGCACTCGTTCCTTTGCCATGGCATTTTTTTGGGGAAAGAACAAAATGATGGGAGAGTAGGAGTGGACGAATTACAAGTAGGGTCATAAACTGCATTTAGAATGCAAACACATGTGCCTTGGTCTTATGAATCTACACATTGTGTTTGATTATACAAATTGTTTTAGCCTTGTTTTTTTAAAGATTATTTTTTGGGGCTTTTCCCTTTATTTTTCAAAGTGGATAGACCAGAAAGGGGTAGAGAGATGGGGGATGACACGCAGCAAAGGGCAGCAGGTCGGATTCGAACCCTGCGCCGCTGCAGGACTCAGCCAACATGGGGCGAATGCTCTTACTGGGTGAGCTAGAGGTCGCCCCTGTTTTAGCCTTGTTGACAACATGCAGGTGCTAACACAAGTTAGCAACTACATTTTAAAATGTACTTCTGTTCTTGATTTTGATTTAAAACATGACTGTACAACAGGAGACTGTAATCTAAATACAGCACGTCTATCATAGGATACTACCAGTACATTTTCATTCTGTGTGCTTTCTTTGGCAGAGGTGTGGCCACTTGCTCCAGTGGCTTTGTCTGTCTGCTTGGCTGGCTCAGCAGATCTGTGCAATTGTGTTTGCATGCTTAGTGTCTGCACTGAAAATCATTCACAGTGCAATGACCCTTGTGTTTTTTTGTATGTTGTCTTTCTTAAGTGGGTGAGAGCATGTTCCTCATTAAACTACATTCAGTGTCAAAGGGAGAGGGGAAGAGAACAAGCTAAATAACAGAGAGAGAGAGAGAAAAAAAAAAAAAAAAAAAAAAAAAAAAAGGGGGACACAGCTGTTACAGCAAGACTGTATGTATGTACTGTTATGTCAGCAGCTTGAAAGAATTGGCTTTATTCTACATGGCTGCTCTTCTGCATTCATACAAAAATGCTTTCTCCAAAGCAAACTTTCCTCCTTGTGTTCCATCCTTTCCTTTGCTTTCTAAGTTTTTTCTCCCTTAACTCTTTACCAACATTGTGGATAAACCTTTCAAAATGTTTTCTGTTGTATTATCTTCTTTCATTTCACTGTCAATTCTCAACTCCCCCCACAAACTGTATACCCCATAGTTTGCCTTTTCTTTGTTAGATACTGCAATGTAAAGGTTACTGTGTATGATATAATTCATTTGCAGTACTCCCTGTTCTATTCTGCCTCTATCTCTGTTCCGTTTCATGTATTGGCCTGTTTTTCATTTCTCCATGTTGGCAGCTTCCCTCTCTGTCTCCTCACGATTTCTCTCCTCCTTCTTTACCCTCCATATTGATATCACCCCTCCCCCATCACACTCTTGGCCTCCTTTTCTCGCTTTTATGTCTCTGTCCTTCGTTTCCTCTTTCATATGCCACCCTTTTTTGTCTCCCTATCATTTTCTGTCTTTCTTTCTGTAGTCTTTCTCCTCTCTCGTTCTGTCACATGCTTTTCAGCTCTGTTGCTGTGCCTCATGCCTGTAGGGTTGTGGCTGTGGATGCTGCATGTGCTGTTGTGTGTCAGTAGGGCACATTCTCTCTTATTGCAACAGCTTTGTTGGAGGATGGCGCAACTCACATTGAGGTCAGCAGCAGTGATGGTAATCTAATTTACACACACAGTCGGTTACATGAAAACAGCTACTATCTTTATGTTCACGCACGCTTGTGCTCATAGACACACATGCACAACAACACAGCTGCACATACTCACAAATGCCTAATCCACTTTATTGAAAGGCACTTTCACAGAAGGGGGCTGGATGGATAGAGGGAAAGACATGCAGAGAGCAAGAAAACAGAGCACATGCAGAGCATGCTTCTTTGGTAATATACTGTATATTGACTCGCAGAGATAAGTAAAGACACATCCACTGTGAGATAATTAGGCACTGTCCCAAAAAAGCATTGTGCTTTGCAAACTTTACATCTACAGTATACTCTGTTCTTATGCCTTTGTGTGAAACATCTTTCTTTTAATTTCTATCTCTCCTCTAAACCTTGCTTTCCTTTGTTTCCTGAGATCAGTCATTTAAAGTCACTTACTGTACACTTGAATTCAATGATTACTGAGATAAGTCCTCCCACCATTTCACTATTAAATTATGTTCATTTCCACTCTCTTTTCCTTTGTTGCAGATTCCAATTAGAAAAAAACAATCACAAGCATTTAATATGGCTAACAAGCACCATGCATGATTTAAAACTTTGATGAAGCTGAACTGTAGAGGCAGGTAATCAGCCACATATATAATGTTCATCATCACTTTATCATTTAACATCCCCCCCAGCACTATATTTTATCACCAGTCACTTACAGTTGACAAGGTTGACTCGAGAGTTAGTTTTCACTAATTAAGCTGATGAGTGAATGTGAATGGAGAAAGAGAGGTGGTATATAAAGTTTGATTTTTGTTGACTATTATATTGGCATTGTGTTAATTAATTAAGAAATAACTGCTGTTTTAGGTTCTATTGTATTGTTCCTCATTAGCTGCATGCGGTCCAGATGCTGCTAAACAGTTTGTTATCCGGGCTGATACTAGATGTAATGCCCCTGTTTGCTTGTGTGTAGGGGAGTGTGAGTGTTTTTGTCAGCGTTTCCTCTCTGCGGACCATTCAGGTTATTTAGTGTTGGTGAATCAGGAGGATGCAATTGTGAATTTCAGCAAGCACAGGCACTGCTGCAGTGCAGCTTATACAGTATATGGTCAATAACAGTCAGTACAACCCTCTGAAGTGCTATACTTTGAATGCAGCGTGGCAAAGAAAGGTTGGACAAAGTTTCTCAGTATTATAGCATTTACATGTGACTTTAACTTTGAGTTTGATATATAAAAGTTTAAAATCCTGCACTTTTATATAAACGGATACCAGTTGTTATCTATAATGTGTGACACTGACACAGATTTCAACTGTACAGAAAACCCTTTCTTCTCTACTGACAAAGAGTAACAACACGACATGCAGATGTACTAAATGTTTGCACTGGTTTACCAGGGCAAAATCAGAGTCAGTGGGCCAAAAATTGCATTGCAGGCTGCATTCTAAGCTGTGGGCCAAGACTCCCTGGCACAGCTCCTTTCGCTTGTCATTTGTCCTAGAACATGATGAGACTGGTTCGGACCAGCCTAGTCACTTCTCTTAAGAAAATGGGTCAAAGCTGGTTCTTCCTTGTTGATACACAGACATGACAGTTTTATTTGTGAGCATGTACAGCAAGTCTGACCTGGTTGCCTTCGTATCATAGCAAATAGTAAGGAATCTGTAAATATATTTCTGTCTCACTACTATCACCTTCATGCCTGGTATTGTGTGAGTATGGCTGACCCTTTCTTCTCTCCACCACTCGGTTATATAAGCTCTTAGTTTCATAACGTCTCAGTCCATTGACTCATTGCTGTGTGGATGAGTCCTAAGGTCCTAAGGTTGGACCTTGCCATTCTCACTTTAGAATCACTCCACTGCAGCTGAATCAAGGCCTTTCTCCAGGTTGTTAACCATGTCTACGTCTATGCACATTAACGACATTGCACTAATGAAAACCATTTATGCACACTATCTTCATGTGTCATATTAAACACATAGATGATGAGCTTATCTTATAATATCTAGTGCTACATTATGCGATGTGCTCTCTGACTTATTTTTGAATTAACTGATCTTTTAACAATGTAATAATTCACCAGCAATAATAATATTAATACAATAACAGCATTAAACAACATATAGGCATACCTATATCATATATATCTGTCTGTTTGTCTGATGTAACAACCACTGCTTGATAGCTTTGATAGCTTAAGTGCAGTTAGACCAGTGCTATGTTTAAATATTTTTTTTTTTTCTGAATCAACAGAGGTCAGAACAGATGTAGGTCTGCACTGCACTTGGCATCTGTATGAGCTACAGCCACAACATCTGCTGCTGTGCTTAGGTCATCACTGCATGCCTGGAGGATTGAACTGACTGAGCGGGCAGCGCAAGGCTACATGCAAGACAGACAGCTATTAAGTGGAAAACAAGTGAAGACACAGTTGGTTGAAAATCCCCTTTAAGGTCACCCTGTTGCCTAAAAGCGCCCAGTGATCTAGATTTAATGGGATGGGGTTGTGATCTCTGATTGATAGAATGTGTGGGTGAGGAAAATCCAGAGTCAGCTGTTTAGACATTGGATGCAGTCATAGTAAGAGGATTGCCTTCTTACAGCAATACATCTGCACTGCTCACTGTGGAGTAGACGGGGTATAAGGCCACAGTTGCCATACACTTGTCTGATTAAATACCGTATGTTGTATTAATTTCTGGCCATGCATGGATGGGATCAGATGTTGGCTGTTAGATGGATCCAGTCTCTAGCTGAAGGGTTCCTCTCCCCCCTGTGGTTATTTGCCACTGTCATATCCCCACTAAGCATCTTGGGTAATTACTATGCCTTTATTTAGCAATTGCATTCTTATTTCTCTGGATGTTCCCTGTGTGGGTATTCACAACAAGAACGTTCTATAGTCAAGCTTATGTGTGTTTATGACTTCTTTAATGTTGCTACACCACAGTATTGATAACTTGTCATTTTCTTTTAATGCTTTTTTACATGGTTAGCAGGAGTGCAAGTAGAATTCCACTAGAATGTGTGCGTCTGTTCAGTTACAAGGCTGTAACTAAAACAACATTGTCTGAAAAATAATACAGAAAAAACTTTGTATATATGTGTGAGTATGTTTCATTAATTGTATATTGAGTTCATTGAGTGGTCTGGTCAAACTGGACATAACCTTCCTTTGTGATCTAATCGTGATATTTGTGTCATGCAAAAAGCATATTGTCACTGTGTTTATTTCATAATTTAACTTTAGTAGTATTGCATGGCCCTCTAGGAAGATTTTGCATCTCTTGAACTGTAAGGCATTTTCAAAAAAGCAATTAGGTCAGCTCAGACAAACAAACAGTAAATTATTTTTTCTTTTTTCTTAAAAGTTCAAATGTTGAAGGTGCGAGTTTTCACCAGACGTCAGTGATAGATTAAACAGCCTTTTTCTAAAAGCATGAAAATGTGGTCAGAATTGTATCATAAAGACATATAAATCATTCACTGTCCTGATATCAAGCGTGTGTGATGCCACTGACTGTAGATAGAGAAAACGCCTGTTTTAACACTTATTAAAGCTACATGTACAGGCTGAAACGTCTTATCCACTTTCTTCTTATTTTTAAAATGGCCCGACCGTCATTTGGCTCCTTCTGGTCATCCCTGAGAGTGTGAACCAGTGAGCTGTTCTGTACAGTGGGTGAGTCATCTCATCCCACATGTAGATTTTCATTTTGTGAAGTTGGTCTGCTGTGTTTTATTTTTAGGTGAACCATCTGTAATGGAAACATGAAATCAGGATTCATGGTCTTTGGCATTCATGGTTATTGCTATTATTCCATCATGATATTAGGGAGATTTGGTTATGTGATGCCCTGTAGCAAAACAGACTTGAGTTGTGTGCATGCTTGTTTAGATGTGTACTGATCGCTAAATGTTCTTCCATGTTTCCCGCCATCTTAGTGGGTGCAGTCTATGAATAAAACAATGAAACATGGGTGTGGAAGAGGAGTGTTAATGATGTAAACCTGACTCATATCCCTCTCTCTCCTCCCACCGACTGGCTCCCTCTTCCCCTGCCTTTGTTCTCGTAATTTGCTCCAGCCTCGTGTGCTTTCCTTCTCGCCTTCACATTTTACTGGTTTCTTTTCATTTTCTTGTTTTTTCAGTACATATCTTTTTTTTTCATATCACTTCTTCTATCTCATTCTTAGACATAATCTTTTTCTCTGATTTGCTTCATCCCTCTCCTCTTCCTGCACATCCTGATTTCCTCTAGCTGGTACTCTCTCTTATGCCCCCTCCTGTTTCTTCATGTAATTACAAGCTGATAGATTATGGCTGACACCATTTGTAGGCTGTGTTACTCTCTATCGGTCTCTCTCACCTTTCTTTTTCATTTAAATCTTTTATTCTTAGTTTGGTTGTTAATTGCAATTGGAAAACATAGCTTTGTCCATTAGTCTTTATTCCATCATGCTTTCTCCGTTCTTCTCTATCTTTCTGACCACAGAGACAGCCTCTCCTCTTTACACTACCTCTTCTCTCTGTAGAAACTGGAGCAGTGAATAGAGCTGAATATGTCAAAGCACCTTCTCTTTCCCTCAGCCTTATGACTGCAGCAAAAGCAGAGGAATGAGACGCACTACCAAACCTTAGTCTGGCTCTTCACAGTCTCAGGCCTACAGCCAAAGACAATAATCTGAATCTATTCTCTGTTACTGTGTACGTGTCCTGTATATGAACCAAGAGTGGCTATTTTGGCCATTTGTCGTTGAACTGACTTGGCCTTAACAATTGTCAATGGCTACTTTATACAGTATGCAGTGTGAGAACTGTCAGACATAGCGATAAAGCATGGTTTTGTTCTCAAGGCTTTTCAAGCGGTACTTTCACCCTCCTATTTTCCTTACAAATGTGTCTGCGGGTTTTCACATTTAAATGTTCCATTTGAACTGAACATATATAACCAATTATAAGAAAACCAACGTGACTCAATTAACTCTTGCTTTGTTGTACTGTATAAAACCACTCCACATGGTGTGGATAAATGGGGGATTTCTGTAAGATAAGGCTGATTGTGCACCATATTCACTTTATGATACACGTTGTCCTGTATTGTTAACTGACTCTAGACAGTGCTCATCTCATCGTGTCTCACTAAAAGATGAAGCTCTGCTGGTTCCTGGTGTACAGCCTTGGGCCTAATGCGGTGGCTTCAGATTGTGTTTGAGGGTTGCACTATTAGTGATCATGATTACTAGTGACAATTACACATTGTTTTCAAGAAACCGTAAACATATTGCAGTGCATAATCTGGAGCTAAAAATAACATAAATGTTCAGATGCAGGAGAATTGTTTTTATTGCCTACTTTCTTGTTACAGTTTTTCAAAGATGATATATGTAAAATTGCTTGCATTGAGATTCTGCCTTTTCCTGCATTTTAACAGTGGTTTTGGTCATTCAAAGACTGATTAGCTATTCAAAGTGTCACACTTCACACTGTCAGGGTAATTGCAGATATAACAAATGCCCAATTAAATGCATAATTTCATTGTATGGATCATTATGGGGACATGACATTATGATGTATTTGTAATCAGTTGTGTGCCTTCTGAGTTTGTGTCTCTCATCTCATGTAGCTTTTAACCTATAGCCCAGCTCTCAGTGCTTCGCTGTCAGTGTGTCACATCACATGTTTAGTCTGAAGGTTTAGATATCAGCAGGGTTTAACAGCAGATTATATGATACATCGAATAGAAAAACTAAATATTTCATGTACACCAAAACAAAATCGTCCACAGTAGACACTGGGTTAGATAATCTATGCATCACATTACAGATAATGAATGAAGTCAGAATCTGCTTAATGTGAGTAGAAGAGCAAAACTGAGCGGAGACAACAAAGGCGTTAAAAACATGATACCAAAATAACAAGGAGTTTGGTCTGCTTGTTTACAGACTACTGTAAGCGGGGTCTATGCAATAAGACTGGAGTATAATTGCTCCCTAAGCCCTTGTTTACTCCCTAATGTTCATCTTAATCCTGATTCACTTTGCTTTGTCCTCTAACTGAAAACTAAAGTAGTAAACTGTGCTCATGTTGCTTCTTATGGAGCAAAGATATCCAATGTATGAAGAATAAGAAAAGAATAACACAGTGACCAGTAAAATAGAAATACATGCACAATGTAATGTAATCCTGCAGTAAACATTGCCTTTGTGAAACCAGAATATTAGATCAACATGTACTGTATGGAAAGTAATTATTCGTCATACCAAATGCTTGAAATCACAAAAGATTATCCGTGTTCCTTCAGGTGTTTTAAATAGGAACTTCTTGTCAAAGCCTTCTTTCCATTCTGCCACTGCTGTCAGAATCCCCAGTTGCCCTGGATTAAGGCTTCTGCAAAGTGTGTAAAGTAATAATTCTACTATGTTGCTCCTGTAATGGGATTAGGTGGAATCATCTTAATGATGCCTTGAAGAGTAGCTTTGAAAAGGCAACAGCACAGGAAGTTGGCTGGGATGCCCCTCACCCGTAAATTCCAGACTAATGTCCAGGCTGCTTTTTTTTTTTCCTATTTCTATGTTACTGTTGATCCTTTGCTTTGGCCTGATTGGAGGTGATTATTAACCCTAATTAATTTTTTTTAATTCTGTCGCCTCCTAGATTCATTCAATATATATTTATTGTCAGTGTCAATATATTCCAGAAAATATGTGAGAAGGGTGTTTATTTTAACTTAATCATCTTTTGGAAGCTGTAGTTTGAGGTGCTGGTGTATTGTATTGCATTATATCGAGAGGTGTTTAATGTTTACTTCAAAACCAAATAAGGTTAACAAAATATTAGAAATACATCAGAATATCGCAATACAGTTCAACAGCATCACAAACTACAGCACCCAAAAGACCTTTAAGATCAAGCAACACCTCTCTAAAATAGTTTCACCAAAGCTGAACATTATAACCATCATAGAGGCAGGAGTCATTGCAGGTATGTTGCATCAGTGTGTATTAGTTTTAGTCAGGTGTTCCTGAGAAACTGGCAATTGAATCGTATACTACCTCTACCTTTCTCTCTATACACACGCACACACATGCACACACACACACGGTGCACTTAACATCTTCACCACATTATGATAAGCTTCTGTTGCTACACATACCAGGACAATGTCCATGTAGCTGTTTAAGTTTTGATGCTGATGAGAGTGGACGATGGTGTTTGCTATTCTTGGAGACTGGCAGCAACAGAGCTGAAGCTGAAATGATATAGGCAAGTCATTATTTTATAAATAGTTATCTTCATTTTTATGTGGAAAGCAGAGCAACAATTTCAGCTGTTTCAACCATCAGATTCTCTGCAGGCCAGCACTCTCCTTTATTATTCAGACCTTTTTTTAAAGAAATGGGCCAAGCACCCGTGCATCAGGCCTGCTCCTGCAGCACTGCCTTCTGCATATTCAGTACTGCATGACTGATAAGAAACTAAAAATAGGCATTACATAGTGCTAAATTGATAAATACAGGTAGAATTTGCTGATGCACGGAAAATGTAAATGAGACACCAAAGTGTGGATAATCTGTGCTTTACATTTGCCAATATGCAATTGCCCTACGCATGCAAATAATGTAAACTATATATGCAAGTGCTCTATAAAGGATACAGCATATTCTGCATAATCTTTAATGGTGGCTGAGGAAATTATATCTCTGTCTGTCCCTCTTCGTTTTGATATATATCAGGCTGGATGGGAATGTGCAGGTATTGTTTGATACATCCACATCTCCTTTCCTATCTGGGAGAGTTGACATTTTAATTTCCGCAGGCAGAGAAAATGTGTGGCAGACACCAAGGCTGCTAGTGTATCTGTAACACTGATACACTTTTTGGAGTGGGTGAGCGTGCTAATCTAATATAAGGCTTTATAGCATTGCATGCCTCTGACATCAGTTTGTGTCTGGCTGTGCTTGTGGAAACTGCTTTAGAGAACAAAGAAAAGGGTGAAAAAGCTCCCCCTGGTGGCAAAAAGTGGAAATGACATGCCACTTCTTTTGTGCCTTATGTGTGTCTGTGTGTCCATACATTCAATTATTTAGCATGTGACCACTCTGTATGTGGCAGTCTATTGACTGGTATTGTTATTGAAGTTCTGTGTCAGTATTGATCCATGGATAGTGGGTCTTGTCCCATTTTACATTCTGATTAAAGCCAAACAGTCCATGCCCTCTTCCCCAGTGAACTGTTTGATTGACAAATCTAGGTTAGCCAGGCCTGACTATAAAGATAGATTTATTCTTAATCCCACCAAAAATGTTTGGTTCAGGCGGTTTCTGTGTGTGAGTGGGAAACAGATAAATGAGAATAGGAGAGAAAGCGAGGGTACATGGAGGGTGTGTGTCCTCTATCACATTAAAGGCTTGTATAAAATGGGTAAATGTGCACAATGTGGAAAATATATATAAACATTTCAATCTAATATAACTCATATTTTTTTGTTTGTATGGTTGTGGTTAGTGAAAAAGAAATGCCCTGTCCTTGGCATATGTACTGAGTGCTCATAAAGAGGGGTGCGGAGGAGGGGGGTGCAGGGAGGGGCACAGACAGGGGCTGCATCTGCATCACCATGGATACAAGAGGGGAGATAGTGAATCTATTATGGGTGCACCCTGTGAAAGCAGAGATCTATCAGACACTGCCGTTGTCTCTAGGCACAGTGTTGAGCCAATCAGAGTGTCCATTACAGTCACATTGATTCTAGCTGACCAATCAGATTTCCAAGCTACATTTGCTTTTATCAAAGCTTGTTGTGCATCCTGTTTTATTTACAGTTTTGATTAATGATCTGTCATTGCAATATAAACCCCTGTGCCTCTGCTTTCACACCCTGTTTGCTGGATTAGATGTTTTTTTTAACATGTTAACAAACACACTGTTTCTCTTTTTTTGTCTCTCTGACCAGTTCAATATTTCGCTGTCACACGACTCTTAAACACAAAAACACATGCAAATCACACAAACCCTGACGATTACTTCCTGCAGTTAAACTCCACACAAAGACACTGATTAATGCTGTATAGAAGCTTACTACGAATTATTGTGAATTCACCGTTACAGGTGCAATAACACACCCTGTCTCTGTTGAAATCTGTATGCAAGGCTTCATTATGCTGAGGATATTTTGGCTTTTATGAACAGAGGGCCCTTTACACTACAGATCATCTGTAAACTGACACAATTTATCAATGTTTTTATATCTAAATTAAGCAATGGTTAGCGTTGGTGCATAGATGGATAGCCTAAAACACCACAAAGTACTGAAAATAAAATGTATTAGCAATATAGGTGTACTGAGTTAAAATCTAAAGTATACTGTCCTATCTCCCTGATTGGACAATGACAGCTAATGACAACATCAAATAGAACAATCACTTCGGCAACAATAGCAAGCTGTTTCTCCTGCCTGTTGTTTTACAGTAGAGTAACTAATTATGTGATTTTTGGGCATTGTGCCAACCTTTCCAAATGAGTGAACACTGTTTTGGTGTGCCTCTAGTTTTATCTCAAGGGTATGTGCACGTCTGCATTTGGGCATGCTCCATATTGCTGTGTCCTGGTTTTCATTGTGTACCGGCTCATGTTTCCCTGGACCCGCCCCTGTCCTACTTACTCCAGAAACCAGTGGAGGCAAGTGCAGATTTAGAAATAAATGATTAAGTGCTAGTTGGATTAAATACTAAGTGATGTATCTTCCCTTCACCTCTCTCCCTATCTATCCATAACAGATTATATTATGGGTCATACCTTTGTGTAACTTTTCATGTGTAGCTCTATGTGTCCATACAAATAAGAGTCTAACCTTCTAGGTGTATTATATAAGGTACTCATTGTGTCTGTGCACAGCTATGGATCATGATTTACAATACAAAATCCCCCAAAAACTATTTTTTTAATGTTTCATATGGTAGCTAGGGAGGTATATCTCCAAATTTAGAACATACCCCCTCATGAAAAGCAAGTATATCCCTGTCTATTTTTAGACATCTTTATCTTCCCAAGTGCAATTTGCCTTCCTCCCCACTTCATTTGAGTTCCTCTTCTGCAATATCACTTCTTATGTCCTGTTTCTATTACATTAAGCGAGTCTTGTTACCTCTTTATCTCCATACACCTCTGCTTTATCAGAGAATATAAGGCATTACAGCACTGCAATTGGGTGTGGCACTGTTTCTAAAATAAAGTGATGCATGAGTCATATCAGCGCTGTTTATCAGAGAATCACCAGATAATTAGAACCTAATCAATTAGACACTTCAGCACACAAAGAAAAAGCATAAAATAAATAGATCTGAACAAGAAGCATGATATAGTACGGGAGGGTTGGTACTGAGTAAAGCAGGAAACGTGCGCAAGGAGTAGGTTGCCCCCTTGTGCCGTGATGAGTTCTACTCCACACAAAAATAGTACAATGACATCAGTTTCTCATCACATGAAGCAGGATGTAGTGTGCACACTGCAGGAGTGGGGGTGGTCCCCAGAGTCTTGGCCCAGAGAGGGTAATGTGGGTTGGGCATGGCTGACTGCAAAGGTCAGGCTCTCTGTGGGGCTGTGGGGGTGGAAAGAGAAGTGAGCACTGCTGTTAAAGTGAATCTGTCATACTGAATATGCAACTGCAGTGCTACATTATCAATGCATGAGCAGCCCAACAGCAACTGCGGACAGCCTAGTGTGTCATGCATACAAGTGGGGTTTGAGAGGTGTGTGTGTGTGTGTGTGTGTGTGTGTGTGTGTGTGTGTGTGTGTGTGTGTGTGTGTGTGTGTGTGTGTGTTCTGCGCCTGTCACAGTGTTATCCGATTCATTCAGTGAGATTAGAAGGGCTACGTGAAAGTGAACTGTTTAGATAAAAATCTAGAAGTGAGTAGGAAGTCCAGTGAATTACTTTTTATACTATTCAGTGCCTTTGGAAAAAAAATAAACCCATAGGCTTCTGCATTAGTGAGGGTGTGTGTGTTGGTTTGTGCACACATGCATCATGTCTGTGCCTGAGATGGCGTTGCTATGGAGACAAGAGAGCTGTGCAGAAGGAGAGAAGAAAGGGGGGGAGAGACTCGCCTTGGAGCATGTTCAGATAGCACCCTTCCCCCATCAACTCACACACGGATGAACAGTACAGTACACACCCTTATAACACACACTTACTGATAAGCACACACACAGCTGATGGTTATGCGAAGGACTATCATAAAATTGTTAGTATGGAGGAGATATAGAAGATAATTTGGTAACTATATGTGGTGGCAGCCCTTTAATAATGCAGTAAACACGTGTAACACTGCTGCCGACTGCTTCCGCCCATGCCACCCCCTCCTTTCACCTACTGCTCACTCTGCCCCTTTAATCACACTGCATACTGTTTCTCCTTTTAACTTCATCACGTGATAGGTACACCACAGACAGAGAAGCAGGTTAAAAGGCACACATGCATCCAACTACTAGATTTATTATGCACAGCTCCCTGTCTTTAGGGAGTAAACTGTGTGTTTTCTTAACCACCATTTATTTACAATTAATTATTCAGCAAATTAAATTATCATATTCTCAGGAAATGTGACTTTTATTAATGCATACAGAGTTCATATATAAAAACTGAAATACTGTCTTCATGAGGACATGGTTAATGTAATCAACTAAAACTTTATCAATGAAAACTGCACATGTGTATCTGCTTCTGTGTGTATGTGTTTGCATATTATTATTATATACTTTTTCTACATTCGTGCATACAGAGCTATTAATGGATTAATTGACCACTCTGCAGATGCTTCCCAGAGGAGCTGTATTTGGCATTGGAAGAGGAGGTGATGTGTGTTCAGCATCTTTTATGTCTCCATGACACAATCAGTGTGGATTCAGAACTACAGCCTCTGATATCATTCACAAACTGTGTGAGGGCAATGCAGTACTATGTTTGCTTGGGGACTGTAAATGTAGAAACTACTGTAGCTGTTCATTATTTCTTGGAAGGTTGTGATTGGTACTAGTAAAGGGGTTTTAATAAACATTTAAATGGCTTGCTCACATCTGAAGATTACAAAACAAGGTCACACAAAGCAGAATCCCTGGTACAATAAAGATACATTCTCTTTGATTTTATTAGAAAATTAATCCAGACTAAAGACCTGTAAGGTCGGTGCAGTATAAACAGTGACCTCCAAGTGTGTGTGTGTGTGTGTGTGCGTGTGTGTGCGTGTGTGTCCTACATGTACATTCGTTCAATGTCCTTGTATTGTACATACCATTTTTAATTGCATTACATTAGGAAAATTGAGCGCACAGGTCATCTTTTGTGAGCTATTATTATTATTGCATTTTTGGGTTAGCGGATGACTGCAGCTCAGTGTGTGATGGTTATTAATATTTTCAAATCAAATCATGTTTCCTGGAAATAGGACAAGAATTTCTGAACCCCAGGCTTAATCCTGGGATTACAGACAAGGGAATGTCCATAAACTCATGACTACTGTCTCTTTTGAAATGGGGAGGAACACTAAATTACACCGAAATACAATAAGAAAATGTATAATTTATTTCTACAATTTTTTGCCAGTTTTGAAAATGTTTGTTATGACTGAAATAATTATTTGTACAAATATTTAGTAAATTGATGCCATATTTAAAAAGATGTGTGTGTGAACAGACTATATATGAAGGAGTTCTGACACAGTCACACACATCAGGACAAGCAGAGGCTTTATATACAAAGCCATTGTGTGCTGTCCATGGTGCTGAAACGCAATTTTGAGATTTAATTTGATTTAGGCTATTCAGCAGCACATATATGTATCTATATTTTATGGAGTGACGTGGCTGTGTTCACTGCTCTCTGCATGTTGTCTATTTCACCACGTGGCGCCACTGTTGATCCATCAGAGACAGCGGTACTCTCTGATACAACGAGGCCCCTCCCTTTTTCAGGCGATTGGGACATTTCTTCATTCTTTGTTAGAGGGAGAACGGTGAAACAAACACAGAATTATCAGATTATATTCAAAGCTCACCTCGGTTGATCTTTTCCATAGGTTACTACCTGCAACTTCTGACCCTGACTGGAAGTCATATTCAGGTTTTGTTCATACTGGACAGAAATATGTCTTCGCCTGGTAGATGGAGCTTTTTCAGGATATATCTATGGTTCTTTCTACTGGATTGTTACTGGGAAACGGTGTCTGGGCAGCTCTCCTATTCCGTCTCAGAGGAGGTAAACCCGGGGACTCCTGTTGGAAATATCGCTAAGGACCTGAACCTTAATTCACAGGACTTGGAATCCCGTATCTTTCAAATTGTTACTGCATCAAAGAGAAAATTCTTCGAGGTAAATCTAAAGACTGGTGTTCTGTATGTCAGTGAGAGAATAGACAGAGAGGAGCTTTGCACAGATGAACTTAAATGTTCAGTAAGTGTAGAAGCCGTCATAAATAACCCTTTAAAGCTTTACCGTATTGACGTAGACATTTTAGATGTAAATGACAATGCCCCATTGTTTACGACCAAATTGCAACATTTGTACATCGCAGAGAGTACTTTACCAGGAGTGAAATTCGCATTATCTGAAGCAACTGATGCAGATGTGGGGAGAAACGCAGTCAGTACTTACAAAATAAGCCAAAATGAGCATTTCTCTTTGGCAGTGCACAAAGCAGGCGACAGCGTGTCTGCTGAGTTAGTGCTGCAGAAAGCTTTAGACCGAGAGAAGCAGCCTGTGATCACCGTGACACTAACTGCTGTAGATGGAGGGAGTCCTCCGAAATCAGGCACCTCACAGCTCGTTGTCAATGTTCTAGACATTAACGATAACATTCCGATATTTAGCAAAACGTTGTGCAAGACAAAAATTCCCGAAAATACGCCACTGGGCACAATAGTAATCGCTGTGAACGCCACCGATGCAGATGAGGGCCTGAACAGTGAAATTGTGTATTCACTGAGAAGCAAAGATCAAGATCACGTACTTAATATCTTTGAAATTGAAAGTCAAACGGGTGTCATTAAGGTAAAAGGCAATATAGACTTTGAAGAAAAAAAGGCTTTTGAGATACGTGTAGAGGCTAGTGATAAAGGGCAGCCTCCGATGTCTGCTCACTGTAAAGTGCTGGTAGAAGTCGTGGACGTGAATGATAATGCTCCGGAGATCACTGTGACGTCACTACATACCACAGTGAAAGAGGACGCTAATGTAGGCACCGTAGTTGCTCTAGTGTCAGTCCTCGATAAGGATGGTGGCAAAAACGGTGATGTAAAAATTCAAATTGAAAATGAGGTTCCTCTCAAACTCGAAACAAACTACAAAAATTATTATTCGTTGTTAGTGGACGGGCCCTTGGACAGAGAGAGTGTCTCTAACTACAATGTCACCATAGTCGCCACTGATGAGGGAACACCTTCCCTCTCCGGCACGAGTGTACTATCAATACACGTTTCTGATGTAAATGATAACGCACCTCTGTTCCCAGAGCCCCTAATTAATGTATTCGTAAAGGAAAACAGTCCAGTGGGAGAAACTATTAAAACAGTGACTGCCACTGATTCTGACATTGACCAGAACAGTCAGGTGAGCTATTCTTTTTTTAAAGAAAGCAGTAGCCCATTATCTACAATGATAAACATCAACTCAGAGACTGGAGATATAGTCAGCCTGCAGTCGTTTAACTACGAGGAGTTAAAAACGTTTCAGTTTAAAGTTCAGGCCACAGACTCTGGTGTTCCTCCGCTCAGCAGCAACGTGACTGTGAACGTTTTAATTCTGGATGAAAATGACAATAATCCAACAATTCTCGCGCCCTACTCTGAGCACGGCTCCGTTAACAGTGAGAGCATCCCCTATTCTGCTGAAGCGGGATACTTTGTGGCAAAGATCAGGGCTGTAGACGCAGACTCTGGATACAATGCGCTGCTTTCTTATCACCTGTCTGAGCCCAAAGGAAACAACCTCTTCCGGATCGGAACCAGCACCGGAGAAATCAGGACTAAGAGGAGAATGAGTGACAATGACCTGAAAACTCACCCCTTGGTGGTGTTGGTTTCTGATAACGGAGAACCCTCCCTGTCAGCTACTGTGTCTATTGATGTGGTGGTGGTTGAAAGCACAGCTGACATCCAGACTCAGTTCAGACACGTGCCCATAAAGGAGGAGAGCTTCTCTGATTTAAACCTGTATCTGCTGATCGCCATCGTGTCGGTGTCAGTGATCTTTCTGCTGAGTCTCATCAGTTTAATAGCTGTCAGATGCCACAGGACAGACGGCAGTTTCAGCAGGTACAGCGCCCCAATGATCACCACCCACCCTGACGGGAGCTGGTCTTACTCTAAATCTACTCAGCAGTATGACGTGTGTTTCAGCTCAGACACGCTGAAGAGTGACGTAGTGGTTTTCCCCGCACCGTTTCCGCCTGTAGATGCTGAGCTGATCAGTATAAACGGAGGAGACACTTTTACCAGAACTCAGACTTTACCCAGTACGGACAAGGTAAGAGATTAAAAACATTAAGTACTCGTTGCTGCGCTTTTTCTATGTAGAGAATTAGTTACGATATAGTGCAGTTTTATTTAGGTGCTAGGTAGCGTCAAGAAACCGTCATGACCTTTACACAGACTATCCTGTTTAATGAAAAAGGGAATTAACATCAAGTAAAAACAATAGTAGTTTGTAGTTTGATATTGTAGAATGTAGCTTGCTTGTCATTTGTTGATGGGTTTTGAATTTCAGGTGTTGTTTGGCTACAGATTCTCATTCTTTTTGTGGGTCGCTATCCGTGGTGCTGAACTCCACTTTATAAACCAAACCGTGTTGAAGTCCACAATGTTTTTAAATATATTTACACATGTGTTCGGCAATAACTGTTGAACAATATGTAAAATGTTCCATAATGTATCTTCAAGAAAACTTTCTATTTAAAATTTGCAGGCGCTTTACTCTACAGTTTTAAAAAGTCAGTGCATTTCTGTATTTACCACAACAAATAAAACAATGTCACTGCCTCAAGTTATTTCATTAGAATTTCAGTCAATTAAAAAAAAAAGAAAAAAAGGCTGTATAATAAAGAACCCTTTAGTAAAACAATATTAGTTTCAGTAATCAGTGGCTTAACGTTCTAGTTTATTATTTGACCTTTTTATTTTCGCAGTTCCTTCATGTTTAAGGAAAAGTAAGAGTGTATAGTTTCTTCGAATGTGTTTGATGTAGCTGTATTCATGATATATGTCCACACGGGGACACTGTAGACCATCACATTTGGAAGATCTCTTTGGTAGCTAAGGGCTCCTCCCAGATTCAGCGGATGATGTTTCTGTGGGCTTTGTTACAAAGAGAGGTCGGACGACAAAGAACGGTTGTCTTGATGGTCGCGGACATGCCGACATTTTTTATTGGAATATATCTTTCCTGATCTTGATCTCTTTGTTGTAACATATTGTCCAGATTTGCCTACATGTTCCTTCTCGATGTATGGAATAATGCATTTGCCGAGCAGAAGGAGCTCTGTGTGGATATGTCTCTTGGTCGTGCTGCTGGATTGTTACTGGGAAGCGGTGTCTGGGCAGCTCTCTTACTCCGTCTCAGAGGTGGTAAATCTGGGGACTGTTGTCGGAAATATCGCTAAAGATCTGAACATCAATGTCCAGGATTTGGAGTCCCGCTTGTTTCAGATCGTTGCAGGATCAAAGAGAAAATATCTCGAGGTAAACCTAAAGACTGGTGTCCTGTACGTTAATGAGAGAATAGATCGAGAGGAACTCTGCGGCGATGAACCAAAATGTTCGCTCAGTGTAGAAGCAGTTATTAACAACCCTTTAAAACTGTACCGGATTGAAATAATAATTTTAGATGTGAATGATAATTCCCCGTCATTCCTCAGCACGTCGCAGATAATTAACATAACTGAGAATACAGCAGTAGGGGCTAAATTCCCCTTGCAACAAGCTAACGATGCAGATGTCGGTAAAAATACTGTAAATAGCTACAAGCTTAGCCAAAATGAACACTTCTCTCTCGCTACACATAAAGGAGAGACTGTTACCGCCGAATTACTGCTTCAGAAAGTTTTAGACAGAGAAAAACAGTCTGTGATCCGACTCATACTGACTGCCATTGATGGAGGGACTCCTGCTAAATCTGGCAGTATGACTATAATAGTAAATGTATTGGACATTAATGATAACCCCCCTGTATTCAGCCAAACACTCTATAAAGCCCGTATGTATGAGAACGCTAAGATAGGAACATCGATAATAACATTAAATGCGACTGATTTGGATGCAGGCCCAAATGGACAGGTATTATATTCGTTCAGTGAAGTAGGCCGAGGTAAACAAACTGATCTGTTTGCTATTGATGAAAAAACTGGGACTGTAACAAATAAAAATAATATAGACTTTGAAGAGAATAATGCTTTTGAGATTAGAGTACAAGCCAGTGATGGGGCAGTTTTTCCGATGACATCACATGCCAAACTATTGATTGAAGTTTTAGACGTCAATGACAATGCCCCTGAAATTTCAGTTACTTCACTGTTGAACACCGTGAAGGAGGATGCGTCTGTTGGCACCGCCATTGCACTTGTTTCAGTATTTGATAAAGACGGAGGTAAAAATGGGATGATGAACTGTAAAATTTCCAATCATGTTCCTTTTAAATTGGAGTCCAATTATAAGAATTACTACTCGTTGGTGGTGGACGGTCCTCTTGACAGAGAGAGCGCATCTCAGTACAATATCACCATCACTGCGACTGATGATGAGGGCCGCCCACCTCTCTCCAGCACGAGCGTTATTAACGTGCACGTTTCAGATGTGAATGATAATACACCTATGTTCACAGAAAACATAATCAATGTCTATGTGAAAGAAAACAGTCCAGTAGGAGCAGTTTTAAAAAGGTTTCAGCAGTTGATGCAGACATCGATCAAAACGGTCAGGTGAGCTATTCATTTTTACAAAGTAACAGTAACTCATTGCCACTCTCGACTATGGTAAACATCAACTCAGAGACTGGAGATATAGTCAACCTGCAGTCGTTTAACTATGAGGAGTTAAAAACGTTTCAGTTTAAAGTTCAGGCCACAGACTCTGGTGTTCCTCCGCTCAGCAGCAACGTGACTGTGAACGTTTTAATCCTGGATGAAAATGACAATAATCCAACAATTCTCGCGCCCTATTCTGAGCACGGCTCCGTTAACAGTGAGAGCATCCCCTATTCTGCTGAAGCGGGATACTTTGTGGCAAAGATCAGGGCTGTAGACGCAGACTCTGGATACAATGCGCTGCTTTCTTATCACCTGTCTGAGCCCAAAGGAAACAACCTCTTCCGGATCGGAACCAGCACCGGAGAAATCAGGACTAAGAGGAGAATGAGTGACAATGACCTGAAAACTCACCCCTTTGTGGGTGTGTTGGTTTCTGATAACGGAGAACCCTCCCTGTCAGCTACTGGTTCTATTGTGTGATGGTGGTTGGAAAGCACAGCTGACATCCAGACTCAGTTCAGACACGTGCCCATAAAGGAGGAGAGCTTCTCTGATTTAAACCTGTATCTGCTGATCGCCATCGTGTCGGTGTCAGTGATCTTTCTGCTGAGTCTCATCAGTTTAATAGCTGTCAGATGCCACAGGACAGACGGCAGTTTCAGCAGGTACAGCGCCCCAATGATCACCACCCACCCTGACGGGAGCTGGTCTTACTCTAAGTCTACTCAGCAGTATGACGTGTGTTTCAGCTCAGACACGCTGAAGAGTGACGTAGTGGTTTTCCCCGCACCGTTTCCGCCTGTAGATGCTGAGCTGATCAGTATTAACGGAGGAGACACTTTTACCAGAACTCAGACTTTACCCAGCACAGACAAGGTAAGAACAAAATGGCTTTGCGTAATTAGACATGTTGTTTTACTACAGTTATGTCGAGAATTGTGTTGGAGTTGATGCAGTTTCACTTAAAAATACTTTCCAAATAATGATGTGCCATGTCACTAAGTCCGTAGGTTATTACACAATAAAAGCTACTTGGGCATTCAGATTGATTTACTGTATACATATTCTATTGAGTATGTTTATGAAAGCCTGTCTTAAATGTGGGACTTCTGATCTCAACCATTACTTGCTGCAGGTTTGGTTTGTTATCAGTGGTGCTGAACGCACGTTTCAGATCTTGTTTTGTTTTAGTGCTGGGCAAGATATCGACAATATATCGATATTGTGATATGAGACTAGATATCGTCTTAGATTTTGGATATCGTAATATCGTGAGATGACATAAGTGTTGTCTTTTACTGGTTTTAAAGTCTGCATTAGAGTAAAGTGATATACTTTTCTGAACTTACCAGACTGTTCTAGCTGTTCTATTATTTGCCTTTTCCCCACTTAAACATTATGTCCACATTACTGATGAATATTTATCTAAAATCTAAGTGTGAAGATACTTTGTTAAAGCACCAATTGTCAACCCTAGAATATCGCTGCAATATCCATATCGAGGTATTTTGTCAAGAATATCGTGATATCTGATTTTCTCCGTATCGCCCAGCCCTATTTTGTTTCTAAACCACAGGACAAAAGAAAACAAATTCGCTTATTAATGAGAATAATTGCAACCCTGTCTCCTAGAAATTAAGTTTATATAATGTGTATATACTTGGCAATATAATTTTTCTACATAATATATTACATAATTTATCAGCAAATTCAGTGTGAATATGCCATTAGTCGAAAAGAGAAAAGTGGTGTGCAAAGTGGGTTTTTGTTTGTGTACTTACTAAACTAAAATATCTTCCTCGAACATAAACAGAACTTCTGTAACCTCAACAGCTAACTCGTCAAGTATTAAACGAGTGTCTAAAATAGTTCAAATTATAAAAAAAATACAAAAAAGGTATACACTTTAAATTTAAAGGACGTGTAATCATATAGGCAGTTTTGCTGACTCTTCCTTGAGATATGGAATGGCTTAGCTACATGATCAAGGGGAAAGTCAGGATGCAAGCGTCTTACTAAAGTTGTAATGGGTTATGTTGAATGTAGTTCGTGCAAGTGTCCACATGGGGACATTGTAGACCATCACATTTGGACTTTCTCTTTGGTGGATCGGGGCTCCTCCCTTTCAAATGAAGATGATACAGCTCGGGTGATTGAAACAAAGAGACTTCGAGGGCATAAGAGAACGGTGCGACGACCATACTCTTATTGTAGTGTAAATATGCCGAAAACTCATTTCGTGTATTTGGTTATTCTGCTTAGTTTCTTGATTTGAGTGATGTTATTGGCCGAATCTTTCTATGTATTTTCTCGATGTATGGAATAATGCATTTGCCGAGCAGAAGGAGCTCTGTGTGGATATGTCTCTTGGTCGTGCTGCTGGATTGTTACTGGGAAGCGGTGTCTGGGCAGCTCTCTTACTCCGTCTCAGAGGAGGTAAATCTGGGGACTGTTGTCGGAAATATCGCTAAAGATCTGAACATCAATGTCCAGGATTTGGAGTCCCGCATGTTTCAGATCGTTGCAGGATCAAAGAGAAAATATCTCGAGGTAAACCTAAAGACTGGTGTCCTGTACGTTAATGAGAGACTAGATCGAGAGGAACTCTGCGGCGATGAACCAAAATGTTCGCTCAGTGTAGAAGCAGTTATTAACAACCCTTTAAAACTGTACCGGATTGAAATAATCATTTTAGATGTAAATGATAATTCCCCGTCATTCCTCAGCACATCTCAATTAATGAACATTACAGAGAGTACGGCAGCAGGGGCTAAATTCCCTCTGCATCCAGCTCACGATGCAGATGTCGGTAAAAATACTGTAAATAGCTACAAGCTTAGCCAAAATGACCACTTCTCTCTCGCTACACATAAAGGAGAGAGCGTAACTCCCGAATTACTGCTACAGAAAGTGTTAGACAGAGAAAAACAGTCTGTGATCCGACTCATACTGACTGCTATTGATGGAGGGACTCCTGCTAAATCTGGCACTATGGTAATTATAATTAATGTATTGGACAGTAATGATAATCATCCTGTATTCAGCCAAACACTCTATAAAGCCCGTATGTATGAGAATGCCAAGATAGGCACATCGATAATAACATTAAATGCGACTGATTTGGATGCAGGCCCAAATGGACAGGTGTTTTATACCTTCAGTGCAGGAGGCCGAGGTAAACAAACTGACCTGTTTGCTATAGATGAAAAAACTGGGACTGTAACAAATAAAAATAATATAGATTTTGAAGAGAATAATGCTTTTGAGATTAGAGTACAAGCCAGTGATGGAGCTTCATCTCCTCTCACCTCAAATGCCAAACTATTGATTGAAGTTTTAGACGTCAATGACAATGCCCCTGAAATTTCAGTTACTTCACTGTTGAACACCGTGAAGGAGGATGCGTCTGTTGGCACCGCCATTGCACTTGTTTCAGTATTTGATAAAGACGGAGGTAAAAATGGGATGATGAACTGTAAAATTTCCAATCATGTTCCTTTTAAATTGGAGTCCAATTATAAGAATTACTACTCGTTGGTGGTGGACGGTCCTCTTGACAGAGAGAGCGCATCTCAGTACAATATCACCATCACTGCGACTGATGAGGGCAGCCCACCTCTCTCCAGCACGAGCGTTATTAACGTGCACGTTTCAGATGTGAATGATAATACACCTATGTTCACAGAAAACATAATCAATGTCTATGTGAAAGAAAACAGTCCAGTAGGAGCAGTTTTAAAAAAGGTTTCAGCAGTTGATGCAGACATCGATCAAAACGGTCAGGTGAGCTATTCATTTTTACAAAGTAACAGTAACTCATTGCCACTCTCGACTATGGTAAACATCAACTCAGAGACTGGAGATATAGTCAACCTGCAGTCGTTTAACTATGAGGAGTTAAAAACGTTTCAGTTTAAAGTTCAGGCCACAGACTCTGGTGTTCCTCCGCTCAGCAGCAACGTGACTGTGAACGTTTTAATCCTGGATGAAAATGACAATAATCCAACAATTCTCGCGCCCTATTCTGAGCACGGCTCCGTTAACAGTGAGAGCATCCCCTATTCTGCTGAAGCGGGATACTTTGTGGCAAAGATCAGGGCTGTAGACGCAGACTCTGGATACAATGCGCTGCTTTCTTATCACCTGTCTGAGCCCAAAGGAAACAACCTCTTCCGGATCGGAACCAGCACCGGAGAAATCAGGACTAAGAGGAGAATGAGTGACAATGACCTGAAAACTCACCCCTTGGTGGTGTTGGTTTCTGATAACGGAGAACCCTCCCTGTCAGCTACTGTGTCTATTGATGTGGTGGTGGTTGAAAGCACAGCTGACATCCAGACTCAGTTCAGACACGTGCCCATAAAGGAGGAGAGCTTCTCTGATTTAAACCTGTATCTGCTGATCGCCATCGTGTCGGTGTCAGTGATCTTTCTGCTGAGTCTCATCAGTTTAATAGCTGTCAGATGCCACAGGACAGACGGCAGTTTCAGCAGGTACAGCGCCCCAATGATCACCACCCACCCTGACGGGAGCTGGTCTTACTCTAAATCTACTCAGCAGTATGACGTGTGTTTCAGCTCAGACACGCTGAAGAGTGACGTAGTGGTTTTCCCCGCACCGTTTCCGCCTGTAGATGCTGAGCTGATCAGTATTAACGGAGGAGACACTTTTACCAGAACTCAGACTTTACCCAGCACAGACAAGGTAAGAAAAGTATGAAAAAGCAACACGTTTCAGTGCTAGTTTTTTAGGGCTGCGTCTGAGAAAATGTCCTGCCTTGTTCATTTTTCTTATGTATGAAAAGGAAATTACTTTGTGATAACTTTCTGTTTATGTATATGTGTTTTCAAATGTGTATCCTTACATACACTTAAGTAATGGTAATATTGACGAGTAAGCCTCTCATTAATTCTTCCGAGAGCGTTGCAGTATGTTTATGTCGTTGTCCATGGTGCTGGAATAAGCGCCACAATGTGGTGTGTGCGGTCTGGAGGGTATATTCACTGGAGTTTTCTTACAATAATCTGTCTCTTGATACGTGACGTATAAGTTTAATTCATAGACTTAAAGAGATATGAACAAATGCATTATTGTTTATTTTTATTATTGTATTTGCACGTTTTTGTTCTAACACAAATCTGTAAATAAGTAAATATCGGCATTAGACAGTTTTTGGTCTACTGTGATGTGTGACTTCTTGTTAGCTGTAGGTTGACTTGAAAGTTCAGAAGAATGTTGGTGATTTATCTGTTTTTAGTGGTAAATGTAGTTATTTCAAACGACCACACGAGGACATTGTAGACCATCACATTTTGATGTTCATCTTGGTTGCTTCAGGCTCCTCCCAGATTCAGAGCATGCTGATGTTTCTCGGGGCTTTGTTACAAAGGGCGCAGTGGAAGAATGGATTGCGTGGCCATCATTTACTCCCTAAAAGAGACGAAACTGGATTCTGGCACTTTGCTTTAATCCTGAATTTTTGAGACTAGAATCCATATTCGCTGTTCACGTTGGATACAAATATGTCGACGCGGACTTTACGGAGCACTTTGGGGATTTTTATAGTCGTTATTTTGGATTGTTGCTGGGAAGCGGTATTTGGACAGCTCTCTTACTCTGTATTAGAGGAGGTAAACCAGGGGACATCTGTGGGAAATCTTGCTAAAGATCTAAACCTTAATGTTCACGACTTGGAAGCACGTATGTTTCAGACTGTAAGCGGATCAAATAGAAAATATTTCGACGTAAATCTGAAAACTGGTGTTCTATATGTCAATGAAAGAATCGACCGCGAGGAGCTGTGTGCGAAGGCTACAAAATGTACTGTCGATGTAGAGGCCGTAATCAACAATCCACTAAAGCTTTACCGTTTGGAGGTAAATATAGTCGATATAAACGATAATGCACCATATTTCCCTGAGAATTTGCAGTCTCTTAACATTGCTGAAAGTACTGTGCAAGGAGGGAAATTTGGATTTATAGGGGCATCGGATCTCGATGTTGGTAAGAATAGTGTTAGTACATACAAGATAAGTCCAAATGATTATTTTTCTTTAGAGATTCACAAAGGCGGAGAGGCTGTGTCTGCCGAGCTTGTGCTTCAGAAAGCTTTAGACCGAGAAAAGCAACGCACTGTAAGACTCACAGTGACAGCAGTCGACGGAGGAAATCCACCTAAATCAGGAACGTCTCAGATCATTATCAATGTTTTAGACATCAACGACAACGCTCCGGTTTTCAGCAGTTCTTTATACAAGGCACGGATTTCTGAGAATTTAGCAGTAGGCAAAACTGTTATAATTCTGAATGCAACAGACGCAGATGAGGGATTAAATGCTGAAATAGAATATTCATTGAGAAGTAGAGGCCAGGATCATGTTATAGAGGTATTTGACATTGATTCTAAAACGGGTGCAATTTTAATCAAAGGTAAGATCGACTATGAAGAACATCCTGCGTTTGAGATTCATGCACAGGCTAGTGACAAAGGCCAGCCTCCGATGTCGGCTCATTGTAAGGTGCTGGTAGAAGTGGTGGACCTAAATGACAACGCTCCTGAGATCACTGTGACGTCACTATTAAACACAGTGAAGGAGGACACAGAAGTTGGTACTGCTATAGCACTTGTCTCTGTACTGGACAAAGATGGTGGAAAAAACGGTGTAGTAAAAGCGGTCATTCTGAATGAGAGCCCCTTCAAATTGGACACAAATTATAAAAACTATTATTCGTTAGTAGTTGATGGTCCACTTGACAGAGAAAAGATGGCCGCGTACAATGTCGTCATCGTCGCAACTGATGAAGGGACTCCACCTCTCTCCAGCACCAACATAGTGACAGTTCATGTTTCTGACGTTAATGATAACCCGCCTCGCTTCTCAGAGCCACTGATTAATGTTTATGTGAAAGAGAACAGTCCAGTAGGAGCAGTTATTAAAACGGTGACTGCAGTTGATGTCGATATCAGTCAAAACGGTCAGGTTAGCTATTCTTTTTTACAAAGTAACAGTAACTCAGTACCGCTGTCTACAATAGTAAACATCAACTCAGATACTGGAGATATAGTCAGCCTGCAGTCTTTTAACTACGAGGAGTTAAAAACGTTTCAGTTTAAAGTTCAGGCCACAGACTCTGGTGTTCCTCCGCTCAGCAGCAACGTGACTGTGAACGTTTTAATCCTGGATGAAAATGACAATAATCCAACAATTCTGGCGCCCTATTCTGAGCACGGCTCCGTTAACAGTGAGAGCATCCCCTATTCTGCTGAAGCGGGATACTTTGTGGCAAAGATCAGGGCTGTAGACGCAGACTCTGGATACAATGCGCTGCTTTCTTATCACCTGTCTGAGCCCAAAGGAAACAACCTCTTCCGGATCGGAACCAGCACCGGAGAAATCAGGACTAAGAGGAGAATGAGTGACAATGACCTGAAAACTCACCCCTTGGTGGTGTTGGTTTCTGATAACGGAGAACCCTCCCTGTCAGCTACTGTGTCTATTGATGTGGTGGTGGTTGAAAGCACAGCTGACATCCAGACTCAGTTCAGACACGTGCCCATAAAGGAGGAGAGCTTCTCTGATTTAAACCTGTATCTGCTGATCGCCATCGTGTCGGTGTCAGTGATCTTTCTGCTGAGTCTCATCAGTTTAATAGCTGTCAGATGCCACAGGACAGACGGCAGTTTCAGCAGGTACAGCGCCCCAATGATCACCACCCACCCTGACGGGAGCTGGTCTTACTCTAAGTCTACTCAGCAGTATGACGTGTGTTTCAGCTCAGACACGCTGAAGAGTGACGTGGTGGTTTTCCCCGCACAGTTTCCGCCTGTAGATGCTGAGCTGATCAGTATTAACGGAGGAGACACTTTTACCAGAACTCAGACTTTACCCAGCACAGACAAGGTAAGAGTACCACGCTTATAATGCCACAAATTAAGACAACATAGTGAGTTTAAAAAAACGCTGGTCTTGTTTGCTATTCATGTATTTAGAAGGCTAGTTCGTTGTTTTTTTTCCCTTCCTTCTGTATTTGTATCTTTCTGTATGTTTATGCACACTTGTTGGTGTGAAAACTGATTTCGTCCATTTACTCCTTCTAAATACTTTGAAAAGGGTGACGTTGTTTATCTGTCATCTTCTACAACGTGTAAGCCGGTCTTTTCTGTTTAAATGCAATAGTGACCCGATAAGAAGATTAACTTTTTTTCACGCAGTTGCCAAGTATCACGTTCATCTGCTCTTCTTTGACAATGAATGTTATGTTTTGGGAACAAAGTATGCATCATACATTTGATCGCCGATTAGTTCGCAGTGTTGGCTTGCTTTATTTCGTTCATAGTTCATTAATAGGTGGTGGTGCACTCCTTGTTTTTCTGTCAATTGTTTAAGTTTGCTTTTATGGTGTTTAGTTTTAAGTATATCAACAAAGACCCTTTGAGATTTTCGGTCATTACGTACGCCATAGCATTCCCGGTATATTGATTTCAGTCAAAGGCATATACATGCCAATCACAAAAAGATGAGATGACCCTCATTTTGAAATACATAAAACGTTGCATATTACCAGATAATACGACAGGTAAATTCGTTTTCAAAGAAAGCAACCTGCTATTTCCTGACTTTCTGTTCGTTTTAAAATTGGTCATTTTTGTGCCGAACATTAAATAGAGATGCTTTGTATGATGTTATACTGATTTTCTCCTGGTTTGTAATGTAGTTACTCCACAAGACCATACGGGGGCACTGTAGACCATAACACAAACGATTTTATTCAGATTACCAGGCCCCTCCCACATTAAGAGCGTGATGATGTCTTGTTGGGCTTTGACACAAAGGGACGCAGAAGCACAGAGAGAAGGCTGGGACATAATCTGCATTTTGGACAGTAAAGACGAAAAAGGAATACAGTTTCGGTCAATACTCGACATCCATTAGACTTGTTTCTATGTTGGTTTCACGTCGGATTGGATTATGTCTTCAATTAACAGGAGTCCTGTGGTGGCATACGTGTTATTTGTGCTGCTAGATTGTTACTGGGAAGCAGTGTCCGGGCAGCTCTCCTACTCCATATCAGAAGAGGTGAATCCGGGGACTTCTGTAGGAAATGTAGCCAAGGATCTAAACCTCAGTATCGAGGACCTGGAGTCTCGTATGTTTCAGATTGTTACCGGATCTAAGAGAAAAATCTTCGAGGTAAACCTAAAGACTGGTGTTCTCTTTGTCAATGATAGAATAGACAGAGAGGAACTGTGTGCGAAGGCGACGAAATGCACAGTGAGCGTAGAGGCTGTGATAAATGCTCCATTGAAGCTTTATCGTTTAGAAATAAATATTCTAGATGTGAATGACAATTATCCGTCTTTCAGTGCTAATTCGCAAAGTATTGAAATAGCCGAAAGCACACTACCTGGGACTAAATTCCTTGTGCTGTCGGCCTATGATGCCGATGTAGGCAAAAATGGCATTAGTACATACAAGCTAAATCAAAATGACCATTTTTCATTATCGCTGAACAAAGGAGAGAGTGTGTCTGCTGAGCTAGTCCTCCAGAAACCTTTAGACCGAGAGAAGCAGCCTGTAATTAAACTCACATTGACTGCTGTAGACGGAGGGACACCTCCGAAATCCGGAACATCACAGATAATAATACATGTCTTAGACGTTAATGACAACGTCCCAATATTTACAAAAATATTGTATAAAACAAGTATTAATGAAAATGTACCGCTCGGTACATCAATAATAACAGTAACAGCAACAGATTCAGATGCAGGACCAAATGGGGAGATTTCATATTCACTGAGCAGCAAAGATCAGGATCATGTCTTGGAACTATTTCAAATTGATGAGCTCACAGGATTAATAACAGTTAAGGGAAAGATTGACTTTGAAGAGCACATGGCTTTTGAAATCCGCGTGCAAGCTAGTGACAAAGGCTATCCTCCAATGGCAGCACAATGCAAAGTACTAATAGAGGTGGTGGATTTAAATGACAATACTCCTGACATATCTGTAACATCATTAATTAACAGAGTGAAAGAGGATGCAAAAATAGGCACTGCTGTTGCACTTGTGTCAGTCCTGGACAGAGATGGAGGCAAAAATGGAGCAGTTCATTGTAACATTAAAAATGACAGCCCCTTTAAATTGGAAACAAATTACAAAAACTATTACTCTTTGGTAGTAGATGGACAACTAGACAGAGAGAGTGCATCACATTATAATGTCACGATCACAGCTACAGATGATGGAATCCCTGCTCTCACGAGCACCAGTGATCTTACCGTTTATATTTCTGATGTCAATGACAACTCGCCTCGTTTTTCAGACACTTTAGTTCATGTATATTTAAAAGAGAACAGTCCTGTTGGAGCCGTTCTAAAAACAGTATCTGCATTTGATGCAGACATTGATCAAAATGCCCAGGTAAGCTACTCAATTGTAGAAAGTAACAGTAACTCATTGCCGTTATCTACAATGGTAAACATCAACTCAGAGACTGGAGATATAGTCAGCCTGCAGTCTTTTAACTACGAGGAGTTAAAAACGTTTCAGTTTAAAGTTCAGGCCACAGACTCTGGTGTTCCTCCGCTCAGCAGCAACGTGACTGTGAACGTTTTAATCCTGGATGAAAATGACAATAATCCAACAATTCTCGCGCCCTATTCTGAGCACGGCTCCGTTAACAGTGAGAGCATCCCCTATTCTGCTGAAGCGGGATACTTTGTGGCAAAGATCAGGGCTGTAGACGCAGACTCTGGATACAATGCGCTGCTTTCTTATCACCTGTCTGAGCCCAAAGGAAACAACCTCTTCCGGATCGGAACCAGCACCGGAGAAATCAGGACTAAGAGGAGAATGAGTGACAATGACCTGAAAACTCACCCCTTGGTGGTGTTGGTTTCTGATAACGGAGAACCCTCCCTGTCAGCTACTGTGTCTATTGATGTGGTGGTGGTTGAAAGCACAGCTGACATCCAGACTCAGTTCAGACACGTGCCCATAAAGGAGGAGAGCTTCTCTGATTTAAGCCTGTATCTGCTGATCGCCATCGTGTCGGTGTCCGTGATCTTTCTGCTGAGTCTCATCAGTTTAATAGCTGTCAGATGCCACAGGACAGACGGCAGTTTCAGCAGGTACAGCGCCCCAATGATCACCACCCACCCTGACGGGAGCTGGTCTTACTCTAAATCTACTCAGCAGTATGACGTGTGTTTCAGCTCAGACACGCTGAAGAGTGACGTAGTGGTTTTCCCCGCACCGTTTCCGCCTGTCGATGCTGAGCTGATCAGTATTAACGGAGGAGACACTTTTACCAGAACTCAGACTTTACCTAACACAGACAAGGTAAGAGATTAAAAACATTAAGTACTCGTTGCTGCGCTTTTTCTATGCAGAGAATTAGTTAGTGCAGATTTATTTAGCCTACGTTATTTTTTAAAGAGAGATGCTAGGTAACGTCAAGAAACCTTTACACAGACTATCCTTTGTTTTAAATTAAAAGTGAATTAATATCAAGTAAAAAAGTTATAGTTTGATATTGTAGAATGTAGCTTGCTTGTAATTTGTTGATAGGTTTTGAATTTCAGGTGTTGTTTGGCTGCAGATTCTCATTCTTTTTGTGGGTCGCTATCCGTGGTGCTGAACAAAACAAACCGTGTTGAAGTCAACAATGTTTTAAAATGTATTTACACGTCTTTGGCAATAACTGTTGAACAATATGTAACATGTTTCGTAATTTCGCTTCAAGAAAACTTTCTATTTCATATTTGCAGTCGCTTTGCTCTACAGTTTGAAAAAGTCAGTGCATTTCTGTATTTACCACAACAAATGTAAGGCATTTCATTAGAATTTCAGTTAATTTAAAAAAAAGAAAAAGGCAAAAAAGGCTGTATAATAAAGAACCCTTTAGTAAAACAATATTAGTTTCAGTAATCAGTGGCTTAACGTTCTAATTTATTATTTGACCTTTTTATTTTCGCAATTCCTTCATGTTTAAGAAGTAAGAGTGTATAGTTTTTTCTACAAATGTCGTGTTTGATGTAGCTGTATTCATGATATATGTCCACACGGGGACACTGTAGACCATCACATTTGGAAGATCTCTTTGGTAGCTAAGGGCTCCTCCCAGATTCAGCGGATGATGTTTCTGTGGGCTTTGTTACAAAGAGAGGTCGGACGACAAAGAACGGTTGTCTTGATGGTCGCGGACATGCCGACATTTTTTATTGGAATATATCTTTCCTGATCTTGATCTCTTTGTTGTAACATATTGTCCAGATTTGCCTACATGTTCCTTCTCGATGTATGGAATAATGCATTTGCCGAGCAGAAGGAGCTCTGTGTGGATATGTCTCTTGGTCGTGCTGCTGGATTGTTACTGGGAAGCGGTGTCTGGGCAGCTCTCTTACTCCGTCTCAGAGGAGGTAAATCTGGGGACTGTTGTCGGAAATATCGCTAAAGATCTGAACATCAATGTCCAGGATTTGGAGTCCCGCATGTTTCAGATCGTTGCAGGATCAAAGAGAAAATATCTCGAGGTAAACCTAAAGACTGGTGTCCTGTACGTTAATGAGAGACTAGATCGAGAGGAACTCTGCGGCGATGAACCAAAATGTTCGCTCAGTGTAGAAGCAGTTATTAACAACCCTTTAAAACTGTACCGGATTGAAATAATCATTTTAGATGTGAATGATAATTCCCCGTCATTCCTCAGCACGTCGCAGATAATTAACATTAGTGAGAATACAGCAGTAGGGGCTAAATTCCCTCTGCATCCAGCTCACGATGCAGATGTCGGTAAAAATGCTGTAAATAGCTACAAGCTTAGCCAAAATGAACACTTCTCTCTCGCTACACATAAAGGAGAGAGTGTTACCGCCGAATTACTGCTTCAGAAAGTTTTAGACAGAGAAAAACAGTCTGTGATCCGACTCATACTGACTGCCATTGATGGAGGGACTCCTGCTAAATCTGGCAGTATGACTATAATAGTAAATGTATTGGACATTAATGATAACCCCCCTGTATTCAGCCAAACTCTATATAAAGCCCGTATGTATGAGAACGCTAAAATAGGAACATCGATAATAACATTAAATGCGACTGATTTGGATGCAGGCCCAAATGGACAGGTATTATATTCGTTCAGTGAAGTAGGCCGAGGTAAACAAACTGACCTGTTTGCTATTGATGAAAAAACTGGGACTGTAACAAATAAAAATAATATAGACTTTGAAGAGAATAATGCTTTTGAGATTAGAGTACAAGCCACTGATGGAGCTTCCTCACCGATGACATCACATGCCAAATTATTGATTGAAGTTTTAGACGTCAATGACAATGCCCCTGAAATTTCAGTTACTTCACTGTTGAACACCGTGAAGGAGGATGCGTCTGTTGGCACCGCCATTGCACTTGTTTCAGTATTTGATAAAGACGGAGGTAAAAATGGGATGATGAACTGTAAAATTTCCAATCATGTTCCTTTTAAATTGGAGTCCAATTATAAGAAGTACTACTCGTTGGTGGTGGACGGTCCTCTTGACAGAGAGAGCGCATCTCAGTACAATATCACCATCACTGCGACTGATGAGGGCAGCCCACCTCTCTCCAGCACGAGCGTTATTAATGTGCACGTCTCAGATGTGAATGATAATACACCTATGTTCACAGAAAACGTAATCAATGTCTATGTGAAAGAAAACAGTCCAGTAGGAGCAGTTTTAAAAAAGGTTTCAGCAATTGATGCAGACATCGATCAAAACGGTCAGGTGAGCTATTCATTTTTACAAAGTAACAGTAACTCATTGCCACTCTCGACTATGGTAAACATCAACTCAGAGACTGGAGATATAGTCAGCCTGCAGTCGTTTAACTACGAGGAGTTAAAAACGTTTCAGTTTAAAGTTCAGGCCACAGACTCTGGTGTTCCTCCGCTCAGCAGCAACGTGACTGTGAACGTTTTAATTCTGGATGAAAATGACAATAATCCAACAATTCTCGCGCCCTATTCTGAGCACGGCTCCGTTAACAGTGAGAGCATCCCCTATTCTGCTGAAGCGGGATACTTTGTGGCAAAGATCAGGGCTGTAGACGCAGACTCTGGATACAATGCGCTGCTTTCTTATCACCTGTCTGAGCCCAAAGGAAACAACCTCTTCCGGATCGGAACCAGCACCGGAGAAATCAGGACTAAGAGGAGAATGAGTGACAATGACCTGAAAACTCACCCCTTGGTGGTGTTGGTTTCTGATAACGGAGAACCCTCCCTGTCAGCTACTGTGTCTATTGATGTGGTGGTGGTTGAAAGCACAGCTGACATCCAGACTCAGTTCAGACACGTGCCCATAAAGGAGGAGAGCTTCTCTGATTTAAACCTGTATCTGCTGATCGCCATCGTGTCGGTGTCAGTGATCTTTCTGCTGAGTCTCATCAGTTTAATAGCTGTCAGATGCCACAGGACAGACGGCAGTTTCAGCAGGTACAGCGCCCCAATGATCACCACCCACCCTGACGGGAGCTGGTCTTACTCTAAATCTACTCAGCAGTATGACGTGTGTTTCAGCTCAGACACGCTGAAGAGTGACGTAGTGGTTTTCCCCGCACCGTTTCCGCCTGTAGATGCTGAGCTGATCAGTATTAACGGAGGAGACACTTTTACCAGAACTCAGACTTTACCCAGCACAGACAAGGTAAGAAAACCTTGAAAATGGTACATGTATTCATATACTTCTGAGAGCTGAGGCTCAAAGCATGGCCCTTCCGCGTTTTTTTTTTGTTATATATGAAAGTGAAATTATTTTTTAAGAAGTTTCCACGTTTTATTCATAAATGTGTTTGTTTTGCTTTGGACTTTCTTTTGAAAGGTAGAATGGTACATGAGCCAGAGTAATGAAAGTATTTGAAGTTCATAAGTCTCTCACACTATACAGAAAGTGCATGTGTCCATGGTGCTGAAATAAGCACCACTGTATGCAGGCCAGTATGCAGTTCGGGGTCCAGAGAGTGCAACGCGGAAAATGTGTCTAATGTAAAAATGGTGGTGTGATTTCAAGCCATTATATACATACAGTATATTTGGATTTGATGACAATTATCCTATTATTGACTAATTAAGAGTGCAAACCCGTTTCATAACAGTTAGGGAAGATATATCAATATCTTATTTCATTACCTTAATTCCCTTTAATTTGTATTCATTTTTTGAAAATAAGGAATATTGCAATTTTTATTTTCTGTCAGTTTCAGACATCTTTGTATATTGTGTGTTTGTGTATGTTTTACTCATAATGTACGTCGCATTTTACTTGTAGCTTCAAAGCCAGGCTATCAGTTAACAGGTGAAGGACTATTTGGTATGGATAGAAATGGGGATTTTTTAAGTTAGGGAATTGTGTCGAAATACGTTAATTATGATCGTTTGAAATTGTTAAACACATTTATAGTACAATTTATATTTGTTATTGTAAACAATTCTCCGTTTACACAGTTGGTTAGTCATTCCATTTTGTTGTCAAAGGTTGAATGCAGTCATTTCTTTTCAACACATGGGGACACTGCAGACCATTACATCTGTACGTTATTTCAGGAGGCACTATGTAGACTCCTCCCAGAAAAAGGGGTGATGACGATGTTTCTCTGGGCTTTGTTACAAAGAGACGCAGGGAGAGAGAGAAAAGGATGAAAACGTTTTCTAGCTGTCTGATAAGAATACGAGGAACAGGAAGGTCTACTTCACTTTTAATATGACTATTTGACTGGATTGCTTGCACTGGGATTTATGCCTTTTTCGGGATGGATGCAATTATGTATTTCTCAAGCAGAACGAGTCTTTTTCGGATATATCTTGTGGCCGTGCTGCTAAATTATTGCTGGGAAGCGGTGTATGGACAGCTCTCCTACTCTGTCTCAGAGGAGGTAATCCCGGGGACTTCTGTTGGAAATATCGCCAAGGATCTAAATATTAATGTCCAGGATTTAGAGTCTCGTATGTTTCAGGTCGTTGCTGGATCAAAGAGAAAGTATTTCGATGTAAATCTGAAAACTGGTGTTCTTTATGTCAATGAAAGAATAGACCATGAGGAGCTGTGTGCGAAGGCTACAAAATGTACCGTCAATGTAGAGGCCGTGATCAACAATCCACTTAAGCTTTACCGTTTAGAGATAACTATAATAGATATTAATGATAATGCCCCCGTTTTCTCAGAGCAATTGCAGTCACTTAACATTGCAGAAAGTACTTTACCAGGAGTGAAATTTGGACTAATTGAGGCATCGGACTTGGATGTTGGGAAGAACGGAGTTAATACATACAAGCTTAGTAATAATGGTTATTTTTCTTTAGAAATCCACAGAGGGGGAGACAGCGTGTCTGCTGAATTAGTACTGCAGAAATCTTTAGACCGAGAACACGACTCTGTAATAAAACTTACACTAACTGCAGTTGATGGAGGAAATCCATCCAGATCAGGAACCTCACAAATTATTATCAACGTTTTGGATACTAACGACAACAATCCTGTTTTTAGTAGATCTTTGTACAAAATACAAATATTTGAAAACTTGCCACCAGGGTCGATTGTGATAAGTCTCAATGCAACAGACGCAGATGAGGGTTTAAACAGTGAAATAGAATACTCTTTGAGAAAAAAAGGTCAGGATAATGTTTTAGATTTATTTCAAATTGATTCTAAAACAGGTACAATTTTAATCAAAGGTAAGATCGACTATGAAGAACATCCTGCGTTTGAGATTCATGCACAGGCTAGCGACAAAGGCCAGCCTCCGATGTCGGCTCATTGTAAGGTGCTGGTAGAAGTGGTGGACCTAAATGACAACGCTCCTGAGATCACTGTGACGTCACTATTAAACACAGTGAAGGAGGACACAGAAGTTGGTACTGCTATAGCACTTGTCTCTGTACTGGACAAAGATGGTGGAAAAAACGGTGTAGTAAAAGCGGTCATTCTGAATGAGAGCCCCTTCAAATTGGACACAAATTATAAAAACTATTATTCGTTAGTAGTTGATGGTGCACTTGACAGAGAAACGATGGCCGCGTACAATGTCGTCATCGTCGCAACTGATGAAGGGACTCCACCTCTCTCCAGCACCAACATAGTGACAGTTCATGTTTCTGACGTTAATGATAACCCGCCTCGCTTCTCAGAGCCACTGATTAATGTTTATGTGAAAGAGAACAGTCCAGTAGGAGCAGTTATTAAAACGGTGACTGCAGTTGATGTCGATATCAGTCAAAACGGTCAGGTTAGCTATTCTTTTTTACAAAGTAACAGTAACTCAGTACCGCTGTCTACAATAGTAAACATCAACTCAGATACTGGAGATATAGTCAGCCTGCAGTCTTTTAACTACGAGGAGTTAAAAACGTTTCAGTTTAAAGTTCAGGCCACAGACTCTGGTGTTCCTCCGCTCAGCAGCAACGTGACTGTGAACGTTTTAATTCTGGATGAAAATGACAATAATCCAACAATTCTCGCGCCCTATTCTGAGCACGGCTCCGTTAACAGTGAGAGCATCCCCTATTCTGCTGAAGCGGGATACTTTGTGGCAAAGATCAGGGCTGTAGACGCAGACTCTGGATACAATGCGCTGCTTTCTTATCACCTGTCTGAGCCCAAAGGAAACAACCTCTTCCGGATCGGAACCAGCACCGGAGAAATCAGGACTAAGAGGAGAATGAGTGACAATGACCTGAAAACTCACCCCTTGGTGGTGTTGGTTTCTGATAACGGAGAACCCTCCCTGTCAGCTACTGTGTCTATTGATGTGGTGGTGGTTGAAAGCACAGCTGACATTCAGACTCAGTTCAGACACGTGCCCATAAAGGAGGAGAGCTTCTCTGATTTAAACCTGTATCTGCTGATCGCCATCGTGTCGGTGTCAGTGATCTTTCTGCTGAGTCTCATCGGTTTAATAGCTGTCAGATGCCACAGGACGGACGGCAGTTTCAGCAGGTACAGCGCCCCAATGATCACCACCCACCCTGACGGGAGCTGGTCTTACTCTAAATCTACTCAGCAGTATGACGTGTGTTTCAGCTCAGACACGCTGAAGAGTGACGTAGTGGTTTTCCCCGCACAGTTTCCGCCTGTAGATGCTGAGCTGATCAGTATTAACGGAGGAGACACTTTTACCAGAACTCAGACTTTACCCAGCACAGACAAGGTAAGAGATAAAAACATTAAATACTCGTTGCTGTACTTTTTCTATGTAGATAATTTGTTACGATATGGTGCAGTCTAATTTAGTATGGAGTTATATTCCTATCTTTAATCAAGAGCGCATTCTTTCAATTTGAGAGCATTTCTCACTGATATTATGTTCAGATTTTGTAATAATTTCCCTCAAAACCTTGCTCTCACACTCAAATAGTCACTGCTCGCGCTTGGATTTGCTCTGCTTGTGCTCAAAGTTTGTGCTCGCGCTTGGATTTTCTCTGCTTGTGCTCAAAGTTTGTGCTCGCGCTTGGATTTGCTCTGCTTGCACTCAAACTTTCTGCTTGGACTCAGATATGTTGTTGTTTGGACAGATTTCCTGCTCTCAGCTTTGAACCTTCTCCTCGCACTCAGGCTGATTCTGCTCACTTGCAAAGTTTCTGCTCTCGGATTTCTCCTGCGCGCTTGGATTTTTTGTGTGTTATAACCCTATCAAAAGTCAACAACCAATAGAATGCTAGCTGTAGTGTTGACCAATGAAATGATCCCAACCCCGTTGAGGGTGCGTTCACTTTACTTTAGAACGTCTGTTGAGGGCGGCTGCACTGTAACCTGACTGTAACCAAGTTTATATACCCCGCGCCGTGTTATAGCTTTATTATAAGTATATGTCAACATTGTGCACAGAATGGTCGACGCACTTTCACCTGCACCCGTCAGGAAACGGGAGAAAGCTTTGAAGTGGGACGTATGAAGTTATGTCCACAACTACGAGGGTGAGTAACATAACTTAAGCAACGTAGCTAGCTAGCAGCTAGCATATGGCTTCTAGCATATAGCCTAGCTTGATGTCCAGAAACAAATATATGTTCTTTATTGTATAGCTAGCTAGATTGAACGACATATGACGGACAGTGTGTGTATATGTGATGACCCTACTTTGTATTTTTTCCTCGTTTGGTTAACCATGTTCCTGGGATTTGGCTAATTTCATGTTAGAGCCAGTAGTAAAACATAAACTGTAATATAACTGAAAGAACACAAGAAACTGGATTGTTTGTGTCAGTTTTTGCATCACTGTTGTTTGTTGTTCATCAGAATTTAGTCTTCATTCCTTCATATAACATTAGTTTGAAAATAGATTCATAGCAATCTGTATAAAACGTAATGTTAAGTTCAATTTTATCACTATAATTAAAACAGATCTAGAAATGATATGGTTTCTTATTTGCTCCTTAAATAGCAGTTATTTGTTTAATTGATACAAAGCAAACTGAACTGAAAAAACAAGTATTTTGTTTTACTTTCTTTTCATCCAGGTGGGGCTGAGGGGTTTGACCCCTGTTGATCTGTGTGTCATATCACCAACCCATGATAGCTAGAATTCACCCTGCTACTCCAGATCTACCTGCTGTACGGCTGGCTACAGACTACAACCATCTGCTCCAGATCTACCTACTGTACGGCTGGCTACAGACTACAACCATCTGTTCCAGATCTACCTACTGTATGGCTGGTTACAGACTACAACCATCTGCTCCAGATCTACCTACTGTACGGCTTGCTACAGACTACAACCATCTGCTCCAGATCTACCTACTGTATGACTGGCTACAGACTACAACCATCTGCAAGTTTTGTTTGTAGTGAACATCATCAACAGCTGCACTTAAAGTCTCTTGGGTTCATATGGGACTTGGTTGTTCTCCATACTGCATCAAACACTGTATTATTTTTTTGTGTTATATTAGTACAGACAACAGTAAGTATCATTACTTAATCACAGTATATATTATTCTGGTGTACACTGTTGACTTGACTCCATGCTATTGACTATACTTTAGCTTGCCACCTCAAAACTTTACCTTAATTGCTCTTGTATAGTTAATTTATCTTCTACTAGTTGTACATACCTCCTATTTAATTGAATTATTCTTAATTTGTGTTGCCATACCTGAATCATCCCTCTTGTGAACACTAGGCCTATCTTATCTTTATTCATAACCCTGCTCACAAACTCACCTGAACCTGGGTCATCTGTTTGCCAATATCAATGTTCCTGCTACAGTAAATCCTATAGGCAGCATTGTACTGCTTCACCGTAGTATGAACCATACACTTTTAAGGTTTTGTGTCAAATATTGTGCAATTTGTTATGAATTACTCATTGTTTTGACAAGGTAAATTAAAGCTATTTACCAAGTGTCAGCTCTGGTAAATTTAATTGTACTGGTTTTTTTTTATAAATGTTATGGAACATGAAAAACAATTTGCCTTGATCAGGGTTTTAATTTGTTGCAAATGTGAACATGGTTTTAATAATCTGTATCTTATTGCTCTGAAAAACTACAATGATTTAAGAAATAGCAGTGATACTTATCAACATTTATTGAATTGATTGAATATATGGACAGACATTACAGGCACCTATTCATGTCAACAGAGAAAACAATAATTTGTTCTCTCTTTTATCACTTTGATTATACGCTGATGGTGCAGAAAAGGGTGAAGTCCTTGTAGATCTCTGGCACTTTGAGGACAGACCGATCCAGGAACTCTCCACTGTTGTCTTTGTATAGTATGCTCCTATTAAAGACAGATTCATAGACATCAACACGTATTATATTAGGTGTACATAGCTTGCTTTAACATCATTACTATCTTACCTTACCTTCTCTGATTTGGTTTTGTGGACATCAGTAATTTTCTCTCCCAGGCCTGGTTGTGCACCCTGTGAATTTAAGCAAGAAACATAAGTGTATGTAACATGATTTTACTATTATATTATTATTATTTTTACAATTGCATTATTATCAGACTTGCCAACCTTCTTGGTTTGTGCTACTGCTGCCTGTCCTCTGCACACAGGTGAGTGATGTTCTGACTGGCACAGGTCCATGCACATAGTGCAGCTGTGATGCAGCTCAACGGGTACTTAAGTCACACCTGGAAGAAGAGAAACAAACCAACAAAATACTTGTTCTTTCTGCTCAGTTTGCTTTGTATTAATTTAAAAAATTACATTTAAGTTGCAAATAAAGCATATCATCTCTAGATCTGTTTTATTAGTGGTGAAATTGTACTTAACAGACTGGGTCCGTGTACTTTTTCGTTCATTTGATTTTCATTTCATAAACAGGTATTAAAAAACAAATGGTTATTTGATTTTCGTTTTAAATCATGGGGATCAGACCTCCGGTGCTGGGTCTAATATTCTAATATTAGCTGCTGCAGCTAGCTAGCAGCTAGCTACCAGCCCTGTGAGCTTGGTCCCCGCGGTTCGCTCCCCGGTGCTGACTGACTCTGGTCCGTCTGCAGAGCTGCGTTACCCGCTCTAGCTGACCTGGGAATCTACCGCGCTCGTGATTTATTCATATTTTATTTACTTTGCAGTGATATGCTATGCACTGATGTCAGGCAGGCTTGCTGCTGCTTTTAGTCTGAGCCTGTGAGATAACTAAACTTCCTTTGAATATAACGTGCATATAAATAGACGGAATAAATAAAAGTCCCCGGAAATAAATATAAGTAAAACATATGTATTTAGGCTATTGAACTATAATGACTAATGCCTATATATGTATTGCCTCATTTATGTATTTCATGTTCCATTTCATAGCCATATTTATTATGTAAAGGGGGCAAAAATGGACGATCAGTCGCTCAGGAAGTTATAGACTACAGTTTCCCTCAACAGCAGCCGGGACATTCTAACGCTTAACGTGAAAAAGCTTAACGTGGTAACTTAATGTACCTAAACAATGATCAATCAGATATCAATCAGTTATCAGTCACATAACGTCCATAATAATTGGACTTTGGGTTAGATTTTTTTGACAGTTTTCAGTGGTTATGAGGAGCAATATGAGAGAGAAATTTGGTAATCATTGATCATTGTTTAGGTACATTAAACCACCTCTATTTGTTTCTGGACATCAAGCTAGGCCATATGCTAGCTAGCTAGCTAGGTGCTTAAGTTATGTTACTCACCCTCGTAGTTGTGGACATAACTTCATACGTCCCACTTCAAAGCTTTCTCCCGTTTCCTGACGGGTGCAGGTGAAAGTGCGTCGACCATTCTGTGCACATTGTTGACATATACTTATAATAAAGCTATAAACGGCGCGGGGATATATAAACTTGGTTACAGTCAGGTTACAGTGCAGCCGCCCTCAACAGACGTTCTAAAGTAAAGTGAACGCACCCTCAACAGGGTTGGGATCATTTCATTGGTCAACACTACAGCTGGCATTCTATTGGTTGTTGACTTTTGATAGGGTTATAACACACAAAAAATCCAAGCGCGCAGGAGAAATCCGAGAGCAGAAACTTTGCAAGTGAGCAGAATCAGCCTGAGTGCGAGGAGAAGGTTCAAAGCTGAGAGCAGGAAATCTGTCCAAACAACAACATATCTGAGTCCAAGCAGAAAGTTTGAGTGCAAGCAGAGCAAATCCAAGCGCGAGCACAAACTTTGAGCACAAGCAGAGCAAATCCAAGCGCGAGCAGTGACTATTTGAGTGTGAGAGCAAGGTTTTGAGGGAAATTATTACAAAATCTGAACGTAATATCAGTGAGAAATGCTCTCAAATTGAAAGAATGCGCTCTTGATTAAAGATAGGAATATAACTCCATAATTTAGCCTACGTTGTTTTTTTTAAAGAGATGCTAGTTGCGTCAAGAAACCGTCATTACATTTACACGAACTCGAGTTTTTTTAATTAAAAATGTATATTAAGTGCAAAAAAAAATAGTAGTTTGTAGATTAATACTGTAGAATGTAGCCTGCTTGTCATTTGGATGGTTTTTAAATGTCAGTTGTTGTTTGGCTGCCGATTCGCCTTTTTGCAGTGGGTCGCTATCCTGCTGAACTCATTTTAACTTTTTAAACTTGCTTTCAATTTCCAGAACATTATGCAAAACTAAACCGTGTTGAAGTCCACAATGTTTAAATACATTGGCTTTGGCAATTACTGTTGAACACCATGTTACAGATTTCATAATTTATCTTCAAGAAAACCATTTTTATCTTCACTTTGCTCTTAAGTTTTAAAAAGGTCAATGTATGTCTGTATTTACCACAAAATAACCCACTGTCAGGGCTGTAAGGCTCTTGTTTGACATTTCAGTTAAGTTTTAAAAGATGCTGTATTCTAAGGAACACTTCAGCCATACAATGTTATTATCGTAATTTGTGGGCGGAATGTTCTTGTTTATTTTTTGACATTTAGATTTTTACAATCGATAAATGTTTAGGGAAATTTAAGAATGTTTACTACTTTACATTTATGTAGCACGTAGTTATGTCCACACGAGGACACTGTAGACCATCACATTTGGAAGATCTCTTTGGTAGCTAAGGGCTCCTCCCAGATTCAGCGGATGATGTTTCTGTGGGCTTTGTTACAAAGAGAGGTCGGACGACAAAGAACGGTTGTCTTGATGGTCGCGGACATGCCGACATTTTTTATTGGAATATAGCTTTCCTGATCTTGATCTCTTTGTTGTAACATATTGTCCAGATTTGCCTACATGTTCCTTCTCGATGTATGGAATAATGCATTTGCCGAGCAGAAGGAGCTCTGTGTGGATATGTCTCTTGATCGTGCTGCTGGATTGTTGCTGGGAAGCGGTGTCTGGGCAGCTCTCTTACTCCGTCTCAGAGGAGGTAAATCTGGGGACTGTTGTCGGAAATATCGCTAAAGATCTGAACATCAATGTCCAGGATTTGGAGTCCCGCTTGTTTCAGATCGTTGCAGGATCAAAGAGAAAATATCTCGAGGTAAACCTAAAGACTGGTGTCCTGTACGTTAATGAGAGAATAGATCGAGAGGAACTCTGCGGCGATGAACCAAAATGTTCGCTCAGTGTAGAAGCAGTTATTAACAACCCTTTAAAACTGTACCGGATTGAAATAATAATTTTAGATGTGAATGATAATTCCCCGTCATTCCTCAGCACGTCGCAGATAATTAACATTAGTGAGAATACAGCAGTAGGGGCTAAATTCCCCTTGCAAAGAGCTCACGATGCAGATGTCGGTAAAAATACTGTAAATAGCTACAAGCTTAGCCAAAATGAACACTTCTCTCTCGCTACACATAAAGGAGAGAGTGTTACCGCCGAATTACTGCTTCAGAAAGTTTTAGACAGAGAAAAACAGTCTGTGATCCGACTCATACTGACTGCCATTGATGGAGGGACTCCTGCTAAATCTGGCAGTATGACTATAATAGTAAATGTATTGGACATTAATGATAACCCCCCTGTATTCAGCCAAACTCTCTATAAAGCCCGTATGTATGAGAACGCTAAGATAGGAACATCGATAATAACATTAAATGCTACCGATTTGGATGCAGGCCCAAATGGACAGGTATTGTACTCCTTTAGTAAAATAGACCGTGTGACCAAAACTGACCTGTTTGCTATCGATGAAAAAACTGGGACTGTAACAAATAAAAATAATATAGACTTTGAAGAGAATAATGCTTTTGAGATTAGAGTACAAGCCAGTGATGGAGCTTCCTCACCGATGACATCACATGCCAAATTATTGATTGAAGTTTTAGACGTCAATGACAATGCCCCTGAAATTTCAGTTACTTCACTGTTGAACACCGTGAAGGAGGATGCGTCTGTTGGCACCGCCATTGCACTTGTTTCAGTATTTGATAAAGACGGAGGTAAAAATGGGATGATGAACTGTAAAATTTCCAATCATGTTCCTTTTAAATTGGAGTCCAATTATAAGAATTACTACTCGTTGGTGGTGGACGGTCCTCTTGACAGAGAGAGCGCATCTCAATACAATATCACCATCACTGCGACTGATGAGGGCAGCCCACCTCTCTCCAGCACGAGCGTTATTAATGTGCACGTCTCAGATGTGAATGATAATACACCTATATTCACAGAAAACGTAATCAATGTCTATGTGAAAGAAAACAGTCCAGTAGGAGCAGTTTTAAAAAAGGTTTCAGCAATTGATGCAGACATCGATCAAAACGGTCAGGTGAGCTATTCATTTTTACAAAGTAACAGTAACTCATTGCCACTCTCGACTATGGTAAACATCAACTCAGAGACTGGAGATATAGTCAGCCTGCAGTCGTTTAACTACGAGGAGTTAAAAACGTTTCAGTTTAAAAGTTCAGGCCACAGACTCTGGTGTTCCCCCGCTCAGCAGCAACGTGACTGTGAACGTTTTAATTCTGGATGTAAATGACAATAATCCAACAATTCTCGCGCCCTATTCTGAGCACGGCTCCGTTAACAGTGAGAGCATCCCCTATTCTGCTGAAGCGGGATACTTTGTGGCAAAGATCAGGGCTGTAGACGCAGACTCTGGATACAATGCGCTGCTTTCTTATCACCTGTCTGAGCCCAAAGGAAACAACCTCTTCCGGATCGGAACCAGCACCGGAGAAATCAGGACTAAGAGGAGAATGAGTGACAATGACCTGAAAACTCACCCCTTGGTGGTGTTGGTTTCTGATAACGGAGAACCCTCCCTGTCAGCTACTGTGTCTATTGATGTGGTGGTGGTTGAAAGCACAGCTGACATCCAGACTCAGTTCAGACACGTGCCCATAAAGGAGGAGAGCTTCTCTGATTTAAACCTGTATCTGCTGATCGCCATCGTGTCGGTGTCAGTGATCTTTCTGCTGAGTCTCATCAGTTTAATAGCTGTCAGATGCCACAGGACAGACGGCAGTTTCAGCAGGTACAGCGCCCCAATGATCACCACCCACCCTGACGGGAGCTGGTCTTACTCTAAATCTACTCAGCAGTATGACGTGTGTTTCAGCTCAGACACGCTGAAGAGTGACGTAGTGGTTTTCCCCGCACAGTTTCCGCCTGTAGATGCTGAGCTCATCAGTATTAACGGAGGAGACACTTTTACCAGAACTCAGACTTTACCTAACACAGACAAGGTAAGAAAATTGGCATTAACTACGTCTTATTATTGCCCTTCATTTAGGTTGATATTCAACAGTGAAATTATAATTGTTACAATAATTAAGGGCTTTGTGCAACAACAAGCTTTTATTGGAATATATTTAAAGTTTGAGTTAGTAGTCATTGAGGTTGGTGTCTTATGTTGATCTAGGTCTGCTCTTCAGATGTTGTTGAATCCCCCCCCTCTTTTAGCTGCTAACTCTGCATTTACATTTGTATGCTGCTGTCCGTGGTGCTGAACACACATTTCTGAATGTGTTCTGCCTGCTATCCCTATGGCATATGGAAAATACACTGAATATAAATATAGCCATGTTTAATTGTGCAGTATATTTGCAGGCGTACATGTTAATGTTAAGAATAGAGTGTGAAAAGGAAGCGGTACTAAATACATGATTTTATCTTATTCTCTAACAGTCATCTGGATCTTTGCAATAACTTATTTTCCTGTTACAATTTCCAGTGCGTGGTCAACAAAATGTCAGCCCATGACTATTCACTCAAAATATGTCAAGTCAGTGCTTGTTTGACATGTTTATTTCTTTATATATATATATATATATATATATATATATATATATATATATATATATATATATATATATATATATATATATATATGTGTGTGTGTGTGTGTGTTCGTTGAAGAGCGACTTGCAAATCATTTGTAATACCTGTTCCGACAGAAATGGGAATCCTTTACTTCCATATGTAACTTCAGGTTTTCTACTGCCAATACAAATATTTCGCCTATTATGATGCAAAAAAAATTTTTTATTGAGTTTTGTCCGAAAAACGTCAATTCCTCTATTTTAAGTTTAAATATAGCCTATGGTTGACCGTTGTCAGACGTGCAGTCTTAATGTCGGCGTTGAATATCCGTTGAAAGTATTTGAAATTTCCATAATTTAATATATCAATAACACAGCAAATTGTTTACCACAAGGATTGTAAATCTGCATTCAATGGTGCTGTAAAAAGTGTAAGACTGTCCATGTACTTCAAAACACATTGCGTGTTTTTAATATATCCAAATCCTTACAATTACTTAAAGTGCCGTTTGTAATTAAGTGGTTGTCCAGCATTTCTCATAGAGGAAGGGTATTTTATAGTTGTTTATAACGTCTGCTGTTAATCAAAGTTACCACACAGTGACGCTATAGACCGTAACACAGAAATGCCGAGGCTCCTCCCAGAGTAAAAACGGAATGACTGTGGATTTTCATCACAAAGAGACACGGGAAGAGAAGGGAGGGCATAATGGAGTCTCCGTCTTTAAGAATAAAAACATAGAAATAGTGTTGACTAAAATATTGTCACATCTCATCAGTCCACGGTAGAAACTCCATTGTGGATGTATGCTTTGTTTGTTTTTTTCGGTGGAATGATGCCTTCTCCGAGTAGCAGGAGGTCTATTGTTACATATCTGGTGCTGGTGCTGTTGGATTGTTTCTGGGAAGCGGCTTCTGTGCAGCTCTCATACTCCGTCTCAGAGGAGGTAAAACCGGGGACTAATGTCGGAAACATCGCCAAGGATCTAAACCTCAATGTGCAGGATTTGGAGTCCCGTTTGTTTCAGGTTGTTCCAGGATCTAAGAGGAAATACTTCGAGGTAAACCTAAAGACCGGATTTCTGTATGTCAATGAGAGGATAGACCGAGAGGAGCTTTGTGCAGATGAACCCAAATGCACTGTTAGCGTAGAGGCAGTTATAAACAACCCATTAAAGCTTTACCGCGTAGAGATAGAAATTAAAGATGTGAATGACCATTCTCCGTCTTTTAACACCAAATCACAAATACTGGACATTGCAGAGAACACCTTGCCTGGATTTAGATTCGCGTTATCGGAGGCAAGCGATGCTGATGTGGGTAAAAACGGTGTTAGCGGGTATAAGCTCAGTCCAAACGAATACTTCAATCTTGCTACACACAAAAGAGGGGAGAGCATATCTCCAGAGTTAGTGCTGCAGAAAGCCCTAGACCGTGAGAAAAAGCCACATATACAGCTCATGTTAACTGCGGTAGACGGGGGAACGCCACCAAATTCAGGTTCATCAGAAATTGAAATAAATGTACTAGATACTAATGATAACGCACCAATGTTCAGCAGCACTCTTTATAAAGTTAAAACGTTTGAAAATATCCCGATTGGTACAGCGGTCTTCACCTTAAATGCGACCGACGCAGATGAAGGCACAAACAGTGAAATTGTATATTCTCTTCGTAGTAAGGATCAGGACCATATTTTGGATATTTTCAAAATTGACCCTGAAACGGGGATCATTTCAGTAAAAGGCAAAATCGATTATGAGGAAAGAAAAGCATTTGAGATCCGAGCAGAGGCAAGGGACAAAGGCCAGCCTCCGATGTCTGCTCATACTAAAGTGCTGGTAGAAGTAATTGATGTAAATGACAACGCTCCTGACATCACTGTGACGTCACTGCTTAACACAGTGAACGAGGATGCTGATGTAGGTACTGCCATTGCACTTGTATCCGTTCTAGACAGAGACAGTGGTACAAACGGTGAGGTGAAGTGTGAGATCTTAAATACTGTCCCGTTCAAATTGGACACGAATTACAAAAACTATTACTCGTTAGTGGTTGACGGACATTTAGACAGAGAGGTAACCCCTCAGTACAATGTAACGATTTCAGCTACCGATGAAGGGAGTCCTCCTCTTTCGAACATCAGTGTTATTACTGTTTATGTTTCTGATGTTAATGACAATGCCCCATGTTTTCCAGAACATGAAATAAACATTTACGTAAAAGAAAACAGCAAAGTAGGAAGAGTTATTAAAACAGTGACTGCAATTGATGCTGACGTCAGCAACAACGGTCAGGTTAGCTACTCATTTTTAGACAGTAATAGTAAATCTCTGCCCCTCCCCACAATGGTAAACATAAACTCAGAGACTGGAGATATAGTCAGCCTGCAGTCTTTTAACTACGAGGAGTTAAAAACGTTTCAGTTTAAAGTTCAGGCCACAGACTCTGGTGTTCCTCCGCTCAGCAGCAACGTGACTGTGAACGTTTTAATCCTGGATGAAAATGACAATAATCCAACAATTCTGGCGCCCTATTCTGAGCACGGCTCCGTTAACAGTGAGAGCATCCCCTATTCTGCTGAAGCGGGATACTTTGTGGCAAAGATCAGGGCTGTAGACGCAGACTCTGGATACAATGCGCTGCTTTCTTATCACCTGTCTGAGCCCAAAGGAAACAACCTCTTCCGGATCGGAACCAGCACCGGAGAAATCAGGACTAAGAGGAGAATGAGTGACAATGACCTGAAAACTCACCCCTTGGTGGTGTTGGTTTCTGATAACGGAGAACCCTCCCTGTCAGCTACTGTGTCTATTGATGTGGTGGTGGTTGAAAGCACAGCTGACATCCAGACTCAGTTCAGACACGTGCCCATAAAGGAGGAGAGCTTCTCTGATTTAAACCTGTATCTGCTGATCGCCATCGTGTCGGTGTCAGTGATCTTTCTGCTGAGTCTCATCAGTTTAATAGCTGTCAGATGCCACAGGACAGACGGCAGTTTCAGCAGGTACAGCGCCCCAATGATCACCCACACACCTGACGGGAGCTGGTCTTACTCTAAATCTACTCAGCAGTATGACGTGTGTTTCAGCTCAGACACGCTGAAGAGTGACGTAGTGGTTTTCCCCGCACAGTTTCCGCCTGTAGATGCTGAGCTCATCAGTATTAACGGAGGAGACACTTTTACCAGAACTCAGACTTTACCTAACACAGACAAGGTAAGAACATTGGCATTAACTACGTCTTATTATTGCCCTTCATTTAGGTTGATATTCAACAGTGAAATTATAATTGTTACAATAATTAAGGGCTTTGTGCAACAACAAGCTTTTATTGGAATATATTTAAAGTTTGAGTTAGTAGTCATTGAGGGTTGGTGTCTTATGTTGATCTAGGTCTGCTCTTCAGATGTTGTTGAATCCCCCTTTTCTTTTAGCTGCTAACTCTGCATTTACATTTGTATGCTGCTGTCCGTGGTGCTGAACACACATTTCTGAATGTGTTCTGCCTGCTATCCCTATGGCATATGGAAAATACAACTAAATATAAACAGCCGTATGTTTATTTGCAGTATATTTGCAGGCGTACATGTTAATGTTAAGAATAGAGTGTGAAAAGGAAGCGGTACTAAATACATGATTTTATCTTATTCTCTAACAGTCATCTGGATCTTTGCAATAACTTATTTTCCTGTTACAATTTCCAGTGCGTGGTCAACAAAATGTCAGCCCATGACTATTCACTCAAAATATGTCAAGTCAGTGCTTGTTTGACATGTTTATTTCTTTATATATATATATATATATATATATATATATATATATATATACACACAATTGTTGAAGAGCGACTTGCAAATCATTTGTAATACCCGTTCCGACAGAAATGGGAATGCTTTACTTCCATATATAACTTCAGGTTTTCTACTGCCAATACAAATATTTCGCCTATTATGATGCAAATTGTTTTTTCATTTATTGAGTTATGTCCGAAAAACGTCAATTCCTCTATTTTAAGTTTAAATATAGCCTATTGTTGACTGTTGTCAGACGTGCAGTCTTAATGTCGGCGTTGAATATCCGTTGAAAGTATTTGAAATTTCCATAATTTAATATATCAATAACACAGCAAATTGTTTACCACAAGGATTGTAAATCTGCATTCAATGGTGCTGTAAAAAGTGTAAGACTGTCCATGTACTTCGAAACACATTGCGTGTTTTTAATATATCCAAATCCTTACAATTACTTAAAGTGCCGTTTGTAATTAAGTGGTTGTCCAGCATTTCTCATAGAGGAAGGGTATTTTATAGTTGTTTATAACGTCTGCTGTTAATCAAAGTTACCACACAGTGACGCTATAGACCGTAACACAGAAATGCCGAGGCTCCTCCCAGAGTAAAAACGGAATGACTGTGGATTTTCATCACAAAGAGACACGGGAAGAGAAGGGAGGGCATAATGGAGTCTCCGTCTTTAAGAATAAAAACATAGAAATAGTGTTGACTAAAATATTGTCACATCTCATCAGTCCACGGTAGAAACTCCATTGTGGATGTATGCTTTGTTTGTTTTTTTCGGTGGAATGATGCCTTCTCCGAGTAGCAGGAGGTCTATTGTTACATATCTGGTGCTGGTGCTGTTGGATTGTTTCTGGGAAGCGGCGTCTGTGCAGCTCTCATACTCCGTCTCAGAGGAGGTAAAACCGGGGACTAATGTCGGAAACATCGCCAAGGATCTAAACCTCAATGTGCAGGATTTGGAGTCCCGTTTGTTTCAGGTTGTTCCAGGATCTAAGAGGAAATACTTCGAGGTAAACCTAAAGACCGGATTTCTGTATGTCAATGAGAGGATAGACCGAGAGGAGCTTTGTGCAGATGAACCCAAATGCACTGTTAGCGTAGAGGCAGTTATAAACAACCCATTAAAGCTTTACCGCGTAGAGATAGAAATTAAAGATGTGAATGACCATTCTCCGTCTTTTAACACCAAATCACAAATACTGGACATTGCAGAGAACACCTTGCCTGGATTTAGATTCGCGTTATCGGAGGCAAGCGATGCTGATGTGGGTAAAAACGGTGTTAGCGGGTATAAGCTCAGTCCAAACGAATACTTCAATCTTGCTACACACAAAAGAGGGGAGAGCATATCTCCAGAGTTAGTGCTGCAGAAAGCCCTAGACCGTGAGAAAAAGCCACATATACAGCTCATGTTAACTGCGGTAGACGGGGGAACTCCACCAAATTCAGGTTCATCAGAAATTGAAATAAATGTACTAGATATTAATGATAACGCACCAATGTTCAGCAGCACTCTTTATAAAGTTAAAACGTTTGAAAATATCCCGATTGGTACAGCGGTCTTCACCTTAAATGCGACCGACGCAGATGAAGGCACGAACGGTGAAATTGTATATTCTCTTCGTAGTAAGGATCAGGACCATATTTTGGATATTTTCAAAATTGACCCTGAAACGGGGATCATTTCAGTAAAAGGCAAAATCGATTATGAGGAAAGAAAAGCATTTGAGATCCGAGCAGAGGCAAGGGACAAAGCCCAGCCTCCTCTGTCTGCTCATAGTAAAGTGCTGGTCGAAGTAATTGATGTAAATGACAACGCTCCTGACATCACTGTGACGTCACTGCTTAACACAGTGAACGAGGATGCTGATGTAGGTACTGCCATTGCACTTGTATCCGTTCTAGACAGAGACAGTGGTACAAACGGTGAGGTGAAGTGTGAGATCTTAAATACTGTCCCGTTCAAATTGGACACGAATTACAAAAACTATTACTCGTTAGTGGTTGACGGACATTTAGACAGAGAGGTAACCCCTCAGTACAATGTAACGATTTCAGCTACCGATGAAGGGAGTCCTCCTCTTTCGAACATCAGTGTTATTACTGTTTATGTTTCTGATGTTAATGACAATGCCCCATGTTTTCCAGAACATGAAATAAACATTTACGTAAAAGAAAACAGCAAAGTAGGAAGAGTTATTAAAACAGTGACTGCAATTGATGCTGACGTCAGCAACAACGGTCAGGTTAGCTACTCATTTTTAGACAGTAATAGTAAATCTCTGCCCCTCCCCACAATGGTAAACATAAACTCAGAGACTGGAGATATAGTCAGCCTGCAGTCTTTTAACTACGAGGAGTTAAAAACGTTTCAGTTTAAAGTTCAGGCCACAGACTCTGGTGTTCCTCCGCTCAGCAGCAACGTGACTGTGAACGTTTTAATCCTGGATGAAAATGACAATAATCCAACAATTCTGGCGCCCTATTCTGAGCACGGCTCCGTTAACAGTGAGAGCATCCCCTATTCTGCTGAAGCGGGATACTTTGTGGCAAAGATCAGGGCTGTAGACGCAGACTCTGGATACGAATGCGCGGCTTTCTTATCACCTGTCTGAGCCCAAAGGAAACAACCTCTTCCGGATCGGAACCAGCACCGGAGAAATCAGGACTAAGAGGAGAATGAGTGACAATGACCTGAAAACTCACCCCTTGGTGGTGTTGGTTTCTGATAACGGAGAACCCTCCCTGTCAGCTACTGTGTCTATTGATGTGGTGGTGGTTGAAAGCACAGCTGACATCCAGACTCAGTTCAGACACGTGCCCATAAAGGAGGAGAGCTTCTCTGATTTAAACCTGTATCTGCTGATCGCCATCGTGTCGGTGTCAGTGATCTTTCTGCTGAGTCTCATCAGTTTAATAGCTGTCAGATGCCACAGGACAGACGGCAGTTTCAGCAGGTACAGCGCCCCAATGATCACCACCCACCCTGACGGGAGCTGGTCTTACTCTAAATCTACTCAGCAGTATGACGTGTGTTTCAGCTCAGACACGCTGAAGAGTGACGTAGTGGTTTTCCCCGCACCGTTTCCGCCTGTAGATGCTGAGCTGATCAGTATTAACGGAGGAGACACTTTTACCAGAACTCAGACTTTACCTAACACAGACAAGGTAAGCCATGCCTAATTTCATTAATCTAAAAAGGAGTGAATATTTTTAATCTTTGGGTTAACATTATGTGCGTTTCTTTTGTTAGATACAAATATACGAACATGTTGATAATAGCCATGCCCTGAGTTTGTTGAAAATACTTCAAAAGCATACACATTTATTTCAAATTCAATATATTACCTAACATCTATTACAGCTATTAACAGCTATAAATATAAATATTATCTATCATTGTTAAGCATTTTAAATGGGCTCGTAACTTATTTTACACTTATCTGTAGTCCATCTGATATACAACCTGATTTTAACTGGTTTAATGGCGCGTGATGGTACTAGAAAGTTGGCAGGTGAATCAATGAGTTTTAATGATGTCGAGGATGGTTTGTTTGATTGAATTACACATTAAGTGCAACGAAGTTGGTATCTTCTCACTGAGTTTTACGTGTCTTGGATACAGTACTCTGGAGACACTTGAGCAGTAGCACGAGTTGCATTAAAACGGCATTGGGCCGCTGCCCATGGTGCTGAACAATTCTCTTTATTCTGTTCTCTGTATTGAGAGATGCAGTGGAGGTGCTGTCCGTGGTGCTGCATTTGAATTCAGACACCATAACTACATAAATAGATGTTAACGAATGTTCTAAACTACATATTTCACAGATACATTTTATTCTATGAGCAGTCTACCAGTTGAGCTCAAGTCATCGAATATCAACCCATTAATTGTATTAATGAATATGGTTTACTGTATCTTATAATAAACATATCCCCCTATGCTCCGAGCCATCTTTCTGTATTCAAAAGAGTCACTGGATGTCGCTAGAGACCAGGCTACAGTCTTGTGTTCACCGTTTAGAAACTCCTCCTCTATTTATAACGGAAAAGAAAACGTCATCATCTGGGCAGTGCTTTGTGAAAATAGCGTACAGACGAGTGAAACCCTGAAGAGAGAGGACTCTAAGCGAGGATGGATACATAAAAACAGCTTATTTTTCACTTTTCGTGGACAGGCCAAAAAGAAAAAAAAACAGGATTCGTTGTATTTGCCTCAACAGCATGGCTACTCGGGAACAATGGGATAATATTGGGGGTCTATTTTTCACTCTGCTTTGTCTCTGCGACTGGTCCGTGGCTCAGATATCGTACTCAATTTCAGAGGAGGTAGACAAAGGGACAGCGGTGGGAAATCTCGCTAAGGATTTAAATCTCAATGTGCAGCAACTCCATTCCACGGGTCTTCAGATTACCTCTGGATATAAAACACCGTATTTTGACATTAATCATGAATCTGGAGTACTTTTCGTTAGCGAGAGGATAGATCGGGAGGAGCTTTGTCCTAATACGGTAAAGTGCTCTTTAAATATAGAGGCCATATTGAGTAACCCTCGCAGCCTCCATCGAATTGAAGTTGTTATAAATGATATTAATGACAATGCTCCATCTTTTCTGGAAGAAATAACTACAATAGATATGTCTGAATCTTCATATGTCGGAGAAAGGCATCCACTGCCGATAGCTCATGACGCAGATGTAGGTGCTAATTCGGTTAAGACTTACAAATTGAATGCGAATGATCATTTCTCTTTGGATATACAAAGCATTGGTGACCAGAGTGTGTCCGCAGAGTTAGTGCTGCAGAAAGCACTGGATCGAGAAAAACAGGCTGTGATTGAACTCATACTAACTGCGATAGATGGAGGACAACCTCCCAAAACGGGGACTTTACAGATACAAGTTAATGTACTGGATGTAAACGACAATTCACCCTTGTTCAGTAAATCTCTTTACAAGGTCCAAGTTGTTGAAAATACAAATATTGGCGCAACGTTATTAAAACTGACAGCTACTGATTTAGATTACAGTGTTAATAGTCAAATTGTATACTCTTTCACAGAAAGGGGACGTCTAAACCCTGACGACAAATTTGTCCTAAATGATGATACTGGAGAAATTACTGTAAAAGGTAATATTGATTATGAGGAAAATCAAGCATACGAGATTCGTGTTCAAGCACGAGATAAAGGCAATCCTCCTCGCAGTGCACATAGCAAGGTTTTAGTCGAAGTTATTGATGTCAATGACAATGCTCCAGAAATCTCGGTTTCATCACTCATGAGTCCAGTAAAAGAAGACGCTGAAATAGGCACAGCTGTTGCTATGGTGACTATCACTGATAAAGATGGAGGTAAAAATGGTTTGACAAACTGTAAAATTACAGGTTCTGTGCCATTTAAATTAAAATCCAACTATAAAAACTATTATTCTTTGTCGGTTGACGGGCCTCTTGACAGAGAAAGTGTTTCCCTGTATAATGTATCAATTACAGCTGCAGATGAAGGAACCCCCTCTCTGTCGAGCACAAGCGTCATTACTGTTCACGTTTCTGATGTTAATGACAATCCTCCTCGATTCCTGGAACCTCGGATTAATGTTTATGTTAAAGAGAATAGTCCGATTGGAAATACAATTCATACACTAAAGACATTAGATTCAGATTTGAATGAAAATGCAAAAGCAACGTACCACTTAATAAACAGTTCTCCAAAGACCACACAGATAGCTTCAATGGTAAACATCAACTCAGAGACTGGAGATATAGTCAGCCTGCAGTCGTTTAACTACGAGGAGTTAAAAACGTTTCAGTTTAAAGTTCAGGCCACAGACTCTGGTGTTCCTCCGCTCAGCAGCAACGTGACTGTGAACGTTTTAATTCTGGATGAAAATGACAATAATCCAACAATTCTGGCGCCCTATTCTGAGCACGGCTCCGTTAACAGTGAGAGCATTCCCTATTCTGCTGAAGCGGGATACTTTGTGGCAAAGATCAGGGCTGTAGACGCAGACTCTGGATACAATGCGCTGCTTTCTTATCACCTGTCTGAGCCCAAAGGAAACAACCTCTTCCGGATCGGAACCAGCACCGGAGAAATCAGGACTAAGAGGAGAATGAGTGACAATGACGTACTACCCGTCGCTCCTGGTTTTGGTGCGGTGGTTTCTTTACAGCTACTCTGTTCTATTTGATGTGGTGGTGGGCACAGCGCACAGCCAGACTCCGTTCAGTTCAGACAACGAGGTGCTGGTCAAAAAGGAGGAAGCTTCGTCCTGTTTACTGTTTCTACTATCGCCATCGTGTCGGTGTCAGTGATCTTTCTGCTGAGTCTCATCAGTTTAATAGCTGTCAGATGCCACAGGACAGACGGCAGTTTCAGCAGGTACAGCGCCCCAATGATCACCACCCACCCTGACGGGAGCTGGTCTTACTCTAAATCTACTCAGCAGTATGACGTGTGTTTCAGCTCAGACACGCTGAAGAGTGACGTAGTGGTTTTCCCCGCACAGTTTCCGCCTGTAGATGCTGAGCTGATCAGTATTAACGGAGGAGACACTTTTACCAGAACTCAAACTTTACCCAGCACAGACAAGGTAAGAATAATTTGCAACTGATTTAATATTAGGATTTTTTCTGGTAGTATTGATCAATTAAATCCAGGACAAAACTTTATTGTGTGGCTTTCTGCTCGTTTTTTTATTTCGAAAACCTTAACTTGGTTTTGAAAAGTTGGGAACTTGAATATGCTGGATCCCATGGTGTGCCAGATTGTAGAATGTTTCACGATGTTTTTTTCATCATTTTGTAAATTGAAATTACTTGTAATAAACCGGATTAACATTGTTTTGATTTGGTAGCATTTCAGTTGCCTTTTCACCAACGTTAAAAGCCTTTGAAAACATTTAGCCCCTCTTGGAAATAGCACCTGCTTTTCAATACAGATTATATCAATTTTGCCATATCTCCACGTGGTGACGCTATAGACTGTAACATTGAGAGTTCCTATGTACTAGTTTCACGCTCCTCCCAGTTTTAGATGACGATTTGTCTTCTCCAGGCTTTGTCACAATGAGAGAGACAGCGAACGGGCAGAGAAAAGATGTTTCATCCATCTGTACAATCTATATTTGACGCAGTCTAAAGCTGTATTTTTTCATAGTTGTAAAATTCGTGTTTCCTTGCATTTGATGTGCTTTGAAATCACCTCGTGGAATTATGCCTGCACCACTGAGGACGTCTATTGTTTCATGTCTGTTGCTTGTGCTACTGGAGTGTTGCTGGGAAGCGGAGTCTGGGCAGCTCTCCTATTCCGTGTTCGAGGAATTGAATCCGGAGACTTCTGTAGGAAATATCGCAAAGGATCTAAACCTCAGCCTTCAGGATTTGGAATCTCGTATGTTTCAGATTGTTACTGGATCAAAAAGAAAATATTTCGAGGTAAACGTAAAGACTGGTGTTCTCTACGTTAATGAGAGAATAGACAGAGAGGAGCTCTGTGCGAAAGCACCAAAATGCACAGTAAGTGTAGAAGCTGTTATAAACAGTCCTTTGAAGCTGTATCGCTTAGAAATAAATATTCTAGATGTTAACGACAACGACCCGTTATTCACGGAAAAGTCTCAAACTGTAGACATAGCAGAGAATACTCTGCCTGGAATGAAATTCGCTTTGTCGGAGGCTATCGATGCAGATGTAGGTAAGAATACAGTTAATGCGTTTAAATTGACACCAAATGAATATTTTTCTCTCGCTACGATCAAAGGAGGAGAAAGCGTGTATGCCGAGTTAGTTTTACAGAAAACGCTGGATAGAGAGAAACAGCCTGTGATACATCTCACTGTGACTGCTATAGATGGAGGGACTCCACCGAGATCTGGCACGTCACAGGTCATTATTCACGTTTTAGACATAAATGATAATCCTCCAGTGTTTAGTAGTCCCTTGTACAAAACTAGTATTTTTGAAAACATGCCAATCGGGACAACTGTGATTACACTAAATGCAACCGACGCAGACGAGGGGATAAATGGTGAGATAGTGTATTCCTTAAGAAGTAAAGGGCAGGATCGTATATTAGAGATTTTTCATATTGATCCCATAACAGGTGCAATAATGCTCAAAGCTAATGTCGATTATGAGGAATATACAGCGTTCGAGATCCGTTCAGAAGCCAACGATAAAGCTCAGCCACCGATGTCTGCTCACTGTAAAGTGCTGGTAGAAGTAATTGATGTAAATGACAACGCTCCCGAGATCACTGTGACGTCATTGTTAAATACTGTAAAGGAGGACGCTGAAGTGGGTACTGCTATTGCACTTGTATCCGTCCTAGACAGTGATGGCGGTAGAAACGGTGAAGTGAGATGTAAAATCTTAAATCAGGTTCCCTTTAAACTAGAGACAAATTATAAAAACTATTATTCTCTAGTTGTTGACGGGGCTCTTGACAGAGAAATTACCTCCAACTACAACGTCACCATATCAGCTACTGATGAAGGGAGTCCCCCTCTCTTCAACACCAGTGTTATTACTGTTCACGTTTCTGATGTAAATGACAACTCGCCTCGTTTTTCAGAACCCGTGGTTAATGTGTACGTGCAAGAAAACAGTAACGTTGGGGTAATCATTAAAACGGTATCTGCATCTGACGCTGACATTGACAAGAATGGCCAGGTTAGATATTCATTTTATGGCAGTAATAGTAACACAGTCTCCGTGTCTACAATGGTAAACATCAACACAGAGACTGGAGATATAGTCAGCCTGCAGTCTTTTAACTACGAGGAGTTAAAAACGTTTCAGTTTAAAGTTCAGGCCACAGACTCTGGTGTTCCTCCGCTCAGCAGCAACGTGACTGTGAACGTTTTAATTCTGGATGAAAATGACAATAATCCAACAATTCTCGCGCCCTATTCTGAGCACGGCTCCGTTAACAGTGAGAGCATCCCCTATTCTGCTGAAGCGGGATACTTTGTGGCAAAGATCAGGGCTGTAGACACAGACTCTGGATACAATGCGCTGCTTTCTTATCACCTGTCTGAGCCCAAAGGAAACAACCTCTTCCGGATCGGAACCAGCACCGGAGAAATCAGGACTAAGAGGAGAATGAGTGACAATGACCTGAAAACTCACCCCTTGGTGGTGTTGGTTTCTGATAACGGAGAACCCTCCCTGTCAGCTACTGTGTCTATTGATGTGGTGGTGGTTGAAAGCACAGCTGACATCCAGACTCAGTTCAGACACGTGCCCATAAAGGAGGAGAGCTTCTCTGATTTAAACCTGTATCTGCTGATCGCCATCGTGTCGGTGTCAGTGATCTTTCTGCTGAGTCTCATCAGTTTAATAGCTGTCAGATGCCACAGGACAGACGGCAGTTTCAGCAGGTACAGCGCCCCAATGATTACCACCCACCCTGACGGGAGCTGGTCTTACTCTAAATCTACTCAGCAGTATGACGTGTGTTTCAGCTCAGACACGCTGAAGAGTGACGTAGTGGTTTTCCCCGCACCGTTTCCGCCTGTCGATGCTGAGCTGATCAGTATTAACGGAGGAGACACTTTTACCAGAACTCAGACTTTACCCAATACAGACAAGGTAAGAGCCATAAACAGCGAACATGAACCAGTGGAAATGTTGTCTTTCAAATATAGCTTTAGAAGGTTTAACTGAAGGTAAATGTGGTTCCGTTCATCATTGATGGTAACAAATTATTATCTCAAGACGCTCTCCTTGGTGCTGATATCTCTCCGTGTGCCACAGTCTTCGGGACATGCTTAACTTCATGTCCTACTTACGGCTAACTGATATTACACGTGCCATAGGTTGTCGGTGGGTCCTATAAAGCGGTAAAACATTTTAGAATGATACGGGCCTAGACATTTATCATCATCGATATCCACAACAAAAATGTCATGAGCTAAATAGAGGAATAAAATGAAGGGTCCTGTTGTATATTGTCATAACACTTATTTTTAGTGGTGGAAGCTCATTACTAAATATGTTCAGCAGCAAGAGCATGGTACAGCCATATATCATTAGTCATTTAATTAATTCAATGTTCAATGTACAATTCACAATATATTATTCTCCCTCTTTACAGTTATATATTATATTCTGATTAATTTGGTCTGTAGTTACTTGCCTTTTCTCTGTTCTTACTGATTTTTCTTTTGCAACAAAGAAAACAATTATTCACGGAATCCGATCATTAATAAATTTTTGCTATATCCTTTAAGAAAAGACACTAACTCATGAGGTGCGGTTAGTAAAGAATCGACTGTGGTCTATCAAAAGGAACGCAAGATGTCGCTCGAGACCACACATTCAATTGCTTTCATTAATGAACAAAAACTCCTCCTCCGATGTCGGTGAAATAAGAAACAGCCTGTGCGTTTCGTGGGGCTGGGTTAGTCAAACACTTCGTCTTTAAAGATGGTCCATAAATGAAGAGATCTTGGCTGTCTTATGGATATTTTCCCGTTTTTGTGGCTGAATGACGTTTGCTTGCCTGAATTTCTAATTTAAACAAAAGGATGATTCGTCAACAGCATAGAGAGGCAGAATGGATGGTGTGCGCCATTCTTCTTTGTTTATCTGACTGGTCTGCAGCTCAGATTTCCTACTCTGTTTCCGAGGAGGTGGACAAAGGCACAGTGGTGGGGAACCTCGCAAAGGATTTAAACATTCATACACAACAATTGGAGGAACGGGGATTTCGAATTGTATCGGGATACAGTAAGAACTATTTCGAGGCTAATTTGAGAACAGGAGCTTTGGTTGTTAACGACAGGATAGATCGTGAAGAGCTTTGTCCGAATCTACCTAAGTGTACCTTAAATATAGAGGGACTATTGAGCCATCCTATGAATATGTATCGCATTGAGGTCAGTATTGTGGACATCAATGATAATGCACCATCATTCCTCGAGCAAACCCATGTGTTTAATATCTCCGAGTCTTCTTCGACGGGAGAGAGGTATCCGCTCCCAATAGCTCAGGATGCAGACACCGGCAGTAATTCAGTGAAAACCTACAAGTTAAATCCGAACGAGCATTTCTCTATAGATGTGAGTAGTGGAGGAGAGAGTGCGTCCGCTGAGTTAGTGCTGCAGAAAGCTTTAGACCGAGAGAAACAACACACTTTTAAAGTAACATTAACCGCTGTAGACGGAGGGAAACCTGCAAGGTCTGGCACTATGCACATTTTTGTGAATGTGATAGATGTTAATGACAACACGCCTTCGTTTAGCAAGCCGCTTTATAAGGTAAGAGTCAGCGAAAATTCCCCCATAGGTACAACAATATTGAAACTAAATGCAACTGATTTAGATGAAGGGTCAAATTCAGACATCCGATTTCATTTAATGAGAAGAGGAAATGTGGACTCTCCTGAAAAATTCATTGTTAGTCCTGAAAGTGGTGAAATCACTGTGAAGGCTAAATTGGATTATGAAGAAAGCAATGCATATGAATTACGAGTACAAGCAACAGACCAGGGCGCTTCCCCTCGCAGTGGTTATTCTAAAGTGCTGGTGGAGGTTGTCGATGTCAATGACAATGCACCAGAAATCTCTATAACTTCACTAATGAGTCCAGTAAAGGAAAGTGCTGAAATTGGAACAGTTGTTGCATTGGTGACTGTGACTGATAAAGATGGAGGGCAAAATGGCCTTACCACTTGTCAAATTAAAGACTCAGTCCCTTTTACATTAACGTCAAATTACAAAAACTATTATTCTCTGATAGTTGACGGTCTCCTTGACAGAGAGATTGTGTCACAGTACAATGTAACCATCACTGCCACCGACGAAGGTAGTCCACCTCTTTCTAGCACAGCTGTAATTACTGTGCAAGTTTCAGATATTAATGACAACGCGCCTCGTTTCCCAGAAGGCAATATAAATATTTACATTAAGGAGAATAGTAAAGTGGGAGATATTATTACAACAACAAGTGCACAGGATGCAGACACAAATGAAAATGCTAAAGTGACTTATTCATTAATGGATACTTATCCGAAAGGTTTTCCAATTTCATCAGTTGTAAACATCAACTCAGAGACTGGAGATATAGTCAGCCTGCAGTCTTTTAACTACGAGGAGTTAAAAACGTTTCAGTTTAAAGTTCAGGCCACAGACTCTGGTGTTCCTCCGCTCAGCAGCAACGTGACTGTGAACGTTTTAATCCTGGATGAAAATGACAATAATCCAACAATTCTGGCGCCCTACTCTGAGCACGGCTCCGTTAACAGTGAGAGCATCCCCTATTCTGCTGAAGCGGGATACTTTGTGGCAAAGATCAGGGCTGTAGACGCAGACTCTGGATACAATGCGCTGCTTTCTTATCACCTGTCTGAGCCCAAAGGAAACAACCTCTTCCGGATCGGAACCAGCACCGGAGAAATCAGGACTAAGAGGAGAATGAGTGACAATGACCTGAAAACTCACCCCTTGGTGGTGTTGGTTTCTGATAACGGAGAACCCTCCCTGTCAGCTACTGTGTCTATTGATGTGGTGGTGGTTGAAAGCACAGCTGACATCCAGACTCAGTTCAGACACGTGCCCATAAAGGAGGAGAGCTTCTCTGATTTAAACCTGTATCTGCTGATCGCCATCGTGTCGGTGTCAGTGATCTTTCTGCTGAGTCTCATCAGTTTAATAGCTGTCAGATGCCACAGGACAGACGGCAGTTTCAGCAGGTACAGCGCCCCAATGATCACCACCCACCCTGACGGGAGCTGGTCTTACTCTAAATCTACTCAGCAGTATGACGTGTGTTTCAGCTCAGACACGCTGAAGAGTGACGTAGTGGTTTTCCCCGCACCGTTTCCGCCTGTAGATACTGAGCTGATCAGTATAAACGGAGGAGACACTTTTACCAGAACTCAGACTTTACCCAGCACAGACAAGGTATGGTTCTTCACTGAAGCGCTTTCAGTTTGCAATTGACATGATTTACATATTTTGCTACGATAACTGTGCATACACAAGTCAACAAAACCTGAAAACAAAGTAATAAAAGTAGTAATAGCTCCCCAGTTGACATACAATTGTTCAAAAACTGGACTGTTTGATAGTGTTGCCTCTACACAGCTCATTAGTACACTGGATCCATACAGTTTATAGCCTTTGTGTACAGCGCTCTCCGTGGTGCTTACATAAAGTCAACATTTGGAAGCTCTATCTACATTAAAATTATACACTTGTATTATTTAAGGGATTCGTTGGCTAATTAGTTATTTTACGTAAAGAGTTCCATTTTGCTCGACATTCCCTAAAATTAAGTTAGCTTACTTTGTGCATACACACTGCATCACTGGAGCTTTGTTGTAACCTTGAATGGCGCCTTAAGTTGATAGATTTACATTTGAAAACGGACATGATTATATGTTTTAGAAAATACTTTTGATTTTTTTTTCCAAACACGGAAGTCAATTAACAGTATGTGCCAACGCTTTTAATACTTCATATTTTATAATACTGCAAATCATCGGGCTGTTACTTACACTGACTTATCTGTCATTTACCACATGATGTCGCTGGAGACCACAGATATGATTGTTACAATATGTGTAAAACTCCTCCCTGCACAGAAACCTAAAACAGGCATTGGCCAGCCATCAGTTTAGAGAGACACGGGATTGTACTGTGGGGAGAAGGGCTGCTGCCGATTTGTGTTTATGACGGATGTATACACTGGAAATACATGATAAGCGGAATTCAGTGTTTATTGTACAGCGATGGGAAACAAGGAATATGCCTGGATTCATATTGTTGCGCTGCTGTGTCTTTGTGACTCGTCTGCTTCGCAATTATCCTACTCCATTTCCGAGGAGGCGAACAAAGGCACCGTGGTGGGGAATATCGCAAAGGATCTGCACCTTAATGTACAATATCTAGAAACCAGGGATCTAAGTATTGTTTCGAGTAACAGTAAGAAATATTTTGACGTGAATTTGCGGACGGGGAACCTCTTTGTTGACGAGAGGATAGACAGAGAAGAGATTTGTCCAAACACGGCACAATGCTCCCTGAGGATACAGGCTGTTTTAAGCAATCCAATGAATGTACACCGCATCGAGGTCAGTGTTTTAGACATAAATGATAACTCGCCAGAATTTATTGAACAGTCCTACTCGTTAAACATCTCCGAATCAATGTCACCGGGAGAACGATATCTTCTCCCAATAGCAGTGGACGCAGACATAGGCAGCAACTCAGTGAAGACTTACAAGCTGAGCCAAAATGAATATTTCTCGCTTGATGTGCAGAGCGGAGGAGAACACGGTGTGTCTGCTGAGTTAGTACTTCAGAAAGCTTTAGATCGAGAGAAACAGCCAGTTGTTAAACTTATTCTGACCGCTGTAGATGGAGGAAACTCCGCTAGATCAGGTACATTGCAGATAAATGTAAATGTATTAGATGTGAATGATAATACACCAATTTTCAGCAAATCGCTTTACAAAATACGTGTGCGTGAAAATATGGCACAAGGAACAGTGATAATAAAGTTAAATGCAACCGATTTAGACGAGGGCATGAACAGTAAGATCCTGTATTCATTTATCAAACGAGGAAATATTGATCCATCAAATATGTTTGATCTAAATTCAGAAACAGGAGAAATCACTGTGAAGGGCACATTAGATTATGAAGAGACGTCTGCTTATGAGGTAAGAGTCCAAGCAATGGATCAAGGCACCTATCCTCGTAGTGCACATGCTAAACTGCTGATAGAGATAATTGATGTGAATGACAATGCCCCAGAAATATCGGTGACGTCACTCATGACCCCAGTAAAAGAAGATGCAGAACTGGGGACAATAGTTGCTTTGGTTACAGTGAGCGATAAAGATGGAGGAAACAATGGTGTAACCAACTGTAAGGTAGTTGGGTCTGTTCCCTTTAAACTGAAGTCCAACTACAAAAATGACTATTCATTAGTAGTAGATGGACTACTGGACAGAGAAAACACTTCTCTTTACAATGTCACCATTACAGCCACAGATGAAGGGAGTCCACCTCTGTCCAGTATCAGGGTCATTACTGTTCATGTTTCCGATGTCAATGATAATGCACCTAGATTTATGGAGCCTGTGATTAATGTTTATGTGAAAGAAAATAGTGCAATAGGCTCCGTTATTTCTACAATAAATGCCTTTGATCCGGATTTGGACAATAATGCAAAACTGACTTACAAACTGTTAGATAGTTATCCAAAAAATATTCCTGTTTCATCAGTTGTAAATATCAACTCAGAGACTGGAGATATAGTCAGCCTGCAGTCGTTTAACTACGAGGAGTTAAAAACGTTTCAGTTTAAAGTTCAGGCCACAGACTCTGGTGTTCCTCCGCTCAGCAGCAACGTGACTGTGAACGTTTTAATCCTGGATGAAAATGACAATAATCCAAAAATTCTGGCGCCTATTCTGAGCACGGCTCCGTTAACAGTGAGAGCATCCCTATTCGGCTGAAGCGGGATACTTTGTGGCAAAGATCAGGGCTGTAGACGCAGACTCTGGATACTACGCTCGCTTTCTTATCACCTGTCTGAGCCCAAAGGAAACAACCTCTTCCGGATCGGAACCAGCACCGGAGAAATCAGGACTAAGAGGAGAATGAGTGACAATGACCTGAAAACTCACCCCTTGGTGGTGTTGGTTTCTGATAACGGAGAACCCTCCCTGTCAGCTACTGTGTCTATTGATGTGGTGGTGGTTGAAAGCACAGCTGACATCCAGACTCAGTTCAGACACGTGCCCATAAAGGAGGAGAGCTTCTCTGATTTAAACCTGTATCTGCTGATCGCCATCGTGTCGGTGTCAGTGATCTTTCTGCTGAGTCTCATCAGTTTAATAGCTGTCAGATGCCACAGGACAGACGGCAGTTTCAGCAGGTACAGCGCCCCAATGATCACCACCCACCCTGACGGGAGCTGGTCTTACTCTAAATCTACTCAGCAGTATGACGTGTGTTTCAGCTCAGACACGCTGAAGAGTGACGTAGTGGTTTTCCCCGCACCGTTTCCGCCTGTCGATGCTGAGCTGATCAGTATTAACGGAGGAGACACTTTTACCAGAACTCAGACTTTACCTAACACAGACAAGGTAGGCCATCTGTGCTCAATGCTTGTAGAACTTAACAATGCTATCATCAAAAATATAATGCAATTTACCTGCTGCTTATGAGTCTCACGATGTACAGTATTTCGACCATAACTGTATCGCTTTCAGAATTTGTTCCATATGTTCTCCTCCTTAAAATACCTAGCTTCAATACTTTTTTACTAGACAGCTCGTGTGTTAAAGTGGGACGATCAAACTAGTTTAATGCAAATATTTAAATAGAGCTCTCCGTGGTGCTGAACCATGTTTTTGTGCTATTTAGCTGCAAAATCCGCTTATTTTTTTTGCCTGTTGAAAGCATGTCATTATTGATTACACCGATCTAAGCTGTTCTTTACATAATTTTAACAATCGATAAGGTGCTGAGTTTGCAACCTCGGTATATAGCTGGTATCATTCTGCTGTGATCAAACATTTGCAATGCCTCCTGATACTGAATGTAGTGAAAAGGCGCTGTCAGGGGTGTTTGACTTTGTGTTGACAATATGTTGTTTCGGGAAAGTCCTGTTGAATCAAACTGGTTTCTTTAATTTATGATTTACTCTAATCATGGGACGTTTGTAGTATGGAAATTACACTCGAAAACAAATTCGAAGTTATTTTCAATCTGTATATGTTGTATTATTTGTACTTCATACAATAGCTAGTTTAGACAGTATTTAGCTTGAGGTTTGTCACTCTACACATTAATATAAATGTTTAAACCTCACCATTTATGTCATTCATAATATTAGAAATATATGACTATATTATACACTGGTTTGTATTCGCTTACCTATTATTCACCACATGATGTCGCATGAGACCATGGACATGAATGTGTTTGTATGTCCAAAACTCCTCCTCCCTGGATGGGAAAAAATTAAATCGTCATCGGCCATTATTATACCCGCGGAAGGTGCTGTGACGAGAAGGGCAGGAGCTTCCCCACAACTATATTTCTTTGGACGGACTTATCCGAGGATAAATGATCGATAGGGTTCAGTTCTTTTGTTGCGCCAACAATGTATATTCGACTACAAAAGGAGTACGTCTGGATTCGCATTGTTGTGTTTCTTTGTCTTTGTGACTTGTCTGCTTCGCAGTTATCCTACTCGATTGCTGAGGAGGTGAACAAAGGCACCGTAGTGGGGAATATTGCAAAGGATTTAAACCTCAATTTACAGGAACTAGAGACCAGGGATCTACGTATTGTTTCGAGTTACAGTAAGACATATTTTGACGTGAATTTGCGGACCGGGAATCTATTTGTGGACGAGAGGATAGACAGAGAAGAGATTTGCCCTAATGTGGTAAAATGCTCCATCAAAATACAAGCCGTTTTAAACAATCCAATGACTGCACAACGCGTAGAGGTTAACGTTTTAGATATAAACGATAATTCGCCTACTTTTTTGGAAAAAACGCATTCTTTGAATGTTTCAGAATCCTCTTTAACTGGAGAACGATATCTTCTCCCAATAGCAGTGGATGCAGACATAGGCAGCAACTCAGTGAAGACTTACAAGCTGAGCCAAAACGAATATTTCTCGCTTGATGTGCAGAGCGGAGGAGAACACGGTGTGTCCGCTGAGTTAGTACTTCAGAAAGCTTTAGATCGAGAGAAACAGCCGGTGATCACACTTCTCTTGACGGCTATAGATGGAGGTAAACCGCCTAGATCGGGGTCATTACAAATACATGTTAATGTATTAGATGTTAATGATAATATACCAATTTTTAGCAAATCGCTGTATAAAGTACGTGTATCTGAAAATACTGCACATGGAGCAGTGGTAATAAAGTTAAATGCAACCGATTTAGATGAGGGCATGAACAGTAAAATCCTGTATTCATTGATCAAACGAGGAAATATTGATCCATCAAATATGTTTGATCTAAATTCAGAAACAGGAGAAATCACTGTGAAGGGCACATTAGATTATGAAGATACGTCTGCTTATGAGGTAAGAGTCCAAGCAATAGATCAAGGCATCTCTCCTCGTAGTGCACATGCTAAACTGCTGATAGAGATAATTGATGTGAATGACAATGCCCCAGAAATATCGGTGACGTCACTCATGACCCCAGTAAAAGAAGATGCAGAACTGGGGACAATAGTTGCTTTGGTTACAGTGAGTGATAAAGATGGAGGAAACAATGGTGTAACCAACTGTAAGGTAGTTGGGTCTGTTCCCTTTAAACTGAAGTCCAACTACAAAAATGACTATTCATTAGTAGTAGATGGACTACTGGACAGAGAAAACACTTCTCTTTACAATGTCACCATTACAGCCACAGATGAAGGGAGTCCACCTCTGTCCAGTATCAGGGTCATTACTGTTCATGTTTCCGATGTCAATGATAATGCACCTAGATTTATGGAGCCTGTGATTAATGTGTATGTAAAAGAAAATAGTGCAATAGGCTCCGTTATTTCTACAATAAATGCCTTTGATCCGGATTTGGACAATAATGCAAAACTGACTTACAAATTGTTAGATAGTTATCCAAAAAATATTCCTGTTTCATCAGTTGTAAACATCAACTCAGAGACTGGAGATATAGTCAGCCTGCAGTCGTTTAACTACGAGGAGTTAAAAACGTTTCAGTTTAAAGTTCAGGCCACAGATTCTGGTGTTCCTCCGCTCAGCAGCAACGTGACTGTGAACGTTTTAATCCTGGATGAAAATGACAATAATCCAACAATTCTGGCGCCCTATTCTGAGCACGGCTCCGTTAACAGTGAGAGCATCCCCTATTCGGCTGAAGCGGGATACTTTGTGGCAAAGATCAGGGCTGTAGACGCAGACTCTGGATACAATGCGCTGCTTTCTTATCACCTGTCTGAGCCCAAAGGAAACAACCTCTTCCGGATCGGAACCAGCACCGGAGAAATCAGGACTAAGAGGAGAATGAGTGACAATGACCTGAAAACTCACCCCTTGGTGGTGTTGGTTTCTGATAACGGAGAACCCTCCCTGTCAGCTACTGTGTCTATTGATGTGGTGGTGGTTGAAAGCACAGCTGACATCCAGACTCAGTTCAGACACGTGCCCATAAAGGAGGAGAGCTTCTCTGATTTAAACCTGTATCTGCTGATCGCCATCGTGTCGGTGTCAGTGATCTTTCTGCTGAGTCTCATCAGTTTAATAGCTGTCAGATGCCACAGGACAGACGGCACTTTCAGCAGGTACCGCGCCCCAATGATCACCACCCACCCTGACGGGAGCTGGTCTTACTCTAAATCTACTCAGCAGTATGACGTGTGTTTCAGCTCAGACACGCTGAAGAGTGACGTGGTGGTTTTCCCCGCACCGTTTCCGCCTGTAGATGCTGAGCTGATCAGTATTAACGGAGGAGACACTTTTACCAGAACTCAGACTTTACCTAACACAGACAAGGTGAGTTGTTTGCAGCCTTTCACTCCTCTCTTCTTGCTTTGACATACATGACTTGCAACCATGACAGAAAGTCAGAAAATCCCATTTAAGAATGTCCCTTTTACATACATGGAAATACATTTGCATTTAAACAGAAAACAGGCTTTGCATGAATTGTAAAATAGTGGGCATATCTGCAAGTAGGATTGTAGGGTACTTTCCTTGGTGCTGAAAACATTACTGGTGTCTTCTTCGTCCTCTTGGGCTCACAATTCAAATGCTCTGGCATGTCATGCTATCACTCCTGGTTTCATTTACTAAGGCTGTCAATTCGTACATTTATTAACGCTTGAAAATCAATTGTTTTATTGATCATTATTACATGCTGAACTGTCTTCAAATGACAGTAGTGTTGACGCTTGTTATTACCCTGTCTTCATGGGAAATATTTTCGATGCCTTGGAACTCATATATTTACAACAAGTTTGATTTATCTTTTCCATGTCTAACAAAAATTTCAGATTATTCTCACTGTCATTTTCTGCAGTAAAATGTGACTATTTAGCGGGATTTTTTCCTCTTTACACAACTAGTTAAAGCAAACTTTAAGTCGTCTTTTAGTTCATTTAAAACATGAAGGTATACAATGTATTACACGTGTTGTGATATGAGACACGTGGTGTGCAACTCGAATTTTGAAACCATTTTAATTTCTAAATTTTAACGCGTGGGGTCGCTGATGACCACATGTTTTTGTGAGCTCGGTGTTTTCAGTCTCCTCCTTTCCGTGTGAAGCGTCAGCAGACTGCGAGTGCTTTGTGAGAGGAAAACGAGTGGCGATGAAAAGAAGAGTACAGGATTGTATGGGATTATAAATGCTGTCCGATCGAGTGGCGTTTTATGGATGCATATATTTTGTATCGCGTCACTTTCTTTGAAAGCAGCGATGGGCAGTAGTAGTAGGAGTAGCGGAATACTCCGCTGGCTGTTCATCCTGTTTTTATCTGACTGGTCTGCTGCTCAGATATCCTACTCGGTTTCCGAGGAGGTGGACAAAGGGACTGTGGTGGGGAATCTTGCAAAGGATTTAAATGTCAACGTTCGGGAGCTGCAAACGAGGAATCTGAATATCGTGTCTGGGTACAGTAAGAAATATTTCGAGACGAATTTTAAAACGGGGGATCTTTATGTTAATGAGCAAATAGACCGCGAGGAGCTTTGTCCAACCACGATCAAATGCACGCTAAACTTAGAGGCTATACTGAGTAATCCTATGGTACTCCACCGCATTGAGGTGGTAATTGTTGATTTAAATGACAACGCACCTGCCTTCGTCGAGAAGTCATATTCACTTAACATATCTGAATTATCACCTACGGGCGAACACTTTTTGCTTCCCTTGGCTCTTGATGCAGATACGGGAAGCCATTCAGTAAAGACGTACAGGCTGAGTTCAAATGAATACTTCTCACTAGATGTACAGAGCGGCGGAGAACAAAGTGTATCCGCTGAATTAGTGCTACTAAAAGCTTTAGATCGTGAAAAACAAGCCGTTATTAAACTAACGCTGACCGCTGTAGATGGTGGAAAGCCACCTAAAACCGGAACCTTACACATACATGTAAATGTCCTGGATGCCAATGATAACACGCCGTCATTTAGTAAAACCCTTTACAAGGCACGGGTAAATGAAAACGCGCCAGCTGGATCATTAGTGATTCAACTAAGTGCCACGGATTTAGACGAAGGAGACAACGGGAGGCTCACTTATTCTTTTGTCAAGCGTGGAAACTTCAATCCTGCAGATGTGTTTTTCATTAATGCCGAAACTGGGGAGATCACGGTAAAGGGTCATTTGGATTACGAAGCACAGTCAGCATATGATATTCATGTTCAAGCAACAGACCAAGGGGGTTTGGCTCGAAGTGCAAATGGAAAGCTGCTGGTGGAGCTAGTTGATGCGAACGACAATGTCCCAGAAATTGTGGTGACGTCACTCATGAACCCGGTTAAAGAAGATGCTGAAATAGGAAGCGTTGTCGCATTAGTGACGGTGACTGATACAGATGGAGGAAAAAACGGCCAGGCTCGCTGTACACTTATCGGGTCTGCACCTTTTAAGCTAACTTCCAATTATAAAAATTATTACTCTTTAGTTGTAGATGGACCTCTTGATAGAGAAGGACACTCTTTTTATAGTGTCACGATTATGGCTGCTGATGAAGGGACCCCGCCTCTATCCAGCACCAACGTTATTACTGTTCAGGTTTCTGATGTAAACGATAACGCGCCTCGTTTCCTTGAACCCGTGATTAATATTTATGTAAAAGAAAACAGTCCCGTTGGAGCTCGTATCTATACGATAACTGCAGTCGATTCTGACATAAATGAAAACGCGAAAGTAACATACTCATTAGATGGTGATTCAAAAACTATTTCGCTAACTTCAGTTGTAAACATCAACTCAGAGACTGGAGATATAGTAGGCCTGCAGTCTTTTAACTATGAGGAGTTAAAAACGTTTCAGTTTAAAGTTCAGGCCACAGACTCTGGTGTTCCTCCGCTCAGCAGCAACGTGACTGTGAACGTTTTAATCCTGGATGAAAATGACAATAATCCAACAATTCTCGCGCCCTATTCTGAGCACGGCTCCGTTAACAGTGAGAGCATCCCCTATTCTGCTGAAGCGGGATACTTTGTGGCAAAGATCAGGGCTGTAGACGCAGACTCTGGATACAATGCGCTGCTTTCTTATCACCTGTCTGAGCCCAAAGGAAACAACCTCTTCCGGATCGGAACCAGCACCGGAGAAATCAGGACTAAGAGGAGAATGAGTGACAATGACCTGAAAACTCACCCCTTGGTGGTGTTGGTTTCTGATAACGGAGAACCCTCCCTGTCAGCTACTGTGTCTATTGATGTGGTGGTGGTTGAAAGCACAGCTGACATCCAGACTCAGTTCAGACACGTGCCCATAAAGGAGGAGAGCTTCTCTGATTTAAACCTGTATCTGCTGATCGCCATCGTGTCGGTGTCAGTGATCTTTCTGCTGAGTCTCATCAGTTTAATAGCTGTCAGATGCCACAGGACAGACGGCAGTTTCAGCAGGTACAGCGCCCCAATGATCACCACCCACCCTGACGGGAGCTGGTCTTACTCTAAATCTACTCAGCAGTATGACGTGTGTTTCAGCTCAGACACGCTGAAGAGTGACGTAGTGGTTTTTCCCGCGCCATTTCCGCCTGTAGATGCTGAGCTGATCAGTATAAACGGAGGAGACACTTTTACCAGAACTCAGACTTTACCCAGCACAGACAAGGTGAGTTGTTTGTAACCCAAGAGTAGTTTGCTGATTGTTCGTGATATTAATTGTATGTATGTTTGAGAAAGCAACTCGATACAAAGTATTACTTTAGCGGATATAAATCATCAATCACCTGACAGATTTTTTCCTCTAGAAAATCCATTCACTAGTATGATGCTGGATGTTGGGGAGTTCATGTGGGATATTCTTCGAAATAGTTGCTGAATAATAGTATTTTAAGCTGAGAAAGAATTGATTAAGTTCCATCTCTGTCATACTGCTGACCAGCGGGGACGCTGTCCATGGTGCTGAACTCTGGATTGTGTTTTCGCGTGCACGAAAAAGGCTGCCTTATATTATATCATATTATCAACATAAAATCAATACTTTGCCACTGAAATAGATGTATCTGCTACTTTGACCTTCTGCACAAATATAGGCTATATTTAAGCATATCATATTCATGTTTTCATATATTAGCACCAAAATAACTGTTGGTGTCGCTCGAGACCACACTATTCTGTGGCTGCTTTTTTTCCCCAGACTCCTCCTCTCCGTACGAAGCATCAGCAGTCCACAGTGCTTTGTCAGAAAACACACAAACGGTCACAGGACAGCAAAGGCTTCGTCTGTTATTTACCTTAAGTGCGGACATGTTTGAAAATGATTATTTCTTTCATTCTGTGGCAGCGATGGGACGTAGAGGACTAACAGTCACGGTCTGGATACAAATAATAGCGTTGCTTTGTTTGTGTGATGAGTCTACAGCGCAGCTCTCGTTCTCCGTTTCCGAGGAGGTTGACAAAGGAACGGTCGTGGGAAATCTCGCTAAGGATTTACAAATGAATGTTCACGAATTGGAAAAACGGGATGTACGAGTTGTATCTGGGAATTCTCAGAAATATTTCGACTTGGATTTAAAAACGGGTGCTCTATATGTTTGCGATAGGATTGATCGTGAAGAGCTCTGTCCAAATACGGTAAAATGTTCCCTGAATATAGAAGCCATTCTGAGCCACCCGATGCATCTGCATCGCATAGAGGTACAAATTATTGACATTAACGATAATGCACCATCTTTTCGTGAGAAAGAAAAGACTTTCAATATTTCGGAATCATCTTTTACCGGGGAGAGATATTTACTCCCAATGGCAAACGACGCAGACACGGGCAGTAACTCGGTTAAGAGTTACAAACTGAGTCCAAATGAGTATTTCTCACTGGACGTACAGAGCGGCGGACAGCACAGTGAGTCTGCTGAGCTAGTGCTACAGAAATCTTTAGACAGGGAGAAACAGTCGGTTATCCACCTTACATTAACTGCTCTGGACGGAGGAAAACCTGCCCGGTCAGGGACATTAAAAATAGTGGTACATGTTATGGATGTGAACGACAATGCTCCAGTATTCAGTCAACCTCTGTATAAGGCCCAGGTCACTGAAAATGCACCATTTCAGACATCCATACTGACTGTAACTGCTACGGATTTTGATGAAGGAATAAATGGTGAGATTATGTATTCATTTATTGAGAGGGGAAATTTCAATCCTGAAGTTTTGTTCTCAATAAACCCAGACACAGGGGAAATAACTGTAACAGGAAAAGTAGACTATGAAGAGAATACAGCATATGATATCCGTGTACAGGCAAGAGATAAGGGTATGCCTTCTCGAAGTGTGCATGGTAAAGTGTTAGTGGAAGTAACTGATGTTAATGACAATATACCTGAAATCATTATCACCTCTCTTATGAGCCCAGTTAAAGAAGATGCTGAGGTAGGGACAGTGGTCGCCTTGGTGACTGTGACTGACAAAGATGGGGGTAATAATGGTCTCACTTCTGCTACAATTCTCGGGTCAGTGCCTTTTAAACTAAAGCTAAACTACAAAAGTTATTATTCATTAGCAGTCGATGGACCCCTTGACAGAGAGAGTTTTTCTCAATATAATGTTACCGTCATAGCTAGTGATGAAGGCACTCCACCTCTCTCCGTCACCAGTGTTATTCCAGTTTACATTTCTGATGTGAATGACAACGCCCCGTTATTCTCAGAATCTGTGATTAATGTATATGTGAATGAGAATAGTGCAGTGGGAGCTACTATCTTTACTATAACGGCAGTTGATCGTGATATAGAAGAAAATGCAAAAGTAACGTATTCTTCATTAGATGGCATTTCAAAAACTATTCCGCTAAATTCTGTTGCAAACATTAACTCAGAGACTGGAGATATAGTCAGCCTGCAGTCTTTTAACTACGAGGAATTAAAAACATTTCAGTTTAAAGTTCAGGCCACAGACTCTGGTGTTCCTCCGCTCAGCAGCAACGTGACGGTGAACGTTTTAATCCTGGATGAAAATGACAATAATCCAACAATTCTGGCGCCCTATTCTGAGCACGGCTCCGTTAACAGTGAGAGCATCCCCTATTCTGCTGAAGCGGGATACTTTGTGGCAAAGATCAGGGCTGTAGACGCAGACTCTGGATACAATGCGCTGCTTTCTTATCACCTGTCTGAGCCCAAAGGAAACAACCTCTTCCGGATCGGAACCAGCACCGGAGAAATCAGGACTAAGAGGAGAATGAGTGACAATGACCTGAAAACTCACCCCTTGGTGGTGTTGGTTTCTGATAACGGAGAACCCTCCCTGTCAGCTACTGTGTCTATTGATGTGGTGGTGGTTGAAAGCACAGCTGACATCCAGACTCAGTTCAGACACGTGCCCATAAAGGAGGAGAGCTTCTCTGATTTAAACCTGTATCTGCTGATCGCCATCGTGTTGGTGTCAGTGATCTTTCTGCTGAGTCTCATCAGTTTAATAGCTGTCAGATGCCACAGGACAGACGGCAGTTTCAGCAGGTACAGCGCGCCCAATGATCACCACCACCCACCCTGACGGGAGCTGGTCTTACTCTAAATCTACTCAGCAGTATGACGTGTGTTTCAGCTCAGACACGCTGAAGAGTGACGTAGTGGTTTTCCCCGCACAGTTTCCGCCTGTAGATGCTGAGCTGATCAGTATTAACGGAGGAGACACTTTTACCAGAACTCAGACTTTACCCAGCACAGACAAGGTAAGGGTGATGGCACATGAATCACAGGGGTTTGTGAGTGATTTAAGGCTTTACTTTTTCACATAATGTGGTTTGATTCCTAAAGCAGGTAACTGTTTAAGGACCACAATGAAAATAAGTCTTAGACTTGTGTTGTCCTCGACAATAGTGTAATTGTGTGTGATCTAATGTACTTCTTCTCATTATGCAAATTTAAGGGGACTCATCTATTTAAAAATAGTATAGTCTTTATTTGTTCTTCTGTGACCTGTTGGTCAGTTACTTTAATTTGCATCATGCAACACTTTCCAACATTTAAAAAAATATATATTTAGCCTATTAGCCTGTCTATTATGGCCACCTAGTCTTTCTAGAATGCCATGTGCGCTTGTTGCTTTTCCTGTGACTTTAAGACGCTTAAGATGTGATTACTTTAATTAAGCTTAAGATTTAATACTTCATCAATTAATCTTTTCTTGCCTCTGACTTCAAAATGACCACTAGATGTCGCTATCAGCTCAAAGAGTTAAAACACTATCTGTGCTACGGTCCTCCCCTTCCGTTTAATAGAGGCGTTAGTAATTCTTTGTTCATCGTAGCAGTAGAGAACATCCTCACTGTATGAAGGGCTCCGATCTGGATCTATTTGGGCAATGGTACCGCTGGAGTGATTTTTTTCGAATTACTTGTTTAGCAGCCTATGGGCAGAATGCAACAAGGAAATATTTTTCGGATGTGGATTTATTTATTGTTCCATGTATCTCACATATGTAGTCTCGCAGCAGCACAGACTGTGTATTCTGTTACGGAGGAATCGAGCCCGGGTACCACTGTGGGGAATTTGGCGAAAGACTTGCATCTAGATGTACAAGAATTGGAAACTAGGGGTTTTCAGATTTCAGGACCTAATACGAGATATTTCGAAGCAAATGTTAAGACTGGGATACTTTTGGTGAAAGACAGAATAGACCGAGAGGAGCTCTGCTCTCGCAATGTGAAGTGTTCTCTGGAAGTTGAAGCCATTGTGAACTCTCCGCTGAATCTCTATCGCTTTGAGGTTAAAATTTTGGATATTAACGACAATGCACCCGCATTTCGGATACCGGGAACTGTTTTGAACGTGTCCGAGTCAGCATTTCCTGGTGAAAGATTTACATTAGCAAAGGCCTTCGATGCAGATGTCGGCAGTTATTCGGTTAAGGGCTACAAGCTGAGTCAAAATGAACATTTCACCCTGGATGTACAGAATGGTGGAGAGGCGACTATATCTGCTGAAATGGTGCTGCAGAAAGCCTTAGACCGTGAGAAACAGACAGTTATCAAACTAACATTGACCGCTGTAGATGGAGGAAAACCTCCTAAATCAGGCACATTACATATCACAGTTAATGTGCAAGATGTAAATGATAATATTCCGATTTTTGACAAGCCGCTGTACAAAGCCACATTGCTCGAGAACACGCCGCAAGGTGCCACCGTAATTTCTGTGCATGCTCAGGATTTAGATGAGGGTCCTAACGGAGAAATACTGTATTCTTTTATAAATCACGACAGTGATAATGATATTGACAAATTTGCCATTAATCCAGTAACGGGGGAGATTACGGTAAATGGTGAATTGGATCACGAAAAAAGCAATGCAGTTGAAATACGTGTCCAAGCGAAAGACAAAGGCGCAAATGCAAGAGCATCTCATTGTAAAGTACTCGTTGAAATCACGGATGTTAATGATAATCCACCAGAAATATCAGTAACATCCTTAGTCAACGTAGTGAGGGAAGACGCACCCCTAGACACAATGGTTGGACTTATAACAGTGAGAGATAACGACTCAAATAAAAATGGCGTTGTTCAGGTTAGAATAGTTGATTCAGTGCCGTTTACAATTAAGAACACGTATAAAAATCATTACTCTTTGGTCGTAGACGGAACTCTAGACAGAGAACGAGCTTCTCAATATAATGTGACAATATCAGCGACTGACGAAGGGGTTCCGCCTCTTTCCAGTACAAGCGTTATTACAGTCCACGTGTCTGATGTCAATGACAACGCACCTCATTTTAAAGAGCCTGTAATAAACATTTTCGTCAAAGAGAACAGTCCCGTGGGGGCTGTTATCTATACTATGACTGCAGATGATCCGGATGTAGACGAAAATGCAAAAATAACGTTTTCAGTAAATAATAATCATAAAAACAATTTAATAGGATCAGTAATAAACATCAACTCAGAGACTGGAGATATAGTCAGCCTGCAGTCTTTTAACTACGAGGAGTTAAAAACGTTTCAGTTTAAAGTTCAGGCCACAGACTCTGGTGTTCCTCCGCTCAGCAGCAACGTGACTGTGAACGTTTTAATTCTGGATGAAAATGACAATAATCCAACAATTCTCGCGCCCTATTCTGAGCACGGCTCCGTTAACAGTGAGACCCCCTATTCTGCTGAAGCGGGATACTTTGTGGCAAAGATCAGGGCTGTAGACGCAGACTCTGGATACAATGCGCTGCTTTCTTATCACCTGTCTGAGCCCAAAGGAAACAACCTCTTCCGGATCGGAACCAGCACCGGAGAAATCAGGACTAAGAGGAGAATGAGTGACAATGACCTGAAAACTCACCCCTTGGTGGTGTTGGTTTCTGATAACGGAGAACCCTCCCTGTCAGCTACTGTGTCTATTGATGTGGTGGTGGTTGAAAGCACAGCTGACATCCAGACTCAGTTCAGACACGTGCCCATAAAGGAGGAGAGCTTCTCTGATTTAAACCTGTATCTGCTGATCGCCATCGTGTCGGTGTCAGTGATCTTTCTGCTGAGTCTCATCAGTTTAATAGCTGTCAGATGCCACAGGACAGACGGCAGTTTCAGCAGGTACAGCGCCCCAATGATCACCACCCACCCTGACGGGAGCTGGTCTTACTCTAAGTCTACTCAGCAGTATGACGTGTGTTTCAGCTCAGACACGCTGAAGAGTGACGTAGTGGTTTTCCCCGCACAGTTTCCGCCTGTAGATGCTGAGCTGATCAGTATTAACGGAGGAGACACTTTTACCAGAACTCAGACTTTACCCAATAAAGAAAAGGTAAGATGTACCCCCCCACACACACACACTAGGTTTTATTTTGTTTTCCTTTTGTATACACCGTCTCCTACAGTATCTAAATTATTACCTCTGCTGGTCTGTGGAAGAAATGTTTCCTATTATTTGTTTCAGTACCCTACTTTTTCTTCCTTCCTTGACTGCTTTTGGCATTAGCACTATCCATGGTCCTGAAATCGCGGGGGCCTGTTAGAGCGTCTTTGTCACAACAGCGCGCTTGTTATCCCACTGAGCACAGCACAAAACAGTGTTGGTAGTGCTGCCAAAAACTATTATCATAACTAAATTAGAATTTTTTTTCAATTTTTCATTTAATATCAAAACCTAATAAAGTAAAACTAGGTACAACTTGTGAGTAATGTCATGAAAAGCAACAGTTCAGCATTTCTGGCAGCAACAGAATTCATAAACAACTCTTCATTGTGAAGGTTAAATTAATGATAATGTGTACTTCAGTTCAGTTTAGTTTCTTCATAAAACAGTTAAGTACACTCCTAAAACATAATGGTTATATGTGAAATGGCCCACCTTAAGTTATCGAAGCTTGAGAATAGAGGCCCAGTCACTAACACCTAACCAAAGACAGTAAGAACTAAATACCCTAACCCAAACTACTAAATGGTCCCAAGACATGTAATCCCATCAGTGTAAACATATGGCAAGTGGAAATAACAGTACAATTTAAATGGATGTTTGAGTAGAATAACTAGTTTAGAAGTCCCCAGCCATTTAGGTTATTCAAGCTTGAACATACTTTAGTAGTATTCTGCTGCCTTAAGCTCTTTTTGAAAGCAAACACAGAAATAAATGTTGTTTGGTGTTTTCAATCTCATTCCATACCTGTGGATCTCAGCAAACCACACTACACTTCGTACATTTAAGATTACGTTTTTACCCTTTGTAAGATGCTTTTTCCTAGTCGTATTTGCGGGGGAAAGTAAATCAGAATGTCACAAAGTCATTGAGCATATTTTATTAATAGTAATAATAATTACATTTATATAGCTTTATCATAGACACTCAAAGTGATTAAGGGGGGCTACTCTCTACCACCACCAATACCAAAACCATATTTACAACACTATAGAAGATAGATAGATAGATAGATAGATAGATAGATAGATAGATAGATAGATAGATAGATAGATACTTTATCATTGCCATGCAACAGTGGCAATTGTTTTGAAATAGCAAGGTAGCTCATATCCAGCGCAAAAGAAAAAGAAGCTCAGTTGCCCAGCATATCAAGTAGCCCAACAGGCACACAGTACAATGATTAATGTACCAGTCCAAACAAGTCCAGTTCGGCTTCAGACCAGTGCCTGCAGAGCAATACAGCTCAGTATATAGGGACAGCCATCTTGAGATTCAGTACTCACCATCAGTAGACTTGAAATGTGTTTCCGAAGTTGTAGCTTACTCCCTCCGAGCCACAGGGAGGACAGCAGTTGTTAGCTAGTCAACTTGGATTCACTGCGGTTAGCATGGATTCGAATGGCGACCAATTCCCTGAAAAAAAGGGTACTTGTGTATTAAAAAGGCACAGCAACTTATCAAACCACGCATGTATCACCACACTTCTGCAACGTCAATTTCAACGGTAGAAACATTGATTTTGCTAACTCACAGTGGTTGTTGTAACAAGTTTCTGCCCTGAGAAGTTTGGCGCGCTAATAGCTCAAGATATGTATGTCCCATTAAAGTTGCTAAAGGCTCGTATGTTGAAAACCTACTGAAAGCAGATAAGTTGAACTGCTTAGCAACCGGTCAGGCGAAATAAGTTGATGATATGCGGGTGTTCATGTAACAGAAACGCAGCTTTGTCTCATATTGTCCAAAATCTCAGAATGTCAACAAGACGCTTAAAACTCTTCTTCTTCGCTCACTGGCGATGCGGTGGTCAGAAGGTTCTGCGCTCAGTGCTGCCACTGATGGCTTGAAGTTGTATTGCAACCATTCTGATAGTATTACGTTAGCTGTCGGCCACAAGCGAGGACATTTTGGACTTCACATGGGGTGTATTGTTTTGCATAAAAATCACCCCAGTCGATCCGAGTAAGTGTTGATTTTGTTACTTTACAAGCGCCAGTTTCTACCGACTGTTGAGGTTGAGGTCACGTGTGATTAACGTTTGGCTAATTACAAACCCTGCTTCTTTATGTGAATGAACTCATGGCTAGGTTGGAAAACCAGAAGTAAACAGAGTTAGTGACCATGCTTTTTGATGACCTATGACTTGGTTTCTTTTTGTGCTTAGTGAAACCAATAAGTAGCCTGAATGTTTCTTGATGGAGGGCTTCTGTGGCATTACACATAGGGAATTATTGACAGCAGCTATGTTTCACGTTGTTTTGATTTGCTTTAGTTTAGATGATTAGACTACACGTTTGACCTGTTTCTGCCTCGGTGCTCTATTCAGTTATACGCATTTGTCCTAGTTCTGCATTCAAACTGTATGTTATCAGGTGTCAGTGCACTGTCTCACTCACAAATTAACTTTAGGCCTAGCTCTTGATTATCTATCGATCTATTTCTCTAATTTATATAGCCTAATCACAAGGCAAATCTACTATAAAAAGAGATACCACTCCATATCTGATTGAGCTTTTCTTTGTATTTTGTTCATAGTTTGTGTTAGAGGCATTTCACATACACACAGGAGTTTTCTTCAGTTATTCTGGCTCATTATTTTTTTTTAGCTCAGGTTGAAATTTGGAGGGGTATGCTGGAAATGATATGAGGTCACCAAACTCAGTGCATTCATAGGCTTTTTTCACAGCAGATATTTTGAGTTGTCATACTAGGAAAAGCACAAGTGTTACTGATAACATTAACGATTGTTTGTTCAAGTGTGACAGTGTGAGCCGAGGCATGCACAGTACCAGAACCCTGAACCTGTAGCAGCTGAATGGAATTCAGCTAGCACAAATGTGTTATTACCTGTGCTTACTATGTTCATGTCAAAATGTCATCTGTGAAGAAGGCCTATAAGAATGATTATGGTGTAATTTATCCCACCTCATCAGGTACAACAGGAATGTGAGGGCGATGTCAAGCAAGCACAATTTGTCTATGGCCACACTGCTGTAAGAGTTGGTCTAAGCAAAATAACCCACCTTTTTGGGTGGATTATGGGTGTGAAGGGTTGATAAATCTTCAGCCTTCACTCATATTTTTTTCTATTCCAGCAATTGAATGTTTCTCCTGAGATGTTTCCATCAGCTTCTCTTGAGTCACACATTATCCTTAGTCCTATTCACCATTACAGCTTTTAATTCTCTACTGCTTTTACTTATATTTCTGCATTCTACCCAGAGCAATTTCTTACATACTTTTTGTTGTTGTTTAAGTAACATTTCCCTTAAAAATTCACTGCTGTAATATAGGTTTATGTTTTGAAGTTATTATGCTATGCCCATTTGTCTTTCTATTATAGCTGTTAGGAATTGCACTTCAAGACCCCAATACATACTGTTGTAATAATGTTATACTTAGTGTGTGATAGTGAACTTCTAATAATAGATAAACACCATGAGGAAGTTTCACTTTTAGCCAAGCCATATTTTTTACTTTCAATATAAATTAATAGTGAGCCTGGGGAATTACATGTTCCTTTGATGTTGTTTTTTCTGACCCTGCTCTCAAAATACAACTGCTTAAAACGTATTTTTTTATTAAAATAACGTTCACATCCTCAGAATTCCTTTATTTTTTCCTAATCTTGCCTGCTCTGTTTCCCCATTTTATTGCTCTGCAATATCAAGACATTTTCCTTTTTCTCTTCCTCCTACTGCTCCATGCTGCCGGATCACTTTCCCCTCCCCCTCTCCTTCACCAGCTCTCCTGAGAAGGGGAGCAGCTGAGAGAACTAACAGGGAATTAACGTCCATCTCTGCAGACATGTGTCATCAGATTTAGAACGCTGTAAACACGATCTAATATATTTTCATTAACATCCCTAATGTTTGTACAGAGTATAGAGGCAACCTTGATCCGCTCATGCCCAGTAGGCCTAGGACAGAGGCGCCGCGTGTATTCTGTTTTGGTTTAATTTGTCAGTGTTTAAATCTAGCTTTTCATGTACATTTGTGTGGCATTCGTGCAGGCCTATTTAATGATGTTGTAATTGCTCCTTACTGCTGGAGTGTGTTCAGATATTCCCGGTGAAGCTCACAGTACATTGTGGTAGTGCATTTATGATGCTTTAGAGTCAGATGATGTGACCTCATTTTAGGGAGTGGCCCAGAACAAACAAGCATGGACTAATCTGTCACAACTTCGTTCGTTTGGTTGGTTTCGTGTGACGGAGACTGAAACCGGGCTTTCTGCGCTCTCAACCAGACTTTACATATTGCAGGCGATGCGAATGGGCTGTGTGAAGCTCATACTCTTAAATGGGTCAGCGCGTGGTTTAAAAATGGCAGCGCGCTACATCCGCCATCTGAATGAACCTGTGTGGTATGTGCCTGCCTCTCTCTCCGATACAGGCTCTGCTATACTGTATGTACAAGCTATCCATACCGTGGTTCCTGAAACAATGCCTAGAGCTGTCTCTGCGTAAAAGGCGTTCAGTATGTGTTCTGTATGCTGCAGCTCACTGTGAATTTGAGTGAGTGAGAGAGGGGGGGAGGGGCAGGTAATTTTCCGCAGCAGCAGCAGCAGGGAGCTTCAGTACCGATCGAGGTATCAGCTCCGCTCGGCTCAGCTCTCCCTCCTTCTCTGCTCTGCGGCTGGGCGGGGCCGACAACACCTAGTGTCAATCACAGCCAAACCGGTTGGGCGGGGCAAAGGACCAGGGTGGATGAGGAGGAGAGGCTTTTATCCATGCAGCTATCAGAACATCATGTGTCTGTGTCGATGTGTTGTGTTACAGGATATTTTTATGGAGCGGCAAGACTGTGTTTTTTTCTTCTCCATAGGGCAGATATTGCCTGCTGTGTGATTTGTAGAACTACGATAATAATAAAATATACACATTGCACACAAAGAGCTATTGGGAGAGCTATAGCTTTTTGGCAGTATGTATAACATGATGACTTTTATGATGGGGTTTAGAGTGTGTATTCGGTAAAAGCTTCTAACTCTGTCTCCCGGTGCTGCATTAAATTATTGATTCTACAGTACATTATTGTGGTTGAGGCATACAGCTAAGTGGTTCACAGCTCATAGATTGTAGTCCTACAGTTATGATGTAGCATTCACCTAAGTCAGTGGTGGAGTACACAGATGGGTTTGACAGATGGGCCAAAGGCATGACGTATTAATGTCCTTACCTCACCAGTTTTAATCCAAGGTGACATAGCAGCAGAGTGATTCATAGAAAATATATGAACTCTTCTTTATTTATCTCTGTGTCTGTCACACACACCTCTTATGTAGCACTTCCTGTTTTTCTCATTTACAAGGGTGTGTCCTTGTGTGTGAGTGAGGTTAGCGCTGCTATCTGTGGTTACCATGGAGACTGTACTGAGCCATAATGAAATGATGAACTAGTCTTGTTTCCAGGGAGCTGCCAGTATGTACCCGCCCCCACCCAGACATCAGTCCCAGCATGTGCTTCACTATAGATGCAAGCAGGAAGGAAACAGGGTGGACACAATGGGGGGCAGGGGAGATGGAGAGAGACAAAGAGAAAGATGCCAACCAAAGACGTGCAGCATCTTGAGCAGAAATGCCAAGTCAGACGAAGGGTAAAGGAAGTGAGAAAGCGAAGGAGAAGTGCGTGTGATTAGAAAAATCAGTTCTAAAAAGGGAGAGGGTTTTAGGGAAAGTCACAAATACAGCAGCACAGACTCAAGCCTTGAGCATGATATAGTGAGAAAACTGGAGCTTCTGAGGAGGACATGGACAAAAAACACATTAAATACATGCCCCGCAGCTGAGTGAGAATATCACAGGCTTACAATTGGTCACAGATAAAAGGAAGAACTTATCACTACCCCTTCCCTTCTCCCCCACTTCATCCAACCCGTCCTCCATCTGTGCTCCCTCTTAGTGGCATCGGGATGTTGTTGCCGTCATTAGATCAGCTTTGTCATGCTCCGAACCACGGGTTCCATCCTCTCCCATCCGGCAAGTATACAAAGCCAGGGCATCCTAAGAGGGAAGTATCCAAAGCCTGCCTGCGTTTTCTGATAGCTTTGTTCAGTGCCACAACAAGAATCTGTTTGATGTATGCACAGGCTGAACCAGGACAACCAAGGAACTGTTTAACCCTTACAGGGCCCCAGAGGGACGGATTTGGGCTGCTTTTAGTTCTCTCAGGCCCTTTATTTTTGAAAGCAACGTACACAAGGGATAAGCACAAACAAACATACCCAAAGAATGCCTCCTCTATCCGCTTACTGTGTTTCCACCTGAGTAAAAGGATTGTGATTACCATGGGACTTTTGTTCTCTGAGATTTAAAGATGGGAAAGTTATTGTGCGTAGAGAAAAATATGATGAGAAAAAGGTATGAGAACACCACTTTGTCATAGTGTTATAACCCTATTTACTAAATAATACCATTCTCCAGTCTGTATTGCTAATACAATTTATCAAGTATTTTGAGTTTTGTATTTCTATGCATTTGTCATTTCATTTGAAGGAGTGATACAGATAAAATGAGCTTATCTGTGAAAGAAGGTTGTTTATTCCCTTTTTTGGTAAGGGAGACAAAATGCTTAAGTTCAACTGGCTTTGTTCTATGTAGGCTGTCACCATTTTGCACTTGAATCCTTATTTTACGTGCGTGTGATGTGTATCAAGTACATTTATGTAAAATGTATAGTTACTGTTTTGATAAATACTTGCTCTTGTACCGATTACAGATTGTAGATTCTATCTGTATCCTTTATACTGCTCTTTCTCGTCTCACCTCTGGAGGATGTCTTGCCGTACATCATTGTGGTCACTATATTGAAAATGAAAGAGAAAATGACTGCCACTGCAGTCTGACGTCTGTGCACTCCTCTCTTTCTCTCCCTCTCTCTCTCTTAAACACACACACACTCATGGCTGGGATTAGGTTTTAGTGCTTTGGCTTAATGAGAAAGCCTGTATGGATGAGCAGTAGGGTGGTGATCACGTGTCCAACCCTTGTACTACTGCTTCAGTCCAACAGAGGGACCAATTTCACTGTCTCACCCACCTCTGCTCCCTCTTGCTCAGTCAGCCTCTCCCACCCATACAGTATAATTAAATTTGCAGTGCCAGTAGCATTGGCCTCCTCCTTTTCTACTGAGGCATAATTCCAAATATACAGCGATTCTGAGACTTTTACTAGAGATACTGTATTGTTTTATACACAGTTTATATTTTGGTTTCAGTAGAGGAGATAACCAAAGCACAACATTGTTAACATGATTGGCTGGTGATTGTCCCTCAAGAAATGTATTTTGACTTTATAAATCCCATGATCACTCCCACCAAGGGTAGCTTCGATCTTTAACATACATAATGGTGAGACAGTTGTTTAGAATGCTGCTTTCTGCTGTCTCTTCTAAGAAAAGGTCTGTTTTGTCAGTTTCAGTACATCTTTTTTTTATTTAGCCAAATCTGAAAGTACATTTCCTGATACCACAGACGCTGCTGCCCACCTACACAACAGCCTGCAGTCATTTATTCTATTTTTTTTTGCTCACATTCTCTTTAAACTAACATAAAGAAAAAGGAGAATCGGATCTGTGCCTTTAAAATGTGACCAGTATACCAACGCTATCCAAAATGACCAAAGCTTTATGATATTTTGAATAACATTGATATGAAAACTTTCAGCTAGCAGTTTCTGATTATGGACCTGAATAAAAAGGTTTTCCCTCTCCATCTAAATGCTTTAAAATAAAGCATATAATGAACTTTCTCTGTGAACCTGTATAGGTGTAGTCAGTATCACCTCTGCATGTGCCTATATTCCCTGCAGTCAATGCATTGGTTTATCAAAGCCCTTGATGGCTGTTTCCTGCCATTTAAGAAAAAAAGGATGCTCTGGCATTCATTCAGACACAATTATTTTTGTCCTTGGATAGCATTTGTGTATTTATAGTTTATATATATTTGTGTGTGTGTGCCTACAGGAACAAATGCCCTTTATTTTTGCATGACTGTCTCTGTTTAAATGTGTGTTGACTGAGGGAGTGATGTAAGGAGTCCTGCTTCATGATAGCCCAGCTGTGACCCGTTTTTCTGTGGATCTCTGCTGTCATCTGACTCACTAAAATGGGGGAATTCCAGATGAGAGACTCTGAGGGGAAGTAATATGAATGGCTTTTAGAGCGGCTGCTTACAGTATTAATGAGGTTGAGTCTTAGTGAAGAGAATGTTATTAATATGGTGGCCATCATGCATAATTGATGCAATGGGGGGTGTTAATATTCTGGCAGAGGGAATGAACAAAAAGAGTCTCTATTTTTTTTATTTGAATTATTTCTTATACTCATATATATATATATAAAAATATAAAAAATATATAAATTAATTAAATATATATATAAAAAACTGTGGCTTTATACATGTAGGCCTCTTGCCTGTGATATATATATATATATATATATATATATATATATATATATATATATATATATATATATATATATATCACAGGATTGAGAATAAGAAATAATTCAATATTTTAGAAAGGGTATATAATATATATATATATATATATATATATATATATATATATATATATATATATATATATATATATATATATATATCACAGGCCTGAGGCCTACATGTATAAAGCCACAGTTTTTTTTTCTCACCCACTGTTTTTTGTTTTTCTCTATCAGTCCGCAAAAGGCATGGGCATGGGTTTCCACTTAAGACCCCAGTATGCCCCTCAACCAGTCATCAGCTGGAACAGCGGATGTCTGACAGAGGCGCAGCTGGAGACTCTCCAGAGTGGAGAGAGTAGGCAAGAGACCATTGGGAAAAGTGAGAATATGGAGGGATAGGAAGGGTGGTTGAGAAAACAAAAGATGTCAAGGTCAGGTAAATTAATTGATGAGGAGGGGGAACGAAGTTCTGACAACCTGTATTGTTTTAAGACAAGATGCAGTAAACATAAACACCAATTAGATCTTTGAAATCTGTGTTTGTGGATGCGTAACAGGCGTCTGTCTGAGGTGGAATAATAGTGATAGCTTTATCTGCAGCACCCTTGAGTGAAAAATGAAATAATCCACAGCTCAGCAGCATGCAATTATCGCTAAAACAGATGTAATTGAAAAAAGTATGAGAGAGCTGTAACATCAACACAGAGGAGAGGAGGAGAATGAGAGAGACAGGTGCAAAGGTCAGGTGTAAATCCAGATCTGTTTGTTGTCAACAAGATAAACATTGCCTGTTTTCATTTTTGTGTCATTGCCAAACACAGAGGTCCACATATCCCACCGGAAAATCTGCTAAATGTCACGCTTCGCATGGCAGACCATACATGTAGAACCATCAGAGACCGCTGAAAGGCCCCAGTTGAAAGAAACTGTGTTATCACTGCTGCTCAGTGGGAGAGAAGTAGGCCTAAATGCCAAACCCTTTTTTACTGATGAGTACAACATGTACACTTTTGTATGATATTGATAGAGTAAGAGATGAACTATACCACAAATTGAGTCTTTTATAAATGCACTGTATGTAGAGTCGATAGGATTGGTGTATGTAGCTATAATTTGTCTTCCTTCGACGGACATTTGGCTGCTTCTATAACTCCCCATTTTGCCACCTCCTCTTCGTCGCCTTGTAGTGTGAAGAGTCACTCTGTATCTACCAATCCACTAGCAGCATCCGAGTGAGTCACTGTCTTCTCCCTGTCTCCTGGGATGCCAAGCGCTGTTATCGCCGTGGGCAGACTGGGCGTGGGTGAGAGTGGCAGCGCACCAGGAGAGAAAAAAATATTATGTGGGCGGTAGTGGACGCTCATCTTGGCCCAGTGGCCGGGTCCAATCAGGAAGGCTCAGGGTCTCACAAGGCCACATCTTCACAGCATATAACTTGTTTAAAGAGTGGCGATAGATCCCATCAACACAGTTTTAATGTCGGTGGCTTACTCGATGCATCGTTGTTGATCCTCAGACAACAACGATGCATTGAGGACCTATTATTGTGAAACTGTGATCAATGAATTTCTGTTGATTATGATTTCTGCAGTCGTCACTGCTAAGTTAAAATAGTGTCAAAAGATCTTCCATTTCTCTGCCATGTTGATTGCATTAATCCAATTAACTTGAATGGAATTTGAATTTAATTGAGGTACATGGGTTTTGAGGCCGGAGTATTTAGAAGACAGCCAGAGCAATAGGATTTGGGTGTTAATGTCACCACCTGCTACACACATGCGCTGTTCAGACCATCTGCAGGATCCAGCGTCAAAACGTACGAGTGGGATCTCATAATGGTATTTGTTACCTGAAACTGAAACAAAAGTATGGATATGTGATGGGATTTGGTCGCTGTAGGCTAATGCATCTTCTAATATATGAAGTCAATAATTAAGGATATAAAGCCGATGGCTGAGGGAAATGTGTGGATGCGTGCAAAATCCCTCCAAAAGGCTGTTCTTTGTAAGTACAGTAGCAAATACCGATGTGGTTACTTGGAGATAATAGTGGCTGTGCAGTTAATGTGTGCATAACCACTGTACCATGTATTTTTGTCAGATATGAAGAGTGGTCACATCTGGAGCATTTTGTCTGTGACCCGGTTAGCATCATCACCAGTAAATATCCTCATGACGTGTTTTTATGTGGGAATGAACAAAAGCGGTGTGAGTGCAAAGCGTTGTCACTGTAAGAAAATGTGTTATGACAAAGGGACAGAAAATGTCACTTCTTATCCCCATGGCTCAAATATAATAAAACCCCTTCTTTAACTTGGCTAATGCAATAAAAGTCATGTATATTATGCTCAGTGGTGTAAGAAGTATTCAGATCCTTTATTTAAATAAAAGTACTAATACCACACTGTTACAAGTAAAAGGCCTGCATTGAAAATGTTACTTATAATTAAAAGTATGTTAAGTACATCAGGAAAATGTACTTAAAGTTTTTAAAGTAAGAGTACTCCTCACATTGCAGAAATTGGAAACGATCCAAACAGTTCTGTGTTTAATCGTCTAATCATTTCAGCTGGACTTGTAGGCTGTTGTTGGGTAGTTTAATTTATAATAAAACATCATATTTTATAAACTACATGTGTTTTGTGTGCAAAACTCTTAATTTGTAAAGTAACGAGTAACTAAAGCTGTCAGATGAATGTAGTGGAGTAAAAAGTACAATATTTCCCTCTGAAATGTAGTGGAGTAGAAAGTAGCATGAAAAGAAAAGACTCATGTAAAGTACATTTACTCAAGTACAAATACTTGAGTAAATGTACTTAGTTACATTCCACCACATATTAATGCTGAACATTAGGTTGCTTGGAGTTGCTACACTAAAGCCAATTCACTGGAGCTTTGTTACAGTTGGTTTATTTGTTTATTTATTTGTTTCCTTTTATTTTCAAAATATGGTCTACATGTATCAGACATCTGCTTTTCTGTTTGGCTCGAGGGTCCCTGAGTAATTGTGGGTTTCCATCAGTGAGGAAATTTAATCGCCAGGCTGGTTCATAAATCAGTTTAACGGCGCACAATGAAAAGGGCGGTGGCACTGACAAAAACAGGGAAAACGATTGTGTCGAAATCCTTTCCCTGAAATCAGTGTGCAGAATCAGATGACATTGGCCGCTCCGTCTACGGAGTCCAGATTTCTACATAGATACAACTCCAGAATCGTTTCGTCTTTTGTGTTTTTATTTGTATTAGATGTGCTCGATGATTTTTTTTTTTTTTTTTTTTGCGGAAATGCTGAAATGCAGCCAGCATCGTTTGAGCGAGCGGCTCCCCCTCCCCTTTTGCCCACAGACACCATCGCAGGCAGAGAGAGAGAAAGAGAGAGAGAGAGAGGCAGCATCAGTGAAAGCAGTCAGCCTTGCCTGTAGGATAGAGAAAATAAAAAATAAAAAACAGCACCCAGCACAGCACAGACAAAGGAAAACATGGATGCAAAGGGGAAAATTCCCTTTAAACAGGCACCAGAGAGGATGCGGTGGTCGTCCTGCACATAGTCGGAGTTATGCACGGACTATTCCCTTGTTTTTAATGAGGCGGGTGGGCACGCACAGCAAGCTGAAAAGGCGGAAATATTTCTCAACCCGTCTGCAAATTCTGCCTGCCTGCGATGGCTGTGACTGCGCGATGCTGTTACAGTGTAAACGAGAATGTGCCTTTTTCTTTATATTTGGTTATTTTTGTAATCAGTGGCCTTACAAATGCACAAATTCGATACTCCATTCCGGAGGAGCTGGAGAACGGGGCATTGGTCGGTGACATTGTCCGGGATTTGGGTCTGGACCTGAGAAAACTTTCCACGCGACGAATCAGAATCACATCGGACAGTGGACGGAGATATTTTACCATACATCACAAAACCGGGAAGCTGGTGGTGAGTGACCGCATTGACCGAGAGACCGTTTGTGAATTCAGTGGCACCTGTTCACGCAACCTGGAGGTGGTATTAGAGAATCCACTGGAGGTGCACAACGTGGAGGTGGAGATTTTGGACGTGAACGATAACGCACCGCAATTCCCTCGAGATGAATATCAGCTTGAGTTGTCGGAGTCCGCTCTCACTGGGTCGCGCTTCCACATCGAGGGAGCTCAGGATGCAGATGATGGCTCCAACTCTGTGAAGCAGTACCGCCTCAGCCCAAACGACCACCTCACACTGGACTCCATTAAGCCCTTTTCTAATAATAAGCACATCGAGTTTATTCTCAAAAAGCCCTTTGACCGCGAGCAGATGCCCTCTCATCAGCTAATCCTGACAGCAATGGATGGGGGCACCCCACAGCGAACTGGCATGGCCAAAATTAATATACGCATACTTGATGCCAATGACAATGTACCTGCGTTTGACAGCTCCGTGTACAAAGTAAAACTGTACGAAAACTCTCCAAAGGGTGCACTTGTAATCAAGTTAAATGCAACAGACCCCGATGAAGGCTCAAATGGGGAAGTGTTTTACTCCTTCAGCAGTTACACACCAGAAAGAGTCAGACAGATGTTTTCCATGGACACAGTAACAGGGGAAATTAGGGTGAAAAACAATATAGACTATGAGGAGACAAACTCATATGAAATGTACATACAGGCGATGGACAAGGGGGCATCTCCTGTAGCAGTTCACTGTAAAGTAGTTGTAGAAGTTTTAGATGTCAATGACAACATTCCTGAGATTGTACTGTCTTCACTCTCCAGCCCTGTACGTGAGGATGCCCGGGCCGACACGGTTGTAGCATTGATCAGTGTGAATGACCGTGACTCTGGACCAAATAAACAAGTTAGCCTGGAGATCATGCCCAATTTGCCTTTTAAGATCAAGTCTTTCCGGAACCACTATACCATCGTCACATCCGCTTTCCTGGACCGTGAAACCATCTCATCCTACAATGTCACTGTCAACGCAGTAGATGGAGGCTCCCCACCCCTGTCATCTCAAATGACTTTTAAGGTGGACGTTGCAGACGTGAATGACAACCCACCTCGTTTTGAACAGACATCATATACTGTTTATGTTACAGAGAACAATGCTCCCGGTGCACCTCTGTGTGTTGTTAAGGCCACTGATGCTGATGCTGCAGAAAATGCACGCATCACCTATACTGTCCTGAATGACAACAACCATGGTATTCCTGTAGCCAGCTACGTCAGCATCAAACCTGATAAAGGTGAAGCATATGCCCTGCGAGCCTTCGACTTTGAAAAGCTGAGAGAGTTTCACTTTCAGATTAAAGCCCAGGACAATGGTGTGCCTCCCCTTAGCCGTGTGGCCACAGTGTATGTTTACATTATGGATCAGAATGACCATGTGCCCAGGATAGTCTACTCACCTGCTAATGGGAGCCGCACCACAGTGACGCTGATGAAAAACGCTGAAGCAGGAGTGTTGGTTAGCAAGGTGACAGCATGGGATGGCGATGCAGGACAGAATGCTTGGCTGCTCTATGCCCTGGAGCAGACCAACACAGACCTTGACCTGTTCAAGGTGCATGAGTACACAGGTGAGATCCGCACAACAAGGCGCGTAATTGAGGAGAACTCCACCTCCTTCGTTCTGACAGTGCTAGTGCACGATAACGGCTTACCGCCACTCTCCTCCACGGCCACCATCTATGTGCACGTGATGGAGCTGCCACCGAAGTTGACCCCTGACCCCAAGCGCATCATCAGGCCCAACAGCCCCCTAATGTTTTCCAATGTCACCCTCTACCTTATCATTGCCCTGAGTGCCACAACCTTCGTGTTCCTGGTCACCATCTTTGTGCTGGCCATTGTGCGTTGCCATGCCTACTGCACCCAGCCTGGCTCCTGCTCCCCATGTTGCGTATCCAAGAAGAGTGCTCCAGAGGGGGGCACCTCAGCTGGTGGTGGTGGGGGTGGAGGAAGAGCTGCAGGTGGAGGAGGTGGCGGAGGGGGTGGAGGAGGCGGAGGTGGAGGTGGAGGGCAACCAAACGACAATGTGGCCCTGCGACGTGACCTCAAAGTGGAACCGCATTATATTGAAGTGCGGGGAAATGGGTCTATGACCAAAACATACTGTTACAAGACATGCCTGACCGCCACGTCAGGAAGTGACACTTTTATGTTCTACAACACGGGACGACCGCACAGTGGCACCTGGGGCTCAAGCTACGTCACCAGCCACAGTGGACAGAGCCAGTTCTTTGTACGCCGTCTCAGTATGCCAGATGCAACTGCCATTCAGGTGTGTGTCTGGTGTGATCTCTGTGGTTTGTTATTTTTAGATTGCCTTATTAACAGTAAATGACACACAAAGCACAAGTCATAAAAGGAAAATTCTCAGAGAGTTATGGTTCAGGTTTCGCTCTAGGGCGGTGTTCTTGCAGTAGGATTGCAGTTGACATTTATGGTTCAGGAGCTGTTTAAGGCTTTCATCTGCACTTCTGGCGTTTGAAATTTTATAAATATATATTATTTATTATTATGCATTCCCAGGATCTGCTTAGTCCTTTAAGTTCTCCTAAACTAATTTATAGGATCTATATGTATCAGATTAAAGAAAGATACACCCATTTTGTTTGTACTATTACCTTTACTGGTCTTCACATTAGTTGCCATTTATCTTCAGGTCTGCATCTTAGAAACCTGGCATACACAAGTGAGGGTAGTTTATTTGGGCTATGGTTTTATTTGAGTGGGTGCACTCTGATTTGCTGGATGTAGTGTCTTTAGCAAGCATGGAACACACAAAAACTAGTTGTTTGGTGATTCAGTGTATGATGTTAAAGTGCACCTGTCCTCCACAGTTCTGCGGAAAGCTGTAATCAACATATATTTCAAGAACCATCTCTCTCGCTCTCTTGGTCTCTTTCTCTGCACCCTGTTACTTACTCTCTTTTCAAAACAAGCCAGTGGATTTAAGCTTGTTCACCTATGACCCCACACAGCCATTGTTATTTGTCTTATGTGGGCTGTGAGCTACACTATTCAAGTCCAGTATGTCCAGAGGGCATTCAGTGGCCATCTCTGTAGAGATGGAGAGTCTGGGAAATAGTACAGCCTTCGCCAGCTACGAGGGCCAACAGTCCCACTGCACCAAAATATCCTCTTCTGGTCACGTACCTCTGTGGTACTAAACAGTGAGCCAGAGTTTGGGAATCGGTGAAGAATGAGGCAGAGACTGTGTCTGAGTATCATTTAGATTACAGCCTTATTGTATGTATTTTCCCCCATGTAAAAGGTTGCACAAGGTTGTTTGCATAATTTCTGGTTGTAGTAAAACAAACGGTATTATTAGGATAAAACAAACATTATTTGTTTTGTACATGATCGTGTTTGCCCTGGAGCCTCTCTGAGTTGGTCTGTGCAGAAAAGGATATAAGAGAGAATAAGTGATAAAAACAGAAATAAAGAAATATTAAAGGTAACTGTTCTGTTGTCACTTGACATGTTTCTCATTAAATGGCAGTCATGTTTGTTCTTGCTGTGTAATTAATTGGCAACGATGTGTTTCATATTACTGGGCATGGATTGGCTGGCTCCGCGCCGATGAGGCGGGGGATGAAAGATGATTGGACACAGTGTTGATGGCGGAGGTGTGAGCTCTGTATCCATGCTAGAAGTGTTCACTCAGGGGGAGAGGGAAGAATGGGGGGAAAAAAGGCGAGAAAAGGGTTGAGTGGCCAAACCAAATCTTTCTTTATTCTCTGATTTACAAAGTACAGCCAGACAAGGAAATGAATACAGTAGAAAACCAATGGTATTTTTTTTCATATCCACCTAATGTGGTGTCTCCCTTTCAAAGGATGAAACAGAATGCATAACATTTCTCATCCTCTGTATGAGTCAGATTTGTTTTTGTTTGTCTGTTTACATTTATTGCATTAACTGGTAACATTCTAGTTGTATGTATGTATACCCTTGGGAGTTTATCAGACAATGGACATGTTTAGGTTCCAGATAGTTGTATCTAATGTGTGTATATGCTAGTGTGTGTGTTTCCATTTACACCCATAAATACTATAGGACCTCTCCCTTCGGCCACTTCCATGCCACAACAGGGCAAATGATTAGCAAAGCCGTTAAGTCCCATTTGTGGACAATCTGGTCTTATTTTAATATTTTTTTTGTCTCACTCTCTTTTCCTTTCAATATTAACCTAAACTATCGATCTAGCCAATGATTGCTTTTTGAGGAGTGATTGTCTTTAAATAATCAAGTGCACCCTTAGTTTTCAGAATGGATAAGTGTCTCCCATGCTGCACTGCTCTGTATCCCTGTAGACATTCTTCTCTGTTTGAATGAGTCCAGGAGGAATACCAGGCTTCTCTCATTAAGACCAAATATTGGATTTCAAGGGTGATGAATGTCCACTGCAAACTCATAGAGGTCAATGCAGCTTCAGCAGCAAGTGAACATCTGTCATATTTGAAAGGAAGTGGAATTGCAAATGGGTCTCTTATGAACTGCATGGCCAAGCACGGAGAATTTAGTGTTAGTCAGATTGGTTTAGCTCTGTCAGTGGTTTAGGTTGAGGTTCAAGAAAATACAATCTCATCTCAGTTATATGATCAGGTTAACAGCACATTTTGCTGCACCACTGCTGAATTTTAGTCTAACCACATTTTGTCAGGTTTTGCAATGTTGTATCGTAATATGTTTCTGATAATCAAATTCACTAGAAGCACAAACATTGAAATCTCTTATTAGGATGTCAGAAATGAATTGCATCACTTGCAGACAGGCAGAGGTTGCAGTGGTGTCCCTTTGTGTCTTTCTGTTGTGTTGTGGTGTGTCTGAGTCTAAATGCAGGGCCGAGGGGGTTAATCTGATATCTTCCCCCATCCCTCCTCCACCTGTGACCTTCACAGGAGTGAAATGAAAGAGGGCGTTGGATGGAGGGTAAAATGTAGACTGAGCTCTGCATAGTTACCATGGTGAGATGTGTCAGACTGACTCAGGCAGACTGTTTGCCAGTGACACTCAAGGTTTTGATCAGAGTTAAGAGGATAAAACAGGGAGAAAGAACTCAACAGCACAGGAGGGGGGTTGGTGAATATACAGAGGCAGAGTAGAGGAAGTGAGGGTGGTATGGTGAAAAGGAAAAATACAGCAGACGATGCAGGTCTTTCAGAAACCATTATCTAGCATCAACGAAAAACATTTTGATATTTCAGTAATTTTGTGAAGACTGATTTACACACTTAAAATATTAGAAATATTCTAACAGAATGTAGGAGCAAGGGATGGGGGAATTAGGTAGAGACAGCTGTAGCTTTAGCTTTATTGAGCTTTACTGTAGCTTGAATTGAGTCTATTATCAGCACTATGGTAATGGACTGGTCCCTGAACAGCCTGGTCTGAGTGGACCAACCCTGGGCATGTAGCCTCAGGGCAAATGCATCACAGTACCAGGGTCAGTGGGCTGCTGGGGTGAAATCTCTCAAAGTCATTTTTTTTTCCCAGAGGACATGGATGGAAATAGGGAGGGAATGGGGGAGGAGGAGAGGGTGTGGGGATGGGAGGAGTGCACCTGCAAGCTTTAATTCATCACTCACTTCTCTCCAAAGGCAGGGGCAAGCTGTCACTGCTATGACTGTCTGTGTGTGCGACTGAGTTTGTGTGTTGTTGTGTGTGCGTGATGCACATGCACTAGCAGTTCTCTCCATGACTTATTAATGAGACAGTATTGGCTTTCGCCTGTACTTAACACTCAATTCCTCTCCTTCTCTCTTGCAGCCCAAAGGGCCGGGTGCAGACTGGAGATATTCGGCCTCCCTGAGAGCAGGAGGTGTGATGCAGAGGTAAGCATCCCATTTTGTTTTCTGTCACTTTGCAGTAAGTATCTCATCGTATCTCACCAGCCACTGATCTTAAGCACCACCCATTTTCATTAAGACTGATTGCTACCTCAGATGGTTTTGAACAAAGTTTAATTTAGCCACCTAACACAAGTGTATAGTTGATTGTGGGAGTCATGTAACATATCCTCAAATAATCTACAGAAATGGCTTCAGTATGCCATTGAGGCATACTGTACATTTAAGATGTGAAATCATACAAACTGAAAATGAAGTAAAATGTAAGGCAAAGTCAATCTTCGGTCAGTTCAAAGGGAGAAGCCCTGTCATCCTGCAGTGGAGACCAAATAGAATAATTTCATACAGTGTAGTAATTCTCTAAATCCGTTTTAGTTTGTGGAAATGGAATTTAAAATATATCTACATGTAAAGGGTACAGAGTGTACCTATGACATGGCCACCAGGAAGACATTATAAATGTCTCCAAAGCCCTACCAATCTTTGTTCCACATAGCCAGATGAGACATTCATTGGCCTATTCCAGTGAAGATGTCTGAGATCATCTTTGCTGCCAGCTGTTGCTCAGCTGTGATCAAGGTGCTGAGGGAAAAGATGTGGCATAATTACCATCTTGTTTTACCCACTTACATTTATATTTCCCAATGTACATTAGTATATACAGTTAAAGTGCATTGTGAGAAAACCCCAGTTTATCTAAATTTTAATAAACAGAAAGTATTACTCTTATAATGACCATTGAAAGTAATTGAATGTGAATTATCAGAAAAGCGACACAGTGAGGAGAAATGTGGTTTGAAATGGCTCTCTCAATATTGCCATAGACAGATGGAGAACTGACAGGAGGGCAAAGTAAGCAGATACAGGGTCAGTGATGGATGAAGGGCAGGTAGTCAGGTGGAAAGACATTGGGACAACTGCATGACAACGCCAGAGATCAGATTACCCATAAAACACTGGGCTGTTACCTGCTGTGGGATCAGATTGACCCAACCAAATCAAGGGTGATGCTAATGAGATGACACCGTAATTACAAAAAGTCACAGGCTTAATGAGTTAGCCATGATATCTAGCTACCTATCATATCTATGTAATCTATCCACTTCCTATAGATAGATATGGCATAGATGGATCATTTTAAAACACTAGCCTTGAACAGACAACAACTGGCTTTCCAATTCCTATGTCAGAGAAATTATAAGTAGTATTTCTCCGTAACACCCAAAGCCATAATAATAAGTCTTTCACAGCTCCAAATAAAAATCATTGGTAACACTTTAGAATAACTACACATAATTCATCATTTATTAAGCATTAGTTAACGATTAGTTAATGGTTTGTTCATGATTACTTATTAATTGTTCATACATAGTTCATCATTAGTAAAGTATTTGTTCACACAATTATAAATGGTTTGTTCATAGTAAATAAGCCTATTAGTTAATGGTTTTTTCATCATTATTAATTAATTGTTCTTACAGAATTCATCATCAGTAAAGCATTTATTCACATAGTTATAAATGGTTTGGTCATAGTAAATAAGCCTATCTGAAAAATATGTTTGTAAGTACATGATTTATACTTAACAAATAATGAAACAACCATTTGGAAATGAAATCATTTTCCCATCATAAACCAGTTACTAACTATTGCTAAATGCTTTGTTCATCATTTGTAAAGCATTGCTCCTATGTTAATTCTCATGAATGAAGCATTTGTGTACACACTCAGAAATGGTTTGTTCATAGTAAATAGGCTCTTGTAAGTTATGTTCATAAATAGCAGTTTGACACTTTCTAAGTATTGCAAAACCATTAGTGAATTAAATAATTTTCCCTTTATAAACTCTACAAACTAGTAGTAATTTATTTGTTTATCATTTGTAAAGCATAGTTCCTACATTCATTCTAATCAGTAAAGCATTTGTAAATGCAGTTAGTAAATGGTTGGTCCATTTTAAGCCCATGTAAAAGGTTTATCAGTATATTTTTTAATAATTCCTACATGATGCATTAACCATTTGTAAATTAAGTAATTTTACCATTAAACGTAAACGGTTGTTTATAACTAGGAAGTTAATGATTAACAGACTATCTAGACTTACATTTGTTCATGTCTTAAATAAAATGTTATGATTTAGAAAAAAGGCCTAAACTAATAGCTTGGGTGTTAACACATCTGTTACAAATACTTACCAATAATGTAATCCGTGATTAACTCATGAGTTACTACTGGTTAGTTAAGTATACTGTGTGAGCCCATCTAAAGTGAGGACTTTCTATGCTTTACAAACCATTTATAAATGAGTTCCAAAGGCTAACAGAACCTGGACACACACATGTATTGCTCTATCTGGACATGCCTTCAGAAATATAGTTAGTGTTAATACATCTTTAACAAGCACTTACCAACACATCAATTCATGATTAACTCATGAGTTACTAGTGATTAGATGACTACATGGTGTGAGCCCATCTAAAGTGAGGACTTTCTATGCTTTACAGAGCATTTATAAATGAGTTGCAAAGGCTAGCAGATACAACAGAAACACAAGTAAAAAAAAGTATTTGTAACCGTTATTACGATGTAGTAAGAATGTACATTTATGAAATAGCTCGTTGATATCAGGGTGAATTTGGACCAGAACCAGAAGAAAACTAGATTGTTAAGACCCAGAGAATTGAACATCAATAAAGAGACTAGGAAACCAGGATAAAGTTTGAGAAGTGTATTAATATACACAGAAACATGGCATACACATATACAGATAAAACACAGGAATGAAAAATAACAACTAAAATAATAAAGTGCGCTCATAAAAGAAACCCTTTTCAGTTCTATGAGCTCAATTGTTCTTTGATGACAAGAGTTCAGAGATGTTCAACGTTGGGGCCCATATGAGTTTGGTTTCTGTTTGTCCTACCACCATAAAGATGGAATCCAGGGCAATCCGTATAAGTTCTGAGTCTTGATCCTGTAGCTGCCACCCAGCCCACTGAACTGGGAATCTCTAACCCCTGGAAGACTCTGGGATCTGAAGAATCAATGTGATCCAATATCTGTCTCTGGACCGGACCTCCCGTGCGTAGCGCTTCTCAAATCTCCACCTCCTCCATCTGTAGATGAGGTAAAATCAGTTCTCTCTATTACTATTCAGAAATAAAATCAATTGCTTAGGCTACAATGAAAATAATTTTTCAGTTAACCCATATTGAAATATCTAAATCTCTATTCAGTTGTACAACCGTTCTAAAATGTCTTCTCTTAAGTATCAAAAGTATACAAATCCCTTTCAGGTATCAAAAGTACATTTATATTAATAGGTAACCTTTATACAAAAACTACATTTCTAATTCAAGTTTTAAGGAACCTACCTTAGTTACATTAACACTATTCTTAATAAAATTGCATAAATTGCATGTAAACATCTCTCAAATTGTATTATTTTCCCATAACTTAAGCTACAGTGTTGTAATTTAGAGAATTAAGACATGCGTGCTTATTTATCCCTCCCTGCACAGGTAACAGTAAAAGAATGCACTAAAAATTAGCCTCTTTAAGTTACTTCACCATAAACTCCAGTTAAACAATTAAACACACAACTTGTACTAAAATTCATTCAACAAATACCCACAGCTAGCAATAGTGTTAAAAGCAACATTACTTTCCATAACCAATAGATAGAATCATTAGCCTTTTCACAGGCAATACGCAGTACTCTGCTAGCCTTTTGTGGCTAATTACCCTATTAGCATATGAATACAGCATCTTAGCTAACCCGTTAGCTTTGTACTATTAGCACCGTTCTCTTAGCTAATACATCCATGATTAGCACCGATTAGCATTGATGCTAGCGAACTCATGGCCTAGTGTTAAGGAATGACTCACCATTTTAATGGAATTCACTGCCTTTAACTCCGTGACGACAGTGGATTCAGACACAGATCTCTTTCGTTCTATTCACAACAAAGCATAGCCAGTATTAGCTAGGATTTAATTCACTAAATGTCGTTCTTTTTCTCTTACCGAGTGAATAACGGCTGCCTACGTTCCGGGTTCCGATGTAGCGCCAAAAGGGACGTGAGGAGACGTAAATCTAGAGATCTGACGTAGCCTAGTTGATAGCTGATTGGTCAGCTCACAGACCCGAGTTCACCCATTGGCTTATTTACAAGCCCATCAAAGCTAAGTGAAAGTTAAATCGTTTTCCACTATTTTCTCCCATATCTCTTACAACTACTTTTGACCATATTTTAATAACTTGGAAAACAAAATGAATGTCTCAAAATAAAATAAAATATAGGGGTGTCATTATTGTTAACTTTGATGGGCTTGTAAATAAGCCAATGGGTGAACTTGAGTACTCAATCAGCTATCAACTAGGCTTTTGTTGAGCTCTATATTCAGTCCCCTCACGTCCCTTTAGGCGCTGCATCGGAACGTCATATAAGCCTGTTGTCATTCCTCGGTAAGAGAAAAAGAACGACATTTAGTGAATTAAATCCGATCTAATACTGGCTATGCTTTGTTGTGAATAGAACGAAAGAGAGCTGTGCCTGAATCCACTGTCGTCATGGAGTTAAAGGCAGTGAATTCCATTAAAATGGTGAGTAATTCCTTAACAATAGGTTCGCTAGCATCCATGCTAATCGGTGCTAATCATGGATGTATTAGCTAAGAGAACGGTGCTAATAGTGCAAAGCTAACGGGTTAGCTAAGATGCTGTATTCATATGCTAATAGGGTTAGTGTACAAAAGGCTAGCGAGTACTGTATATTTCCTGTGAAAGGCTAATGATTCTATCTATTGGTTATGGAAAGTAATGTTGCTTTTCAACACTACTGCTAGCTGTGGGTATTTGTTGAATGAATGTTAGTACAAGTTGTGTGTTTAATTGTTTAACTGGAGTTTATGGAGAAGTAACTCAAAGAGGCTAATTTTTAGTGCATTCTTTCTACTGTTAGCTGGGCGAGGGAGGGATAAATAAGCACACGTCTTTATTTCTCTAAATTACGACACTGTAGCTTAAGTTATGGGGAAAAAATACAATTTGAGAGATGTTTACATGCAATTTATGCAATTATATTAAGAATAGTGTTAATGCTACTAACTATAGGTTCCTTAAACTTGAATTAGAAATGTATTGTAATAATTTCAATATGGGTTAACTAAAATTATTTTCAGTAGCTAAGCAATTGATTTTATTTCTGAATAGTAATAGAGAGAACTGATTTTACCTCATCTACAGATGGAGGAGGTGAAGATTTGACAAGCGCACGCCGCGGAAGTCAAAAATATTGGATCACATTGATTCTTCAGATCCCAGAGTCTTCCCAGGGGTTAGAGATTCCCAGTTCAGTGGGCTGGGTGGCGCTACAGATCAAGACTCAGGATCAAGACTCAGAACTTATACGGATTGCCCTGGATTCCTTCTTTATGGTGGTAGGACAAACAGAAACCAAACTCATATAAGTTGGTAACATCTCTGAACTCTTGTCATCAAAGAACAATTGAGCTCATAGAGAACGAAAGGGTTTCTTTTATGAGCTCACTTTATTATTTTAGTTGTTTTTTCATTCCTGTGTTTTATCTGTATATGTGTATGCCATGTTTCTGTGTATATTAATACACTTCTCAAACTTTATCCTGGTTTCGTTCTTTATTGATGTTCAATTCTCTGGGTCTTAACAATCTAGTTTTCTTCTGGTTCTGGTCCAAATTCACCCTGATATCAACGAGCTATTTATAAATGTACATTTTATCGGTTGCTGCTGTGTTGTATTGCAAGCCTTTGCAACTCATTTATAAATGCTCTGTAAAGCATAGAAAGTCCTCACTTTAGATGGGCTCACACCATGTAGTCATCTAATCACTAGTAACTCATGAGTTAATCATGAATTGTATATTGGTAAGTGCTTGTTAAAGATGTATTAACACTAACTATATTTCTGAAGGCGTCTTCAGGATGGAGCGATACATGTGTGTGGGGCTATTTCTCCTTTGGAACTCATTTATAAATGGTTTGTAAAGCATAGAAAGTCCTCACTTTAGATGGGCTCACACAGGTACACTTAACTAACCAGTATACTCATCAGTTAATCACGGATTACATTATTGGTAAGTATTTGTAACAGATGTTTTAACACCCAAGCTATTAGTTTAGGCCTTTTTCTAAATCGTAACATTTTATTTAAGACATGAACAAATGTAAGTCTAATCTAGATAGTCTGTTAATCATTAACTTCCTAGTTATAAACCAAAAAAACGTTACGTTTAATGGTAAAATTACTTAATTTACAAATGGTTAATGCATCATGTAGGAATTAATAAAAAATATACTGATAAACCTTTTACATGGGGCTTAAATGGACCAACCATTTACTAACTGCATTTGCAAATGCTTTACTGATTAGAATGAATGTAGAAACTATGCTTTACAAATGATAAACAAATAAATTACTACTAGTTTGTAGAGTTTATAAAAGGAAAAATAATTTAATTCACTAATGGTTTTGCAATACTTAGAAAGTGTCGCAAACTGCTATTTATGAACATAACTTACAAGAGCCTATTTACTAAGAACAAACCATTTCTGAGTGTGTACACAAATGCTTCATTCATGAGAATTAACATAGGAGCAATGCTTTACAAATGATGAACAAAGCATTTAGCAATAGTTAGTAACTGGTTTATGATGGGAAAATGTTTTCATTTCCAAATGGTTGTTTCATTATTTGTTAAGTATAAATCATGTACTTACAAACATATTTTTCACGAATTATTTACAGCGTATGACCAAACCATTTATAACTATGTGAATAAATGCTTTACTGATGATGAATTCTGTAAGAACAATTAATTAATAATGATGAAAAAACCATTAACTAATAGTATTTACTATGAACAAACTTATTGTGTACTAATGATGAACATTTATATAATTGTAAAAATACTATGTAAAATGAACAATTAATAAGTAATCATGAACAAACCATTAACTAATCGTTAACTAATGCTTAATAAATGATGAATTATGTGTAGTTATTACTAAAGTGTTACCAAATCATTCATCTGTTGCTGCTCATTGACATGAGTCTCCTGAGGCCCAAGTGTTTATGTACTGTATGTGTTATATCATTCGTATACTGTATACACATACTGTATATATGTGTTCAAATGTGCACTTTGATGTCCATGTCAGATAAATAACTGTGTACCATCTGAGTGTCATTGATGTTACACAGATTCATTCACACAGTAATTACAGCAGCGATTAATGAGCGTTGATGTGCTTGTGTGATCCAGTCTAACATATTAAATCTTTCCTGTGACTCACTACCTCTGATGTGTTTTAAGTTGACTATCCCCCATTGCTGGGGCTTCACTGAATGTTCATCTGTAATCAGAGCTTGTATAAGAGATTTTGGATATCACACCCCTACACCATGTAATGGCACTGACCTATTTCATTTAATCTCTGGTAAAATGCACATTACATTTTTAGGAGATTGTGTCTAGGTTAATTTTGCAATCACTGTAGTTATGATTTGAAACAAATACATTTTTTCCTTCTCAGAAACTATAATTATTGGAAAAAGTGTGTGTGTGTGTGTGTGTGTGTGTGTGTTTGTTTGTGTTTGTTTACAGACAGCAGGACCGGCATTAGCTAAAAAGTGTGTTATCAGCCTAGTGTTTGCCATTACTATTTCATCAGTGTACCTTGATGGGTTAGGGTTAGGGGTTGTCTTTAGCATTACTAAACTGCAGATTTATACTGCCTGGTTCCCAAGATCTTTCATAAAGAATGAAAGCTCCTTGTTTTCGAGAAGTAAAGCTATTATTGATGCCTTAGAAGCACACAAATTTCCAGGAAGAAAGACCTGCTCACAGAGACCTCAGTAAAGGTTTTAACTTCTAAAGACCTAGTTATTCACCCAGGGACGGTTGGGAGAAGAGTAGACAGGTGGATTTAAGTGGAGCAGCAGCAGGTAGCGATTGAGAGTCAGAGTAGTGGTTTTTGAATAACAATTTGAGTATGTTACTGTATCTAAAATATCTCTTGAACATTTGAACAAAATTAAGAAGAGAAGTCATTAATCTGCTGCTAATACCCAGTAGTTTGAAGGTAACCTTTAAATGGGTGGTGCAGCCAAATAACAGACAAATCATGTCATATTATGGTTAGATTTATTGCTCATGGCTCGGCTGTTACTGTATGTTTGTATAATTTGGGTGAAATTACCCTTTAAGAGAGGTTCTGCCCTCCTTGCTTGAAACGTATAAGAAAGCAGTACACCTGGATTTTCATGACTAAAATCTTATTTTCAGAGCCAGAAAATATAATTCTCCTCTTTTTAGAGATTAGGTAGAAGCAGTGAGAGAGAACTTTGGTTTGTAGCAGAATTTATGTTGCTATTGTTCAGCACTACTGAGAGTGCGGTGTTGTAGATGGGAGGGTGATGAAATCCCACAGAGTGTGCATGAAAATGTAAGAGTGGCCATCTGTAATCTATAATCCAGAGAATATCAGAAAAATGTAGGGTGAATACTTTAATCCTAATCTGTGTGTTACATTCTTTAACCCCCACACACAGAGCACCAAGGTTTGAATTTGTAATACTGTGTATTATAGGAAACATATGGAGACGAGATAATTAAATATTTGCGATCTTATATTTAAGTCACGTGAAACAATCATATCGTAGAGCTTCACAAAGTATATGTGTGGATTCCTTCTGTTGTGCAGTTTAATTTAGCATGGTATAGTGTGTATAGTATGTATAGGTTAGATAATACCTTTCCAGAGTGTAATATGTGCATGTTGTTTGTTTTTTGTTTTTCAGCTCAGTACACATGGAAGAGTCCTCAGTAATGCAAGGAGCCCAGGGTGTCCTTGTTCAGAACTGGCCCACTGCATCCAGCGCCGCTGGTAAGAATCAGTCATGCAACTCTCACTTACAACAATCAGAACTATTTAAAATTGTCCACAGTTCAATTTTGTTTTTTACATAAATTAAGAGGTCTGCTTGGCACACATGGACCCAGTCTAGTCCTAAAGGTCTAAAATAGTGACAACCATCTAAAATATAGTTTAATGGATATCTGTGCAACACATTCCATGACACAGAATCAGAGAAAAACCAGCTAATAATATCTTATACCAACAACTGTGCATTTCTCAAGCGCGTACCAAACCACGAGAGAGTAATAAAATGAGGAATACAGAAATATCAGCTACGAGATCGCCCCGACCCACTCATACCACTTCCCACTGCTGCAGGGAGAGGAAATGACAGAATGCTACGTAGGCGTAGATGGATATCTCTGCTCTCTGTATCATGAAGGGAGACAAAACAGAGAAAATGAGGGCAAGACAGGCAATAGGTGATTAGATTATCTGCAAGATGTTTACAGAGGCATAAGCCACAGGAGACAAACATTAGAGAAGAATAATAAAACACAATTCCATTTTCACATCTGTTAATGTGGATCTCTTTCATTCTCTAGCTCTCACAAAGACCAAGAATAGGGGTTTGGTGATGTCGGCAACACATATTATAAATGTTCCATATTTTAATAAATTTGTAAGCCTATAATAATCTTATATAACATATAGACATTTAAAACGTGTCTGTGCATTCCATAATTGAGCATTACATTCAACAAACAGTTGAATGCTTTGTAGTGATAGATTTTAATATTGGTCTCTTTAAGGGTACAATATTTTAAAGAATTTAAGCCATCAGGCATTTCCATTGCAAGACAGCCTATACAATTGCAAATATGAGTCATATTCATAGTGTTGTTCAAAACAAAATAGTAATTATTGGCAGCGCCTTTGCTGTGAAGCATCTGCAGGCCAGTGACACGCACATGGAAGTGTCAACTTAGTTTGTTGCTTGATAACCATTACATCTAAATTTAACATTTGACACCATTTGATAGAACAGACTCACATGTAGAGTCTCCATCCCGCTCACAAAGATTGGTGCATTATCCTTATTATGTTAATAAATGATGACAGGAAAGAGTCACACTCAGTGGCAAGTAGTGACCACATTTATAGACAACAACACATTTTTGGCCATCTGGCCTTTCTCATGCTGGAAAAAACTTCACAGAGGCTCAAAAAAACACTGCAAGGAGCTCATTAGAAAACACTGCTAGATGAATCGCAAGAAGAGGAACACTGGAGCGAAACAAAACTCTAAATGACAACATACTCACTGCTAGATGACATTTCACGGACATTGTCATGTTTCTAATGTCATTGCATATGGTGCCATATTCCCTGCCCTGAACCAAGATGTATGACCAAAGAAGCACTGCATACACTGTGTCAGCACCCTACGTGCATTTCTTTCTTTCATGACTTCCCTCATGATGACAGGGAAGTGGGGTCGAAAGAGGATTAAGAGTTAAGTAGAGAAAAGAGTGGCCTGGTAGAGAAAAATGAAGCAGGAGGCAGGTGAGATAACTAGGCAGGAGTATGTACAATGAGAGGACTGGAGCAAGGACGACAGTGTAATTAAGTTTAGATAAAGAGGTGATTTGTAATTAAGAAAGTGGAGATGGCTTGGCCTGGTGTCTTCCAAAGACAGGAGGCGGTGGGCTGGGCAGGCAAACAAACCACACACACACACACACACACACACACACACACACACACACACACACACACACACACACACACACACACTCTAACTACTTTCTCTTCCTGTCCACACACACACACACAGCCTCCTCCACTCTGCTATCGATTTGTTGCCTAGGCTGAGGACTTACAGCCTGCAGGCACTTCAAAACATGAGAGACAGAAAGACGGAGAGGGAAAGAGAGATAGAGACAACAGAACAGGCAGTAGCGACGTCTTCAGATTGGGTCAGTGGTAACAAGATCAGCTGGTGGGGACTTAAGGTGGTCTAATTAAGCTGTGGCAGTTCAAGAACAACACGTCCACACGCTACCTTGCTTTGCCTCAGGGCTGACTGTCCCTTCTTTATCTCATTGTTAGAAATGTTTAAAATGGAAATATTAGCTGAGGGCTATGTTAGCTTCAGGTCAAATGTTAGGGTTGGATTAAGGATAATTCTGGTTTAAGAGTGTCAGATAACATGAAAATAATTTATTTCTAGAGCTCCCTGACTGGAGGACAAGATTGGGAAAGATTTGTGTTCTGACTTTGAAGTTGGTTCTGTTCATCATGGAAATTGAGATATTGATTCAATGTGGCCTGTCACATCACTATGAGTCACAGGCTGTGCTATTTATAACTAAATCATCTTGTTTGCTAGGCAGGCTGTGGTCCTTAGTTGGAGAGCAGGAGTATATCAGAGTTTGGTTTGTTGAGGCAATTGTTTCAGCCTGGGTGCTGTATCTACAGGGTGATGTTTTACCATACAGTCTATTTTTTTCTTCAATGTGAGACACGGAGGTACAGCCGACAACACCCCTGTTTCTTCCCTCTCTGATTTAGAGCGTGTGGATTTGTGTGTCTGTGTCGTTGCATCTCGTTTAGTGTTTTCGTGTGTATGTGCATGTGTGCTTGGCTGTGCTTCTGAGTGTTTTGGCTGTCTGCTCTGTGTGCTGCTCCTGCTGTGACAGATGGAGCGCAGCCCACGCCCAGATTAACAGACCCACATTAATGAAATCAGGGTTGTGCTTGCTGTCTAACTCTCTCACCCTATCTGTTTCTCACTCCCTCTATGTCTTTCTCCTCTGTCTCTCCCACTATTTCACAACTATGTTTCTAAACTAAGGACCCATAGATAGAACTGTGCACTATTGCAACCATCCCCTGGAGAGATGGGCAGAGAGAGACGGGGGGGGGGGGGAGGGAGATGGCAGTTTACAAAACGAGGGATTGAAAAGAAACAATAGAATAAGCAATAAAGGATAAGGTGGAGAGGAAGGTAGACATGCGATGAACATAAACTGTTTGGGAGAGAGTGGCGATGAGTAAATCAGAGTGATCGACTGTACCAAAGTCTGCAGAGGAAAGAGAGGAAGCTGTATGAGGCTGCTGTTGCTAGGGGAGAGTGGTTAGACTAGACAGAGAGAGGGGGGGGACAGAGAGAGAGAGAGCTTGCAGCATTATTCTTCATCAGCACAAGCACTGTCACCATGACTCCTACCAATGTCCTACTGCTTCACTGGAGGATGTTGTTTCCACGGCAACCATTCATGGCCACTGATATTGGCAGGAGACAGAGGAAGGGATGGGGCTGTTATGAAGAGTGGGGTGCAAACATATGGTGTGGGACAAAAGGTGCTGAAGGAGAGGAAAGAAGGGGGAAAGAAAAAAAAACTGGCATCAGGTGAAGGACAAGACAATGGGATGCAAGACAAAATGCACGTACATAAGCAATAGCTAAAACAGACCGGGTGTTAAGTGAGAGTTGGGGTAAGAGGTTTAAAGGGAAGGAGAGAGTAACCGAAGGACAGTGACCTGCATTCATGGGGCGGTGGTGTACTGCAGAGATAGATGCAGGTTTACTGTTTTTTGTATCACCCCAGATCACACGTGCACACACATACACACTGAAACATATACAAAGAGGAAGAGAGCAAGACAGATTTGATTAGAGTTAACAGTAATTAACTGTAGCGGGCACTTGTCAAGGGAAAAACAGACTCATGGGTGGAGGCAAAATGCCAGGAGAAACAAGAGGAGAAGTGGACAAGAGGAGATTCTACTGATGATTAATGCTTCATTTTCTCTTTCAATAACTCTGGGCTTTACCATATATCTGCTATGTAGCATATACGACCATGACCTCATGCATTTACATTTACTGTATCTTTGTTGGTCTCATCAGCAAGGGTAGGTGTAGTAGTATAGTGTAGATTAGTGGATATGAACAGACACAAAGAGGTAGGTGAAGAAGAGATACAAACAGACAAACAGTTTATTCAGTTCAAACCTATATATCTTATTTTAAAGCTGCAGTCTTAAGGTGTACTCGATATGAAAAGATTATTGGCACAATCAGTAAGGCAAGGTAGACCAGTCTAGAAGCTGCTGGAGACTGTTTCTAAATCCCTCTGCCCCATCTGTTTCCTCTTCTCGACTTCAGTTATTTTCTTTCTTTTATTGTCACTCTGTTTTTTTTTTCCCATCCTGCGTTCTCTGAGTCTTTATATATCTTGCCAGCTCTCTCCCTCTCTTTGTCTCTGGAGAATAAATCAATTTTTACTTCTCCATTTATTTTATTTTTATTATAGCACCTACACATACTGACATATACACACAGATACACAGACAACAAGTCAAACTCCCACACATACCCATCTACATTCAGTGTTATTTTTATTTTGTTAAGCCCTGTCACTTGGGATTGCTTGTGTCCACCATCTGCCACATGAGCCAGCTGGGAGCAGACTGCAAGGTGCTCAACCTGGCATGAACACAAACACACACACACACACACACACACACACACACACACACACACACACACACACACACACACACACACACACACACACACACGCATACACAAATTGTACACTCTTAATATGCATATAGAGGTATAATTGCTCTTTAAAACCCACAACCAGCCATCATTATTGTATGATTACCCACAACAGTTTTCATTCTTTCTTTCTTTATTTCATTTACTGTTAGCAGATTGGGGAATATATGGAAATTTATGCAGGCACAAAATGTATTCTTGTATCACTACCCAGGCATAGCAGTAAAAAACACAGACACATGAATAAGAATTAGGTTTTGAATAGACAGCAACATCACACTTAGTTTTTATCACAATGCTCACTGCACAGCACTTACAAACACAGGTGCTATCTTGAAGAAGGGTGTGGTCCGAGCTGACTGTTTGCTATCATAACAATCACAGATTTCTCTACCACTGCAGTGTGAAAAAAAGAAAGAATCGCACCTTCAGGATCTTTTAATCCTTTCTTTCCCTCCTCCCACCCTCCGTTTTTGTGGTGAGCATCGTGTTTCATATCTGCATCCCTGCACTTCCTGGCCCCTTTTCTTCTTCTTCTTCATCCTCCTCCTCCTCTTCTTCCTCAGCTCGTTATGTAACACTGCACTGCGCTTCTGCCCAACTGGCCGATGGTAGGGCGAGACAAGGGGATGAATAAAGTAGACGTGGCAAAATGGAGCTTGGGTGATTTAAGTGACTGTGAAAACCTTGGGCGGCAACAGGAGAGCGATGGGACATTCACACGCAGAGATGGTAGGGCGAGACAAGGGGAGAGATCAAACTCATGGGAGGATATGGAGAAAATCACAGTCTGTAATGCAAAATTATTGATTACAGTGGCCTGCGTCGCGCTAGCATTTCCATTGCAAGGGTTTCAAATGCTACTAGTTACAGATGCATGGAGAGAGTAATACAGCTGGGGGCATCACTATAAAACAAATAACCCATCCTTGTGTCTAATGTGCCTGGTAGTTATCATTGATGGACAAGCAGTTTAATACGCAACCACATTAACGTTACCATAAACATTGATTGGCAATGATTAAGACTTGTCAATAACTGGGAGGGACTGGTATTAACTGGCTGAGTTTTCACGCAAGATTAGTTAAAAGGTCAGGGGAAATGAGCAATAGAGAGAGAGAGAGAGGGTGGCAAGGAAAAGAGAAGGAGGGAGGTTGTGCAAAATGAACAGAGAAGAGAGAAAGTTTTGCTCTGCAACAGCCTTCGACAAATCAGATTGAAGCAATGGCTGTGTGGAGATCAGTGTTGGGCGAGGGGAGTCTGTTACCGTCGTGAAGGAAGAGATGCAGAGAAGAGGCAGGGAGCAAATAAAGTGAGGAAAGACATACAGTATAAGGGGATAAAAAAATGGGGTTAAATATAGGGGGAATGGATATGAATCAGAGGTCAAATCCCATATTGTCAGCATTGTCTGTAACTTCAAAATTACATATGTTGTGGATTTGATTTATTTGACATTTTAAAACAAATATATAATAGGTCATACATACATTGCACTAAATATGTATTATATTGCCGAGGATAGACACAATAAAGTTAAATATATAACTTATTTACATTGTGTTCCTCCTCCCTTGTTAGAAATGTTCATTTAAAAATTACAAAAAGTAGCTCCCAAAGCAGCAAAGACTATTATGATGTGACCTTTTCAGTTGCACCAGAGTTTAACACAGCCAGACTACAGTGTGTCCCAGGATTTGTCCTTTTTTAAAATACAGCATAAGACATTGACCCTTTCAAGAGACTTACCCTGCCCTGCTTTGCTTTACCCTTTTCCATCTGTCTGCTCTTAGCATGACTCATCACTCTCCGGGGTGTTGTTTTGTTTGTGAATGCAAGTTTGCATGGGGGCACTGGTGTGTCAGGTTCCCACATTGAGTTAGACAGGTAATTTCTTTGAGGCAAGAGAGTGGACACTTTAGAGCAAAGCATTGCCAGCTCCTTTTTTATATTTAGTATTGTTTTGCTTCTTTTTCTTTTGAGATAATAGAATCAGGGTCATGTCTCTGCTTTGGGAGTCAGATGAGGATTTATCAACTGGGGGAAAGACTCACTTTGTAAATATATGTGACTCTAGCTGTCTCTGTGTCTACATGTGGAGGAGCAGTGACTGGATTTAGCCTGTACTGTCTTAATCTTCTCAGTCTCTTTATCAAATTCAGTCTTCTCTCTGCAGCTCTTGCAGCTGTGTTGTCGCAGTCGGTGAAAGCATGAGGGCTTTTAGGGGGATACTGAGGTGAAACAATTCAAATACATGACCCACTTAATTCTTGTACGGCGGTCCCAGTTTGATTTCTTCAATATATCTGAGGGAATTAAACATGATGTTAAGAATGACAAATCAGACTAGGCCTGCAACTATATATATATATATTATTGGACAACCTCCCAATTACTTCCCCAATTATCAGTTAGTTGCTTGGTCTATAAAAGGTGGGAAAACAGTGAATAGTGCTCACCACAATTTCCTAAAGGCAAGGCAAGGCAGCTTTATTTGTATAGCACATTTCAACAAAAAGGCCATTCAAAGTGCTTTACATAAAACATTAAAGAACAGGAAAAAACAGTTAAAATGTAAGAAGATGAGAATAAAAAGTTAAGGAATGTCTTCAAATTGCTTGATTTGTCCAACCAACAGTCGAAAACCCCAAACTATTCAATTTGCAGTGTTATTTATTAATGAACTTATCATCTCAGCTCCAATTCAGACAGAATCAGTGTATTTTAAAGCTCACGCTTTAAAACAAATTTGATTTAAAGCTGTTGTCTGCTTTGACTTGGGCCGTTTCCTTGCAGAAGGAGAAGCTTTACAGCAGTGTGTGCCTCTATGACTGATTAGGATTGTATGCCAAGCAGGAGACATCATGTTTGTCATGGATTTACTCCATGAATCCTTCACTGTGAGCAGATCTCACCGAGAGCTGGTAATTGAAAATGGTAAAATATAGAAAGAAAAACAAGTAGGAAGAGTAAGTGAAATATGAATTAAAAGTAGGAATAGCAATTGAAGAGGGAAACGGATTGGAATACATTATATCTGAAAAGTGAACTAATAAACTCCATCATCTCACAAATTAAAGTTTATAAATGCTAATAACTTGTGGCTAAATTAGTTTTGATAATTTGTAGAACAATAGAACAATGCAGTGCAGTATTGTAACAGCCAAACAAACATATTAACTGCATATGAGGCTCTTGTTCTGTCTCAGTCATTTAAAGGAGAATTTATTTATATCCCTAATGTCACTTTGACCACTATCCCTTGTATCACCCAGGTCATCATAACTGAATAAAATTCAGCTTACACCTGACAGTACATATATAGTATAGTCAGAACTACTTTTGCATTCTTTATGTCCAGCTATATTTAGGATGGCAGTTATTTCTTTGTAAGACATGCAGCATGAAGAAAGCTTAAACCAAACATAGAGTGTATATTTTGAGGCTGACTGGGTAATAGTGCGGTAAGAGAAGATTGGAAGATGGTATTCTCTGCTCTGGGTACTGCATGAGGTCAGGCTTCCTCTTCTAGACACTGTTCCTTCTGGTTGGATGGAGCCCTGCTCAGTTAATCTCCCCTTTGGATAGAACTCAGAAAAGTGAGATAAATAAAAGGAATATGTGAGGCAAGTAGGTCATTGCTGTGAGGAAAGAACCAAAGTGCCGGGGTCTTTTGCTGGTAGACTGAGCTTAGTTTTGTTATAGTCATAAATATAATGACATGCCCACACAATGAAGTAAGGGCGTGATCTTTTCTTGATTCATGGTCAGGTTGGTTGATAATGCCCTGCTAAATACAGTTACACCTGCCAATTACTGGATACAGATGTGTTTGCTTTGTGTCCACTTTTCTTGCAAAACAGTTCAGTTAAATTACACTAAAATACTTTCTTACCTTTCTTAGGCCTTAACATAATGATGAAAGGTTTAACGTTTCATCAAACAGTGCCACAGATATTAGCTTTGGCCAGGAGGAAGCCTTTGATTCATTGCCCACTTAGCAGTTTCTTCTTGGAAACCTCCCATTCAGCTCCACCAACTCCCACCTTGTATAGCATGTCATGGCCTTTCCTCAAGGAATGCCACTTGTTATTGACCATTTGGATTTTTACAGTGGCTGCAGTGGATGTCCTGATTTATGTATGCAGCATGTAGTGCAGGGGAGATTTTTGTTTTAAGGTCAGCCAATAGGACTGCCTCCTGCAGGCACGTTCTGTGAGCTCAAAAGGGAGCAGAATGTAGTGATACTAAATAGAGATACTTGTAGACCATAAATAATATTTTTTATAGAAAGGTTTGTGGAACTAATAGGAGTTATTACATGATGCACAGAAGGAAAGATTGCTTATAAAAAATACAAGCCACCACAATGTACTGGTCATCCTAGGGACGTGTTTGCTTTGGTGCAGTAGCAGCTCATTGAACTACAAGTTCCACTTTAAATATCCTTTATTCTTTATAACTCTGTGCTAATTTTTTTAAAATTTAAGAATCACATGTTTTTAGAAAGAATGTGAAATTACTACAATATAGCCATTAATAAATAAATACAATATCTATAAATATTTCTAAAACAAAAGTTGTGTGCTCATTAGACCTTATAATTGCCACTTTACTATATAAACCTGCTCATATTTGCACCTGCCCTTCAGAGACGGATGATTTTCAAAATAAAACTGACCTTGTATATTGGGCAAATGTGTGTAAATCCAGCAGAATGTGTTCCATCGACCTCCATTATAATATCTCCTCCAGTTATTTGTTCTATCCTCTCTTAAATTTGCATGCATGAAGTACAAACACAACCTGTATGTTAGATGACTGGCAAATTGTGCTGCTAAGCTGTTGTGTTTCATAAATAGAATTCATAACATTCATTTAGGTGCAGCATGCATCACAGATGAGGTGCACAAGACTTAGTCAATCTCCCCTATTGTCTGAAGAATTTAGCTTTTTACATTACAATTTGGAGTCTATGAAAATCATAACATTTGGACATTTTAATAACCACATCTGTTTGAAGCAAATAGATAGCAAATAATTACCCATCTTCCATATATTTATGTTTCTTTCAGATGCTGAAGGGGGAGAGGTGTCCCCCCCAATGGGTGCTGGTGTAGACAGCAACAGCTGGCACTTTCGCTATGGCCCCGGCGGTCCTGGTGCACCCCCACAGCACCTGAAACCCGGTGAGGTTCCCCCAGAAGCCTTCATCATCCCTGGCTCCCCTGCCATTATATCCATCAGACAGAACCAGGGAGGAGAGGACGACAAAAGCGATTTCATCACCTTTGGAAAGAAAGAGGAGGCCAAGAAAAAGAAGAAGAAGAAGAAGGAGAAGAAAGACAAAAAGGATAAGGGAAAGGATGATGGAGATGAGTAGAGAAGCAAAAAGAGAAAATAGCAAAGATGAAAAGGGCGCTGTTAAAACAGAGGTACCAACCAAAGTCCACTGGGCGAAAAGAAAATCTGAAAACTATTACAGATTTTCAAATTTCATTTTATTACCTATTTTCAGTAATAATATTTTAAAGAACCTGGCCTTACCAAGATTTATTTTACCTTCAGTCCCTTACTAAGGTAAATTATCGATCTTGCCTTGATAAACAATAAAATTATTGATTTTGCTCCACGCCCCTATGTGCCTATACACCCTAAGTCTACTCAAGTCAGTCATCTTTTCCAATAAGAAGCGACCACTCTTTGCCCTCATATTACATTTTTTTCTCCTTTAACCCACTGGGCACGTTGGCACCTCTGTCTTACCCCCCCCTCAACTGATGTGTAAACCAATCTCCCTGAGAGAAGACAAATACTTTGTACAAGAACAACAAAAAGCTCTGTGCCAGCCAAGGAAAAGAAGAACGACAAAGAAGATTGAGAGAGATGTATGCCATCTGGAGCTGGACACATACTACTTGTAAATAGCACATGAGAGGGTCACTGAAACTTAAGGCTTACATGACACTGCTGCAGATTCCTCTGATAATTACAACAGTGTTTCCTGAGATCTCAATGAAACCACATGCACACATACGCATGCTCACACATTAAAACATGCAAACACAAATACACATACTTACCATGACAGAGTAGTCATGGAAAACACTTGAGGCATATAGAGAGGCAGAGAAATAAAAAAGGAGATAAAATCAACTGACATCAAAGAAATGTGCTTAAAACTAGACACTGCAAGCTTTTTGCCCTGCAAAGTCGACTATGCGGTGCGCATGTGTACATCAACTCTCTCAGGATGGAAGCAGTATCCTTTGCAACCACTCTGTATTTGCTCACTGCATTTGAAAGACACAGAGAGCTTCATCTCCGCCAGAACCCCAACTGAGGAATGCAGAGAGCACCGGAAAGATGGAGAGATGGGAGGACACCTCACATTCTCCTGAGGATCACAGAAGGGAGAGTCCAGCTGAGCTGGCTTGTGACTCCACTTTCAGTCAGTGGACTCTGATGAAACCTTACAGAATATTAGGACAGTCTCGAGATTTTGATAACACCTTCTCTTCTCCCCCTGCCGCAGCAAAAGCCTGATGCTTTCTGCTTTGAATGTTTGGTAGCAACCAGTCCTTACCTTGAGTTTACAACTGCTCACTTGCTTGTACTTGCCCCAAGCTGCCACAAGCCATCCTCTCCTCCCCCAACTGCCTTTTTCCCCATGGTCAACCATCCCAATGACTGCCTCTTCATGTGATGATGAAGTTTGTGAACTTGTTCTGTTGTTCATTTATTCTCTAAAGAGATTCACAATGACATATGCCTGCATTTTTTCTGTTCTTCTTCGTAGCTTTGACTGCTTTTTGCGTGTCATGCCGACCCCCATTTATCCTCAGACCCTGCCCCTAACCCCCCGCTCAGGATCAATCCTGGGAATGGCCTACTCTGAACATTGTGGTGTGCTGAGAACAGCATGGAGTAATGTGGATGAGGCCTGGGGAAGCCCAGTCAGGGGTCTACACTCTGAACTCTTGTCAGATGTCTCTCTAAGTGCACAATGGTTCAGTGCTTTTAACTTGCGATTACTTACAGTACACAGTTCATTTTCTGTGTGTAGCCACTGATGAGAGGGGACCAGGTGGGATGAAGCGGATTTAAGGAGTGGAGGACTGGGATAAAGTGAGGAGAAAGGTGCCGTGGGCTGGCCCTCCACCTCCATGTACAAGAGAAGAGAGTTGTTCTCCAAATTGATTGTTTAAGATTGTTGAGTCACATATTAGCTTTCATCTACGCTGTAAATGTAGCGTAGACTTTTCATGGATTGTCTCTGCATTAGTAATTAGACCTGCTAAAAAATATGGGCATCTAGGGATTCCCATCCCACAACTATATCCCACCATTCCTCTCTCAGGAGGTTTTGAAAAAGGGGCAAACTCATGCCTCAAGACCTGCTTCTGTTGGTTCCCTTCACCTGCCTGTAACTTGTTGCCACGTCCCCAAAGTTTTGCGGCTCAGTATGACGTCACTCCATTAAGTGGCTGCTGCATGTACTGCTCTAAGGAAACACATACTATATAGAGAAATATATATATAAATAGATAGATGGCTATGATTTTATTCTTTTGTATTATCATTTTTCTTCATTACTCGCACAGGAGATATTTGTATGTACTTCTGTCTGCCAAACATCTATGTACTACAATCTTCACGCTCCACAGATGTTGTATGGCATCCACTAAACCTCTTTAGATATTTGTAAATGCTATAGTGTGATACCTTTCAACGCAAGTTTATTTTTATTTTTTACCAACTATGATTTTTCCTTTTGAAAACAAGCAAAGCAAGAAAAAAAAGAAAAAAAAATCACTCTATGTCCAGCTTTGACATGATGATCTAACTAACACTGTAATATTGTAACTGAAATATGTATGATCCTATGATGAGCTATCACTTACTTCCCTTTCACTCTTAAAAAAATTACTGAAAAAAATGTGTATAAAAAGGTATATGTAGTGTATGCTTGTGTTTAGTGAGCGTTCATGCTGTCATTCTTTCCCAATGTATGGTGGTGAACTATGGTGGAAATGTGCTGTCCTAAATGGACTAGCCCAGATCTGTTGTAAAACCCTTTTTTGTACACCTGCTCATCAACTGTGACAGTGAAGTAGTGAATTTCATTTCTTTTCTGATTTGGTTTATTTTACCTAAATGGATACAGTGGTAGTGTGTTTTGTTTATAAATCACTAATAAAGTTTTCTTTCTTAAAAATAAATGTGAATTTATTGTCTTGTCATTGTGTGTGTGTGTGTGTGTGTGTGTGTGTGTGTTCTATTTACCTCTGAGTTTAAGCTCTCATATCTGTTTCCCCCCAAGATGATATTTGGTTATATATTATGGGAAAAGGGGCTTTATACCCTAATCCTTCATGCAACTTTTTAACTTATATCTATTTATGTATTTTATCCTGGCATGACTGTTTGTGTTTTTAAAGTTGTGTTATGCTGTCAATGCTGAGCTCCTAAACTGCTTTTCATTGTCTGTAAAGCAATGACAAATAAACTATTCTATTCTATTCTATTCTATTCTATTCTATATTGGCTATAACACAAAAAACACCAACTAACTAAAGGGAATCTGCCAGCCTGTCTGCCTTTTTCTTTCTCTGTCATTTGAATTTATTACAATGCAGCAATACAGAGTTCGATATTTTTTTTGTAATTTGTTTAGGTTTTTATTAAAAAGCTAAGGTTTTTCATCTACATTTTGTTTAAATACTGTGTAATGAATAAGAGTATTTTAATTAAAAGACGGCCTTATGTAGTGAAAGCCTTAATTAGAAATCAGTATTAATCTTGTACTTGTTTTACAGAGGAGACTTGTATCTCAGGAGAGTTGGTAAGGGGTCAATGTAACACTCCAGAAGAGTGGGAAATAATGAATCCCTAAGAGGAAGAAAAAGTATGTCTCTTCACATCAGTGAAGGCAGGACTGACAAATTATCGGCTGCTCTCCTCTATCATATATGCTCACATCCCACTTCTTTCTCTGCACTGACAAGAACTCAGAGGAGAGACACAGGCAGAAAGACTTGCCCAGCATTGATGCCTCATTTCTCCTTGTTGAAAGCATAATATACAGTCTATGGTTGAAAGCCATGGTCACAGATTGTGCAAACTGTCCCTTGTGAAAAGAAGCTTTCAGAAACAATATAATTTAATAAAGTGGCTAAGCATATTTATTGTATCCCAGCGGGTGAGTGTAGAAAAAAAGATCACAATAGAGAGACATCAGTCATGCTGGCCTAGATAAGATGCAGCATTGATAATCAATACTTTTATCCAGTCTAGGCAGCCAGCTCAATAATTTCCTAAAGGGTAGTTTAAAGCTCTAAGAACTACAGCATATTTCCCATTTTGTTTGTTTGGAATAAACAAACATTCAGACTTATCCATGGCTGAGTGTTAAATAGATGTGTGTCTTTGATGCTGCTCTTGAAAAATATAAAGTTAATGAAGTCTCCCTGTCTCCAGTTTGGGCTTTTATCTTTCATCTAGAGAGAAGGGGTAGCAGTGACAGGGGCTCAAGAGTTCATGTTTTAAAAAGATTGCTTGTGAAAATGCCACGTCTTTGTTTTATTTTCTCCAAGAGACAGACAAAAACTGTCTCTATGGTTACAGCTATTTGGGGAATAGTCTCTATGGCGACAGCCGTATATACTTAGCAAACAGAGCAGGGTTGAAACAGTGAGGTGTCTATGGGGTCAAGGTGTGTGTGTGTGTGTGTGTGGGGGGGGGGTCCTTTTATATGCCACAGACAGCACAGATGACTGGCTGCTGATTTGATGATGCAATACTACAAACAGTGTCTCCGACTCCTCGCTTACATTTCACTGTTAAGAACAACAGATCCATGGAAGAACCCAACACTTTAACAAAAAACACTAACACCCACACATTTAAAATGCTTACAGTTACATATTCCCATGAGCATTCACAAAACGTGGTCTGGTCTCTCTGAATTTTGGCTCATTTGAGTTATACAAACAAATTAACAAACAAGCAAACCGGCTCAGTGCAGGAAAGTAGCCTGCAGTGTTTGGTCTGCAGAGCAGTGAATCTCTGGCTAATGGATATGGATATATATTATGGCAGAGTGAACAGAGACAGGCAAGCAGAGCAGTGGGCCACTGTACTCACTCTCTTTATAAGATGCTGTGTGAAGTCCACAGAGACAAATGCAAGCCACTTTAAACACAACATAAACATAGACTGCACTATACTGTGCATTGCATCAGTCATACCTTAATGTATGCAATACGAATTGAACTTATTAGGTGAGGAAGGCCAAATAGTGAACTGCAATTGTGAAAAGGGTCTTTAAACACATGATAAAACAGATAAAACATACTGCAGCTGGAAAACATTGGGGCATTGGGGTGCACCAATATGTAGTGTGTATGTGTTTGTCGTTTTGGGTGTGTTGGCTGGTAATGTTTCCAGCTGCAGTGACTCAGCAAAACCAGCATCTTGCTAAGGAAAGCAAATTAAGTGACTTGGAAGCAGCCAGTATGAAGATGGAAAGATTAATGTGCACAATAATTTTGGCCTGTGGCAATGACAGCACTACACATTACACTGCAGAGACACTGTGTGTGTGAAAGAAAGTGAGAATTGAGTAAATTTGTCATGATTAATGATAATTATATGAATTAGCCCAATGGTGGCCTAAATATAAATGTATAAGTAGTATGCAAGTTCACAAAACCTTACTGAAAATACATGATGGCAGCACATTGCCTTTTACAATCATTTCTATCTGCTGCACGTTTTCTATCTGTAGGAGTGCTAAGCAAAAGGCGCCATCTCCTGGCTGAATAACCACAGCACATTTAACCACATGTGGTTTTTTATTATTATTTTGATGTTTTTTAAACTGTCATTAATTGTGAAAATATAATCTTGACTGTCATTATTTCTTGTGACTGAACTGGCTTGATTAATTTCAGGTCACTTCTGCTTTAAAATAGGCTATATTTCCCAAGAGATTACCTTACATTGATAGTTGAATTCAGCTCACAAATGAGTTTCATCATTGTTAATACTTAAATATTGTTGTTTGCCCTGATTCATTTCAATATTTGTTGGTAAACATACTGTATTCATTCAATTGATAACCCAACAATGATGTAGCCTAAAAAGGAAAAAAAAAAGTATTGCAACATAAGCAGCATTTAGATGAAAACATTTTTACAAAAAAAATGAGGCAATCACATTAATAGGCCTATTAGAAATACACATAGGCCAACAAATTGAAGTTTTGTCATACTTCCTACTGTAATTCAGAGCAATAATGCAGAACAATTTAGTTTACCTCTTTTCAAATTGGACAGCTTAGGGTGAGTATGCCTACTTAGTCTTACTGTAAAAACGGCCTGTCTAAATCTAAATCCACCGTTTTTATAGACTGTAAAAATAAGGGCCCGCTACACCTTTTAGTGGCTCAGAAAGCAGTTTTCACAGCTGGTTGATGGTCCTGTTGTATTGTGTCCATGCGCAGCTTGTATTTTGGTTCATGTAGCCAATGTTCAGCAGCGCAACTTACAAAAGGGCTGAATGAAGGTGAATATAGATCATTTGGTGTGGTGAAGTGCAGCAAGTTGGCTATTTAGTTTGAAAAACAGTCGCCTGATAAACTAGCCTACAGTAACCGATGTGATGCTCACAAAACCAAAAGGATTTTATGAGTTAAATAATTCATATAGGAAATAATAGAAAATAACTCATTACGTCGACGTAATAAGTTATTTTCTGTTTTTATTAAAAGAACAAAAGCAAATTCAGGACTGCCACAGCAGCATATATTTTGTTAGATTTTTTCATGTTACCTTGACTATGTCTAAGGGAATTTACAGAAATTTCATTTTAGAAGCAAGTTGGTTTAGAAACAGTTCTAATATCTTTATATATTAAAAAGAAAAAAAGAAAAGAAAAAATGCAGGATTTCAGCAAGCCAAGCGTGAGCTCATGCTATGGTTCTGGATCAACAATAGGAAGACAAATCTCCAGATCCAGTCCAAGAGGAATCCAGCTCACCGCTCAACCTAAAGTCTGGTGAATAATGTAAGACCATTTAAAATGAGTGCTTTAAACTGTGATTATTTAGTCAATCTGATGATGTGGCACTGAGCTGTATTTCATGTTGTGAGACGGCATACAGTAAGGCAAATAAGAGAAAGCTGAATGTCTGGAACGCAGTCAAAGATGACATGCTTAAGGTGTTGTTTGAATGTTCAGCACTTATCACTACCCAGTGTCGAGAACATGCTGATTATAGGTGCTTGGAGTGCAACTCTACTGCAGTCTTTATGAGACTTGTCTGAACAGGACACACAAAAATTCACTGCACCTTCCTGATAAGTGGAATGTAAGAACAATAGTATGCAGGGAGACCAGGGAAAGTTGCAAACAACGTCTGTTACAACGTTCAGTTGTAACGTTGTAACAGGGGATGGTTGTAACACCTCCAATCAGAAACAACCTAGAGTGATGACACCCACTGGCACTGTGCTCATGCTCAGTTAGTTTCCCTCCATTCTTGCTAAAAAAATTCTTGAAACTTCCTGATGGTGTTATTTACAAAAGGTTGTTTTTCAGGTAAAACAAAATACTTTTCTTTCTGATGTACTTTTTTGGATACTGTTATAAGATCAAATGTCTATGAATTCAAAGAAGTATTATTAGAATCACTGTTTTGTAAGCTAAAAATAGAAATGGCTAACGAGTGTCAAACTAGCAGTCAAGCTAGCTCACATGAGATGAAAACATGGTTGGTGATATTGGGATGGTTGTAACGCCCAGTTACAACCGTCCCAGTATCACCAACCAAGTTGCATTTATATTTTAAAAACTAACTAAGGTTAGGGATATAGTTGCAGATATTGGTATTAAAGGGAAACTATGCAGTTTTGGCAATTTCTTTGCTGTTTAATCGCCGGCCCAAAGTTGCATGGCTGTTTTCTGGTTTTCACAGATGCTAGGGGGAAGCGAGACGGCCACCATTCACCCCAGAACAAGTCATATAACCATTCCAATGACTCCGAAGATGTTAAAGGGGAAATCCCTCAATCTTGTGGTTGAGGGTCATACTTAACATATCTAAAACCCATTCAACAACGGATTTCCCCTTTAAGTTAAGGTCAATTAAGCTAAAAAAAACAAAAAAACGGCATAGTTTCCCTTTAATGTGCAAATTAAAAAGTAAAATGTGCACTGTGCATTGCAAATTAAATGTAAAATGTCATCAAATCACATTTTAAGGTAATTATCTTTTTTTATATAAAGATAGTCAGTGGAAACGTGATTGCTTACAGCATGCCAAATATCAGAAAAAGGAAGACAGACAGGGGAGTCCCGTTTCCTGTGCTGGAAAGGGCTTCCGATTAAATCAGACAGGGAAAGTCAGTCAGGGGAGTGGCCAAATCATATGGCATTTGCCATGTGACCGTGCACCGATTCCACAAGAAGAGGAGCCAAGGATCAAAGACATTTCCCAGAGTTGGATACTGGACTCTGAAAAGGGTTTTCTCACTAGAGCAGGAGCTCCTCTTAAGCCTGATGCAGGCAGCTGATTTGTATTATGGGTTGAACCCAAAGGAGGTAGGCTATATGTATTAAGCTAGAGTAGGCTATGCTATGTACATTTGTTGTGTATTAAACTAATACAAAATTTATATAATTTAGGCCCGGAAGTTTGCCTATGATTTGGCAAAGATCTACAGCCTTACAAAATAAAAGCATTACAGAATAAAAGCACTAAATAAAATAATATTTTTCTATAAAGGAATCATCACAGTGCAAAATCCTGAAAAAATTGTGTCCAGAAAGGGAGTCAAGCAAGTAGGTGCAGTCACCACTGCAGAACGGGGTACACTAATTACACTTGCCTGTGCAGTGAATGTCTTGGGGAATTCCATCCCACCAATGTTCATCTTCCCCGGAAAAAAGATCCATCCTTCCTTTACCAGCAATGGCCTTCCTGGCTGTATCGGTACAGCAAATGGATCTGGGTGGATGCAAGGGGAGGACTTTTTGGTCTTCCTCAAGCACTTCCAGACTCACACCAAGTCCTCACTGGAGTCAAAAGTGCTGCTAATTCTGGACAACCATACCTCCCACCTTTCTGTGGAGGGGATTGATTTTTGCAGGAGCCATGGCATCATCTTCCTCTCATTCCCCCCACACTGTTCCCATAAGCTGCAGCCCTTGGATCGCAGTGTAAATGGGCCACTGAAGAGGCTGGTATACAACTGCTGTGACAGCTGGATAAAAGCTCAACCAGGAGCCACAATGACCATTTATGATCTGCCAGGCATTGTGAAGAGTGCCCTTCCCTGTGCTGCATCACCGGCAAATATTAAATCAGGGTTTGCGTGCACTGGAATTTGGCCTTTTTAATAGGAATATTTTCAGTGACAGTGACTTTGCACCATCCCTAGTCACAGACCGCCCACTGCCAGCAGTGACACCAGAGGTTCCATCTTCCTCTACAACTCCATCACCCAATGTGGCAACGGTGGCATCCTCGATGCCACTTAGAACATCACCCCCTGTCACACCATGTGTGGTGTCCGAGCCTGAGCCTGAGCTATCATCCTCTGCTATGGACAAAACTTTTTCACCTGTGTCCATCCGTCCACACCCAAAAGCTGGCCCAAGAAAGCAGACGACAAAGGGCAGGAAAATAATAGAAACCACTGTCCTTACAGATACTCCCGTAAAAAAACAAATGAGGCTGAGAAAAGCAGGTCTGCAGCTAAAAGAAAACTGAATTTCGGCAACAAGAAAAAAAATCCAAACTGAAGAAGCAGAAAATTCAGGACTCATCTGATGATGAAAATGAATTCTGCATTGTGTGCTTGGATAGCTTCTCCTGGCTCCAGTGCTGGTCCTGTAGAGCACAGATGGAAGGGATTTTTACACTTGCCACAACTGTGACTCGGACGAAGCCTACCGAGGCCCCCACCCCCTCTCCCTCTGTTGTTGAGAATTTTTTTATTTTTTTTTATTTAACCTAAAAGGTAAGTCGATTGAGAACAAATTCTCATTTGCAACGATGACCTGTCACATTCACACAGTTACACATTTATACCTGGAAGCTGCCCAGTACAACCACAGTCTGATCTGCTGGCCACTGAGCAGCTCCACTGGAGCCTTGCTCAAGGGCACCTCAGTGGTGGTAATGCAGGAGGGACAAGCTTTTTGATTGATTGAACCGGTGACCTCCCGGTCACAAGCTCGCTTCTTTAACCTTTAGGCCACCACTGCCGAATGTGTGATTTCATGTTTAAACATTTTTGAGGTGTTCTACCCAATAAATATTTTTCCTGCATTATAATTTGACGGCTTTACCTCCTTTTTGTCATGTAGTATGAAAAAAAAAAGGTAATCATTACTTAAAAACATGAACTGATTAGTCATAATAACATGACTGATGCATAATATTTTCCATTTTGAGTATATGATTGATTCATTATTTATATTTTAGACATGTTAAAACCGTCCCTGACATGTCTTACAACCGTCCCTGTACACTGGGACGGTTGTAACAGTGGAGAGACTGTATTAAAATCAATTTTGCAACCTGTACATATTTCCTAAAACCACTTAAATACATTGTTTCAGCAGTTGACAGATTGAAGTTTATTATATAACAAATTGGTTATTCCAGTGTAAATGGTTTTTGATGTATTGCTAAAAATTGCACAAAAGTGTTACAACTGTCCTGGTCTCCCCCATTCGTATATCAGACTCAGTCATTTTAAATAGATTTATTAGATTCTTCTAAATGTTTTAGCACTATGTAGTATTAATTGTTGGAGTCTTCTTGAGAGTATTGTTTTAAAAACTGTTAGAGCTAGCAATCTTTCTTACAGAATGCCATCCGCCACGACACCCATGCTGTGTACCTAAAGGACATGAATGTCATTTTCAACACAGGTTTATCGTTTTACATTGACATTTTTTTTATGTAATATATTTTCTTGACAGGTTAAGTAAATACTGTAATGTGGTGCAATGATTTCCTATAAGGAATCCATTGAATTTGTAATGCATTTATCGTTATTCCAAAAATAAACATTAGGTTATATGTTACATTAGGTTATAGTATATAACACAATCAATTTATTTTGAGTCCAAGTTTTTAAGATTTCCCTTATTCATTTGGCAGGACTGCTCTGCACTGTCGTGTGTGTGTGTGTGTGTGTGTGTGTGTGTGTGTGTGTGTGTGTGTGTGTGTGAAGCCTGCAAACAGTTCAGTTCTTATGTTTATATGGAAGTGGAAATTAACTACTGCATATGATTACACACCTTCTTCATTAAATGTAATATATCATCACAACTAAAAGTAAACATTTAACGAACCATCTAGCATTATACAGTTGCATGCAAAATTATTATTGATCTGTTTTTGTAATTACAATAACTTCTTAGTGAAGGCCTTTGTACAAACAGTAATGTTTTCAGTGACTGCTGTTTATACTGTAGTTTTACACACTCAACAGAGCCCTGTTGGGAGAATCACTATCCCAGTTTAGGCATCACCACTTCTGACATAGACGTTTAGTAGATTGACATAGACTCACAGTTAGATTATGGACATGGTCCAAAGGTGGGTTCTTGTTCCATCTTAGTTCTTGTTTGATTACTCATAAATTGCAGTTTCCATGAAATTATGGAATTGAATTGATATCTGGAAAATCAGTTAATTATTGTATAAAGTATTGTAATAAAATAATAGTAATAGTATACCAGGTGCTTTGCATTTATGAAGGCTGTGTGAATATGTGTATCTATTATTTATTCCCTGGTTGCTTCTGGCCTGAACTCTTTTTTTGTAGCACCAGATACACAACCATAATTACTCTGAATGTTTGTTTCCAAGGCAGATGGAGATATGATAGTGACACTTGATGCCAACTTTGGCTTATGAGGAAGCAAAGCTCAGGAACGAGTGTGGTTGAGCCGTTACATGGGACGTGCATGTTTGTTGCTAAAAAAGATGCACATGGATACCTGCTATCACATCCTGACGCCGTAGTAGTAGCAGAATACTTTATTAGGACTGAGAAAACCGAGTCCATGAAATGTTAGATTTAACTCATAGAAAAAGACCATTATTCCATGAACATTTTGTGAGGGAGTGAAAATTAAGATCCAACTTTCAAATAAACTAAATAATGGATTTCTTTGCATGTCTGTTTACTAACTTTGCTTCAGATGGGCAGGGCATTGCCATCAGACTGTCCAATCAACTAGTGAACTGCAACAAGATAAAGTAATAAAGGAATACAACAGCATTCAGTGGCCACCGCTGTGAGCATCTTTCCAGCAACAACCGATGTTCAGGAAACATGATCCCTCTTGGCTTGTCTACATCTGCTTTGATGAGACTGTAAGTCTAACTGTAGTAACTACACTGCAATCATTCTACTAACCACCTGGCAATAACCTGTCAATCATTTTAGAAACAACCTGGTACCTGGGTTGCCTGGTAACTTGGCATAGCAGTCTGTTTTCTTTTGTCACCTTCCAGATGGATGAAGATGAAGTTTCAAAGAGTCTGAAAAGGTGAGGGATTGATGCCTTAGGTATGAACACTACAAAATCAGGCTATTTAGGTAATACAGAAATTATTTATTTAAATGCTGTGAGGATCGTGTTGATGCTGTGGTGCTGATAAGTTGATTAGTCTTGCAACAAAGTTCATGTTTGTTTTTCTTGAACTGTGTACTGTCCTGCTGATCTAAATCTAAACTTGCTCTTTTTGGACAATATAGAAGTTGTTGTTCAGTGACTTTCTAAAGTTTGCAGTACTCAAGGTATAGCCAGCTTTGGTGTTATGAGGAACCCTACAATTTACACTGACCATATTATTGTATCTTTACACCATTTATATGTAAAAAAAAAACCAAACAAACAGAAGACACATTTGTAAAAGAGGGCCTGCCTTATATATGTTTTCATGTGTAAATGAAGGTTACTGTAATGATTGGGATCGGCTGGCTGTGAGTTTTCTGTTTGGTTTTCTATTTTCTGTTTCGTTTCCTATTTTGTTTTTCCACTGTGCCTCCTGTCTGTTTCTCTGTTGGCCCTGCCTCTCTCTGTGTCTCGCTTGTTTTTCCCCTTCCCCCTTGCCTGCACCAGCCAGCTGATGACGCACACCTGCTCGTCATCCCACCTTCACCTCTCCCAACGTCAATCAAGACCAGTACTAAAACCCCGGATCTACTCACCATCTTCGCTTGATCGTTGTTTCAGCCACCCTGGTGATGCATGCTACAAGCTCTCAGAAACCTTTGTACTTACCTGTGTCCTCCGTTGTTGTCTCACCCTGTTCTCTGTGTTTATTCCTTGCAGTCATCACCTTCACCGTTTCCCTGTCTCCAGTCAGCTGGCTTCACCATGCGGTCCCCTCCTCGCGGCTCCATCCTGCCTCCGCTCCCGCTTCCAGCCTTCCCTCTTCATTGTCTCTGCCTCCCCAAACTCAAGTGCCTCCTCCCCAGACTTCTTGGCCCCAGTTTCCCCACTCCCCTGGAGCTCCCTCTCCTTCCCTATCCCAGCCCTCGTGTCCTCGCTCCAGTCTCTGGCGTCCATCTCCCCACACCCCCGCTCCTGCTCCCCTGTGCATTATCCCAATAAATCCTTTTTCCTCTGAGCTTTGCATTTGGGCCCGTTCTGTCCTGTCCGTAACAATTATTGCAACAATACACCTGATTTTGTTATGTAAAAATGAAAAGAACCACACAGGTGTATTGACTCTACAATATAGCTGTCCCGCAATAAGTTGTAGCCATGTATTTAGCCATTGTCACAGCAGCTATTCACATCACACTTGATCAATTATTATTATTATAACAAATAAATTACTTATTATACAAAATATTTAGTAGATATATATTTTATTATAACAAGTAAATTACTTATTATACAATATATTTAGTAGATATATCTTTTTCCGACCATATTTACAACCCTACTTTGCAGAACGGAAGAACTACAACTGTTGTGCTGATTTGTATGAAGCTGCATGGTGCGGCTTAAGAGAACACTGAGGAGTCTAAGGGGATGGCAACACATTATATCAGATTTTAAATATTTAATTATTAAATGGGTGAATTTTAACGATATTTTAACCACCTTTGATAGGGCCCCCAGTTGTTGACTATACTCACATGATAGCTGAGGTCAAGAGCGCTCTATAACATTTCCCATGTATGTAGCCCCTTTTGTTGCTTCATTAAGAACTTCAAACATGCACCAAGGTTCAATGGTCAGTATTTCAAAGCAGTAGCCATGAAGAATGTTCATACTCTCCAGGTCGAGACCTTTCCAATGACGTATTTTGTTTAGCTCTACAACAGAAGTTTTATTTTTCAAATTTTTATGGACACAAGCTATCCCAGGCCTAGTTTCAGAAAGTACTTTGAATGCCCAATATTCAAAATGAAGCTTTTTGGGTAACACTTTACTTGACAGTATCGACATAATTGTGACATGACACTGTCATGAACGCGTCATAAATGTTATAAACAAGTCATAAACGTTTATGACTTCTGTCATTAAGTGTCATTCGGTTTTTGTCATGACAACTTGACATTGTTTGGGTTGTCTTGATTATGACAAGTTGACATTAATCAAAGTGTCATTACCAGAAGTTGTCTTGGACATGACAAGTTGACATTAAATTTGTTTGGGATGTCTTTGTAATGACAACTTGACATTAACCAGGATGACATTACCAGAGGATGTATTTGTCATGAAAACTTGACATAAACAGAAAATTCACCTCTTTTTGTATTCATGACATGTTGACATAATGATTATTAAAATTAGATGTGCAAGGTTAGAGACCAATTCAAGCACTTGGTCAGATAGATGTGTGACAGGATATTTCACAAAACTGGCTGTTATGGCACTATTATGACAGTGTAATGGATAGATTCTTAGACCTCATGTAAAGTGGTACCATTCTGATTTGTCATTAAGATATCATGAAGGATAAGACGTCTTAAGAAGTGCCATCGCACATAAAATTACCTTCCTAACACATTATCATGTGATGTAAAATTTTTTGTTGACAGTAGTGTTATGTAGTTGATACCAGTGTGAATTTGGACCAGAACCAGAAGAAAACTAGATTGTTAAGAGCCAGAGAATTGAACATCAATAAAGAGACTAGAAAACCAAGATAAAGTTTGAGAAGTGTATTAATATACACAGAAATATGGCATACATACTGATAAACACAGGTATGAAAAATAACAACTGAAATAATAAAGTGCGCACATAAAAGAAACCCTTTTCAGTTATATGAGCTCAATTGTTCTTTGATGACAAGAGTTTAGAGATGTTCAACGTTGGGGCCCATATGAGTTTGGTTTCTGTTTGTCCTACCACCATGAAGAATGAATCAAGGGAAATCCGTCTACGTTCAGAGTCTCGATCCTGTAGCTTGCCATCCAGCCATCTGATCTGGAAATCTCTAAACCCTGGAAGTCTCTGGGATCTGAAGAGTCGATGTGATTCAATATCCCTCTGTGGACTGGACCTCCCCTGCGTAGCGTTTCTCAAATCTCCACCTCCTCCACCTGTAGATAAGGCCAAATAATTTCTCTCAATTACTATTCAGTAATAAAATCAACTGCTTAGGCTACAATTAAAATAAAATGAGGTGATATTTCAGTTGTACAACCGTTCTTAAAATTCTTCTCTTAGGTATCAAAAGTATATAAATCCCTTTCATGTACCAAAAGCACATTTATATTAATAGGCAACCTTTATACAAAAAATACATTTCTAATTCAAGTTGTATGGAGCCTTAGTAACATTAACACTATCCTAAATATAATTGCATAAATTGCATGTTAACATCTCTCAAACTGTATTATTTTCCCATAACTTAAGCTACAGTGTTGTAATCTAGAGGCATTAAGACATGCGTGCTTATTTATCTCTCCCTGCACCGGTAACAGTAGAAAGAATGCACTAAAAATTAGCCTAACTTATTATTTAAGTTACTTCACCATAAACTCCAGTTAAACAATTAAACTCACAATTTGTACTAACATTCATTCAACAAAATACCCACATCTAGCAATAGCATTGAAAATCAACATTACTTTCCATAACCCAATAGACAGAATCATTAGCCTTTTCCCAGGCAATATACAGTACTCCGCTAGCCTTTTGTGGCTAATTACCCTATTAGCACATGAATACAGCACCTTAGCTAACCCGTTAGCTTTGCGCACCGATTAGCATGGATGCTAGCGAACTCAAGGCCTAGCCTAGTGCTAAGGAGTGACTCACCATTTTAACGGAATTCACTGCCTTTAACTCCGTGACGACAGTTGATTCAGGCACAGCTCTCTTTCGCTCTATTTACAACAAGGTATAGCCAGTATTAGACAGTATTTAGTATGTAGAATTGATTTATTTCACTAACTGTCGTTCTTTTTATCTTACTGAGTGAATAATGGCAGCCTCCTACGTTCCGATGCAGGCGCCAAAAGGCACGTGAGGAGACGTAAATCTAGCGATCTAACGTAGCCTATTTGATAGCTGATTGGTCAGCTCACGGACCCAAGTTCACCTATTGGCTTATTTACAAGTCCATCAAAGCTAACACAAAAATAAGTGAAAGTTAAATCATTTTCCACTATTTTCTCCCATAGCTTTTACCAGCTGCTTTTGACCACATTTTAATAACTTGAAAAAGAAAAGGAATGTCTCAAAATAAAATAAAATAACATAGGAGTGTCACTATTAAGCCTGGGCTACACATGACAACCAGTTTTGTGAAATATCCTGTCACACATCTATCTGACCAAGTGCTAGAATTGGTCTCCAACCTTGCACATCTAATTATAATAATCATTATGTCAACATGTCATGAATACAAAAAGAGGTGGATTTTCTGTTTATGTCAAGTTGTCATGACAAAGACATCCTCTGGTAATGTCATCCTGTTTAATGTCAAGTTGTCTTAATAAGGACACTCCAAAGAAATTGAATGTCAAGTTGTCATGACAAATACATCTTCTGGTAATGTCATCGTGGTTAATGTCAAGTTGTCACTACTAAGACATCCCAAACAAATGTAATGTCAACTTGTCATAACCAAGACAACTTCTGGTAATGTCACTTTGATTAATGTCAAGTTGTCATAATCAAGACAACCCAAAAAATGTCAAGTTGTCATGACAAAAACCGAATGACACTTAATGACAGAAGTCATAAACGTTTAATTATGACTTGTTTATATGACACATTCATGACAGTGTCATGTCACAATTATGTCGAATGTTACCGCTTTTTGTTTGTTAGTTTTTGCTTTTTTAAGTGGAAATAGTGACCAAAATGAGTCAATTTCAGAGATTACAATACTGCTGTGCTGACAATTTAGGACACACATATTACCCAAAAGTAATTTTAACAATGGTGCAGGTTCTTATTACATACATTTAAATGTTATATTTACTACTAATTATGAATCTAAAAATAAACATAATAATAAGAATACATATAACGTTGTTGTAAAGGTCAATGTTAATCCCGAATATAACTATACATATGATGTAGCTAAATCCAAAGCATAAACGTGGCACTTAAATAGCTATTTAAACCATTGATTTAAACCTGATTTAAACGTTCAAATAGTTGTTTAGTGGAAGTAATTAAGGTCAAGTTCCGGTCCGTCACACAAAAGAGTCCATTTATTAAATGAATGAAGCGCGCTAACGCTGTTTGGCTGTGCTCGCCTCTTTTTTCAACTTCAAAGTTGTAACAATCGATTCGTTGGTTCAGTATTAATCGGTAAACTTATTCTTTATCAAGCTTACAAACTAATCAATAAAATAGAAAAAAAAAAAAAAAAAAGACCAGTGTATAAAAGGAAGAGAGGGAAGCGGATGTTAACCATTACCTTAATAACTTCAAAGTTAAGCGTTAAAGCTTCAGTACTAGCTAGCTAACTTTGCTTATAGTCACAAGATTCAACATAATAGCTGCTTTGTTTTGTCTGGCTTTACAAACGCCAACTGGCTGGATAAGTTCCCGGGACTCCACCACCGTGTCACCTAGTAAGTAGCTAGCTAAAAATATTTAAATTTCGTTGTATTTTAATATTCCCCAGAAAGTTGGGAAGCCTTGGGGCTTTATTTCCGGATGTATATAGCTATGACTTATTTATTTTGTGCCGCAAAAATACTCTAACGTAGAAATAACGCAGAAAGCATAGTAACACCTGGTGGCTGGTAGCTCTTCAAGACTGGGGTCGAAGCACTACAACACCTGGTTTATTTGAATGGTTTTAGTCTCATTTGTGTGCAACAAAAGTTCAGCAAGCCTGCGTGTTGTTAATATCAAATCTGTAATGGGCTACTTTTTAAGTAAGCGCTGCATTAAATGTTGTAGTTACTGTGTAGTTAAGTTATAGTAAAATAATGATTTAATGCATTGTTCAAAAAGCCTACCCTTTCAAATATGTACCTTATTGGTCACAACGGTGTAGTTTAGGCCCATTATCCACTGTGGGCTCATGCATTTAACTTGGCTGGTTTTTGTATCATTTCATATGAGTCGCAATGTGATTGGATGATGAATTTAGTAGTTTTTTTATTACATTAGGCTTATTACGTGGTAGGCTATCAAGTGGAAATATTCTCATACCTATGATTATGTATTTCTAGTGTACATCGCCATATTTCTGGCTATTTCTCAATTATTGTCATCTCTTCGTATCCCACTAATGTACCTATCACATAGTTTAGCTGCAAAACAGTCCAACTAAATGGAGCGCTACTGAGACACAAGTGCGTTTGAAGCTTCTGTCGTCGTCGGTCACGTGGTATTCTGTATTTGACACAAGCTCCGACGTGTATTGAACCACTGCGCTTTACAGGTGTGAAACAAGTTTCGTTATCATTAGCCAATCTTTAATGTGTCAGAAAATAACAACTTTTGTCAGTGACTTTGAAAGTGTGCTGTATCAAAGAAGGAGAGGCACGTTAAAAACCTATGCTAAAAATGGTGAATATTTGATCCTGACAGCATGGTGCCTCACAATAAAAAATTGTTTGCTCAATAACCGTTTTACTATTCGTGTAGAAAACATAGCCTTTTGAAGTTCAGTTAGCCTAACCCTTTTCCACCCTTCATAACTGGATACTTGTAACAGTATCGACATAATTTGTCTGGTGAATTTAATCCTATAAATTTGTATGTTAAATTAAAATCTTTATTTATTTAATTATCCAGTTTTTGATTACAATACCAATACAGCATACAAACTGCACAATCCTTCAGTAGAAAGTACAGTATACTAAACTAAATCTGATGGTGTTGTATTCTCTCCTCAGTTTTCAGTAGATCCTGAGAGAAAACCCTTGCTTGTGGATAATGCCGGACACACCTGAAGAACATTCTGCTAATCTTCCAGAACTACTGTACTGGTGAGTAAATTAAGTTGAACTTTCTTATGCAACAACTAAGATGTTGACAAATTTGAATTATTTTTATATTTAATTACCTAAGCACTGACTCAGTTGTGCTAATATGGCAATATGTGTTGCTTTCCATGGTGCTGAAACAGTGTAGGTCTCTCTGTTTTAGTCAATTTTGTGTGGTTGTTGACGGTCTTACTGCCTTAATTGTCTGTGTGGCTTTACCGTACATTTTTGGCCACACATATTTCCAAAGATGTGTTGAGGATATGTATGAATTATTAATTGTAACAAATCGTTTGTCACCTATCATTCTATGACTGCTAGGGTCCCACCCTGACTGGAGACAAAATGGTACCTCAAAAGAAGTCATGTAGTTTTGTAGAACAAGCCCTCCCATGCCATATGTTTTCTCTGTCCATGGCACTGAAACAACTAGCGCAACTGGAAACTTATTTATCTCTTGTATGTATTTTTCTACTAGTACTACTACTACTACTATTACTACTACTACTACTACAACTATGACTACTACTACTTAGTAGTGAATATTTTGTAACACGATAAAAGAGCTTAAAATGAGCTACACCTAATTAGCATAGCCTACATGTGCAGCATTTCATTTAAAAATATGTCTTCCTAATAAGTTATAACAATTAATGAAAATTTGTAGCAAGCAAAATTTTAACACATTCTGTTTGTGAGTATTTATTTTGTATTTATTCAGTTTATTTTCTCAGGGACAGTGCATAAACATGACTGTAAAGATGCCAGATTTAGCCAGGAGGCTAGTTTTCACCTGTAGGCAGGTGTGAAATTGGCAGCCTAAAGTCAAGGAACATGTTCAAAACGATGAAAAATATATCAGTTTCAGTACATGTAGATTAGATGGAAGGTCATAAAGATAATAAAGCTATTTACAACTTACAAACTGTGTACTGGCATTATTGTATAGTTATATATAGTCTAGTCTTTATTAATTAAGGAGTGGCTGATGTTTCTCCATGGTGCTGAAAGAACATTTATATAATGTTTTACTCGTGCAAATCGATTTTTTACGTTTTAAGTTTTATTTTATTTTTAGGTTTTTGTCTAGAAGTAAATACAAGTTGACCAATAACATAATAAAAGTATATATTTAATAAAGTGTTTTCCAATCAGCTGTTTTTTTAAATCGTTGAACAGTATACATTACACTGTGGAATTTATGTTATGTGGAAAAAAGTTCGGGTCAGTGGGTGAAGATACGGCTTTGTCGAGAATATTTCAGGCAGGTGCAAGAAGTAAAAAGCAACTCATGGTGTCGCTGTAGACTTGCACACAAGGAGCACAGACATCTCCACCCACTGTTACTGCATTACAATCGGTTGTAATTTCTCAGTACAATACCTTTATCCCCGACTGTTTATCATCGCCTTTGCTGTTGTAAAATGTTGGATCAGTGACTGTTTTGGAATTACATTTTGTGTACGTAGGCCTACAGTAATTTTCACAAGCCATGGACATGCTTTTTCCGAGGATGGCAGACAAAGGATTTGAATCGCTTCGTCTGATCTTGTGCTTTGCTTCCTTTATTGTAACGCTGCACCTCGTTCATGGAGACCTGAGTTATTCTATTCCAGAAGAGATGAAACGCGACTCTGTTATTGGAAATCTAGCCAAAGATCTCGGTTTTGATCTGAGGACCTTATCTTCCCGAAATGCCCGTGTTGATTTTGAGGGGACTCGTAAACGGTACTGTGATATTAATCTGAGTACTGGAGAGTTGGTCACATCGGAGAGAATGGACAGAGAAAGCCTTTGTGGCAAGAAACCCTCGTGTGTTGTGAAAGTAGATCTAGTGTTAGAAAATCCTCTGGAGCTTCATCGACTAAGTCTTCATGTTCAAGATGTAAACGACAACTCGCCAAAATTCAGAGAAAATTTGATTGAAATGGAAATAAGCGAGTCAGCCGACAAGGGTAACCGCTTCTCTATCGAGGAGGCCCATGACGCAGATATAGGTCAAAATGCTGTTCAAAGGTACAGCTTACAAAAGAACGACAACTTTATTCTCGCTGTTGACAGCAACAAGGTTGAACTCGTGCTAGAGAATACACTGGATCGAGAAAGGCAAAACGAGATTAAGTTGCTTCTCACAGCTCTAGATGGTGGCTCTCCTCAGAGATCAGGTACTGTAGTCATACACGTCACTGTACTGGATGCTAATGATAACGCCCCAGTGTTTAGCCAGGCCGTTTATAAAGCCAGTCTGCCTGAGAACTCTCCTCCAGATACCATAGTGATTAATGTTAGTGCTACTGACGCAGATGAAGGAGTGAATGGAGATGTGACATATCAGTTTGGTCACGTAGCAGATGATGATGGTAATGTATTTTCTATTGATCCTAAAACTGGAGAAATTAGAGTAACTGGAGTGATTGACTTTGAAGAAAGGAGTTCTTTTGAAATGAGAGTGCAAGCCAAAGACGGTTTAGGGTTAACCTCGTATGCCAAAGTAATAATAGATGTTACTGATATGAATGATAATGCTCCAGTTATATACCTGAAATCGCTAACTAATCCCATACCTGAGAACGTGTCACCTGGTACAGAGGTGGGCATCATTAACGTGCAGGATAGAGACTCTGAGAATAACAGACAGGTCCGCTGCTCCATTCAGCAAGGCGTCCCTTTTAAGTTGGTTCCTTCTATTAAAAACTATTATTCTCTGGTGACCACAGGCCAACTGGACCGTGAACTAGTGTCTGATTACAACATTACAATCACTGCCACTGACGAGGGCTCTCCACCTCTGTCCTCCTCTAAAACTGTTCAGTTATCTGTAGCAGACATCAACGACAACCCACCTGTGTTTGAGGAACAGTCCTACAGCGCATATGTGACTGAAAATAACAAACCTGGCTCCACTTTATGTTCCGTTACTGCTCGAGACCCCGACTGGAGACAAAACGGTACAGTGATTTATTCTCTGTTACCCGGTGAGGTGAACGGTGCCCCGGTGTCCTCCTATCTATCTGTTAACGGAGACACTGGGGCGATCCACGCTGTGAGGTCGTTTGATTATGAACAGTTCAGGAGTTTTAAATTCCACGTGATGGCCAGAGACAACGGTTCTCCTCCGCTCAGCAGCAACGTGACCGTCAGTGTCTTCATATCGGATGTGAATGACAACTCTCCTCAGATACTGTACCCCGCCCCGGAGGGCAACTCCTTCATGACCGAGCTGGTCCCCAAAGCTGCACACGGAGGCTCTCTGGTGTCCAAAGTGATAGCGGTGGACGCGGACTCCGGACAGAACGCCTGGCTGTCCTATCATATAGTCAAATCCACTGATCCGGGACTTTTCACTATTGGTCTCCACAGCGGAGAGATCAGGACACAGCGGGACATTTCTGAGTCTGACAGCATGAAACAGAACCTTATTGTGGCAGTGAAAGATAACGGACAGCCCTCTCTCTCTGCCACCTGTTCCATGTATTTACTTATTTCTGATAACTTGGCTGAGGTGCCGGAACTGAAGGATATTTCATATGATGAGAAGAACTCCAAACTGACCTCTTATCTGATCATCGCGCTGGTGTCTGTGTCCACCTTTTTTCTGACCTTCATTATCATCATCCTGGGTGTGAGGTTTTGTCGCAGGAGAAAGCCCAGACTGTTGTTTGATGGAGCAGTTGCCATCCCCAGCGCTTATCTCCCTCCTAATTACGCAGATGTTGACGGCACAGGAACTTTACGCAGCGCTTACAATTATGACGCCTACCTGACAACAGGTTCTAGAACCAGTGACTTTAAGTTTGTGACGTCTTACAATGACAACACACTGCCTGCTGACCAGACTCTGAGGAAAAGTCCATCAGACTTTGCTGACCCATTTGAAGATTTAGAGCCGTCTGTAGAGGTAGGAACCTTCCAAAGTGCTTCACTGCTCACAATGCGTTTTTGACTGGTTTATTGAGTTATTTTGGTCTATGTTAGGCATCATTTTATGTCTCTGCAATTTAATAATGATTGTGCGGTTGTTTAAGTGAAGTGTTTTCATAGTGGATGAAAACTTTGGTTGTCTGGTCACTGCTTAATTCATAAATTACGTCAGTAATTTTTTACATATTTTTCCTGGTGTCCTTCAAAACCATGGGACTCCTCACTTAGTGTCTATTTGTGAAACTTGTTCTGTTGTTCTTGTCAACAAATAGTGTCAGTGCTATTTAAAAAGATTCTTTTCAGGTCCTTTCTCTCTGTAAGATACACTTTGGTAATGATTCGTTAAAAAAAATAATTGGTCTGAAAGTTTATTTCAGTTCGTTGGTTTCATTAAGCTGCTATTTGTGTATTATATTTATTATATGGGACTAATTTGGTATTTTAGTTAAAATCATTCCAAGGAAGGAGGTGTTTCATTCTGATATTAGCCAGCAGGTAACCTGGGCCTCGTGGAAAATATTGTTACAAGAACATTTTTACCAGCAAACTGTAGTTATGAGTGAAGCTGTTTTCTTTTTTTTAAATTAAGCATGTTGCCGTGGCTCTCGCGAGTCTTTACTTTTACATTGTACCGCTGAAAAACTTTTTTTTTTCCAGTGTTCACCAAGCGATGGAAACGCTGATGGGGCGCTAGCTAACGGTTTAGGTGTAATGATAATTTGTTGTTTAGTTTTATGAATTTGTATTTTACACACATTATTACAGGCTTAAAAACTCTGTCCAAGAGAAACAAGTAGTGTTATACAATATATCCTTGTACCAGCAACCCTGCCAAACCTCACGGGATCTCAGACGCTCAGACACAACAGCACATGGAGATGTCATCTTTTCCTCAGCCATGATGATGCCTGACTGTTAATAATAATAATTATAATAAGGATAATAGCTAATTATAAATACATTTTTATGCAATGACAATTTCAGATTTTGGTTTTTGCGTGATTTCCTCCGCTCATTGGCTTGATTTGGAGCGCTCAATCACAGTTTTATACCACAATAATACGTTAGCGCTTTTGAATGTTATAATGTAATAAAAGTTTTTTGCTGGCTTTCTCTTTCGGATGCTCAATCAGAAATATTTCTTTATATCTGCATTTCATTTAAACGTGAGTGAATATAATATTAATGTGGTTTGAGACTCAGTGAGGAATACTTCATGACTTATATTAGTGTGAAGATAAAAAAGTGACTCATGGTGTCGCTGTTGGCTGGCAGATAATAGACTCCCTCCACTCCACCCACTACTACATAGATATCAGCTGCAGATTTTCCAGAGAAGCGGTTACATTTCCGAACATATTCTTTCTTATACCTTGCTGTGAAGTGTTAAAATATTTGGTGATTTCGGACAGCTTTTATTTTTTCGCACTGGAAAGTAGAAGTTGTACAAGCTGAGGACGCCTTTTTGTGTCAGGATGGGAGACAAAGGATTTCCATCGCTTCGTCTGATCTTGTGCTTTGCTTCCTTTATTGTAACGCTGCACCTCGTTCATGGAGACCTGAGTTATTCTGTCCCAGAAGAGATGAAACGCGACTCTGTTATTGGAAATCTAGCCAAAGATCTCGGTCTTGATCTGAGGACCTTATCTTCCCGAAAGGCCCGTGTTGATTTTGAGGGGACTCGTAAACGGTACTGTGATATTAATCTGAGTACTGGAGAGTTGGTCACATCGGAGAGAATGGACAGAGAAAGCCTTTGTGGCAAGAAACCCTCGTGTGTTGTGAAAGTAGATCTAGTGTTAGAAAATCCTCTGGAGCTTCATCGACTAAGTCTTCATGTTCAAGATGTAAACGACAACTCGCCGCAATTCAATGACAATTTGATTAAAATGGAAATAAGGGAGTCAGCCGACAAGGGTAACCGCTTCTCTATCGAGGAGGCCCATGACGCAGATATAGGTCAAAATGCTGTTCAAAGGTACAGCCTACAAAAGAACGACAACTTTATTCTCGCTGTTGACAGCAACAAGGTTGAACTCGTACTAGATAACAAACTGGATCGAGAGAAACAAAGTGAGATTAATTTGCTTCTCACAGCTCTAGATGGTGGCTCTCCTCAGAGATCAGGTACTGTAGTCATACACGTCACTGTACTGGATGCTAATGATAACGCCCCAGTGTTTAGCCAGGCCGTTTATAAAGCCAGTCTGCCTGAAAACTCTCCTCCAGATACCATAGTGATTAATGTTAGTGCTACTGACGCAGATGAAGGAGTGAATGGAGATGTGACATATCAGTTTGGTCACGTATCTGAGGATGATATAAATATTTTCTCAATTGATTCTAAAACGGGACAAATTAGAGTAAGTGGAGTGATTGACTTTGAAGAAAGGAGTTCTTTTGAAATGAGAGTGAAAGCTAAAGACGGTTTAGGGTTAACCTCGTATGCCAAAGTAATAATAGATGTTACTGATATGAATGATAATGCTCCAGTTATATACCTGAAATCGCTGACTAACCTCATACCTGAGAACGTGTCACCTGGTACAGAGGTGGGCATCATTAACGTGCAGGATAGAGACTCTGAGAATAACGGACAGGTCCGCTGCTCCATTCAGCAAGGCGTCCCTTTTAAGTTGGTCCCTTCTATTAAAAACTATTATTCTGTGGTGACCACAGGCCAACTGGACCGTGAACTAGTGTCTGATTACAACATTACAATCACTGCCACTGACGAGGGCTCTCCACCTCTGTCCTCCTCTAAAACTGTTCAGTTATCTGTAGCAGACATCAACGACAACCCACCTGTGTTTGAGGAACAGTCCTACAGCGCATATGTGACTGAAAATAACAAACCTGGCTCCACTTTATGTTCCGTTACTGCTCGAGACCCCGACTGGAGACAAAACGGTACAGTGATTTATTCTCTGTTACCCGGTGAGGTGAACGGTGCCCCGGTGTCCTCCTATCTATCTGTTAACGGAGACACGGGGGTGATCCACGCTGTGAGGTCGTTTGATTATGAACAGTTCAGGAGTTTTAAAGTCCACGTGATGGCCAGAGACAACGGTTCTCCTCCGCTCAGCAGCAACGTGACCGTCAGTGTCTTCATATCGGATGTGAATGACAACTCTCCTCAGATACTGTACCCCCGCCCGGGAGGGCAAGGCTCCTTCATGACCGAGCTGGTCCCCAAAGCTGCACACGGAGGCTCTCTGGTGTCCAAAGTGATAGCGGTGGACGCGGACTCCGGACAGAACGCCTGGCTGTCCTATCATATAGTCAAATCCACTGATCCGGGACTTTTCACTATTGGTCTCCACAGCGGAGAGATCAGGACACAGCGGGACATTTCTGAGTCTGACAGCATGAAACAGAACCTTATTGTGGCAGTGAAAGATAACGGACAGCCCTCTCTCTCTGCCACCTGTTCCATGTATTTACTTATTTCTGATAACTTGGCTGAGGTGCCGGAACTGAAGGATATTTCTTATGATGAGAAGAACTCCAAACTGACCTCTTATCTGATCATCGCGCTGGTGTCTGTGTCCACCTTTTTTTGACCTTCATTATCATCATCCTGGGTGTGAGGTTTTGTCGCAGGAGAAAGCCCAGACTGTTGTTTGATGGAGCAGTTGCCATCCCCAGCGCTTATCTCCCTCCTAATTACGCAGATGTTGACGGCACAGGAACTTTACGCAGCGCTTACAATTATGACGCCTACCTGACAACAGGTTCTAGAACCAGTGACTTTAAGTTCGTTACGTCTTACAATGACAACACACTGCCTGCTGACCAGACTCTGAGGAAAAGTCCATCAGACTTTGCTGACCCGTTTGAAGATTTAGAGCCGTCTGTAGAGGTAGGAACCGTTCAAAGTGCTTCACTGCTCACAATGCGTTTTTGACTGGTTTATTGAGTTTTTTTTGTCTGTCTGCCAGCATGTGTTCATACCTCCAACAATGATTGTGTGGTTGTTGAAGCATATTTCTTTTGCATCATGGACGTTTTTTCTCCGTTTGCTTAGTAAATTACGTCAGAAAAAGATTACATATTTGTGTCTGTTGTCCTTCAAAACCATGGCATTACACTTTGTGTCTGTGGGAAGTGTTTCTCCGTCCTTTGCCACACTCTCAGAAAGCTAAACTTTGAATGTGATTAATTGATGAAATAGTTGTAATATGTAATTCAGTTCATTGGTTTTATTGTGTTGCTGTTCGTGGATTATGTTAAATGAGACTAATTCGCTATTTAGAATAACACAATCATCCCCCACCAGGAAGTTACTTCAACTCGATATTTGCCAGCAGACAACCTGGGCCTCGTGAAAAAAATGGATAGTTACAAAAATACTATACCAGCAAAATGTAGTTATGAGTGAAGTTGTCACAGAATAATTACTTTTCAAATCAAGCCTTTTGCGCAGGCTCTCCTGAGTCTTTCACATTGTTGTTAAGTATGTGTCACTGTCACTTATCAGCAGGTTATGGAAATTATAGGTTTATTTCTGACTCAGCCGAGGGGAAGTTGGCTAACGGGTTAGCTAGGTGTAAGAATAATTCTTTGTTCACTTTCTTTTTATACTATTGCAAACCCACATTCGTACAGTTTAAGAACACTGGCCAAGAGAAAACAGCGTTTAATATATTTGTGCAATCAGCCCTGCCAATTTTTAAAGGGATCTGTCCGTGGTGCTGAAAACACTCCTCAAGCTCTTGCTCACAGCCTCAGCTGGATGTCTTTTTCTCCTTAGACATGTTGTTTGACTTTCAATAAAGTAATAACAGTAATATTATTAATAATAATAATAATTGAATAAATATGTAATGAAGACACTGAATTTTTGTAATGTACGTGATTACTCCAGCCCATAGTCACATTATGGAGCGAACAACAACAACAGCTTTATTTTACAATTTGTTACAGTGTTGTACTGCACGTTTAGCTGGCCCTTTCTTTCGGAGGATCAAACTGTAGTATTTATCTATAGCCTACTTCCATAAAAACCTTTAGAAAGGTCAAGTAAAGGTAACATATTTAAAACCAAATCTCATTGAGCTCAGCTATAGGGGAAACAACACCTACATCTTCAAACCTGAGACATTTACAATGCTCGCTTGTGTCTTTTAAGCAAATTATAAATTTACCACACATGCGCATTTCATTTGAACGTCAGTGAATGTTATCTTTTTGTGTTTTGAGACAAAGTGAGGAATATTTTATAACATACTAATGTGAAGCTAAAAAGTGACTCATGGTGTCGCTGTTGACTGGCAGATAACATACATTCACTACTCCACCCACTACTACATAGATGTGAGCTGCAGATTTTCCAGAGAAACGATTACATATTTTCAAACATATTGTATCGTGTGTATTGCTGTGAAGTGTTGGATTATTTGTTGTTTTTGGACAGCTTTTATTTTTCCGCACTGGATAGTAGAAGTTGTACAAGCTGAGGACACCTTTTAGTGTCAGGATGGGAGACAAAGGATTTCCATCGCTTCGTCTGATCTTCTGCTTTGCTTCCTTTATTGTAACGCTGCACCTCGTTCATGGAGACCTGAGTTATTCTATTCCAGAAGAGATGAAACGCGACTCTGTTATTGGAAATCTAGCCAAAGATCTCGGTCTTGATCTGAGGACCTTATCTTCCCGAAAGGCCCGTGTTGATTTTGAGGGGACTCGTAAACGGTACTGTGATATTAATCTGAGTACTGGAGAGTTGGTCACATCGGAGAGAATGGACAGAGAAAGCCTTTGTGGCAAGAAACCCTCGTGTGTTGTGAAAGTAGATCTAGTGTTAGAAAATCCTCTGGAGCTTCATCGACTAAGTCTTCATGTTCAAGATGTAAACGACAACTCGCCGCAATTCAATGACAATCTGATTGAAATGGAAATAAGCGAGTTAGCTGAAAAGGGTAACCGCTTCTCTATCGAGGAGGCCCATGACGCAGATATAGGTCAAAATGCTGTTCAAAGGTACAACCTACAAAAGAACGACAACTTTATTCTCGCTGTTGACAGCAACAAGGTTGAACTCGTACTAGATAACAAACTGGATCGAGAAAAGCAAAACGAGATTAATTTGCTTCTCACAGCTCTAGATGGTGGCTCTCCTCAGAGATCAGGTACTGTAGTCATACACGTCACTGTACTGGATGCTAATGATAACGCCCCAGTGTTTAGCCAGGCCGTTTATAAAGCCAGTCTGCCTGAGAACTCTCCTCCAGATACCATAGTGATTAATGTTAGTGCTACTGACGCAGATGAAGGAGTGAATGGAGATGTGACATATCAGTTTGGTCACGTATCTGAGGATGATATAAATATTTTCTCAATTGATTCTAAAACGGGACAAATTAGAGTAACTGGAGTGATTGACTTTGAAGAAAGGAGTTCTTTTGAAATTAGAGTGAAAGCCAAAGACGGTTTAGGGTTAACCTCGTATGCCAAAGTAATAATAGATGTTACTGATATGAATGATAATGCTCCAGTTATATACCTGAAATCGCTGACTACCCCCATACCTGAGAACGTGTCACCTGGTACAGAGGTGGGCATCATTAACGTGCAGGATAGAGACTCTGAGAATAACAGACAGGTCCGCTGCTCCATTCAGCAAGGCGTCCCTTTTAAGTTGGTCCCTTCTATTAAAAACTATTATTCTCTGGTGACCACAGGCCAACTGGACCGTGAACTAGTGTCTGATTACAACATTACAATCACTGCCACTGACGAGGGCTCTCCACCTCTGTCCTCCTCTAAAACTGTTCAGTTATCTGTAGCAGACATCAACGACAACCCACCTGTGTTTGAGGAACAGTCCTACAGCGCATATGTGACTGAAAATAACAAACCTGGCTCCACTTTATGTTCCGTTACTGCTCGAGACCCCGACTGGAGACAAAACGGTACAGTGATTTATTCTCTGTTACCCGGTGAGGTGAACGGTGCCCCGGTGTCCTCCTATCTATCTGTTAACGGAGAGACGGGGGTGATCCACGCTGTGAGGTCGTTTGATTATGAACAGTTCAGGAGTTTTAAAGTCCACGTGATGGCCAGAGACAACGGTTCTCCTCCGCTCAGCAGCAACGTGACCGTCAGTGTCTTCATATCGGATGTGAACGACAACTCTCCTCAGATACTGTACCCCGCCCCGGAGGGCAACTCCTTCATGACCGAGCTGGTCCCCAAAGCTGCACACGGAGGCTCTCTGGTGTCCAAAGTGATAGCGGTGGACGCGGACTCCGGACAGAACGCTTGGCTGTCCTATCATATAGTCAAATCCACTGATCCGGGACTTTTCACTATTGGTCTCCACAGCGGAGAGATCAGGACACAGCGGGACATTTCTGAGTCTGACAGCATGAAACAGAACCTTATTGTGGCAGTGAAAGATAACGGACAGCCCTTTCTCTCTGCCACCTGTTCCATTTATTTACTTATTTCTGATAACTTGGCTGAGGTGCCGGAACTGAAGGATATTTCTTATGATGAGAAGAACTCCAAACTGACCTCTTATCTGATCATCGCGCTGGTGTCTGTGTCCACCTTTTTTCTGACCTTCATTATCATCATCCTGGGTGTGAGGTTTTGTCGCAGGAGAAAGCCCAGACTGTTGTTTGATGGAGCAGTTGCCATCCCCAGCGCTTATCTCCCTCCTAATTACGCAGATGTTGACGGCACAGGAACTTTACGCAGCGCTTACAATTATGACGCCTACCTGACAACAGGTTCTAGAACCAGCGACTTTAGGTTTGTGACGTCTTACAATGACAACACACTGCCTGCTGACCAGACTCTGAGGAAAAGTCCATCAGACTTTGCTGACCCGTTTGAAGATTTAGAGCCGTCTGTAGAGGTAGGAACCGTTCAAAGTGCTTCACTGCTCACAATGCGTTTTTGACTGGTTTATTGAGTTTTTTTTATGGCTGTCTGCCATTATGTGTGTATACCTCCGAAAATGATTGTGTGGCTGTTGAAGCATATTTCTTTTGCATCATGGACGTTTTTTCTCCGTTTGCTTAGTAAATACGTCAGAAAAAGATTACATATTTGTGGCTGTTGTCCTTCAAAACCATGGCATTACACTTGGTTATGTGGGAAGTTTTTTTTTTCAGTTTTTTGCCACACTCTCAGAAAGCTCAACTTTGAATGCGATTCATTGATGAAATAATTGTAATATGTAATTCAGTTTATTGGTTTTATTATGTTGCTGTTCGTGGATTATGTTAAGTGTGACTAATTCGCTATTTAGAATAACACAATCATTCGCCACCTGGAAGTTACTTCAACCTGATCTTTGCCAGCAGACAACCTGGGCCTCGTGAAAAAAAGGATAGTTACAAGAATATTATACCAGCAAAATGTAGTTATGAGTGAAGTTGTCACAGAAAAATAATTTTTGAAATCAAGACTTTTGAGCAGGCTGTCCTGAGTCTTTCACATTGTTCGCTGTATAATATTTTTTAAGTATGTTTCACTGTCACTTATCAACAGGTTATGGAAATTATAGGTTTATATCTGACTCAGCCGAAGGGAAGTTGGCTAACGGGTTTGTAAAAATAATTCCTTGTTCACTTTTTTTTATTCTATTACAAACCACATTCGTACAGTTTAAGAACACTGGCCAAGACAAAACAGCGTTTAATATATTTGTGCAATCAGCCCTGCCAATTCTTAAGGGATCTGTCCGTGGTGCTGAAAACACTCCTCAAGCTCTTGCTCACAGCCTCAGCTGGATGTCTTTTTCTCCTAAGACATGTTGTTTGAATTACAATAAATTAATAATAGTAATATTAATAATAATTGACTAAATATGTAATGAACACACTGAATTTTTGTAATGTACGTGATTACTCCAGCTCATAGCCTCATTATGGAGCGAACAACAACAACAGCAGCAGCAGCTGTATTTTACAATTTGTTACAGTGTTGTACTGGACGTTTAGCTTGCCCTTTCTTTCGGAGGATCAAACTGTAGTATTTATCTATAGCCTACTTCCATAAAAAACATTAGAAAGGTAAAGCAACGGTAACATATTTAAAACCAAATCTCATTGAGCTCAGCTATAGGGGAAACAACACCTACATCTTCAAACCTGAGACATTTACAATGCTCGCTTGTGTCTTTTAAGCAAATTATAAATTTACCACACGTGCATTTCATTTGAACGTCAGTGAATGTTATCTTTTTTGTGTTTTGAGACAAAGTGAGGAATATTTTATAACATACCAATGCGAAGATAAAAAGTGACTCATGGTGTCGCTGTTGACTGGCAGATAACATACATTCACTACTCCACCCACTACTACATAGATGTGAGCTGCAGATTTTCCAGAGAAACGGTTGAATAGTTTCAAACATATTGTATCGTGTGTATTGCTGTGAAGTGTTGGATTATTTGTTGTTTTTGGACAGCTTTTTTCCCGCACTGGATAGTAGAAGTTGTACAAGCTGAGGACACCTTTTAGTGTCAGGATGGGAGACAAAGGATTTCCATCGCTTCGTCTGATCTTCTGCTTTGCTTCCTTTATTGTAACGCTGCACCTCGTTCATGGAGACCTGAGTTATTCTATCCCAGAAGAGATGAAACGCGACTCTGTTATTGGAAATCTAGTCAAAGATCTCGGTCTTGATCTGAGGACCTTATTTTCCCGAAAGGCCCGTGTTGATTTTGAGGGGACTCGTAAACGGTACTGTGATATTAATCTGAGTACCGGAGAGTTGGTCACATCGGAGAGAATGGACAGAGAAAGCCTTTGTGGCAAGAAACCCTCCTGTGTTGTGAAAGTAGATCTAGTGTTAGAAAATCCTCTGGAGCTTCATCGACTAATTCTTCATGTTCAAGATGTAAACGACAACTCGCCAAAATTCAAAAAACAATTGATTAAAATGGAAATAAGGGAGTCAGCTGAAAAGGGTAACCGCTTCTCTATCGAGGAGGCCCATGACGCAGATATAGGTCAAAATGCTGTTCAAAGGTACAGCTTACAAAAGAACGACAACTTTATTCTCGCTGTGGACAGCAACAAGGTTGAACTCGTACTAGATAACAAACTGGATCGAGAAAAGCAAAGTGAGATTAAGTTGCTTCTCACAGCTCTAGATGGTGGCTCTCCTCAGAGATCAGGTACTGTAGTCATACACGTCACTGTACTGGATGCTAATGATAACGCCCCAGTGTTTAGCCAGGCCGTTTATAAAGCCAGTCTGCCTGAGAACTCTCCTCCAGATACCATAGTGATTAATGTTAGTGCTACTGACGCAGATGAAGGAGTGAATGGAGATGTGACTTATGATTTAAGCCATGTATCTGATGACGATTTTAATGCATTTTCTATTGATCCTAAAACTGGAGATATTAGAGTAACAGGAGTGATTGACTTTGAAGAAATTAGTTCTTTTGAAATGAGAGTGGAATCTAAAGATGGTTTAGGACTTACCTCTTACGCAAACGTTTTAATAGATGTTACTGATATGAATGATAATGCTCCAGTTATATATCTGAAATCGCTGACTAACTCCATACCTGAGAACGTGTCACCTGGTACAGAGGTGGGCATCATTAACGTGCAGGATAGAGACTCTGAGAATAACGGACAGGTCCGCTGCTTCATTCAGCAAGGCGTCCCTTTTAAGTTGGTCCCTTCTATTAAAAACTATTATTCTCTGGTGACCACAGGACAACTGGACCGTGAACTAGTGTCTGATTACAACATTACAATCACTGCCACTGACGAGGGCTCTCCACCTCTGTCCTCCTCTAAAACTGTTCAGTTATCTGTAGCAGACATCAACGACAACCCACCTGTGTTTGAGGAACAGTCCTACAGCGCATATGTGACTGAAAATAACAAACCTGGCTCCACTTTATGTTCCGTTACTGCTCGAGACCCCGACTGGAGACAAAACGGTACAGTGATTTATTCTCTGTTACCCGGTGAGGTGAACGGTGCCCCGGTGTCCTCCTATCTATCTGTTAACGGAGACACGGGGTGATCCACGCGCTGTGTAGTTTGTCGTTTATTATGAACAGTTCAGGAGTTTTAAAGTCCACGTGATGGCCAGAGACAACGGTACGCTCCTCCGCTCAGCAGCAACGTGACCGTCAGTGTCTTCATATCGGATGTGAATGACAACTCTCCTCAGATACTGTACCCCGCCCCGGAGGGCAACTCCTTCATGACCGAGCTGGTCCCCAAAGCTGCACACGGAGGCTCTCTGGTGTCCAAAGTGATAGCGGTGGACGCGGACTCCGGACAGAACGCATGGCTGTCCTATCATATAGTCAAATCCACTGATCCGGGACTTTTCACTATTGGTCTCCACAGCGGAGAGATCAGGACACAGCGGGACATTTCTGAGTCTGACAGCATGAAACAGAACCTTATTGTAGCAGTGAAAGATAACGGACAGCCCTCTCTCTCTGCCACCTGTTCCATGTATTTACTTATTTCTGATAACTTGGCTGAGGTGCCGGAACTGAAGGATATTTCTTACGATGAGAAGAACTCCAAACTGACCTCTTATCTGATCATCGCGCTGGTGTCTGTGTCCACCTTTTTTCTGACCTTCATTATCATCATCCTGGGTGTTGAGGTTTTGTCGCAGGAGAAAGCCCAGACTGTTGTTTGATGGAGCAGTTGCCATCCCCAGCGCTTATCTCCCTCCTAATTACGCAGATGTTGACGGCACAGGAACTTTACGCAGCGCTTACAATTATGACGCCTACCTGACAACAGGTTCTAGAACCAGTGACTTTAAGTTTGTGACGTCTTACAATGACAACACACTGCCTGCTGACCAGACTCTGAGGAAAAGTCCATCAGACTTTGCTGATGCGTTTGGAGCATCACATGATTCGCTGGAGGTAGGCCTTATATATCGTTGTATCTAAAATGTAACTTTGATTGTGACCTTCCATTAGTGTCGCCATGCACTTCATGTAAACCTGCATGCGTTGTATCAAATAAGCCACGAGCAGTCGGATGCGTTTATTTTAAATGCAGTTTGTTTTTGGCATAACAATCCATATTTATGACGTGAAAAGGCTTTGCTTTTACACTTTTCTTCCAGTACTTAATTATGATTTAATACCGTTCATTTACATTATCTGGATTGTATGCTTTTCACTTGAAGGGAAATAAGGCATTCATTTAGCCATTTGGTGTTAAAAGTAGTCATTGTGTCGAGTTCTAATGTATTTGTTTTTACCTTTACCTACCTGCGTGTAATTAGGATCTCTGTAGTCATTTAAATATCAGCGGTTACATTTTAGCTAAAGATATTATATTTTTCAACGAAATGTAGCCCGGGCTTCATCATGACCACCTCTTTTTCACCTGTATCTAACAACTCCATCTTTACATGGTATATGTGACCGCAATCGGTCCATTGTGTTTATCACTTTTTGGACCCTCATTTTTTATTTTCATCCCTTCAACGATTAAAGTAGCATTATTCAAAGTTTTAATTTGCATCTAATTCTTTTTAGAAATACAAGCTGACCAAACATGCCTAATTTAGCGACACATTTTAGACTCTGAGGAAAAGTCCTTCTGACTTTGCTGATGTATTTGGAGAGTCAGATGGATCTCCAGAGGTATGATTAATTCTTTTTCTTTTTTTACCGAGTACTGGAAATTCATTTTAACGTTTTTTTCACGTGTTGTTTGACAGTGGTGTTTTTTTTATGGAAAAAAAAATTATTTTGTGGTTGCAGATGAAAGAAATTTCGTTTCCGTTTTGGAAATTTTAGCTTTTGGATCAGAGGAAAACCATCTGTATAGTCTTATGTTTGAAGAAACATTAACTTCTATTATTTTCGTACCCAGGTGAAAAAAAATTCTATTAAAAATGTACTTTAATAAAGTGTACTAAGTATATTTTCTAAATTTTGTACTATTTTCGTCAAATCCAAGTATAGTTAAGTGTATTCAATTATGTATTAACTTCAACTTAACATCTATTTGACTACACTTCAAGTGTAAATAGTATACTAAAATGGAACAACTTTTTTTAAACTTCAAGTGCACTAAAATACACTAATGACAATCAAGATTCATGAGCAATTAAGCACACTTACAGTACAATTGCATTGTATTGCCATTCTTATTGAAATACACTTAAAAAGGCATTGCAGCGCAACTTACAGTTGCGTTTAAGTATATTTTGTGCATACTGCTTTCATACTTACTATAAACTATGTTAATTTAGTATGCCTCTGTGATATTTCAAGTGATCTACAAATGCACTTCATAACTATATTTAGTGCTTTTAAAGTGTCCCACTATGACAATAATAATGTGTTTGAAGTGAAGTTCAATTACAACCTAAACATCATAAACACGTACTTTCAGTGCAATGTTATTATAGTGTAAGGTAGAAACAAATTTTTTGAAGTATATTTCATCTGTATTTTTATCCCCATTTTGTTATACTTAAGCATGAATGTTGCTATTACACTACAAGTGTATTATATTACAATTCAGTTCAAGTGCATTACATCAACAGATTATAAATTGCATTTCAGAAAAGGATCTTTATTATTGAGACAAAAGTAAAACACAAAAAGCAGATATTGGCAAAAGCAGGCACCTTGAACAGTTAAGGCAGCGTCAAGAGAAAAAAATAAATAAATAAAATAAAATAAAAAGAATGAGCGATATCCGCCGTGCTCGGACATACGCCGCTGTGGACGATGTCTTCCAGTTCTAGTGTTAAAAATTCCTTAGAAATAAAAGTTTATAGATCTTTGAAAAAGTGTACCTGCATTATTATGCCATTATCATTATATTAGATGAAAATGGTCTCAGGACAACAAGATTATGGTTTATCACAATAATTTCTGGGACAATTTATCGACCAGCAAAACTTGTTATCGTGACAGGCCTACTCGCTTCATACTGGACCAATGTCGAAGATCGTTTTTCCCATCAGTAACAACAACAGAGGAACATAAGGTCCAAGTTGAAAAACCCGAAGTTACCTTTTAAATTGTGCACTCTGTTTTCAAAGTAGTTTTTCAAATGACAAAAAATGTTAACCCTGTGTAAAAAAAAAAAAACATTCCATCTGGTATAGCAGTACCAAAGATGCCTGTTGGTCTATAATGGAGTCTGTTTTCTAGAGAGAAAACTTTTGCTTGGTTTGCAAAAGGTTATTTCCATGCAGCTCCATGCATATCCTGTCCAGTTAATTCAAAAAAAAAAAAAACTAGTCCAAAGAGTACAGCCATACCAACGATGCCTTTAGGGACAACTACGCTGTTTGGTTGACGGCGCAGTCTCTCTGGTCCTTTCACTGGAAGAGCCTGTTTTTTAGAGCAAGTGCTTTGTTGGTAAGTTTCCCTCCATCAAGTTCCATGCAAATCTTTTGGATCGAAGGCGAGCAGGATAGCTGAAGTTCAGGGCATACTGTACATTAGTCCAAACAGCGTAGCAACAGGTAATGCTACATTATAAAGATCTTGCAACATCTTGATGCCTTCAAGGACAATACCAGTGCCCCCATGTCCCAACACTGGTTTCTTCAGTGGCCTCGTTGATGGCGTCTTCATCCATGCCCTATTAAAAAAAAAAAGAAAAAGGCAGTCAATAAGACCAATCGAGAAACTAATACACAAGTATTAAATCATAAGGGAGTAGTAAGTAGGGCTAACGATTTTAGAAAATAATCTAATTGCGATTTTCTCCCACAAATATTGTGATTGCAATTTAATATGCAATAATTTTTTAAGCTCTCTCTTCTGTATTATTCAACAAAGACAAGTAATACATCCTTGTATAGTATGAACAACACAAGATTATATAGATTAAACAAACTGTTATTTCCTGGAGGCCAGGCCTGTATGTGATGATGAAATTAGGTGATGCATGAATTTATATGAATGACATCTTTTATTTAACTACTTCAATCACAGTAGTATATTGAGCACTGACCAAGCCTGGTGTAAACTTTCATATGAAAGTCAGAAACAAATCACACAAACTAAAGTGCAGATTGCAAAAATATGTGGCTTTACCACACTTAGTAGTACTTAGATTATTTAATTATTAACTGTAATAAACATATATAAACATGTGGATTGCATTGTTTTTTTTGAACACACTACACTTTGAAGTCAACTGGTGTACACTGTCATATGGGTACATATTTCTCTAAGAATATTACAAAATGGTTACTACAAAGGTACTAGCCTTGCTGTCAACTCCAAATCACGTAGGAAAGAGATTGACAGTAAAGACAAAGAAAGATACAAATATGAAGATAAGTAAGAAAATAAATAGAGGAAAGGTTAAAACTGAGACAAAAAGATGAATATAGTAGGAGAAAGATGAAAAATAAGTAGACGTTGGGCCTTACAATTTGTATGCCATGCTTGCCAATAAATTGTGGTATGTAAAATATAACATATAACATTACATAACCTTTCCACAATTCTAAAATCTTAATGTTTTTCAAAAAAAGAAATAACACTAAACAACCAGTTGGTGTTTTAATGTTTCTGATACTGTTAAAGTTTAAAATGGCGATATCTGTGAGAGTAGGTCCATTTTCATTTGTAAACAATTGAGAAACAAATAAATGTTTCCATCTGTTACTTTCAATTATTTTAGGAAATATACAAAGAAAAAAGAAATATGACAGCACTTACCACTATAAAGCATTTGATTGTGTATGCTGTTCAAATAGGATCCTATGAAAGAAAACATTTAGAATCAGTGAGGTGAACCAAGCACATTGACTCAAAAATGAAAAGACCACACAAAATAAAGCACACAACAAAGACACAAAGGTGGGCTAAAAATCCAGTTTGAGTCCGACCTTAAAAACGCTGCTTCATTTATATGAAAACTTAATAATTTATGGAGGGCTTCTTTAGTGTGCAGGAGTGGAGAGAGATTTAGGAAAATGACATGGTAAAAAAATAAGAAAAGAAAAAAAAAATGAGTTCCCATACACTGTGCTAACGTCAGTTGCCCCGATACATGTTCATGTCAGCAGCACCCTCCCGCATATAACCGACACACACACACACACACACACACACACACACACACACACACACACACACACACACACACACACACACAGTAACTGAATAACTTTAGCTACAACACTCGTTCGTTCTTACATTGAACTTGTAAGCCTGTGGTCTTAGCTAGCTAACCTTAGCTATTAAAGTAAGGTTACAACAGCATTAATGTAATCTAAATGTTGCGAACTAAACCAGACCACTTAACACTCATTCTTATGAGGCCGACTCGCTCCTCTTCACCGGCTGCCATTAACATTACGTTAGCTACATTGAAATACCGTTGTTAGGAGCAGGACCGTCAAGGGGAGAAACACAATTATTAATGCTAAACTAAGTAGTTACTAGTTAGTGATGGTATTAGCTAACTTAGTTACACGAAAACCGATGTATTTATAGAATGCACAAACAAGTGAACAGACTTTTGTAACCGTTACATGCAGTACAAAAACATTATGAACATGATGATTGATTGATGTTAACTTACTTTTTCGTGAAGGAGACAACATATGGCTGCTGTAGAATTAATCCTGCACGCAGCCAACACATACTTAACATTCTTCTTCACATTCTTCTTGTTTTGGCAATGTCCTTGTTGAAACAGTTTGGCTGTGTTGGCAGCATAGACAGTATATAAACGGTTGGTGTCAGTGCCCGGGAAGTGCCACCTACACTTCCTGGCGCCATTGGATTCAAATATACCATTTCCGGTAGTGAGCAAACTTAATTCGATCATTTAAAATGTTCAATTCAATCAATTTCAATCAACGCAAAAGGAATCTATACAAAAACAACTGAAGTCTACAAGATTGAACCATGTTCTTGAAAGGAATATAAATGAATTGCGTAGCATATTCTAAATTCATTTTTGTAAATTCAAGGACCTGCTATTTCCCATTTTTTCAGTGTACTTTGATATGCTAATAAAAGTACACTTATATTTAGTGCACTTTGTTTACAGTGTACTAAGATTACACTACTGATGAAGTGAAATTAGTGTACACTTTCAAAAATTATACTAACTCTGTATTAAAAATAAGTGTACTTACTATAAGTACACTAAGTTACCACTATACATTTTTGTATTTTAACATATTTTATGAAAGTACTCTGATATGCCACTAAAAATACACTTTTTTTAGAGTGTACTGTATAAAGTGTACAGAAGTCACACTTCTAATGAAGTGAGATCATAGTACACTTTAAAAAAGTATACTAACAATTAATTTCCCAAAAAATATACTTCCCATAAGTACACTGAATTGCCACTCTAAGTATGTCAAATTTAATACACTTAAAAAAAAAAAACTTCTATACAATTTAAAATACATTAACAAAAAAGTACACTTTCAAAAAGTACATTTAAAAAATAATTTGATTACTGGTAAATTAGTATACTTACTTTTTGGACTCTGAAGTTGAACTTAATTACATCTATTTTGAAGTATACTTTTAAAAAGTACATATTAAATACTCTTTAAATAAAGCACAACAAGTAGAAGCATACTTGTTTTATACTTCATGTACTTCATTCATATTTCTAATACACTAAAGTATACTACTTTTTTACCTGGGTATCCATCATTCATCGGATGATTTTTTGTCTGTTCAGAAAAACAAAACAAAAAATGAGTGTTTCAGTAATGGCAATAGGGAGTATACTATGTATTTTGAAGGTTTACAGTCAGTAGGGGTTTGGAGAAGTATCCCTCTGCTTTTAGAATACATGCAATACTACATTACAGTATATCTTAACAAATATATGAACCGTTGTACCGTTATTTTGGTCCAGAAACCACAGTAAAATAATAACAATAATAATGATAATAAATTATAATGATAATAATGTTTGGAAATTGAAAGTTGATGAATAGGGTGGTCTTGAATGGTGTTTTTAAAAGTAACACACTTATATTTGCATTTTGAACTCAGTTTGCTGGTTATGTAGATCTACCTCTTGAGTTTTCATGGCAGATATAGGAATGTTCTCTGTAAATCAAAATACTGTTGTACTATGCCAGCATTGTTTTTACTTAGATTGATTTGGATGACTTCTACACACTGCTATTGTTTCACTACACAAAATTTGTTTAGCTGCTCATCCTTCATTTATAATGCCACTATGTGCTATCACCTGTGCGATCCATGGCACATTTTCAGTATACCCTTGTGGATGTTATCCTTGTCCGGATGTTGTTGGAGATAGGGTTTAATACTGTCTATGACCAAGCCATGTAGTGCCAATGTGACATGCACCAATATTACACTCAAGAGTGGCAATATACTGTTATACAGGAATTCACTGTTTCAGTAGAGGCAAGCATCATCTCATGCTTCAAGTTTTGTCTACAGAAGTATTAAAAAGGGCTGATACTAAATGTTAAAATGTTTGTACTGATTTATGAATATCTAATGGCAAGGCTGGTTGTCTGAAATAATATTTGATTAAAAAGTCTTCCGGTAAAGCAATCACATCTAGGCTTATAACTATTAAGATGCCATATTTTAGCAATATCACTTAGCATATAAATGTTGCTGTATTGTGATACAAATAACGTGGTCTCAACTATAGACAGGTTTTAATCCTGTTTTCCACAGTTATAGTAAACCTGAAAGGAATTAGAAAGAGGAAAAAAAAACCTTGACTTAAACCATATACTGATTAACCAAAATATAACTTTAGATTTTAACAATGTCAAGTATGTAAGTCAGTAAAATCATGTTTACAATAAATGAATCAGAGACACATGTATTGCTTTGTACAAAAGAAACATCACAAAATAAATTCATCACAGAAGCATAAACCATAGAGACAGAGACTGATGCCATCAGTTTACATCGTTGATGAGCAAGCCAGCCAGCATATATCAGAAATCCAATCAAATCTACACGCCAGTCTCCTTACAGTATATGTTCTCCTCAATGGAGATGATACTGCTCAGGTCTCCCACCAGCTAATGATAGAAGGTTATGTTTTAAGATCTGATCATTCTTTATTTAATATTCAGTGGTATCCCTTTTGAATTACTTTACAAAATCGAACCTTAAAGATTCCTTGGGTCATAAAGACCTGCTTCCTCCTACTCTGGATATATCCAAATGACGCCCTTATACAGTGCAATAGTGCTTTCAAGACTGATTTCATGCCACACCACTTTCTGACTAAGGAGCTAATACTTAATAAGAATTTAAGGTTATTTGATTCTTTCGTATGTTATGTTATGTGTGCACAGCTTTGGAAGTACATCATGAGCATCGTAGCTCCCTAAGATGTATAAACATATTCACATCTCATTAAGGTTATTTTTTCCAGTTTAGCTCTCTGGTAAATATGTTGTATAAGGCCGTTATTGTCTGTCATGTTATACTATTTGCTTTGTATAAGACTTTTTGATTTTAACCCTCAATGTGCAACTTTATCCTTTTACACCTCACACTCCACTCTAAGATTAGTGCTTCTGTTTATGTCTCTAATACTTTTGTGCATTCACTTGGTGGTACCCTCGTCTATCAAATTGTTGCTTGACCGAAGTAATATGTTTCTTTTTTAGCAAGGTATACAATTGTTTGGGCCAGCCAGTAAGACGTTTGATTTGCAATTCGGCCACCAACTGTCTGTTTGGTTGCGAAATGTGTTTATTTCTATAGTAAAACTCAAATTGCTTGTTCTTTTTGTGCATTGATTTGTGCCGAAATATAGTGAAACTAACAAGAAAACAGTTCTAGTGTAAGCATTGTGTTGATCTTTTATGTGCAGACATGGAATTGAACTCAGGGTGTCGCTGTTCACTAGCAGAGGAAACACGCCTCCACTCCTTGCTTGTGCTTTGTTACTCTAGGTTTGATCATTCTTGTCAAATTGTAGCCTACCCTTGGATGTGCTTTGGTCAGCCGTACGCTTCAGATACACTGTTTGCAAGTACAGCTGATGTTTGATTATGTAATACTGGACCGCACAGATATTCGCACGGGGATAAATAACACCTTTCAACATTTTTGAGTTTTCCACTCTTGTCTCAGGATGGCACACAATGGATATTCAGCGGCCCGCCTGCTTTACAGCTTTGCTTTCTTTCTTCAGCTGCTTCACATCGGTAACGGAGACGTGATCTTTTCTATTCCAGAGGAAATGAAACCCGGATCTGTAATAGGAAATATAGCAAAGCACCTCGGCTTAAACGTGGGGAAATTATCTGCTCGAAAGGCCCGCATTGACAGCGAGCTGAACCGTGAACGGTACTGTGACATCAACCTTAACACTGGAGATTTGACTGTGGCTAAAATAATTGACAGAGAGGCGCTTTGCGGCGAAAAGTCATCTTGTATCCTTAAATTTGATTTAATCTTAGAGGCACCTCTGGAGTTGCACCGAATTTCACTACAAATACAGGATATCAACGACAATCCGCCTGTTTTTACCAAAGATGAAATCAAGATAGAAATTAATGAACTGGCTGTGAAAGGATCTAGCTTCCGTGTTTTGGAGGCACACGATATAGATATCGGGCAAAACGCTGTTCAAAGCTATGCATTGCAGGCGAACAATTATTTAGTGTTGAAAATTCAGTCAAAATCAGATGGGGGTAAATTTGCAGAGCTAGTGTTGAATAAGGATTTAGACCGCGAGGAACAGCATGAATTGCGATTATTGCTCACTGCATTAGATGGAGGTAGTCCTCAAAGAACTGGCACTGCAACTGTCCATGTGACTGTCCTGGATGCTAATGATAACGCCCCAGTGTTTAGCCAGACAGTGTATAATGCCATTCTGCCTGAAAACTCTCCTCTAGATACTGTAGTGGTTACAGTGGCTGCAACTGATGCAGATGAAGGTCTAAATGGCGACGTGACTTATGAATTAAGTCGCATTTCGGAAACGGGTAAAAGAGTATTCGCTTTAAATCACAACACAGGAGAAATTAAAATAATAGGGCCTTTGGATTTCGAGAAAGAGTCAATATATGAAATGCGCGTAGACGCCAAAGATGGATATGGGCTCACCTCAGATTCCAAAGTGATAATTGAAATCTCAGATGTAAACGACAACCCACCTGAAATCAGTTTAAAATCACTGACTAACCCCATATCTGAGAACGTGTCACCTGGTACAGAGGTGGGCATCATTAACGTGCAGGATAGAGACTCTGAGAATAACAGACAGGTCCGCTGCTCCATTCAGCAAGGCGTCCCTTTTAAGTTGGTTCCTTCTATTAAAAACTATTATTCTCTGGTGACCACAGGACAACTGGACCGTGAACTAGTGTCTGATTACAACATTACAATCTCTGCCACTGACGAGGGCTCTCCACCTCTGTCCTCCTCTAAAACTGTTCAGTTATCTGTAGCAGACATCAACGACAACCCACCTGTGTTTGAGGAACAGTCCTACAGCGCATATGTGACTGAAAACAACAAACCTGGCTCCACTTTATGTTCCGTTACTGCTCGAGACCCCGACTGGAGACAAAACGGTACAGTGATTTATTCTCTGTTACCCGGTGAGGTGAACGGTGCCCCGGTGTCCTCCTATCTATCCGTTAACGGAGACAAGGGGGCGATCCACGCTGTGAGGTCGTTTGATTATGAACAGTTCAGGAGTTTTAAAGTCCACGTGATGGCTAGAGACAACGGTTCTCCTCCGCTCAGCAGCAACGTGACCGTCAGTGTCTTCATATCGGATGTGAACGACAACTCTCCTCAGATACTGTACCCCGCCCCGGAGGGCAACTCCTTCATGACCGAGCTGGTCCCCAAAGCTGCACACGGAGGCTCTCTGGTGTCCAAAGTGATAGCGGTGGACGCGGACTCCGGACAGAACGCCTGGCTGTCCTATCATATAGTCAAATCCACTGATCCGGGACTTTTCACTATTGGCCTCCACAGCGGAGAGATCAGGACACAGCGGGACATTTCTGAGTCTGACAGCATGAAACAGAACCTTATTGTGGCAGTGAAAGATAACGGACAGCCCTCTCTCTCTGCCACCTGTTCCATGTATTTACTTATTTCTGATAACTTGGCTGAGGTGCCGGAACTGAAAGATATTTCTTATGATGATAAGAACTCCAAACTGACCTCTTATCTGATCATCGCGCTGGTGTCTGTGTCCACCTTTTTTCTGACCTTCATTATCATCATCCTGGGTGTGAGGTTTTGTCGCAGGAGAAAGCCCAGACTGTTGTTTGATGGAGCAGTTGCCATCCCCAGCGCTTATCTCCCTCCTAATTACGCAGATGTTGACGGCACAGGAACTTTACGCAGCGCTTACAATTATGACGCCTACCTGACAACAGGTTCTAGAACCAGTGACTTTAAGTTTGTGACGTCTTACAATGACAACACACTGCCTGCTGACCAGACTCTGAGGAAAAGTCCATCAGACTTTGCTGACCCGTTTGAAGATTCTTTGGAGCCTCTAGAGGTAGGCTCATGTGCATGTTATGACACAAAGACAAATCCCTCCTTTGTGTGGAGCTTTTATACACAAACAATGTTAAATCAGTTTTCGTTAAAATACTTGAACACCACTAAGTATTCTTTAGTTATTAGTTACTTAATGCGGTGGGGTAAGCCTAACTTTCATTTTTCATACTTTCAAAATGTAATTCTTCATACTTCCAGCAAACAACACACAACACATTTGTTTTTCTGTAAAAATGCTTGTTTGGTTGAAGTCTACTACATTGTTTTTGCATTATCCGAAGAAATCACCCTACAATTACATCCAAACATTTACAATTACACATCTATGATATTAACCGTGTGTAATCATTGACATGCTTAACTGACTTTTCAATGTTATATATGAATGTTACACTGCTTCCTATATTTCTTAGCCCAAGGTTACCCTTTAATGTTAATCGGTCCATTATAATAGTTTCACATTGAAGCCTGTCGTTGTGGTATTGTAATTGGTACGCATAATTTATCAAAACGATGTGCAGTCAGCGTCGATAACTATTTTTGGAGACCAGTAGTTGGCGTGAAAACTGAATTCTTCCATTAACTATATAGTGGTGGGGAAATTGATCAAGAAGCAGTTATAAATGAATAAGGATTTGCATAGATTTTTAAAGATCCATTATATTCCTCAGCTCCCTATTGATTATAACCGAATGTTGAACACAATTTGTCTTAAAGAACAGGTGGAATACTGGTGCTTTTATCATGTGTATCACACTCAGAAATAACACCACAGTTTTGATTTTGCAGTTTGGTACGTCTCTGAGACTCGTGATAAACATGGGCTATGTTCCATTGTGCGCCTTACATTATAGTGTGGTATCTATCCATGGTGCTGAAACCAGCCCAAACCTTCCAGATCCACAGTTTCATCACTGCTGTGCAATTAAATCATCTTACGGAGGTAAACACGTGCTGGCATTTATAACAGAAAACTCCCCTACGTTGTTACTGGTCATTTATTTATGTTTGGATCTGACTGCAAGCTGGACTTTGCTGTTTTTATCTTTATCATCATAGTACTCAAATATTCAAATCTTTTTGTAATGCTGATGATTTGCTCACAGTGTCGCTGTCCACAAGCTTTACTTAATAGTACTATGTTACCCGACACGCCTGTACATTTCTAAATCAGGATAGATTGTCTGTTGGTGAAAGCAGCAAAATTGCACCATTTATAATCGGACTGCATTTGTTGTCTGAAGAGGATTCGGTTGGCTGTTTTTATTTTGCAACTATTAGTTGTTGTGGATTTGGCACCGGTCTTGCAGGGAAATGGGAAACAAAGCATTTTCCGTGCTTGGCCTGGTCACCTCTCTGGTAATATTTATCCTAGCGCTGCAAACCGTCACCGGAGATGTGTCCTATTCTTTTCCAGAGGAGATGAAACGCGGCTCAGTTGTTGGAAATATAGCGAAAGATATTGGACTTGAGGTGGGCAAACTGACTGCCCGAAAGGCTCGTATTGATGCAGACGGAAACAGCAAACGGTATTGTGACATTAATCTCAGTACTGGAGATATTATCGTTGCCGACAGGATTGACAGAGAGGGTCTTTGTGGCAAAAAGGCATCTTGCGTTTTAAAACAGGAGCTTGTTTTAGAGAACCCTTTGGAGCTGCACCGCATTAGTGTTCATGTTCAAGATATCAACGACAATTCGCCACAGTTTAAAAAGAATACAATAAAATTTGAAATTGGGGAATCGGCGATTAAAGGAAGTCGCTACCGTCTAGATGAGGCCCACGATGCAGATGTCGGACAAAACGCCATCCAGGGCTATAGTATCGAGGGAAATGAAAACTTCAGATTGAATGTTATTGCAAAAAGCGGAGGAGGAAAATACAGTGAGTTAGTTTTAGAGAAGGAGCTGGATAGAGAATAACAGCAGGAGCTAATGATTGTGCTTGTGGCAACAGACGGAGGCTCCCCTCAGAGATCAGGTACTGCAGTTATTCACGTTACTGTACTGGATGCTAATGATAACGCTCCAGTGTTCAGCCAGGCTGTTTATAAAACCAGTATTGCCGAAAACTCTCCTTTAGAATCTGTAGTGGTCACAGTGAGTGCTACTGATGCAGACGAGGGAATCAATGGAGAGGTGACATATGAATTTGATCACATTTCAGATGAAAGTAATAACTTGTTTTCTCTTGATCAGGCAACTGGTGAAGTGAAAGTAAGTGGATCAATAGATTATGAGGAGTTGTCCGCCTATGAAATACAAATTACAGCCAAAGATGGTCTTGGATTAGTGTCATCTTCTACATTAATAATTGATATCACAGATGTCAATGATAATGCGCCTGTTACGTTCATTAAGTCACTGACAAATCCCATGCCAGAAGATACCCTACCTGGTACAGAGGTTGGCATCATTAACGTGCAGGATAGAGACTCTGAAAATAATGGACAGGTCCGCTGCGCCCTTCAGCAAGGCGTCCCTTTTAAGTTGGTTCCTTCTATTAAAAACTATTATTCTCTGGTGACCACAGGACAACTGGACCGTGAACTAGTGTCTGATTACAACATTACAATCACTGCCACTGACGAGGGCTCTCCACCTCTGTCCTCCTCTAAAACTGTTCAGTTATCTGTAGCAGACATCAACGACAACCCACCTGTGTTTGAGGAACAGTCCTACAGCGCATATGTGACTGAAAATAACAAACCTGACTCCACTTTATGTTCCGTTACTGCTCGAGACCCCGACTGGAGACAAAACGGTACAGTGATTTATTCTCTGTTACCCGGTGAGGTGAACGGTGCCCCGGTGTCCTCCTATCTATCTGTTAACGGAGACACGGGGGTGATCACCGCTGTGAGGTCTTTTGATTATGAACAGTTCAGGAGTTTTAAAGTCCACGTGATGGCCAGAGACAACGGTTCTCCTCCGCTCAGCAGCAACGTGACCGTCAGTGTCTTCATATCGGATGTGAATGACAACTCTCCTCAGATACTGTACCCCGCCCCGGAGGGCAACTCCTTCATGACCGAGCTGGTCCCCAAAGCTGCACACGGAGGCTCTCTGGTGTCCAAAGTGATAGCGGTGGACGCGGACTCCGGACAGAACGCATGGCTGTCCTATCATATAGTCAAATCCACTGATCCGGGACTTTTCACTATTGGTCTCCACAGCGGAGAGATCAGGACACAGCGGGACATTTCTGAGTCAGACAGCATGAAACAGAACCTTATTGTAGCAGTGAAAGATAACGGACAGCCCTCTCTCTCGCCACCTGTTCCATGTATTTACTTATTTCTGATAACTTGGCTGAGGTGCCGGAAGCTGAACGAAGGATATTTCATATGATGAGAAGAACTCCAAACTGACCTCTTACCTGATCATCGCGCTGGTGTCTGTGTCCACCTTTTTTCTGACCTTCATTATCATCATCCTGGGTGTGAGGTTTTGTCGCAGGAGAAAGCCCAGACTGTTGTTTGATGGAGCAGTTGCCATCCCCAGCGCTTATCTCCCTCCTAATTACGCAGATGTTGACGGCACAGGAACTTTACGCAGCGCTTACAATTATGACGCCTACCTGACAACAGGTTCTAGAACCAGCGACTTTAAGTTTGTGACGTCTTACAATGACAACACACTGCCTGCTGACCAGACTCTGAGGAAAAGTCCATCAGACTTTGCTGAGGTATTTGGTCCGCCAGATGAGTCTCCAGAGGTAGGCCTCATATATTGTTGTATCTAACATTTAACGTTGATTGTGACGTTCCATTAGTGTCGCCATGCACTTCAGGTAAACTTGCATGCATTGTATCAAATAAGCGACGAGCAGTCGGATGCCTTTTTTGTATGCGGTTTGTTTTTGGCATAACAATCCATATTTATAACGTGAAAAAGCTTTGCTTTCACACTTTTCTTCCAGTGCTTTATTGTGATTTAATACCGCTTATTTACATTATCTGGATTGTATGTTTTTCAAATGAAGGGAAATTAGGCATTCATTTAGCCTTTTGCTGTTAAAAGTAGTCTTTGTGTCAAGTTCTAATGTATTTTTTACATATATCAATGACTATATTTCAGCGTGTAATTAAGACCCATTTAAATATCAGCAGTTACATGTTAGCTAAAGACATTGCATTTTTTAACCAAATGTAGCCCCGGGTTTTATCATGACAACTTCTTTTTCACCTGTACATAACAAATCCATCTTTACTTGATATCTGTGACCTGTAATCGGTCTATTGCGTTTATCACTTGCTTTTGGAAACGCTATTTGTTCCTTTCATCCCATCAACATTTAAAGTAGCATTATTCAAAGTTTGAATTTGTCTAAGTAGTTATTTTTATAAATGTAAGCTGACCAAACATGCGTGCTTAAGCGACACATTTTATCACATTTCAAACAACTGTTGTAAATGTGATACTGATTGTAAGCTTTGATCATGTTTTAGATATTATTAATTGATGGAAAAACAAAATGCTTGTTCAATAAATATGAAGCTTACTGCGCGTTCTGTTACTCTAAGACATTGCCTAACTATCACACATGCCTATTGGAATTCTTAGTTACATGTATGTATTGTTAACCGACTGATGCACAGATAAAATAAAACAGCCTCCTATATATTGAATAAATGCGAAAATAAGATACAAATATTTTGCAGGCCTCAATAATTCAATTTGAAACACGTTTTTGCCATTGTCAGTATATTCACGTTGTATTTCACCCACCACTTGAAATGTCACACCATAATTCTATTTTATGTTCAATGACCAGTCCCTATTATTTATTTATACTTTAACAAGAGAAATGTCAAATTAGAGAGAGCTTTGGGTCGACTCCTCGCCGTTCATACGCTGTCCATGGTGCTGAATAATGTTTTCTCTTTATGCGCTTATACACCAAACCCAAAACATCCCAGTAAACATTTCCACTTTTCGTCTGAACATTGAAATATGATACTGCAGTGTCGATCAGGGGGGGGGGGGGGGGGGTGTTTTGGGGGGGGGTTTTTTTTTTTTTTGCAATATTCCAAATAAACTCACGGCGTCGCTGCTCACTTGCAGATATGAGGAGGTTCATATCTCCACCCACTGAAAAAGGAGTAATTCAAGCTTTATAACCAGAGCTGCCATTGTTGTATGAGCGGCGGTCTTAATTTCACCATTACTTCTGAATTTTATCAGCAAAAAGGGGAATTTGCGTGTTCATATCTTCTTTCGGGAGAAACTATGGACCTCAAAGGACAATCGTTGTTGAGCTTTGTCTGCGGCTTTGCCGTCTTTGTCCACATCACCACTGCAGACCTCAGCTATTCTGTTCCGGAGGAGATGAGACCCGGATCCATTGTTGGAAATATTGCTAAGGACCTCGGGCTGGAAGTAGGGAAATTGTTCAGTCGTAAAGCCCGTATCGATACTGAGGAAAGCTATGCGCACTACTGCGATGTTGATCTAAAAACGGCAAATGTTATCATCAGGGAAAGGATTGACAGAGAGGAGCTGTGTGGAGAGAAGGTTTCATGTATGCTTAAATTTGAATTGGTCCTTGAGAGCCCGTTGGAGCTGCACCGTATTTCACTGCTCATCCAGGATGTAAACGACAATTCACCCGTTTTCCCAAAGGATACAATTAAACTGGAAATAAGCGAATCTGCCGACAAAGGAGCTCGATATCGTGTTAACGAAGCACATGACGCTGACATTGGACAAAATACAATTAAACAATACAGTTTACAAAAGAATGAACACTTCGTTTTATCTGTTCGAGACGATGCAGATGGGTCTAAAAACGTCGAGTTGGTCTTAGACAAAGAGCTCGACCGTGAAAAAGAACACGGTTTAAATTTCGTGATGATTGCCATTGATGGTGGCAATCCACAAAGATCAGGAACTGCTAACATACACGTTACTGTTTTGGACGCTAATGATAACGCCCCAGTGTTTGAGCAAGCCTATTACAAAGCCAGTCTACCTGAAAACTCTGCTCTTGATACTGTAGTCGTCAGTGTAAGTGCTACTGATGCAGACGAGGGAGTTAATGGGGAGGTGACATATGAGTTTAGCCGCATATCAGAAAGGGCTAAAAAGGTTTTCTCACTGAACAGTAAAACTGGAGAAATAAAAGTCATAGGACAGGTTGATTTCGAGAGTAATTCTAAATATGAAATGCGCATCGATGCTAAAGATGGTTATGGACTTTCATCCGATTCCAAAGTAATGATTGAAATCACTGATGTAAATGACAACGCTCCAGTTATCTATATGAAATCCCTGATGAACCCAATAGCAGAGAACGTGTCACCTGGTACAGAGGTGGGCATCATTAACGTGCAGGATAGAGACTCTGAGAATAACGGACAGGTCCGCTGCTCCATTCAGCAAGGAGTCCCTTTTAAATTGGTCCCTTCTATTAAAAACTATTATTCTCTGGTGACCACAGGACAACTGGACCGTGAACTAGTGTCTGATTACAACATTACAATCACTGCCACTGACGAGGGCTCTCCACCTCTGTCCTCCTCTAAAACTGTTCAGTTATCTGTAGCAGACATCAACGACAACCCACCTGTGTTTGAGGAACAGTCCTACAGCGCATATGTGACTGAAAATAACAAACCTGGCTCCACTTTATGTTCCGTTACTGCTCGAGATCCCGACTGGAGACAAAACGGTACAGTGATTTATTCTCTGTTACCCGGTGAGGTGAACGGTGCCCCGGTGTCCTCCTATCTATCCGTTAACGGAGACACGGGGGCGATGCACGCTGTGAGGTCGTTTGATTATGAACAGTTCAGGAGTTTTAAAGTCCACGTGATGGCTAGAGACAACGGTTCTCCTCCGCTCAGCAGCAACGTGACCGTCAGTGTCTTCATATCGGATGTGAACGACAACTCTCCTCAGATACTGTACCCCGCCCCGGAGGGCAACTCCTTCATGACCGAGCTGGTCCCCAAAGCTGCACACGGAGGCTCTCTGGTGTCCAAAGTGATAGCGGTGGACGCGGACTCCGGACAGAACGCCTGGCTGTCCTATCATATAGTCAAATCCACTGATCCGGGACTTTTCACTATTGGTCTCCACAGCGGAGAGATCAGGACACAGCGGGACATTTCTGAGTCTGACAGCATGAAACAGAACCTTATTGTGGCAGTGAAAGATAACGGACAGCCCTCTCTCTCTGCCACCTGTTCCATGTATTTACTTATTTCTGATAACTTGGCTGAGGTGCCGGAACTGAAGGATATTTCTTACGATGAGAAGAACTCCAAACTGACCTCTTACCTGATCATCGCGCTGGTGTCTGTGTCCACCTTTTTTCTGACCTTCATTATCATCATCCTGGGTGTGAGGTTTTGTCGCAGGAGAAAGCCCAGACTGTTGTTTGATGGAGCAGTTGCCATCCCCAGCGCTTATCTCCCTCCTAATTACGCAGATGTTGACGGCACAGGAACTTTACGCAGCGCTTACAATTATGACGCCTACCTGACAACAGGTTCTAGAACCAGTGACTTTAAGTTCGTGACGTCTTACAATGACAACACACTGCCTGCTGACCAGACTCTGAGGAAAAGTCCATCCGACTTTGCTAATGTCTTTGGAGATTGTGATAAGTCTCCTGAGGTAAGAGCATCAACATTTGATTTAATATGTTATCTTAAAAAATGGGCTCTCACTTCTTCAGATTTGTGACTGGGCTAGTTGTGTGTGTGTGTGTGTGTATATATATATATATATATATATATATATATATATATATATATATATATATATATATATATGGATTTGGATATGTATGTTTCGAATTTTTGCATTGTAGTTATTTCAGATCTGTTATTAGATGCATTTTATTGCTTTTACAGTCGTTGTCCTTAGTTGCTTTTGAGCTTTCCTTTGAGTCTTTTGGGTACTTGGAAACAAATACATTGTTTGTTGAGGTTTTGATTCTTGAAGCATGTATTAATTTCTCATTTCGTCAAATATGACTAACATGTTTAGGTATTGCAACCATGTTCACATGAATCACAAACCAGTCAAATATGCCTTTTTAACGATTGAAAACTTAAGTGGTTGACAATTTTCTTTGCTTTTGGTCTCTAATTTGGTCACTGGTTGTTGTTGTTGTTGTAGGTAAGACTGATTAGGTTGAATCTTTATTTCCATAGGAAATGACCCATAGATTGTAAAGGATATTATGGACTCTAATATTAGGTGCCTGAGTTGTCATATGTCATTTATATTGTACATCTTCTTTCTTCCTCTACCTTACAACTACATGCTTTTCGGATTTGAGCAGTGTTGCTGTGTAACACATCTACAGTCGTTTCTTTGTATGTATTTGATGGCATCGTCATATTTACAGTCCCAGATAATAGACTGCCTATTTCCTATTTATGTATATGCTTATTCATTTTCTTTTTTAATGATTTAAAAACAAATTCAATTCAATACAAGTTGCATTTTGTATTGAAGTCTAGCTGTTTACCTGACTTGTTGAATTTTGTATACCGAGTAGCCTGTGCAAGAATGTAGCCCTATTGTTTTTGGAGCAAAGTGATTAGAATCCTGCAATTAAATGAAACTTTTCTTTTTGTGTGCTCAATAACGTATTTATTTTTCCGTCATTGTTTTTAGCACAGTATTAAAATGTCAGTTTAAATATGGTTTATTCCCTTAAATACAATATTTAAACAATGTAGTCGGTCATTTATTAGGGATTTTATAGGATTTGTCGTCGCGGTGCCGTTTTGCTCACTCTTTACAAACATTACTTGTTTCCAGAGCAGTTGTGGATAGCTTCAAGAAATATTTCAGAACAATGATTCACTACAAGTTGAACTTCATAGGTAGCCTACTTTATTTCAATACAAGAATATAAATGTTCAGAAAAAATTAGTCTTTTTTTGAACATCTAAAAAACTGTGCTTGACGTGCCGTGGTGAACAATGCTGTTTTAGACCTGCCCTTTACGTTTCATTCTCACATGTGTAAAGGAATTTCAATATATAATTCCCCGAGTTTAAATATGCTTTTCATATATGCTTTTTTCATAATTCTACGCTTTGTACAGACTTCCTTGCTAGTGGACGTATGCAATTTCTAGAGGAGACTCACGATGTCGCTATGCACCAGCTGTAATAGATTATGTGTCGACATCCACCCACTGATATCGACGCACAATGTGACTAAATGTGCTGCATTTGATCGTCCAGACAGGCAGAGACTTGGTCTTCGGATTGTGTTATTTTTGGTTTAAATCCTTCATATTTTGCCTTTGTGCCTGTACACTGGCAAGGGATCGTTTACTGTTTCAGATCGGCGACATGATGCCTACCACAGGGCTCGCATTACAAAGCTGTGCCGTTGCTTTACTGCTCATTTCTTTTGATTTTGCCAATGGAGACGTAAGCTATTCTTTTCCTGAGGAGATGAGACACGGATCTGTGATCGGAAATATTGTCAAAGACTTAGGCCTTGAACCAAGCAGGCTATCCGCTCGAAAGGCCCGCATTGATACCGATGGGAGCGACAAACGTTATTGTGATTTAAACCTAAGAAACGGGGATCTGACAGCTGCCGGGAGGATTGACCGAGAGGGCCTTTGTGGAGACAAAGCATCCTGCGTTTTAAAACAAGAACTCATGTTAGAAAATTCCATTAGAATTGCATCGAATTAGTCTGCATGTCCAGGACATAAATGATAACTCTCCGCGATTTAATAAAGAATTGATCCATATAGATATACGTGAATCCGCGTCAAAAGGTGCCCGTTTTCCAATAGAAGAAGCACATGATGCGGATATAGGCAAATATTCAGTTCAGACCTACAACCTCCAAAGCAATGACAATTTTATTCTGGGCGTTGGAACTAATTCTGTGGAACTTGTCCTTAACAAAGAGCTTGACCGCGAAATATTAAAGGAAATCAATCTACTTCTTACAGCGTTGGATGGTGGTTCTCCTCAGAGATCAGGTACTGTGGTCATTCACATCACTGTACTTGATGCTAATGATAACGTCCCAGTGTTCAGCCAGGCCGTTTATAAAGCCAGTCTGCCTGAAAACTCTCCACTCGGTACTGTTGTGCTGACAGTGAGTGCTGCTGATGCCGATGAGGGACTCAATGGAGACGTTACATATGATTTTGGACACATTTCAGAAGATATTAGGTCAATGTTTATCATAGATCACAAGACAGGTGATATAAAATTGACTACCACAGTTGATTTTGAAACGGCGTCATCTTTTGAACTGCGCGTCACAGCAAAAGATGGTTTGGGATTAACGTCCTATGCCAAAGTCATCATAGATGTTACAGATGTAAATGACATGACCCAATTATATACCTGAAATCGCTGACTAACCCCATACCTGAGAACGTGTCACCTGGTACAGAGGTGGGCATCATTAACGTGCAGGATAGAGACTCTGAAAATAACGGACAGGTCCGCTGCTCCATTCAGCAAGGCGTCCCTTTTAAGTTGGTTCCTTCTATTAAAAACTATTATTCTCTGGTGACCACAGGACAACTGGACCGTGAACTAGTGTCTGATTACAACATTACAATCACTGCCACTGACGAGGGCTCTCCACCTCTGTCCTCCTCTAAAACTGTTCAGTTATCTGTAGCAGACGTCAACGACAACCCACCTGTGTTTGAGGAACAGTCCTACAGCGCATATGTGACTGAAAATAACAAACCTGGCTCCGCTTTGTGTTCCGTTACTGCTCGAGATCCCGACTGGAGACAAAACGGTACAGTGATTTATTCTCTGTTACCCGGTGAGGTGAACGGTGTCCCGGTGTCCTCCTATCTATCCGTTAACGGAGACACGGGGGCGATCCACGCTGTGAGGTCGTTTGATTATGAACAGTTCAGGAGTTTTAAAGTCCACGTGATGGCCAGAGATAATGGTTCTCCTCCGCTCAGCAGCAACGTGACCGTCAGTGTCTTCATATCGGATGTGAATGACAACTCTCCTCAGATACGGAACCTCGCCCCGGAGGGCAACTCCTTCATGACCGAGCTGGTCCCCAAAGCTGCACACGGAGGCTCTCTGGTGTCCAAAGTGATAGCGGTGGACGCGGACTCCGGACAGAACGCCTGGCTGTCCTATCATATAGTCAAATCCACAGATCCGGGACTTTTCAGTGTTGCTCTCCACAGCGGAGAGATCAGAACACAGCGGACACATTTCTGAGTCTGACAGCATGAAACAGAACCTTATTGTGGCAGTTAAAGATAACGGACAGCCCTCTCTCTCTGCCACCTGTTCCATGTATTTACTTATTTCTGATAACTTGGCTGAGGTGCCGGAACTGAAGGATATTTCTTACGATGAGAAGAACTCCAAACTGACCTCTTATCTGATCATCGCGCTGGTGTCTGTGTCCACCTTTTTTCTGACCTTCATTATCATCATCCTGGGTGTGAGGTTTTGTCGCAGGAGAAAGCCCAGACTGTTGTTTGATGGAGCAGTTGCCATCCCCAGCGCTTATCTCCCTCCTAATTACGCAGATGTTGACGGCACAGGAACTTTACGCAGCGCTTACAATTATGACGCCTACCTGACAACAGGTTCTAGAACCAGTGACTTTAAGTTCGTGACGTCTTACAATGACAACACACTGCCTGCTGACCAGACTCTGAGGAAAAGTCCATCAGACTTTGCTGATGTCTTTGGAGATTCTGATGGTTCTCCTGAGGTAGGGACACATTTTTTGTTAATTAAATAGTGATCAACCAAGATGCGTGTACCTAAGCTGAACAGCTCAGAAAGCAAGTTTTACAGTTTCCTAACTATGTCCAATCCACACACCTCATCCTCCACACTCACATACGCAGACACACCATTACACTAAGCGCACATGCTATCGTTGAATGTGTCCATACTGTCAATCCCTTGGGATGTTTGTAATTTTTTTTTAAACATTTGTTTTCTTGAAGTAAATTTTTGTCTATGTGGTTACATAATCGCTGCATATCATCTTCCAGTAAAGGAAAACTTTTTCAATGACTGTACGTTCCTTATGTCTCTGTCCATGGTGCTGAACTTTGTTTGAACCTGTGATATATTATCAGAGATAGTTTACCTTTGTGCGTTATGCTCTTGTCATTGTTCTCCTTTGCTGTGTTGTGTTTCAGTACATTGGCTTTTCATTACAGACTTTTCTAATCTATTTAGGTTTTTCTTGCTCTCGTGTTTTCATATGCATATGTCGTTGCTTTAATCTGGTGGATTTATACTCATTAGAAGTTTATCACTTTCAACGTAGAACGAGAGAGGAGTATGAAGATAATGTAAATGGAGCCTCTGTGTTTATTCCGTTCTGCTAGTAGAGTCTCGTTTTTCTAAGTTCACATGACATACCGTTTTTCACAAAGTGTATGCCTTCGACAGAATAGCACAACCATCTCGTTTTTCTTCAATGCGATTTTTGTAGTAATGCACTTGTTTCCTTGATATATACCATATGATGTTGTATAGTAGTAAATACTACTATTACAAACACTGTACAATACAAAATGAATGCAAATGAATGCATACCAAATACAAGGCATTGCAGTCAAGTTTTTATGGAGCAGCTCATATAAATAGTAGGTTTATTCTGAAAGTTTTGACAGTGTTGTATGGTATGGATGTATACTGTTATAGGTTGAGGAATTGAATTTCAGCCCAATTTCCTTTACCTTTGCAACAACTATTAATCACTCTTAACTTGTTTTTATAGTTTCCCAAACGTCAGGGTTAAATACTATATCATAGAGCAATAGGACACACCATGTTTAAAACAGTATCCAAAACATGTGTTCCTACCGTTTCAGTGTTTGAAAACATTTGTGTTGCCTATCACTGGAGGCTAAAGCATTCATACAAAGACCTATGTAAGATTTTTGATCTTTCCCCTGAGTTTTAAACATTCTCGTTTGTGATGTGTTTTTGAAAACACGACAGTTTAATTCCCAGTCTACAACAGTCAAATGATGGTTTGGTAAGTTCAACCTTGTTAGTTAAATACAGTAATACATTTCCACATGCTTTTAATCTGCAAAGTTACAAAGTCTCATACAATCAGCAAAGTTACAAAGTCTCATACAATGTGAGCAATAGATGCTAAATATGAAGACAATTCCAATGAGCATATGTGTTACTTTACCCTTTACCCATTAAGGTGGTAATGTGAAGAAAGTGCAGAAAAAGAAAAAATGTGTCCACCATTTCATCAAAGATGGACCTAAGGTATTTGGACATCAGTTCTCATGCAGTTTTGAGAGACATTAAAACAGTAACAAAAGAAATTTAAAATTAAACCGGTCCCCCTTTTGCCATCAGACAGTTTAATATTTGTTCTTTTTCTAACTGTTGTTTGGAAATATGGCTCTAACGAGATAAACAAACAGTTGTTATGTTTGTCTTGTTATTTTACATCAGAAGTAGGCCATTGGTATTATATGTTGTCTCAATACTCATGGTAGGATAGCCCTAAAATAGTATAGCAATGTCTTTTAAAACATTTTAAAATTAGGATCACTGAATTGGTCTCCATTTTAAATATGTTATGAAAAAAAAATTTCATCGTCGTGTTATACCTAAACTAACACTCATGGTGTCAGTGTGTACCAGCAAACGAGAAGCCATGGTCATTCTCCACCCTACTGTCTCAACGAATTTAAAGCCTGACTCAGCTGTGTTACCATAGTTAAACCCTGCTCCGTATAGGACTGCAATGTGAAATGTTTGGTTTATTGGATGAAATCACGATGCATTGTTGATACTGTTTGATCTACATCATAATATTTTGACTGTGTATGTGGTCTTCCTCGCTGTAACAATGGGATACAGCCGATTTGCGCTACTCTACGGTCTGGCTTTTTTATTTTTCTTGTCCTCCACCCCGTCTATGGAGACGTGAGTTACTCTATCCCGGAGGAGATGAAACGAGGATCTGTAATTGGAAATATCGCTAAGGATGTGGGACTTGATTTGGGCAGGCTGTCTGCTCGCAAGGCCCGTATCGATACTGAGGATAACAGTGTTAAGTATTGTGGCGTAAATCTCAACACCGGAGACTTGATCGTTCAAGAAAGGATTGACAGAGAAGGGCTTTGTGCGAAAAAAGCATCGTGTGTTCTAAAACAGGAACTCGTACTAGAGAATCCATTAGAGCTGCACCGTATTAGTATCAGCGTTCAAGATATCAACGACAATTCACCGCAGTTTAAAGAGGAGTCACTTAGGATTGAAATTCACGAATCAGCGGTCAAAGGTGCACGTTTTCTCTTGGATGAGGCACACGATGGAGATATCGGAGAAAATGCTGTTCAGGGCTACTCACTTCAGCAGAATGATCATTTCAAATTAAATGTGAAGACAAAGGGCGGTGGACGAAAATATGGTGAATTAGTCTTAGACCAAGAATTAGACAGAGAGGACAGAAAAGACATTTTGTTATTGCTTTCTGCATTCGATGGTGGTTCTCCTCAGAGATCAGGTACTGTAGTCATACACGTCACTGTACTGGATGCTAATGATAATGTGCCAGTGTTCAGCCAGACCGTTTATAAAGCCAGTCTGCCTGAAAACTCTCCTCTGGATACATTGGTAATAACAGTGAGTGCTACTGATGCAGACGAAGGAATGTATGGTGAAGTTACTTACGGATTTGACCATGTTTCAGATGAAAACCAAGTTTTCTCTCTTAACCCTAAAAAAGGAGAAGTTAAAGTGGCTGGATCTATTGATTATGAAAAAGAATCGTCATATGAAATGCAGATTAGCGCCAAAGATGGTCTGGGATTGGCGTCATATGCAACGGTGATAATTGAAATTACAGATATAAATGACAACGCCCCAGTTATATACATGAAATCACTGACTACCCCCATACCAGAGAACGTGTCACCTGGTACAGAGGTGGGCATCATTAACGTGCAGGATAGAGACTCTGAGAATAACAGACAGGTCCGCTGCTCCATTCAACAAAACGTCCCTTTTAAGTTGGTCTCGTCTATTAAAAACTATTATTCTCTGGTGACCACAGGACAACTGGACCGTGAATTAGTGTCTGATTACAACATTACAATCACTGCCACTGACGAGGGCTCTCCACCTCTGTCCTCCTCTAAAACTGTTCAGTTATCTGTAGCAGACATCAACGACAACCCACCTGTGTTTGAGGAACAGTCCTACAGCGCATATGTGACTGAAAATAACAAACCTGGCTCCACTTTATGTTCCGTTACTGCTCGAGACCCCGACTGGAGACAAAACGGTACAGTGATTTATTCTCTGTTACCCGGTGAGGTGAACGGTGCCCCGGTGTCCTCCTATCTATCTGTTAACGGAGACACGGGGGTGATCCACGCTGTGAGGTCGTTTGATTATGAACAGTTCAGGAGTTTTAAAGTCCACGTGATGGCCAGAGACAACGGTTCTCCTCCGCTCAGCAGCAACGTGACCGTCAGTGTCTTCATATCGGATGTGAATGACAACTCTCCTCAGATACTGTACCCCGCCCCGGAGGGCAACTCCTTCATGACCGAGCTGGTCCCCAAAGCTGCACACGGAGGCTCTCTGGTGTCCAAAGTGATAGCGGTGGACGCGGACTCCGGACAGAACGCCTGGCTGTCCTATCATATAGTCAAATCCACTGATCCGGGACTTTTCACTATTGGTCTCCACAGCGGAGAGATCAGGACACAGCGGGACATTTCTGAGTCTGACAGCATGAAACAGAACCTTATTGTAGCAGTGAAAGATAACGGACAGCCCTCTCTCTCTGCCACCTGCTCCATGTATTTACTTATTTCTGATAACTTGGCTGAGGTGCCAGAACTGAAGGATATTTCTTACGATGAGAAGAACTCCAAACTGACCTCTTATCTGATCATCGCGCTGGTGTCTGTGTCCACCTTTTTTCTGACCTTCATTATCATCATCCTGGGTGTGAGGTTTTGTCGCAGGAGAAAGCCCAGACTGTTGTTTGATGGAGCAGTTGCCATCCCCAGCGCTTATCTCCCTCCTAATTACGCAGATGTTGACGGCACAGGAACTTTACGCAGCGCTTACAATTATGACGCCTACCTGACAACAGGTTCTAGAACCAGTGACTTTAAGTTTGTGACGTCTTACAATGACAACACACTGCCTGCTGACCAGACTCTGAGGAAAAGTCCATCAGACTTTGCTGAGGTGTTTGGTCCGCCAGATGAGTCTCCAGAGGTAGGCCTTATATATTGTTGTATCTAACATTTAACGTTGATGGTGACCTTCCATTAGTGTCGCCATGCACTTCAGGTAAACTTGCATGCATTGTATCAAATAAGCAACGAGCAGTCGGATGCCTTTTTTGTATGCGGTTTGTTTTTGGCATAACAATCCATATTTATGACGTGAAAAGGCTTTGCTTTCACACTTTTCTTCCAGTGCTTTATTGTGATTTAATACCGCTTATTTACAGTATCTGGATTGTATGTTTTTCAAATGAAGGGAAATAAGGCATTCATTTAGCCTTTTGCTGTTAAAAGTTGTCTTTGTGTCAAGTTCTAATGTATTTGTTTTTACATATATCAGTGACTATATTTCAGCGTGTAATTAAGACCCATTTAAATATCAGCAGTTACATGTTAGCTAAAGACATTGTATTTTTTAACCAAATGTAGCCCCGGGTTTTATCATGACAACTTATTTTTCACCTGTACATAACAAATCCATCTTTACTTGATATCTGTGACCTCGCAATCGGTCTATTGCGTTTATCACTTGCTTTTGGAAACGCTATTTGTTCCTTTCATCCCATCAACGTTTAAAGTAGCATTATTCAAAGTTTGAATTTTTATATGTAGTTCTTTTTATAAATGTAAGCTGACCAAACATGCGTGCTTAAGCGACACATTTAATCACATTTCAAACAACTGTTGTAAATGTGATACTGATTGTAAGCTTTGATCATGTTTTAGATTTTATTAATTGATGGAAAAACAAAATACTTGTTCAATAAATATGAAGCTTACTGCGCGTTCTGTTACTCTAAGACATTGCCTAACTATCACACATGCCTATTGGAATTCTTAGTTACATGTATGTATTGTTAACCGACTGATGCACAGATAAAATAAAACAGCCTCCTATATATTGAATAAATGGGAAAATGAGATACAAATATTTTGTAGGCCTCGATAATTCAATTTGAAACACGTTTTTGCCATTGTCAGTTTATTCACGTTGTATTTCACCCACCACTTGAAATGTCACACCATAATTCTATTTTATGTTCAATGATCAGTCCCTATTATTTATTTATACTTTAAGAAACAGAAATGTCAAATTAGAGAGAGCTTTGGGTCGACTCCTCGCCGTTCATACGCTGTCCATGGTGCTGAATAATGTTTTCTCTTTATGCGCTTATACACCAAACCCAAAACATCCCAGTAAACATTTCCACTTTTCGTCTGAACATTGAAATATGATACTGCAGTGTCGATCATGGCAGCAACTGTGGCATCTTATGCTGGGCTAGTAGTTTTTTTTTTTTTTTTGCAATATTCCAAATAAACTCACGGCGTCGCTGCTCACTTGCAGATATGAGGAGGTTCATATCTCCACCCACTGAAAAAGGAGTAATTCAAGCTTTATAACCAGAGCTGCCATTGTTGTATGAGCGGCGGTCTTAATTTCACCATTACTTCTGAATTTTATCAGCAAAAAGGGGAATTTGCGTGTTCATATCTTCTTTCGGGAGAAACTATGGACCTCAAAGGACAATCGTTGTTGAGCTTTGTCTGCGGCTTTGCCGTCTTTGTCCACATCACCACTGCAGACCTCAGCTATTCTGTTCCGGAGGAGATGAGACCCGGATCCATTGTTGGAAATATTGCTAAGGACCTCGGGCTGGAAGTAGGGAAATTGTTCAGTCGTAAAGCCCGTATCGATACTGAGGAAAGCTATGCGCACTACTGCGATGTTGATCTAAAAACGGCAAATGTTATCATCAGGGAAAGGATTGACAGAGAGGAGCTGTGTGGAGAGAAGGTTTCATGTATGCTTAAATTTGAATTGGTCCTTGAGAGCCCGTTGGAGCTGCACCGTATTTCACTGCTCATCCAGGATGTAAACGACAATTCACCCGTTTTCCCAAAAGGATACAATTAAACTGGAAATAAGCGAATCGGCTATCAAAAGGAGCTCGATATCGTGTTAACGAAGCACATGACGCTGACATTGGACAAAATACAATTAAACAATACAGTTTACAAAAGAATGAACACTTCGTTTTATCTGTTCGAGACGATGCAGATGGGTCTAAAAACGTCGAGTTAGTCTTAGACAAAGAGCTCGACCGTGAAAAAGAACACGGTTTAAAATTTCGTGATGATTGCCATTGATGGTGGCAATCCACAAAGATCAGGAACTGCTAACATACACGTTACTGTTTTGGACGCTAATGATAACGCCCCAGTGTTTGAGCAAGCCTATTACAAAGCCAGTCTACCTGAAAACTCTGCTCTTGATACTGTAGTCGTCAGTGTAAGTGCTACTGATGCAGACGAGGGAGTTAATGGGGAGGTGACATATGAGTTCAGCCGCATATCAGAAAGGGCTAAAAGGTTTTCTCACTGAACAGTAAAACTGGAGAAATAAAAGTCATAGGACAGGTTGATTTCGAGAGTAATTCTAAATATGAAATGCGCATCGATGCTAAAGATGGTTATGGACTTTCATCCGATTCAAAAGTAATGATTGAAATCACTGATGTAAATGACAACGCTCTAGTTATCTATATGAAATCCCCTGATGAACCCAATAGCAGAGAACGTGTCACCTGGTACAGAGGTGGGCATCATTAACGTGCAGGATAGAGACTCTGAGAATAACGGACAGGTCCGCTGCTCCATTCAGCAAGGAGTCCCTTTTAAGTTGGTTCCTTCTATTAAAAACTATTATTCTGTGGTGACCACAGGACAACTGGACCGCGAACTAGTGTCTGATTACAACATTACTATCACTGCCACTGACGAGGGCTCTCCACCTCTGTCCTCCTCTAAAACTGTTCAGTTATCTGTAGCAGACATCAACGACAACCCACCTGTGTTTGAGGAACAGTCCTACAGCGCTTATGTGACTGAAAATAACAAACCTGGCTCCACTTTATGTTCCGTTACTGCTCGAGACCCCGACTGGAGACAAAACGGTACAGTGATTTATTCTCTGTTACCCGGTGAGGTGAACGGTGCCCCGGTGTCCTCCTATCTATCCGTTAACGGAGACACGGGGGTGATCCACGCTGTGAGGTCGTTTGATTATGAACAGTTCAGGAGTTTTAAAGTCCACGTGATGGCCAGAGACAACGGTTCTCCTCCGCTCAGCAGCAACGTGACCGTCAGTGTCTTCATATCGGATGTGAATGACAACTCTCCTCAGATACTGTACCCCGCCCCGGAGGGCAACTCCTTCATGACCGAGCTGGTCCCCAAAGCTGCACACGGAGGCTCTCTGGTGTCCAAAGTGATAGCGGTGGACGCGGACTCCGGACAGAACGCATGGCTGTCCTATCATATAGTCAAATCCACTGATCCGGGACTTTTCACTATTGGTCTCCACAGCGGAGAGATCAGGACACAGCGGGACATTTCTGAGTCTGACAGCATGAAACAGAACCTTATTGTAGCAGTGAAAGATAACGGACAGCCCTCTCTCTCTGCCACCTGTTCCATGTATTTACTTATTTCTGATAACTTGGCTGAGGTGCCGGAACTGAAGGATATTTCTTACGATGAGAAGAACTCCAAACTGACCTCTTATCTGATCATCGCGCTGGTGTCTGTGTCCACCTTTTTTCTGACCTTCATTATCATCATCCTGGGTGTGAGGTTTTGTCGCAGGAGAAAGCCCAGACTGTTGTTTGATGGAGCAGTTGCCATCCCCAGCGCTTATCTCCCTCCTAATTACGCAGATGTTGACGGCACAGGAACTTTACGCAGCGCTTACAATTATGACGCCTACCTGACAACAGGTTCTAGAACCAGTGACTTTAAGTTCGTGACGTCTTACAATGACAACACACTGCCTGCTGACCAGACTCTGAGGAAAAGTCCATCAGACTTTGCTGATGCTTTTGGAGATTGTGATGCTTCTCCTGAGGTAGGGACACATTTCGTATTACTGAACTCTTGTTCATCGTCCTTTTTATGTCGACCGACTTTGTTTTTTTTTATCTTTTAAGTTCCATTGGTCTTGTCTATGGTTGTGACTTAAATATACTTTTTAAAAGTCTTTTCATAAATTCTGGTGATGTCTCTATGGTAAAGGTGTCAGGGTTAGGTCATATTTTTATTTGGGGATCTTATGTTAAATAAATGCTTATATGTTCACATTATTGCCCTTCATGCCCTAGTAACGGAAACTTTTTGACAGTCCGTTCCTTTCACTCTGTCCATGGTGCTGAACTCCGTTTGATCCTATGATGCATTTCTTGCAAATCACCTTTCTTTTGAGCTTTGTTAAGGGAATTTATTGCATTTTCTAAATTTTTTAGGTTTTTCGCGTTGTGCTATTTGTGCGTCTTATTTGAATATGTTGTTGCTATTTTTCGTTATAATTTTCTCAACTTCTGTAGTGTTGACACTCAGGTGGAGCTAATTACCTTTTTTGGATATTGGGACACGTTATTAGAGTCATATGAATATGAAAAGTGAGCCTCTTTAACCGTTCTGCTTGAGTAGTAGTGCTTCCATTATCTGCGTTGGCTTTGAGTGAAGTGGGCATTGCCAAGGAAAATGCGTTCTCATTTAATTTATTTTGTTACATTTGTTGACATAATATGGTATATCCTCATGTCCAGACTGTCGCACAGTTTTGTATTCATGTATTTCTTTTCTTGATGGATACTTTTTGTTTGTTGTCCATGTGCAATCCTAATTACAAAACAATGTGTAGTACAAAACTAATGTAAGTTATTCGATAAGTTGTACTCACAGCTAGAGGTGCTTTGAAATAATTAATATACTCAAGGATTCATTTTCTAAATCAACAGATGCGCTTTATAAAGGTGATGTCTTCTTGGGCTATTTTAAGACACTTTTGTCATGTACAAATTGGAACATTCCTTTACAATGATAAAGGATTAAAAAAGTGCCAGAGAGGGAAAATAGTGTTAAAGTCGTCTCTCCATTCAAATGCAAAAAGCATTTTATTTTAAACACTTTGCAGAATTTCTTTTTTTTTTTTTTACTTTCTTCAAACTCCGTTAATGTCGTATTTGATGCATTTGCTGTTCTAAGGTACTAAATTTAATGGCAGCATTGTTTTCTTGGGCTTTGTAACAGCTGTTGGTCAGCCTTTCTGAAGGTATGCCAAATTTACAGTTTAATAGGTGAACAATTGCACAATGTTCAAAGCTCTATTTGAAAAAAGTAATCTTTTCCTGATGTTTGCACCAACGTCAACATCAACGACAAGGCAAGTTGTGTTTTGTTGCTCATTAGGGTAGATTCAAACATTTAACTAAAGATCTTGTTTTGGAAAGAAATACATGTCTGTTTGTGTTTTCAAGTTGTCAAAACTAGTTCAGGACAGTGGTTATTCCAACAGATCTGTGTGTCACTGCAGTGCTTCAACATAGAGTACAGAAGTGTTGGTGATAGGTTTGAAGGCACACATTGCTTCAATTTACAGTATGCAACTTCAAATGATGGTTCTGTATATAGTTGATTAAAATATTTAAGTTGTTTTTTACATGCGCTTTCAATATGCACAGTCTTTTTATACTTTTAGCACAACATGGCATGCAAGAAGATACTTAAATGAATTTTCTCTATTTTACTTGATCCACACCAGTAAGATGGAAATGGCAATAAAGATCAGCAAGGGAGAAAACAAAAATATCACCGTTTCATCAATGAGGGAGGGACATAACGTCTTAGGATCAACATTTTAGCCTTTAATGTTCAGGCAGCATATACAGATGTGAGATAAAGGGAAACGCCTACAGAAATAGTTTCTGTGCTTATTGTACATTTTGACAAAACAAAAATTATGTGAGAACATAGGATTGTTTGCAAGACACAATTTGAAGGGTTTCATGTTGATCCCCAATTTTTTTTTTTTTTTTTACATCACAAGCCATTTTGTATTAAGGCAAGTTGATCATAAAATAGTAAAGCTATTATTGTTTTTATATCAGTTGTAGTAATATTGTTTTTATCAACAACGTTCTCTGAACTAGTCTATATTTAAGGACGTCAGAAGTCATACATCGCCTTGTTATACCCAGGCAAATACTCATGGTGTCAGTGTGTACCAGTAAACGAGAGGACATGGTCATTCTCCTCCCTTCTGTCTCGACGAATTGAAAGCTTGACTCTGCTATTGTACTGCATTTGACAAAAACGCTTCGTGATATGACCACAGACTGTTTCTCTATATTGGAGAAACCCCACTTGCATCTTTGATATATTTTGACATACTCAGTAGCAGTACTGATCTTTCTCGCTGTAACAATGGGCTACAACAGATTTGCGCAGCTCTACGGCCTTGCTTTTATTTTTCTTGTCCTCCACCCTGTATATGGAGACGTGAGTTACTCTATCCCAGAAGAGATGAAACGAGGATCAGTAATTGGGAATATCGCTAAGGATCTGGGACTTGATTTGGGCAGGCTGTCTGCTCGCAAGGCCCGTATCGATACTGAGGATAACAACGTCCAGTATTGCGGTGTAAATCTCAACACCGGAGACTTGATCGTTCAAGAAAGGATTGACAGAGAAGGGCTTTGTGCGAAAAAGGCATCGTGTGTTCTAAAACAGGAACTCGTACTAGAGAATCCATTAGAGCTGCACCGTATTAGTATCAGCGTTCAAGATATCAACGACAATTCACCGCAGTTTAAAGAGGAGTCACTTAGGATTGAAATTCAGGAATCGGCAGTCAATGGTGCACGTTTTCTCTTGGATGAGGCACACGATGGAGATATCGGAGAAAATGCTGTTCAGGGCTACTCACTTCAGCAGAATGATCATTTCAAACTAAATGTAAATACAAAATCAGGTGGCCGAAAATATGGTGAATTAGTTTTAGACAAAGATTTAGACAGAGAGGACAAAAAAGAGATTTTGTTATTGCTTACTGCATTCGATGGTGGCTCTCCTCAGAGATCAGGTACTGTAGTCATACACGTCACTGTACTGGATGCTAATGATAATGTGCCAGTATTCAGCCAGACCGTTTATGAAGCCAGTCTGCCTGAAAACTCTCCTCTGGATACATTGGTGATTACAGTGAGTGCTACTGATGCAGACGAGGGAATGTATGGTGAAGTTACTTACGGATTTGACCATGTTTCAGATGAAAAACAAGTTTTCTCTCTCAACCCTAAAACAGGAGAAGTTAAAGTGGCTGGATCTATTGATTATGAAAAAGAATCATCATATGAAATGCAGATTAGCGCCAAAGATGGACTGGGATTGGCTTCATATGCAACGGTGATAATTGAAATTACAGATATAAATGACAACGCCCCAGTTATATATCTGAAATCACTGACTAACCCCATACAAGAGAACGTGTCACCTGGTACAGAGGTGGGCATCGTTAACGTGCAGGATAGAGACTCTGAGAATAATAGACAGGTCCGCTGTTCCATTCAGCAAGGCGTCCCTTTTAAGTTGGTTCCTTCTATTAAAAACTATTATTCTCTGGTGACCACAGGACAACTGGACCGTGAATTAGTGTCTGATTACAACATTACAATCACTGCCACTGACGAGGGCTCTCCACCTCTGTCCTCCTCTAAAACTGTTCAGTTATCTGTAGCAGACATCAACGACAACCCACCTGTGTTTGAGGAACAGTCCTACAGCGCTTATGTGACTGAAAATAACAAACCTGGCTCCACTTTTATGTTCCGTTACTGCTCGAGATCCCGACTGGAGACAAAACGGTACAGTGATTTATTCTCTGTTATCCGGTGAGGTGAACGGTGCCCCGGTGTCTTCCTATCTATCTGTTAACGGAGACACGGGGGTGATCCACGCTGTGAGGTCGTTTGATTATGAACAGTTCAGGAGTTTTAAAGTCCACGTGATGGCCAGAGACAACGGTTCTCCTCCGCTCAGCAGCAACGTGACCGTCAGTGTCTTCATATCGGATGTGAATGACAACTCTCCTCAGATACTGTACCCCGCCCCGGAGGGCAACTCCTTCATGACCGAGCTGGTCCCCAAAGCTGCACACGGAGGCTCTCTGGTGTCCAAAGTGATAGCGGTGGACGCGGACTCCGGACAGAACGCCTGGCTGTCCTATCATATAGTCAAATCCACTGATCCGGGACTTTTCACTATTGGTCTCCACAGCGGAGAGATCAGGACACAGCGGGACATTTCTGAGTCTGACAGCATGAAACAGAACCTTATTGTGGCAGTGAAAGATAACGGACAGCCCTCTCTCTCTGCCACCTGTTCCATGTATTTACTTATTTCTGATAACTTGGCTGAGGTGCCGGAACTGAAGGATATTTCTTATGATGAGAAGAACTCCAAACTGACCTCTTATCTGATCATCGCGCTGGTGTCTGTGTCCACCTTTTTCTGACCTTCATTATCATCATCCTGGGTGTGAGGTTTTGTCGCGGGAGAAAGCCCAGACTGTTGTTTGATGGAGCAGTTGCCATCCCCAGCGCTTTTTTTCCTTCTAATTACGCAGATGTTGACGGCACAGGAACTTTACGCAGCGCTTACAATTATGACGCCTACCTGACAACAGGTTCTAGAACCAGTGACTTTAAGTTCGTGACGTCTTACAATGACAACACACTGCCTGCTGACCAGACTCTGAAGAAAAGTCCCTCAGACTTTGCTGATGTCTTTGGAGATTGTGATAAGTCTCCTGAGGTAAGAGCATCAACATTTGATTTGATTTGAAATATGTTATCTTAAAAATGGGCTACTCACTTCTTCAGATTTGTGACTGGTGGTGTGTGTGTGTGTGTGTGTGTGTGTGTGTGTGTATATATATATACACTCACCTAAAGGATTATTAGGAACACCATACTAATACCGTGTTTGACCCCCTTTCGTCCTCAGGAATGCCTTAATTCTTTGTGGCATTGATTCAACAAGGTGCTGGAAGCATTCTTTAGAAATGTTGGCCCATATTGAGAGGATAGCATCTTGCAGATTTGTGGGACGCACATCCAGGGCACGAAGCTCCCGTTCCACCACATCCCAAAAATGTCCTATTGGGTTGAGATGTGGTGACTGTGGGGCCCCTTTTAGTACAGTGAACTCATTGTCATGTTCAAGAAACCAATTTGAAATGATTTGAGCTTTGTGACATGGTGCATTATCCTGCTGGAAGTAGCCATCAGAGGATGGGTACATGGTGGTCATAAAGGGATGGACATGGTCAGTAACAATGCTCAGATAGGCTGTGGCATTTAAACAATGCCCATTTGGTACTAAGGGGCCTAAAGTGTGCCAAGAAAACATCCCCCATACCAGTACACCACCACCACCAGCCTGCACAATGGTAACAAGGAATGACAGATCAATGTTCTCATTCTGTTCACGCAAATTTGGACTCTACCATCTGAATGTCTCAACAGAAATCGAGACTCATAAGACCAGACAACATTTCTATAGTCTTCAACTGTCCAATTTTGGTCCTCATTTTCCTATCTTTAGTGGAGATGAGTGGTACCCGGTAGGGTTTTTTGCTGGTGTAGCCCATCTGCCTCAGTGGTGTGTGTGTTGTGGCTTCACAAATGCTTTGCTGCATACCTCGGTTGTAACGAGTGGTTATGTGAGTCAAAGTTCTATCAGCTGGAATCAGTCAGCCCACTCTCCTCTGACCTCTAGCATCATAGCATCAACAAGGAATTTTCACCCACAGGTCTGCAGCATACTGGACGCTTTTACTTTTTCAGGCCATTCTTTGTAATCCCTATAAATGGTTGTGCGTGAAAATCCCAATAACTGAGCAGATTGTGAAATACTCAAACCAGCGCGTGCTGGCACCAACAACCATGCCACGAATCAAAGTTGCTTAAATCACCTTTCGTTCCCATTCTGACATTTAGTTTGGAGTTCAGGAGATTGTCTAGACCTGGACGACACCCCTAAATGCATTGAAGCAGCTGCCATGTGATTGGTTAATTAGATAATTGCATTAACGAGAAATCTTACAGGTGTTCCTAATAATCCTTTAGGTGAGTGTGTGTGTGTGTATATATATATAGGATTTGGATTTGGATATGTATGTTTAGATTTTTGCATCGTAGTTATTTCAGATCTTTTATTAGATGCATTTTATTGCTTTTACAGTAGTTGTCCTTAGTTGCTTTTTGAGCTTTCTTTTGAATCTTTTGGATACTTGGAAACAGATACATTGTTTGTTGAGGTTTTTGAATCTTGAAGCATGTATTCATTTCATCAAATATGACTAACATGTTTAGGTATTGCCACCATGTTCACATGAATCACAAACCAGTCAAATATGCCTTTTTAACGATTGAAAACTTTTAAGTGGTTGACAATTTTCTTGCTTTTGGTCTCTAATTTGGTCACTGGTTGTTGTTATTGTTGTTGTTGTTGTGGGTAAGACTTATTAGGTTGAGTCTTTCTTTCCATAGGAAATTACCCATAGCTTGTAAAGGATATTATGGACTCTAATATTAGGTGTCTGGGTTGTCATATGTCATTTATATTGTACATCTTCTTTCTTCCTCTACCTTACAACTACATGCTTTTCGGTTTGAGCAGTGTTGCTGTGTAACACATCTACAGTCGTTTCTTTGTATGTATTTGATGGCATCGTCATATTTGCAGTCCCAGATAATAGACTGCCTATTTTCCTATTTATGTATATGCTTATTCATTTTCTTTTTAATGATTTAAAAACAAAAACAATCCAATACAAGTTGCATTTTGTAGTGAAGTCTAGCTGTTTACCTGACTTGTTGAATTTTGTATACCGAGTAGCCTGTGCAAGAATGTAGCCCTATTGTTTTGAGCAAAGTGATTAGAATCCTGCAATTAAATGAAACTGTTCTTTTTGGTGCTCATTAACGTATTTATTTTCCCGTCATTGTTTTTAGCACGGTATTAAAATGTCAGTTTAAAGATGGTTTATTCGCTTAAATACAATATTTAAACAATGTAGTCGGTCATTTATTAGGGATTTTATAGGATTTGTCAAAGGGTGCCGTTTTGCTCACTCTTTACAAACATTACTTGTTTCCAGAGCAGTTGTGGATAGCTTCAAGAAATATTTCAGAACAATTATTCACTACAAGTTGAACTTCATAGGTAGCCTACTTTATTTCAATACAAGAATATAATGTTCAGAAAAAATTAGTCTTTTTTGAACATCTAAAAACTGTGCTTGACGTGCCGTGGTGAACAATGCTGTTTTAGACCTGCCCTTTACGTTTCATTCTCACATGTGTAAAGGAATTTCAATATATAATTCCCCGAGTTTAAATATGCTTTTCATATATGCTTTTTTCATAATTCTACGCTTTGTACAGACTTCCTTGCTAGTGGACGTATGCAATTTCTAGAGGAGACTCACGATGTCGCTATGCACCAGCTGTAATAGATTATGTGTCGACATCCACCCACTGATATCGACGCACAATGTGACTAAATGTGCTGCATTTGATCGTCCAGAAAGGCAGAGACTTGGTCTTCGGATTGTGTTATTTTTGGTTTAAATACTTAATATTTTGCCTTTGTGCCTGTACACTGGCAAGGGATCGTTTACTATTTCAGATCGGCGACATGATGCCTACCACAGGGCTCGCATTACAAAGCTGTGCCGTTGCTTTACTGCTCGTTTCTTTTGATTTTGCCAATGGAGATGTAAGCTATTCTTTTCCTGAGGAGATGAGACGCGGATCTGTGATCGGTAATATTGTCAAAGACTTAGGCCTTGAACCAAGCAGGCTATCCGCTCGAAAGGCCCGCATTGATACCGATGGGAGCGACAAACGTTATTGTGATTTAAACCTAAGAAACGGGGATCTGACAGCTGCCGGGAGGATTGACCGAGAGGGCCTTTGTGGAGACAAAGCATCCTGCGTTTTAAAACAAGAACTCATGTTAGAAAATCCATTAGAATTGCATCGAATTAGTCTGCATGTCCAGGACATAAATGATAACTCTCCGCGATTTAATAAAGAATTGATCCATATAGATATAAGTGAATCCGCGTCAAAAGGTGCCCGTTTTCCAATAGAAGAAGCACATGATGCGGATATAGGCAAATATTCAGTTCAGACCTACAACCTCCAAAGCAATGACAATTTTATTCTGGGCGTTGGAACTAATTCTGTGGAACTTGTCCTTAACAAAGAGCTTGACCGCGAAATATTAAAAGGAAATCAATCTACTTCTTACAGCGTTGGATGGTGGTTCTCCTCAGAGATCAGGTACTGTGGTCATTCACATCACTGTACTTGATGCTAATGATAACGTCCCAGTGTTCAGCCAGGCCGTTTATAAAGCCAGTCTGCCTGAAAACTCTCCACTCGGTACTGTTGCGCTGACAGTGAGTGCTGCTGATGCCGATGAGGGACTCAATGGAGACGTTACATATGATTTTGGACACATTTCAGAAGATATTAGGTCAATGTTTATCATAGATCACAAGACAGGTGATATAAAATTGACTACCACAGTTGATTTTGAAACGGCGTCATCTTTTGAACTGCGCGTCACAGCAAAAGATGGTTTGGGATTAACCTCTTATGCCAAAGTCATCATAGATGTTACAGATGTAAATGACAATGCCCCAGTTATATACCTGAAATCGCTGACTAACCCCATACCTGAGAACGTGTCACCTGGTACAGAGGTGGGCATCATTAACGTGCAGGATAGAGACTCTGAGAATAACAGACAGGTCCGCTGCTCCATTCAGCAAGGCGTCCCTTTTAAGTTGGTCCCTTCTATTAAAAACTATTATTCTCTGGTGACCACAGGACAACTGGACCGTGAACTAGTGTCTGATTACAACATTACAATCACTGCCACTGACGAGGGCTCTCCACCTCTGTCCTCCTCTAAAACTGTTCAGTTATCTGTAGCAGACATCAACGACAACCCACCTGTGTTTGAGGAACAGTCGTACAGCGCATATGTGACTGAAAATAACAAACCTGGCTCCACTTTTATGTTCCGTTACCGCTCGAGACCCCGACTGGAGACAAAACGGTACAGTGATTTATTCTCTGTTACCCGGTGAGGTGAACGGTGCCCCGGTGTCCTCCTATCTATCTGTTAACGGAGACACGGGGGTGATCCACGCTGTGAGGTCGTTTGATTATGAACAGTTCAGGAGTTTTAAAGTCCACGTGATGGCCAGAGACAACGGTTCTCCTCCGCTCAGCAGCAACGTGACCGTCAGTGTCTTCATATCGGATGTGAATGACAACTCTCCTCAGATACTGTACCCCGCCCCGGAGGGCAACTCCTTCATGACCGAGCTGGTCCCCAAAGCTGCACACGGAGGCTCTCTGGTGTCCAAAGTGATAGCGGTGGACGCGGACTCCGGACAGAACGCTTGGCTGTCCTATCATATAGTCAAATCCACTGATCCGGGACTTTTCACTATTGGTCTCCACAGCGGAGAGATCAGGACACAGCGGGACATTTCTGAGTCTGACAACATGAAACAGAACCTTATTGTGTCAGTAGAAAGATAACGGACAGCCCTCTCTCTCTGCCACCTGTTCCATGTATTTACTTATTTCTGATAACTTGGCTGAGGTGCCGGAACTGAAGGATATTTCTTACGATGAGAAGAACTCCAAACTGACCTCTTATCTGATCATCGCGCTGGTGTCTGTGTCCACCTTTTTTCTGACCTTCATTATCATCATCCTGGGTGTGAGGTTTTGTCGCAGGAGAAAGCCCAGACTGTTGTTTGATGGAGCAGTTGCCATCCCCAGCGCGCTTATCTTCCTCCTAATTACGCAGATGTTGACGGCACAGGAACTTTTACGCAGCGCTTACAATTATGACGCCTACCTGACAACAGGTTCTAGAACCAGCGACTTTAAGTTTGTGACGTCTTACAATGACAACACACTGCCTGCTGACCAGACTCTGAGGAAAAGTCCATCTGACTTTGCTGATGCTTTTGGAGATTGTGATGCTTCTCCTGAGGTAGGGACACATTTCGCATTACTGAACTCTTGTTCATCGCTCTGCAGTCATTCTGCAACTTAGTTTTTTGCTCTTTCAAGTTAAATTGGTCTTGTCTGCGCTTGTGATTTAAATATACTTTTTAAAAGTCTAATAAAAAAATGATGGTGATGCCTATATGATTAAATTGTCAGGGTTAGGTCATATTTCTATTTGGGGATATTATGTTAAATACATGTTTATATGTTCACATTATTGCCCTTCATGCCCTAGTAACGGAAACTTTTTGACAGTCCGTTCCTTTCACTCTGTCCATGGTGCTGAACTCTGTTTGATCCTATGATGCATTTCTTGCAAATCACCTTTCTTTTGAGCTTTGTTTAAAGGAATTTATTGCATTTTCTAAAATTTTTTGGTTTTTCACGTTGTGTTTATCTCATTTCAATATGTTGTTGCTCTTTTTTGTTATAATTCTCTCAACTTCTGTAGAGTTGACACTCAGGTGGAGCTAATTACCTTTTTTGGATATTGGGACACGGTATTAGAGTCATATGAATATGAAAAGTGAGCCTCTTTAACCGTTCTGCTTGAGTAGTAGTGCTTCCATTATCTGTGTTGGCTTTGAGTGAAGTGGGCATTGCCAAGGAAAATGCGTTCTCATTTAATTTATTTTGTTACATTTGTTGACATAATATGGTATATCCTCATGTCCAGACTATCGCACAATTTCGAATTTAGGTATTTCTTTTCTTGATGGATACATTGTCTTTGTTGTCCATGTGCAATCCTAATTACAAAACACTGTATGGTACAAAACTAATGTAAAATATTTGATAAGTTGTACTCACAGCTAGAGGTGCTTTGAAATAATTATTATATTCAAGGATTCAGTTTTCTAAATCAACAGATGCGCTTTATAAAGGTGATGTCTTTCTGGACTATTGTAAGACACTTTTGTCATGTACAAATTGGAACATTCCTTTACAATGATAATGGATTAAAGAAGTACCAGAGAGGGAAAATAGTGTTAAAGTCGTCTCTCCATTCAAATGCAAAAAGCATTTTTTTTTTAAACATTTTGCAGAATTATTTTTTTTCCCTTTCTTCAAACTCAGATAATGTCGTATTTGATGCATTTTGATGTACCAAGGTAATAAATGAAATGGCAGCATTGTTTTCTTGGGCTTTGTAACAGCTGTTGGTCAGCCTTTCTGAAGGTATGCCAAATTTACAGTTTAATAGGTGAACAATTGCACCATGTTCAAAGCTATCTCTGAAAAAAGTAATCTTTTCCTGATGTTTACACCAACGTCAACATCAACGACAATGCAAATATGGTTTTGTTGCTCATTAGGGTAAATTAAAAAATTCCACTAAAGACCTTGTTTTGGAAAGAAATACATGTCTGTTTGTGTGTTATTTCTGATAACTTGGCTGAGGTGCCGGAACTGAAGGATATTTCTTACGATTAGAAGAACTCCAAACTGACCTCTTATCTGATCATCGGCTGGTGTCTGTGTCCACCTTTTTCTGACCTTCATTATCATCATCCTGGGTGTGAGGTTTTGTCGCGCGAGGAAAGCCCAGACTGTTGTTTGATGGAGCAGTTGCCATCCCCAGCGCTTATCTCCCCTCCTAATAACGCAGATGTTGACGGCACAGGAACTTTCGCGCGCTTACACAATTATGACGCCTACCTGACAACAGGTTCTAGAACCAGTGACTTTAAGTTTGTGACGTCTTACAATGACAACACACTGCCTGCTGACCAGACTCTGAGGAAAAGTCCATCAGACTTTGCTGATGTCTTTGGAGATTCTGATGGTTCTCCTGAGGTAGGGACACATTTTTTGTTAATTAAATAGTGATCAACCAAGATGCGTGTACCTAAGCTGAACAGCTCAGAAAGCAAGTTTTACAGTTTCCTAACTATGTCCAATCCACACACCTCATCCTCCACACTCACATACGCAGACACACCATTACACTAAGCGCACATGCTATCGTTGAATGTGTCCATACTGTCAATCCCTTGGGATGTTTGTAATTTTTTTTTAAACATTTGTTTTCTTGAAGTAAATTTTTGTCTATGTGGTTACATAATCGCTGCATATCATCTTCCAGTAAAGGAAAACTTTTTCAATGACTGTACGTTCCTTATGTCTCTGTCCATGGTGCTGAACTTTGTTTGAACCTGTGATATATTATCAGAGATAGTTTACCTTTGTGCGTTATGCTCTTGTCATTGTTCTCCTTTGCTGTATTGTGTTTCAGTACATTGGCTTTTTATTACAGACTTTGCTAATCTATTTAGGTTTTTCTTGCTCTCGTGTTTTCATATGCATATGTCGTTGCTTTAATCTGGTGGATTTATACTCATTAGAAGTTTATCACTTTCAACGTAGAACGAGAGAGGAGTATGAAGATAATGTAAATGGAGCCTCTGTGTTTATTCCGTTCTGCTAGTAGAGTCTCGTTTTTCTAAGTTCACATGACATACCGTTTTTCACAAAGTGTATGCCTTCGACAGAATAGCACAACCATCTCGTTTTTCTTCAATGCGATTTTTGTAGTAATGCACTTGTTTCCTTGATATATACCATATGATGTTGTATAGTAGTAAATACTACTATTACAAACACTGTACAATACAAAATGAATGCAAATGAATGCATACCAAATACAAGGCATTGCAGTCAAGTTTTTATGGAGCAGCTCATATAAATAGTAGGTTTATTCTGAAAGTTTTGACAGTGTTGTATGGTATGGATGTATACTGTTATAGGTTGAGGAATTGAATTTCAGCCCAATTTCCTTTACCTTTGCAACAACTATTAATCACTCTTAACTTGTTTTTATAGTTTCCCAAACGTCAGGGTTAAATACTATATCATAGAACAATAGGACACACAATGTTTAAAACAGTATCCAAAACATGTGTTCCTACTGTTTCAGTGTTTGAAAACATTTGTGTTGCCTATCACTGGAGGCTAAAGCATTCATACAAAGACCTATTTAAGCTTTTTGATCTTTCCCTGAGTTCTAAACATTCTCGTTTGTGATGTGTTTTTGAAAACACGACAGTTCAATTCCCAGTCTACAACAGTCAAATGATGGTTTGGTAAGTTCAACCTTGTTAGTTAAATACAGTAATACATTTCCACATGCTTTTAATCTGCAAAGTTACAAAGTCTCATACTATCAGCAAAGTTACAAAGTCTCAAACAATGTGAGCAATTGTGCGAAATATGAAGACAATTACAATGAGCATATGTGTTACTTGACCCTTTACCCATTAAGGTGGTAATGTGAGGAAAGTGCAGAAAGAGAAAACAAAATGTGTCCACCATTTCATGAAAGATGGATCTAAGGTATTTGGACATCAGTTCTCATGCAGTTTTGAGAGAAAATTAAACAGTAACAAAAGAAATTTAAAATGAAACCGGTCCCCCTTTTGCCATCAGACAGTTTAATATTTGTTCTTTTCTAACTGTTGTTTGGAAATATGGCTCTAACGAGATAAACATTTAAAACAATTGTTATGTTTGTCTTGTTATTTTACATCAGAAGTAGGCCATTGGTATTATATGTTGTCTCAATACTCATGGTTGGATAGCCCTAAAATAGTACAGCAATATCTTTTAAAACATTTTAAAATTAGGATAACTGAATTGGTCTCCATTTTCAATATGTTATGAAAAAATCTTTCATCGTCGTGTTATACCTAAACTAACACTCATGGTGTCAGTGTGTACCAGCAAACGAGAAGCCATGGTCATTCTCCACCCTACTGTCTCAACGAATTTAAAGCCTGACTCAGCTGTGTTACCATAGTTAAACCCTGCTCCGTATAGGACTGCAATGTGAAATGTTTGGTTTATTGGATGAAATCACGATGCATTGTTGATACTGTTTGATCTACATCATAATATTTTGACTGTGTATGTGGTCTTCCTCGCTCAAACAATGGGATACAGACGATTTGCGCTACTCTACGGTCTTGCTTTTATTTTTCTTGTCCTCCACCCCGTCTATGGAGACGTGAGTTACTCTATCCCGGAGGAGATGAAACGAGGATCTGTAATTGGAAATATCGCTAAGGATGTGGGACTTGATTTGGGCAGGCTGTCTGCTCGCAAGGCCCGTATCGATACTGAGGATAACAGTGTTAAGTATTGTGGCGTAAATCTCAACACCGGAGACTTGATCGTTCAAGAAAGGATTGACAGAGAAGGGCTTTGTGCGAAAAAAGCATCGTGTGTTCTAAAACAGGAACTCGTACTAGAGAATCCATTAGAGCTGCACCGTATTAGTATCAGCGTTCAAGATATCAACGACAATTCACCGCAGTTTAAAGAGGAGTCACTTAGGATTGAAATTCACGAATCAGCGGTCAAAGGTGCACGTTTTCTCTTGGATGAGGCACACGATGGAGATATCGGAGAAAATGCTGTTCAGGGCTACTCACTTCAGCAGAATGATCATTTCAAATTAAATGTGAAGACAAAGGGCGGTGGACGAAAATATGGTGAATTAGTCTTAGACCAAGAATTAGACAGAGAGGACAGAAAAGAGATTTTGTTATTGGTTACGGCATTAGATGGTGGCTCTCCTCAGAGATCAGGTACTGTAGTCATACACGTCACTGTACTGGATGCTAATGATAATATGCCAGTATTCAGCCAGACCGTTTATAAAGCCAGTCTGCCTGAAAACTCTCCTCTGGATACATTGGTGATAACAGTGAGTGCTACTGATGCAGACGAGGGAATGTATGGTGAAGTAACTTACGGATTTGACCATGTTTCAGATGAAAAACAAGTTTTCTCTCTTAACCCTAAAACAGGAGAAGTTAAAGTGGCTGGATCTATTGATTATGAAAAAGAATCGTCATATGAAATGCAGATTAGCGCCAAAGATGGTCTGGGATTGGCGTCATATGCAACGGTGATAATTGAAATTACAGATATAAATGACAACGCCCCAGTTATATACATGAAATCACTGACTAACCCCATACCTGAGAACGTGTCACCTGGTACAGAGGTGGGCATCATTAACGTGCAGGATAGAGACTCTGAGAATAACAGACAGGTCCGCTGCTCCATTCAACAAAACGTCCCTTTTAAGTTGGTTCCTTCTATTAAAAACTATTATTCTCTGGTGACCACAGGACAACTGGACCGTGAACTAGTGTCTGATTACAACATTACAATCACTGCCACTGACGAGGGCTCTCCACCTCTGTCCTCCTCTAAAACTGTTCAGTTATCTGTAGCAGACATCAACGACAACCCACCTGTGTTTGAGGAACAGTCCTACAGCGCATATGTGACTGAAAATAACAAACCTGGCTCCACTTTATGTTCCGTTACTGCTCGAGACCCCGACTGGAGACAAAACGGTACAGTGATTTATTCTCTGTTACCCGGTGAGGTGAACGGTGCCCCGGTGTCCTCCTATCTATCTGTTAACGGAGACACGGGGGTGATCCACGCTGTGAGGTCGTTTGATTATGAACAGTTCAGGAGTTTTAAAGTCCACGTGATGGCCAGAGACAACGGTTCTCCCCCGCTCAGCAGCAACGTGACCGTCAGTGTCTTCATATCGGATGTGAATGACAACTCTCCTCAGATACTGTACCCCGCCCCGGAGGGCAACTCCTTCATGACCGAGCTGGTCCCCAAAGCTGCACACGGAGGCTCTCTGGTGTCCAAAGTGATAGCGGTGGACGCGGACTCCGGACAGAACGCCTGGCTGTCCTATCATATAGTCAAATCCACTGATCCGGGACTTTTCACTATTGGTCTCCACAGCGGAGAGATCAGGACACAGCGGGACATTTCTGAGTCTGACAGCATGAAACAGAACCTTATTGTAGCAGTGAAAGATAACGGACAGCCCTCTCTCTCTGCCACCTGTTCCATGTATTTACTTATTTCTGATAACTTGGCTGAGGTGCCGGAACTGAAGGATATTTCTTACGATGAGAAGAACTCCAAACTGACCTCTTATCTGATCATCGCGCTGGTGTCTGTGTCCACCTTTTTTCTGACCTTCATTATCATCATCCTGGGTGTGAGGTTTTGTCGCAGTAGAAAGCCCAGACTGTTGTTTGATGGAGCAGTTGCCATCCCCAGCGCTTATCTCCCTCCTAATTACGCAGATGTTGACGGCACAGGAACTTTACGCAGCGCTTACAATTATGACGCCTACCTGACAACAGGTTCTAGAACCAGTGACTTTAAGTTTGTGACGTCTTACAATGACAACACACTGCCTGCTGACCAGACTCTGAGGAAAAGTCCATCAGACTTTGCTGAAGTGTTTGGAGATTGTGATGTCTCTCCTGAGGTAGGAACTTGTGCCACGTGTCTGTTTTTTTTCCCTCACTTATTCTGACAATTTAAAACGCTGTAACACATTATGCTGTTGGTTGACACTCGTCAAAACTTTCTTTGTCTTTGGTGAATTTGGTGCCAATTACATTTTATTACAATCTTGAAAGCATCGCTACTGCTTTTGCATGTATTCCCTAAAGGTTGGCCTAACTGAAGTGTGACATTGGGTGTTTTATCATGTGAAATAGTGACGTTGGTTTTCTTTTTAGTTCCTGATTGAGTGATTCTGTCGAGTGTGGAGGTAATCTTTTTCCAGCGGTTTGACTTGTATCTGTGATTTTCTTTTTGGTATTTGCCAAGCATCTGTTATTTAGCTGTACTGCACACAAACATTCTTTGCATGTCATATTTTTGAGCACATTTGTCATTTTGGTTGAAACATGAGGAACAGCCTATCTGCGTTTTTCCCTCCTGTATTGTTCAGTCCTTTGTATTTAACTGTTATACTCGCCCTCTTACTCCAAGCTATATACTTCATTCTTCAACTGTAGTACGCATATATTTTATTTCTGTCAGGGTTAGTCTAAGATAAGACGTGTTTAATTTTCTCTTTGTATTTATCGGTTTGCCCAGCACTGGTGTGTTCATCTGTGTATCTTGAGTAGAGCTGCATCTAGTTCTTTGTGTCTCTGTCCTTGGTGCTGAACCTCGCTGTTCGTCTATTGTTGCGTTTTCAGGAACAACTTATATCTGTGTTATTTGTTACCACTAAAAAATGAATGGGCTGTGTTGTATTTTAGATTGTAGTTTACCATATATTTAGACTTCTATATGTTCCACTTTTTAAATTAACGTTGGGCCTTCATAGTTTTAGATGAAGAACAAGGAAAATAAGAAGTCACATCAGGTGGAATTGGAAATATGTCTCGCATCAGTCAGTGACGTGTTATTTATTCAATTGCTTCCCAATCTCCCAACGAATTACGACCATTTTGAAGTTTTCTACAGTAATAGTTTATGTTTACTAACGTCCGGTACGAGCAAGTGGTTTTCATTTTGAAGCAGTGGATGGGTACATTAAGTATTTTCTTTTGTCAACTGCTGCACATGTTTTGTCCCATTTCATGATGCTTTCTTTCTTTCTTTCTTTCTTTTTTCATTTATTTTATATTATTATTACAAATATTTAGCAATAGCTGCATTCTTTCTCCATGAACCAATCACTGACTGACTGGATACTTTCAACAACAATCATTTTTATAGTTTACTTTTACAGTGCACACAGAACGTTTCTTGGTTTTGGCAGTGATGTCTGACTATAATCTGAAATACAAGATAGAACATCCATTACAATTACTATAGTAGGTGCGACTCCTACATTTCTTTACCAGTTGACTTTATTAGTCAAAAATCAACATTTATTGAAAACTTTATGTTGTGTGAATACAGAATCTACACGGAGAGACATACAGATCAACAGATACAGAGAGATGGACTTCTCCGAAAAAGTTTTTATGTACAACATTTAATGCAATTTGTTTGATTTACTAAAGTGGTCAATATTTTATACAATATTTAGCGTGGAACAATACAGAACCAGTCAGTGGTCAGACATTAGAATAGAATACACTTTATTGTCCCTGAGGGTAAATTTGTCTTGGAAATAGTCTTACAATCTGTTGCTTGACAACACAAACATGTAACAGAAAAAACATTCTAAAATCAACATAAAAACATAAACATAAGATCAACGAAGCATCTTAGGACATAAAAGGACACATATGACAGTACAGACAATACGACATCTTAAGTAGTAACTTTAATAATTAAAGTGTGAAGTGCCAAAAGTGCTGTTGTATTCATGGCATTTTTGCTCTTTTGTGCTAAGATGTACTATTGGAGTTCAGCAGCTTGATAGACGTTGGGATAAACGATAAGTTTAGTCTGTTTGTTTTACATCTCGGCACACAGAATCTTCTTCCTGGTGGCAGAATTTCATGTTCAGGAAAGAGAGGATGTTGAGAGTCAGCAGTGATTATTTCCGCTTGTTTTCAAACAGCTTGCTCATACAGGCTCTGTATGGGCTTGTACTCTTCCACCCTATTATCCTCATAGCTGTCTTGTGTGTGCTGACCAGTCTGCTTTTCAACTGCACTGTTAAGTTGCCAAACCATGCTGTGATTCCATATCTGATGATGGTCTCCAGAATCGCCCGGCGGAACATGAGCATGATTTGGCTGCCTTCTCGATACAGTCTCAGTCGCCTTAAGAAAGTCTAATCTCTGCTGCAGTCTTTTGCACAGGTGGTCAATGTGTGTTTTCCAGCAGAGAAGATTGTCTATATGGACACTTAAGTATTTGTAAGATGTTACCTGGGTGATTTTCTGATTTTTGATGACGACTGGCTCATGGTCAATCACTTGCCTTGGGTCAAGGACCATCTCCTGTGTTTTTTGTGACATTTAAGATAAGATCGTTGGTGTCACACCACTTGATAAAGGTGTATATCTCATCGCGGTACACAGAAGGGATTATGTCCTTCTGAAGAACGCTCAGAATTGCTGTATCATGTTCCAATTTTTATAATATAATTATGTGGGTGCACTTTCCTGCAGTAATTGGTGTAGAATGTGAAAAGTATGCGTGACACCACAGAACCTTGTGGGACCCCGTGTTGCTATGTTTGACCTCTGACAGCGTCCCATTGACTTCGCCTATTGTGTCCTGTTAGTTAAAAGGTGGTAAACCATTTGATCAGGGCAGGGTTAACATGCATATCATTCGTTTTCTTTAAATGCAGATAGGGTTTTAAAGTCGTAAAGCGGCAGAACTAAAATCAATGAATAATATTCTAGTATAGGCTTTTGTATCCTCAAGGTGTTTAGACATACACATTTGACATAAACATTTGGGTAATGTTGTCTTATTACTTTACAATTCTTGAGGCTGATCAATTTATGAGGAATTGAGTTCTTGTTTGTAAAGGCTTATAGCACGAAGAACCAGCATCTCACTTCATTTAAAAAACACGTAATACTTCCCATTTACACGGTTTGATACCTTCTTAAAAGGTTTTTATTTAAACATTAAATGTCAAACGCCCGGATGAATTTTAAAAAAAATTGCTATATTCCATTTGTACTCACGGTGTCAGTGTAGACCAGCTATGGAGTCATGTGTTCGTCTTGTTTTGCACACCACAAATTATTGGGATCGACCACCCTTGTTCTATACAGCCTTAAACAAAGACGGCTAATTCTTGGAAGGCACATTTGATCGAATACCGTTTTTGAATTCTTGAAATTGACGTGTTTTGGTCTACTGTCTGAGGATGATGCATAGACGGTGGTTTCTTCAAAGCTGTGGCTTTGCCTTTTTCTTTGTTGCGCTGCAATACGCACATGGAGACCTGAGCTATTCTGTACAGGAGGAGCTCAAGCGCGGATCTGTTATTGGAAATATCGCCAAGGATCTCGGGCTGGAGGTGGGCAGTCTGTCTGCTCGCAAAGCTCGTGTTGACATGGGAAACGACAGACACTATTGCGGAATTAACCTTCGAAGCGGAGATTTAATCGTTGCGGAAAGAATAGACAGAGAGGAGCATTGTGGAGAAAAGCCTTCGTGTGTTCTTAAATTCGACTTGCTTTTAGAGAATCCAATGGAGTTACACCGGTTGTCCTTGCAGGTGCAGGACATAAACGACAATGCACCAATTTTCCCGAAGGATATTGTAAAATTGGAAATCAGAGAGTCAGCTTACAAAGGAGCTAGGTATCGCATTAATGCAGCACAAGATGCAGATGTAGGCAAAAACTCAGTTGAAAGGTACATTTTGCAACCGAACCCTCACTTTGTGTTCAGTATTCAGACGACAAGTGCTGGCAGAAAATATGGCGAGTTGATTTTAAAAATAGAGTTAGACCGAGAGGAGCAGCAGGAAATGAAAGTATTGCTCACAGCTGTGGATGGTGGTTCTCCTCAGAGATCCGGTACTGTGGTCATACACGTCATTGTACTTGATGCTAATGATAACGCCCCAGTTTTTACTGAGGCCGTATATACAGTCACTTTACCGGAAAACTCACCTATGAAAACCCCAGTTATCACTGTTAGTGCATCTGACGCAGACGAAGGTGTAAACGGAGAGGTAACATATGAGTTTAGCCGACTCTCTGATAAAACACAAAAGCTTTTTTTACTGGATGAGAAAACTGGAGACATCAGTGTGACAGGTGACATAGATTATGAAGAAGGATCGAAATATGAAGTGTTTGTTGAGGCTAAAGATGGTTATGGCCTCTCTTCAGAAGCAAAGGTGATTATTGAAATTACTGATGTAAATGATAACGCCCCAGTTATATATCTGAAATCACTGACTAACCCCATACAAGAGAACGTGTCACCTGGTACAGAGGTGGGCATCATTAACGTGCAGGATAGAGACTCTGAGAATAACAGACAGGTCCGCTGCTCCATTCAACAAAACGTCCCTTTTAAGTTGGTTCCTTCTATTAAAAACTATTATTCTCTGGTGACCACAGGACAACTGGACCGTGAACTAGTGTCTGATTACAACATTACAATCACTGCCACTGACGAGGGCTCTCCACCTCTGTCCTCCTCTAAAACTGTTCAGTTATCTGTAGCAGACATCAACGACAACCCACCTGTGTTTGAGGAACAGTCCTACAGCGCATATGTGACTGAAAATAACAAACCTGGCTCCACTTTATGTTCCGTTACTGCTCGAGACCCCGACTGGAGACAAAACGGTACAGTGATTTATTCTCTGTTACCCGGTGAGGTGAACGGTGCCCCGGTGTCCTCCTATCTATCCGTTAACGGAGACACGGGGGTGATCCACGCTGTGAGGTCGTTTGATTATGAACAGTTCAGGAGTTTTAAAGTCCACGTGATGGCTAGAGACAACGGTTCTCCTCCGCTCAGCAGCAACGTGACCGTCAGTGTCTTCATATCGGATGTGAATGACAACTCTCCTCAGATACTGTACCCCGCCCCGGAGGGCAACTCCTTCATGACCGAGCTGGTCCCCAAAGCTGCACACGGAGGCTCTCTGGTGTCCAAAGTGATAGCGGTGGACGCGGACTCCGGACAGAACGCCTGGCTGTCCTATCATATAGTCAAATCCACTGATCCGGGACTTTTCACTATTGGCCTCCACAGCGGAGAGATCAGGACACAGCGGGACATTTCTGAGTCTGACAACATGAAACAGAACCTTATTGTAGCAGTGAAAGATAACGGACAGCCCTCTCTCTCTGCCACCTGTTCCATGTATTTACTTATTTCTGATAACTTGGCTGAGGTGCCGGAACCGAAGGAGTATTTCTTATGATGAGAAGAACTCCAAACTGACCTCTTATCTGATCATCGCGCTGGTGTCTGTGTCCACCTTTTTTTGACACCTTTCATTATCATCATCCTGGGTGTGAGGTTTTGTCGCAGGAGAAAGCCCAGACTGTTGTTTGATGGAGCAGTTGCCATCCCCAGCGCTTATCTCCCTCCTAATTACGCAGATGTTGACGGCACAGGAACTTTACGCAGCGCTTACAATTATGACGCCTACCTGACAACAGGTTCTAGAACCAGTGACTTTAAGTTCGTGACGTCTTACAATGACAACACACTGCCTGCTGACCAGACTCTGAGGAAAAGTCCATCTGACTTTGCTGACCCGTTTGGAGATTCTGAAGTCTCCCCAGAGGTACGAAAAACCGTAAATCCATATTTCGGTTTGATTCTAATGGCAAAACGTGTTTAAATAATTTTTCCAACCTCAACTAATACGCAATGTAATTCATATTTTAATCTGCTCCTGCAGAGTTATCTGTCTGTCAGGCTGCTGTGTTGCATATTGTTGTATTTCACCTAGCAGGTATAGAAGTTTTGTCTTATTAGTCATGTTTTGACTTTTTTTTGGAAGGGGGGTGATATCTATGGGAAGTATATGACTCCGGTGTCATGGTACTGTTGGCAGATTTAGTTAAAAAGTGCAGCTCGGTTTCCATCTAATGTTGTGTGCAGTGGGTGCACAATCTGTCCTTTTTAGGACGTCAGGTCTGCCTCTGGTGGCCTCTCTCTTGATGGTGAGGCTGTGCTCACTGAGTCTGTTAATAGCATTGCAATTTGCGCTGGTTCTTTCTCTCTCTCTCTCTCAGCTGCAGAATAATGTTTCCTTAACCTCTGATTCCATGGAGTAGTCATTTGCAGGATGTTCACCTTGTTAGGGTTTGATAGTGGCTTTTACGCTTTTCAACATATATGATTTGTTTGGATGTATTAGTCTCAGGCTTTGTATAGTGATACATTATAAGAAGATATCGTATGTATGAGGTTAATCAATGCGTAAGTCTATCAGATGATTGTTGTGTCAGAGACTTGCTTTACTATGGCTGCATGGTTATATTTCATTAGGAGACTCGGCGTTTTCAGTTTTGTTAACAAAATGCATATTATTCCCGTGGAAACGAGCTTTGATGATTCAAATTATTGAGTGCAACTCATGTTAATTATAACAACACTTAATTATATATACACCCATAGCCTGTGTTATTATGGCGGTGCATGAATAGCAAAGGAATTCATATCATTCCTCTATCATTTTAAGACGCCATCTGTACTATAACAACAATTATACAACTACTACTCCTACTCAAAGTAATACTTTATAAGTACAGTCTGTTATATCTTCATTCCACTCATGGTGTCGCTATTGGCCAGTCTACGTGAAACATTTCCACTCCACCCTCTGGTGTACAGAGCAATAAAAGGAAATTTCGCAGTTTGGTCCTAGGATGCAGCCTGTAACTGTGGAGTGCTGTTGATTTTCTCTTGACTGAATTGTATAATCCTCATTGCATCTGTAACCTAAACGAGGACAATTTTCTGTTGTGAAAGCATTGCCATGATGGGGCTCAAACGGAGCTGCTTCGTTTTCTTTCTGATGTGGCAAGCCGTGAATGGGGACGCGAGCTATTCCTTTCAAGAAGAAATGAAGCGCGGATCTGTTATTGGGAATATAGCGAAGGATCTTAATCTGGACTCGAGTAAACTGTCTGGTAGGAATGCCCGTGTTGATGCCGCAGGGAATCGCAAACGTTATTGTGACATCAATCTCAGCAATGGGGATTTAATTATTGCCGACAGGATTGACCGGGAGGAGCTTTGTGGAGAAAAGCTGTCGTGTGTAATAAAACGCGATATTGTGCTGGAGAATCCTCTGGAACTGCATCCGTTCAGTCTTCACATTAAAGATATTAATGATAACTCGCCACAATTTAAGGAAGAATTTATCAATTTAGAAATTCGAGAGTCAGCAGTCAGGGGGGCTCGTTTTGTGATAGAGGAGGCGCACGATGCGGATGTAGGACAAAATTCAGTTCAGCAGTACAGCCTTAAAAAGAATGATAATTTCATTTTGGCCGTTGATGGAAAAACAATAGAGCTTGTTCTTGAAAAAGAGCTTGATCGTGAAAAACAACAAGAGATCAATTTGCTCCTTACAGCTCTAGATGGTGGCTCCCCTCAGAGATCAGGTACGGTAGTCATACACGTCACTGTACTGGATGCTAATGATAACGCCCCAGTGTTTAGCCAGGCCGTTTATAAAGCCAGTCTGCCTGAAAACTCTCCTATAGATACTGTAATGGTCACAGTGAGTGCTACTGATGCAGACGAGGGAGTCAACGGAGATGTGACGTATGAATTTGGACATGTTACTGATGATGTGAAGAGAGTCTTTAGTATTGACCGTAAAAACGGCAAAATTAAAGTGAATGGTGCGATTGACTTTGAAACTGTTACAACATACGATTTGCGCATTAAAGCAAAAGATGGATTAGGATTATCGTCATACACAAAGGTATCCATTGATGTCACCGACGTCAATGACAACATACCTATAATCTATGTGAAATCTCTGGCAAATCCAGTACCTGAGAACGTGTCACCTGGTACAGAGGTGGGCATTGTTAACGTTCAGGATTCAGATTCTGATAATAATCAACAGGTCCGCTGTTCCATGCAACACAATGTCCCTTTTAAATTGGTCCCTTCTATAAAAAACTATTATTCTGTGGTGACCACAGGACAACTGGACCGTGAACTAGTGTCTGATTACAACATTACAATCACTGCCACTGACGAGGGCTCTCCACCTCTGTCCTCCTCTAAAACTGTTCAGTTATCTGTAGCAGACATCAACGACAACTCACCTGTGTTTGAGGAACAGTCCTACAGCGCGTATGTGACTGAAAATAACAAACCTGGCTCCACTTTATGTTCCGTTCTTGCTCGAGACCCCGACTGGAGACAAAACGGTACAGTGATTTATTCTCTGTTACCCGGTGAGGTGAACGGTGCCCCGGTGTCCTCCTATCTATCCGTTAACGGAGACACGGGGGTGATCCACGCTGTGAGGTCGTTTGATTATGAACAGTTCAGGAGTTTTAAAGTCCACGTGATGGCCAGAGACAACGGTTCTCCTCGCTCCAGCAGCAACGTGACCGTCAGTGTCTTCATATCGGATGTGAATGACAACGCTCCTCAGATACTGTACCCCCGCCCCGGGGGTCAACTCCTTCATGACCGAGCTGGTCCCCAAAGCGCACACGGAGGCTCTCTGGTGTCCAAAGTGATAGCGGTGGACGCGGACTCCGGACAGAACGCCTGGCTGTCCTATCATATAGTCCAATCCACTGATTCGGGACTTTTCACTATTGGTCTCCACAGCGGAGAGATCAGGACACGCAGGACATTTCGGAGTCTGACAGCATGAAACAGAACCTTATTGTGGCAGTGAAAGATAACGGACAGCCCTCTCTCTCTGCCACCTGTTCCATGTATTTACTTATTTCTGATAACTTGGCTGAGGTGCCGGAACTGAAGGATATTTCTTACGATGAGAAGAACTCCAAACTGACCTCTTATCTGATCATCGCGCTGGTGTCTGTGTCCACCTTTTTTCTGACCTTCATTATCATCATCCTGGGTGTGAGGTTTTGTCGCAGGAGAAAGCCCAGACTGTTGTTTGATGGAGCAGTTGCCATCCCCAGCGCTTATCTCCCTCCTAATTACGCAGATGTTGACGGCACAGGAACTTTACGCAGCGCTTACAATTATGACGCCTACCTGACAACAGGTTCTAGAACCAGCGACTTTAAGTTCGTGACGTCTTACAATGACAACACACTGCCTGCTGAACAGACTCTGAGGAAAAGTCCATCCGACTTTGCTGATGCTTTTGGAGATTGTGATGCTTCTCCTGAGGTAGGGACACATTTATCATAACGGAACTCTTGTTCATCGCCCTGCAGTCATTCTTCCTCTTTGCTTTTTGCTTTTTTAAGTTCATGCCTAAGTTCATTAAGTGATGCCTACATGATTAAGTTGTCAGGGTTAGGTCATATTTTTATTTGGGGATATTATGTTAAATAAATGTTGATATGTTGACATTATTGCCCTTCCTTTCACTCTGTCCATGGTGCTGAACTCCGTTTGATCCTATGATGCATTTCTTGCAAATCACCTTTCTTTTGAGCTTTAAGGGAATCTATTGCATTTTCTAAATGTTTTAGGTTTTTCACGTCGTGTTTGTCTTATTTCAATATGTTGTTGCTCTTTTTCGTTATAATTCTATGAATATAGCTATAGAATTGACACTCAGATGGAGCTGATTACCTTTTGTGGATATTGGGACACGGTATTAGAGTCATATGAATATGAAAATTGAGCCTCTTTAACCGTTCTGCTTGAGTAGTAGTGCTTCCATTATCTGTGTTGGCTTTGAGTGAAGTGGGCATTGCCAAGGAAAATACGTTTTCACTTAATTTATTTTGTTACTCTTGTTGACATAATATGGTATATCCTCATGTCCAGACTGTCGCACAATTTCGAATTTAGGTATTTCTTTTCTTGATGGATACATTGTCTTTGTTGTCCATGTGCAATCCTAATTACAAAACACTGTATGGTACAAAACTAATGTAAAGTATTTGATAAGTTGTACTCACAGCTAGAGGTGCTTTGAAATAATTATATTCAAGGATTCAGTTTCTAAATCAACAGATGCGCTTTATAAAGGTGATGTCTTCGTGGACTATTGTAAGACACTTTTGTCATGTACAAATTGGAACATTCCTTTACAAGGATAATGGATTAAAAAGCTGCCAGAGAGGGAAAAGAGTGTTAAAGTCGTCTCTCCATTAAAATGGAAAAAAAGCATTTTTTTAAACACTTTGCAGAATTATTATTTTCCTTTCTTCAAACTCAGATAATGTCGTATTTGATGCATTTGCTGTACCAAGGTATTAAATTAAATGGCAGCATTGTTTTCTTGGGCTTTGTAACAGCTGTTGGTCAGCCTTTCTGATATGCCAAATTTACAGTTTAATTGGTGAACAATTGCACAATGTTCAAAGCTCTATTTGAAAAAATTTTATCTTTTCCTGATGTTTACACCAAAGTCAACATCAACGACAATGCAAATTGTGTTTTGTTGCTTATTAGGGTAAATTTAAACATTCAACTTAAGACCTTGTTTTGGAAAGAAATACATGTTTGATTGTGTCTCCAAGTTGTCAAAACTAGTTAAGGACAATCACTATTCTAATAGATCTGTGTGTCCCTGCAGTGCTTCAACATAGAGTACAGAAGTGTTGGTGATAGGGTTGAAGGCACACATTGCTTCAATTTACAGTATGCAACTTCAAATGATGGTTCTGTATATAGTTGATTAAAATACTTAAATTGTTTTTTTATTGCGCTTTCAATATGCACAGTCTTTTTATAATTTTAGCACAAAATGTTATGCAAGACAATACTTAACTGAATTTCCTCTATTTTACTTGATCCACACCAGTAAGATGGAAATGGCAATAAAGATCACCAAGGGAGAAAACAAAAATATCACCGTTTCATCAATGAGGGAGGGACATAACGTTTTAGGATCAACATTTTAGCCTTTAATGTTCAGGCAGCATATAGAGATGTGAGATAAAGGGAAACGCCTACAGAAATAGTTTCTGTGCTTAGTGTACATTTTGACAAGACAAAAATTAGGTGAGAACATAGGGTTGTTTGCAAGACACAATTTGAAGGGTTTCATGTTGATCTCCACTTTTTGTGTTATTTTTTATTTATTTTTTTTACATCACAAGCCATCTTGTATTAAGGCAAGTTGATCCTAAAATAGTAAAGCTATTATTGTTTTTTATCAGTTGTAGTAATATTGTTTTTATCAACAACGTTCTCTGAACTAGTCTATATTTAAGGACGTCAGAAGTCATACATCGCCTTGTTATACCCAGGCAAATACTCATGGTGTCAGTGTGTACCAGTAAACGAGAGGACATGGTCATTCTCCTCCCTTCTGTCTCGACGAATTGAAAGCTTGACTCTGCTATTGTACTGCATTTGACAAAAACGCTTCGTGATATGACCACAGACTGTTTCTCTATATTGGAGAAACCCCACTTGCATCTTTGATATATTTTGACATACTCAGTAGCAGTACTGATCTTTCTCGCTGTAACAATGGGCTGCAACAGATTTGCGCTGCTCTACGGTCTTGCTTTTATTTTTCTTGTCCTCCACCCTGTATATGGAGACGTGAGTTACTCTATTCCGGAGGAGATGAAACGAGGATCAGTAATTGGGAATATCGCTAAGGATCTGGGACTTGATTTGGGCAGGCTGTCTGCTCGCAAGGCCCGTATCGATACTGAGGATAACAACGTCCAGTATTGCGGTGTAAATCTCAACACCGGAGACTTGATCGTTCAAGAAAGGATTGACAGAGAAGGGCTTTGTGCGAAAAAGGCATCGTGTGTTCTAAAACAGGAACTCGTACTAGAGAATCCATTAGAGCTGCACCGTATTAGTATCAGCGTTCAAGATATCAACGACAATTCACCGCAGTTTAAAGAGGAGTCACTTAGGATTGAAATTCAAGAATCAGCGGACAAAGGTGCACGCTTTCTCTTGGATGAGGCACACGATGGAGATATCGGAGAAAATGCTGTTCAGGGCTACTCACTTCAGCAAAATGATCATTTCAAATTAAATGTGAAGACAAAGGGCGGTGGACGAAAATATGGTGAATTAGTCTTAGACCAAGAATTAGACAGAGAGGACAGAAAAGAGATTTTGTTATTGGTTACGGCATTAGATGGTGGCTCTCCTCAGAGATCAGGTACTGTAGTCATACACGTCACTGTACTGGATGCTAATGATAATGTGCCAGTATTCAGCCAGACCGTTTATAAAGCCAGTCTGCCTGAAAACTCTCCTCTGGATACATTGGTGATAACAGTGAGTGCTACTGATGCAGACGAGGGAATGTATGGTGAAGTAACTTACGGATTTGACCATGTTTCAGATGAAAAACAAGTTTTCTCTCTTAACCCTAAAACAGGAGAAGTTAAAGTGGCTGGATCTATTGATTATGAAAAAGAATCATCATATGAAATGCAGATTAGCGCCAAAGATGGACTGGGATTGGCGTCATATGCAACGGTGATAATTGAAATTACAGATATAAATGACAACGCCCCAGTTATATACATGAAATCACTGACTACCCCCATACCTGAGAACGTGTCACCTGGTACAGAGGTGGGCATCATTAACGTGCAGGATAGAGACTCTGAGAATAACGGACAGGTCCGCTGCTCCATTCAGCAAAATGTGCCTTTTAAGTTGGTTCCTTCTATTAAAAACTACTATTCTGTGGTGACCGCAGGACAACTGGACCGTGAACTAGTGTCTGATTACAACATTACAATCACTGCCACTGACGAGGGCTCTCCACCTCTGTCCTCCTCTAAAACTGTTCAGTTATCTGTAGCAGACATCAACGACAACCCACCTGTGTTTGAGGAACAGTCCTACAGCGCATATGTGACTGAAAATAACAAACCTGGCTCCACTTTATGTTCCGTTACTGCTCGAGACTCCGACTGGAGACAAAACGGCACAGTGATTTATTCTCTGTTACCCGGTGAGATGAACGGTGCCCCGGTGTCCTCCTATCTATCTGTTAACGGAGACACGGGGGCGATCCACGTTGTGAGGTCGTTTGATTATGAACAGTTCAGGAGTTTTAAAGTCCACGTGATGGCCAGAGACAACGGTTCTCCTCCGCTCAGCAGCAACGTGACCGTCAGTGTCTTCATATCGGATGTGAATGACAACTCTCCTCAGATACTGTACCCCGCCCCAGAGGGCAACTCCTTCATGACCGAGCTGGTCCCCAAAGCTGCACACGGAGGCTCTCTGGTGTCCAAAGTGATAGCGGTGGACGCGGACTCCGGACAGAACGCCTGGCTGTCCTATCATATAGTCAAATCCACTGATCCGGGACTTTTCACTCATTGGCCTCCACAGCGGAGAGATCAGGACACAGCGGGACATTTATGAGTCTGACAACATGAAACAGAACCTTATTGTAGCAGTGAAAGATAACGGACAGCCCCTCTCTCTGCCACCTGTTCCATGTATTTACTTATTTCTGATAACTTGGCTGAGGTGCCGGAACTGAAGGATATTTCATATGATGAGAAGAACTCCAAACTGACCTCTTACCTGATCATCGCGCTGGTGTCTGTGTCCACCTTTTTTCTGACCTTCATTATCATCATCCTGGGTGTGAGGTTTTGTCGCAGTAGAAAGCCCAGACTGTTGTTTGATGGAGCGGTTGCCATCCCCAGCGCTTATCTCCCTCCTAATTACGCAGATGTTGACGGCACAGGAACTTTACGCAGCGCTTACAATTATGACGCCTACCTGACAACAGGTTCTAGAACCAGTGACTTTAAGTTTGTGACGTCTTACAATGACAACACACTGCCTGCTGACCAGACTCTGAGGAAAAGTCCATCAGACTTTGCTGAAGTGTTTGGAGATTGTGATGTCTCTCCTGAGGTAGGAACAGGTGCCACGTGTCTGTTGGTTTCTTATTCCTCACTTATTCTGACAATTTAAAACGCTGTAACACATTATGCTGTTAGTTGACACTCGTCAAAGATTTTCAACTACTTTCTTTGTCTTTGGTGAATTTGGTGGCAATTACATTTTAGTACAATCTTCAAAGCATCGCTACTGCTTTTGCATGTATTCCCTAAATGTTGGCCTAACTGAAGTGTGTCAGTGGGTGTTTTATCATGTGAAATAGTGACGTTGGTTTTCTTTTTAGTTCCTGATTGAGTGATTCTCTCGAGTGTGGAGGTAATAATTTTTCTAGCGGTTTGACTTGTATCTGGGATTTCTTTTTCAGGGATTTGCCAAGCAATTGTTTTATTTTTTTAGTAACATGAGGAACAGCCTATCTGCGTTTTTTCCCTCCTGTATTGTTCGGTCCATTGTGTTTAACTGTTATACTCGCCCTCCTACTCCAAGCTTTTTACTTAATTATTCAACTTTAGTATGCATATATTTTATTTCTGTCAGGTTAACTCCAAGATAAGAGATACGATTAATTTTCTCTCTGTATTTATCGGCTTGTCTAGCACTGGTGTGTTCATCTGTGTATCTTGAGTAGAGCTGCATCTAGTTCTTTGTGTCTCTGTCCTTGGTGCTGAACCTCGGTGTTCATCTATTGTTACGTTTTCAGGAACAACTTACATCTGTGTTATTTGTTACCACTAAAAAAATGAATGGGCTGTGTTATATTTTAGATTGCAGTTTATCATATATTTAGACTTTTTAATTAACGTTGGGCCTCCATTGTTTTAGATGAAGGAAAATAAGAAGTCACATCAGGTGGAATTGGAAATAAGTCTCTCATCAGTCAGTGATGTGTTTTGTATTCAATTGCTTCCCAATCTCCTACGAATTATGACCATTTTGAAGTTTTCTACAGTAATAGTTTACATTCACGTCCAGTGCAGCAAGTGGTTTTCATTTTGAAGTGGTAGATGGGTACATTAAGTATTTTCTTTTGTGAACTGCCACACATGTTTTGTCCCATTTCATACTGCTTCCTTCCTTTCTTCATTTATTTTAGGGTGAGGCTATTTGCACCCCTGGTACAATTAGCAGTGTATGCTATTTGCACCCCTGGTACAATTAGCAGTATGCTATTTGCACCCTGGTGCAATTAGAAGTGTATGCTATTTGCACCCTGGTACAATTAGAAGTGTATGCTATTTGCACCCCTGGTACAATTAGCAGTGTATGCTCTTGCACCCCTGGTACAATTAGCAGTGTATGCTCTTTGCACCCCTGGTACAATTAGCAGTATGCTATTTGTACCCTGGTGCAATTAGAAGTGTATGCTATTTGCACCCCCTGGTACAATTAGAAGTGTATGCTATTTGCACCCCTGGTACAAATATCAATGTATGCTAATTGCACCCCTGTGCATTTACAGTACCTTGGCATATATTTACACACAGTTATCCATACTACTCATGTATTACACCCTTTTTGGAATATTATCGCCCTGACATTCTTACCCTAACCATAACCATCCCACTCCTCTTGCCTAAACCTAACCAACCCAACCAGAGCAGGCATATTCATGAGTCTTCCCCTACCACCCTGCAAAAAAAAATACGCGTTCGCGGGACCTGACTTGCGCAATTGCATGCAAATTATCCAATCCAAATTTTAAAATATAAGATCACCACACAGGGGAATCGAGCACCAAACTCCCATACCAAAGGCAAGTGCACTAACCACTCACCTAGCAGTTATTTCAGGAAGTTGAACACAATTTTACCACTTGGTTTCTTCAAGCCTCGGTTGCTAGGTAACCATACTGTATACAAAAAAAATTACTAACTAACAAACTAACTAACGGTTGTATGCTTTCACTGAAGACAGAAAGCGCAACTGTAGTATCCATTTTCCGCTAGAAATTCAATTGTTATAAACTTTACAGACAAAACTTCCCTAATATGCCAGTTTCTGCGGTCATGGAAGATGAACGTCCGCCATGATTTCGGTGCATGCGAGCGACGTTTTTTTTGTTGTTACGTCACAGGGTGTAAATAGCTCAGCTGTGTGGCCGAGGCTATTCGTACCGGGGGTGCAAATAGACACTCCGTTTATTTTATATTATTATTACAAATATTTAGCAATAGCTACATTCTTTCTCCATATCCAAACACTGAAACAATCACTGACTGACTGGATACTTTCAAAAACAATTATTTTTATAGTTTACTTTGACAGTGCACACAGAACGTTTTTTGCTTTTGGCAGTGATGTCTGACTATTATCCGAAGTACAAGATAGAACACCTATTACTATTATTATAGTAGGTGGGCTCCTACATTTATTTTACCAGTTGACTTTATTAGTCAAAAATCAACATTTATTGAAAACATTATGTTGTATGAATACAGAATCTACACGGAGAGACATACAGACCAACAGATACGGAGAGATGGACTTCTCTGAAAGTTTTTATGTACAACATTTAACGCAATTTGTTTGATTTACTAAAGTGGTCAATATTTTATACAATATTTAGCGTGGAACAATACAGAACCAGTCAGTGGTCAGACATTTGAATATAATACACTTTATTGTCCCAGAGGGGAAATTTGTCTTGGAAATAGTCTTACAATCTGTTGCTTGACAACACAAACATGTAACAGAAAAAACATTCTAAAATCAATATAAAAACATAAACATAAGATCAACGAAGCATCTTAGGACATAAAAGAAGGACACATATGACAGTACAGACAATACGACATCTTAAGTAGTAACTGTAATAATTAAAGTGCGAAGTGCCAAAAGTGCTGTTGTATTTATGGCATTTTTGATCTGTTGTGCTAAGATGTACTATTGGAGTTTAGCAGCTTGATAGACGTTGGGATAAACGATAACTTTAGTCTGTTTGTTTTACATTTCGGCACACATAATCTTCCTGTTGGCAGAAGTTCATGTTCACCAAAGAGAGGATGTTGAGAGTCAGCAGTGATTATTTCCGCTTGTTTTCAAACAGCTTGCTCGTACAGGCTCTGTATGGGCTTGTACTCTTTCCAGCCTATTATCCTCATAGCTGTCTTGTGTGTGCTGACCAGCCTGCTTTTCAGCTGCACTGTTAAGTTGCCAAACCATGCTGTGATTCCATATCTGATAATGGTCTCCAGAATCGCCCGGTAGAACATGAGCATGATCTGGCTGCCTTCTCCGTACAGTCTCAGTCGCCTTAGAAAATCTAATCTCTGCTGCAGTCTTTTGCACAGGTGGTCAATGTGTGTTTTCTAGCAGAGAAGATTGTCTATATGGACACTTAAGTATTTTTAAGATGTTACCTGGGTGATTTTCTGATTTTTGATGACGACTGGCTCATGGTCAATCACTTGACTTGGGTCAAGGACCATCTCCTGTGTTTTTGTGACATTTAAGATAAGATCGTTGGTGTCACACCACTTGATAAAGGTGTATATCTCATCGTGGTACACAGAAGGGATTATGTCCTTCTGGAGAACGCTCAGAATTGCTGTATAATCTGCACATTTTATAATATAATTATGTGGGTGCACTTTCCTGCAGTAATTGGTGTAGAATGTGAAAAGTATGGGTGACACCACAGAACCTTATGGGACCCCCGTGTTGCTATGTTTGACCTCTGACAGCGTCCCATTGACTTCACCTGTTGTGTCCTGTTAGTTAAAAGGAGTGAAACCATTTGATCAGGGCAGGGTTAACATGCATATCATTCAGTTTTCTTTAAATGCAGATAGGGTTGTAAAGTCTTAAACGCAGAACTAAAATCAATGAATAATATTCTAGTATAGACTTTTGTATCCTAAAGGTGTTTAGACATACACATTTGACATAAACATTTGGGTAATGTTGTCTTATTACTTTACAATTCTTGAGGCTGATCAATTTATGAGGAATTGAGTTCTTGTTTGTAAAGGCTTATAGCACGAAGAACCAGCATCTCACTTCATTTAAAAAACACGTAATACTTCCCATTTACACGGTTTGATACCTTCTAAAAAGGTTTTTTATTTAAACATTAAATGTCAAACGCCCGGATTGATTTTAAAAATAAATTGCTATATTCCATTTGTACTCACGGTGTCAGTGTAGACCAGCTATGGAGTCATGTGTTCGTCTTGTTTTGCACACCACCCATTATTGGGATCGACCACCCTTGTTCTATGCAGCCTTCAACAAAGACGGCTAATGCTTGGAAGGCACATTTGATCGAATACCGTTTTTGAATGCTTGAAATTGACGTGTTTTGGTCTACTGTCTGAGGATGATGCATAGACGGTGGTTTCTTCAAAGCTGTGGCTTTGCCTTTTTCTTTGTTGCGCTGCAATACGCACATGGAGACCTGAGCTATTCTGTACAGGAGGAGCTCAAGCGCGGATCTGTTATTGGAAATATCGCCAAGGATCTCGGGCTGGAGGTGGGCAGTCTGTCTGCTCGCAAAGCTCGTGTTGACATGGAGGGAAACGACAGACACTATTGCGGAATTAACCTTCGAAGCGGAGATTTAATCGTTGCGGAAAGAATAGACAGAGAGGAGCATTGTGGAGAAAAGCCTTCGTGTGTTCTTAAATTCGACTTGCTTTTAGAGAATCCATTGGAGTTACACCGGTTGTCCTTGCAGTTGCAGGACATAAACGACAATGCACCAATTTTCCCGAAGGATATTGTAAAATTGGAAATCAGAGAGTCAGCTGACAAAGGAGATAGGTATCGCATTAATGCAGCACAAGATGCAGATGTAGGCAAAAACTCAGTTGAAAGGTACATTTTGCAACCGAACCCTCACTTTTTATTCAGTATTCAGACGACAAGTGCTGGCAGAAAATATGGCGAGTTGATTTTAAATAAAGAGTTAGACCGAGAGGAGCAGCAGGAAATGAAAGTATTGCTCACAGCTGTGGATGGTGGTTCTCCTCAGAGATCCGGTACTGTGGTCATACACGTCATTGTACTTGATGCTAATGATAACGCCCCAGTTTTTACTGAGGCCGTATATACAGTCACTTTACCGGAAAACTCACCTATGAAAACCCCAGTTATCACTGTTAGTGCATCTGACGCAGACGAAGGTGTAAACGGAGAGGTAACATATGAGTTTAGCCGACTCTCTGATAAAACACAAAAGCTTTTTTTACTGGATGAGAAAACTGGAGACATCAGTGTGACAGGTGACATAGATTATGAAGAAGGATCGAAATATGAAGTGTTTGTTGAGGCTAAAGATGGTTATGGCCTCTCTTCAGAAGCAAAGGTGATTATTGATATCACTGATGTAAATGATAACGCCCCAGTTATATATTTGAAATCGCTGACTAACCCCATACCCGAGAACGTGTCACCTGGTACAGAGGTGGGCATCATTAACGTGCAGGATAGAGATTCTGAGAATAACAGACATGTCCGCTGCTCCATTCAGCAAAACGTCCCTTTTAAGTTGGTCCCTTCTATTAAAAACTATTATTCTCTGGTGACCACAGGACAACTGGACCGTGAACTAGTGTCTGATTACAACATTACAATCACTGCCACTGACGAGGGCTCTCCACCTCTGTCCTCCTCTAAAACTGTTCAGTTATCTGTAGCAGACATCAACGACAACCCACCTGTGTTTGAGGAACAGTCCTACAGCGCATATGTGACTGAAAATAACAAACCTGGCTCCACTTTATGTTCCGTTACTGCTCGAGACCCCGACTGGAGACAAAACGGTACAGTGATTTATTCTCTGTTACCCGGTGAGGTGAACGGTGCCCCGGTGTCCTCCTATCTATCTGTTAACGGAGACACGGGGGTGATCCACGCTGTGAGGTCGTTTGATTATGAACAGTTCAGGAGTTTTAAAGTCCACGTGATGGCCAGAGACAACGGTTCTCCTCCGCTCAGCAGCAACGTGACCGTCAGTGTCTTCATATCGGATGTGAATGACAACTCTCCTCAGATACTGTACCCCGCCCCGGAGGGCAACTCCTTCATGACCGAGCTGGTCCCCAAAGCTGCACACGGAGGCTCTCTGGTGTCCAAAGTGATAGCGGTGGACGCGGACTCCGGACAGAACGCCTGGCTGTCCTATCATATAGTCAAATCCACTGATCCGGGACTTTTCACTATTGGTCTCCACAGCGGAGAGATCAGGACACAGCGGGACATTTCTGAGTCTGACAGCATGAAACAGAACCTTATTGTAGCAGTGAAAGATAACGGACAGCCCTCTCTCTCTGCCACCTGTTCCATGTATTTACTTATTTCTGATAACTTGGCTGAGGTGCCGGAACTGAAGGATATTTCTTACGATGAGAAGAACTCCAAACTGACCTCTTATCTGATCATCGCGCTGGTGTCTGTGTCCACCTTTTTTCTGACCTTCATTATCATCATCCTGGGTGTGAGGTTTTGTCGCAGGAGAAAGCCCAGACTGTTGTTTGATGGAGCAGTTGCCATCCCCAGCGCTTATCTCCCTCCTAATTACGCAGATGTTGACGGCACAGGAACTTTACGCAGCGCTTACAATTATGACGCCTACCTGACAACAGGTTCTAGAACCAGTGACTTTAAGTTTGTGACGTCTTACAATGACAACACAATGCCTGCTGACCAGACTCTGAGGAAAAGTCCATCAGACTTTGCTGATGCGTTTGGAGATTGCGAAGCTTCTCCTGAGGTAGGGACACATTTCATATGTTACTGAACTTGTGTTCAACCAAGATGACTGAGGAAAAGTCCATCAGACTTTGCTGAGGTTTTTGTAGAATTAGAGCTGTCCTCATAGGTATGAATGGTCTCTCTGGCATTAATTTTAATTCATAGAAATAAGTTTAATCAAAGATACATTACTCTCAAACGTTTCCGTTTTAGTTGTATACATATTATAATAATCTACATAATTTTCACAAACATTTTACAATTGCTACCCTCTTTCTTTTTTAATTAGAAATTATGTTTTGAAATGTTTCCTGGGAAGAGTCACATAATTAATTTAATTCCTTAAACTTTAACTTTGATTGCTGTTTATTATTTTCGGTGTCTCTATATAAGTTGAAAATCTGTCCTAGTTAGTGTTGTGGTTTAAAATTCAACTATTGACAGTTGTTTGAATCTTTCATAAATCTCTCCAAAATGCAGTTACATCATCAGCCTATTATCATTGTTAATCACAAATTTACTGAATGCCTTCCATAGTCACTAACTGGCTTGCTCTCTGCATTTGTACTTTGTGCATTTCTGGTGTTTACGGGTTATTTAGGTAAATCAGGAAGTTCTGGATATGATGCTGGCTGCCCAAGTAGGCTAATGCTCCATTGATTGAATTACTTGTGATTAGCCAGGAATATTATGCATTGTTCTCTGAATCTTTTTCTCAAATGATTCTTTACTTCATGTGGTACATTTTCATAGCTTCTGTCTGAGCTAGATGCTCTGTTTGGGCTGACTATTCATTATGGATACATTTTTCTTGATGTTGTTAATGATGACAGAGCGACATTAATTCTTTAAGTCCTCAATTATTGTGTTGTTGTTAGTCTGCAGTCTTTCTTTTTTTATTACATAAACATTAAAAATAATAGATTCTGCTGCAACATATATATATATATATATTTAAATCAAATATAACTGCCTGCAGTGCCCTGAAATCTTGACAGAAACACATGCTTTAAATGCAATACAAAAATAATATCATGACTTATAAGCTTGAAAGTACGGAGCTCCGGAGGTGACATGGAGGAAAAACAAAATAATACATGTACTGGGGGCAAACACTAAACTCAAGATCTTGACTTGAGTTTGAAAGTCAAGATCTTGAGTTTAGTGTTTGCCCCAGTACATGTATTTTTTCTTTTTTTTTCCTTTGTCTTTTTTTTCCTCCATGTCACCTCCGGGGCTCTGTATGAAAGCAACAAAGAGTATGCAGTGTATCTGAGTCTTAGTACTCGGCTTCAATATACAGTCTAGACTGTCAATAATAAATGTCTCTCACGCAATCACATGGCCATCGTTGAGCAGGGAATGATGTCTGTTGCCATATTTGCCACAATATGTCATTTACAATAGATGGCTTTTTTGCTAAATTTCCCCTCTTGTGATCAATAAAGGCTCATCTTAACTAATTATTACTCTCAAGGACTGGTCTTCTTCAATAGTCCATATGTTACAATAGTATCTGGCAGACTGCTCTGTCTCTCATGGGATTGGATGACTGGAAACCTACTCAGACATCATATTGTAATGTAATAGCGGCATATACACAGGTAGAAGGCACTGCCTCAAGAATGTAGGTCTCTATATTGAAAGGCAGTCCACCCCCCTTCTTAAACATGTATGGTAATTTAGCCTCTCATGTTTGAGTTTTGTTGTGTTTTACTGTTAATTTTCACCACATCTTAAGTAAATGGAAAGAAAACTGAATGAGTGGTTTGTATTGTAAATGTAGTTTGCCAGTTTCAATAGACGCAGCTTTGCTATGGAGATATCTTCAGTGCTTGTGCTCACTTAGTCCTTCATTAAAATATGAATTGTCTATTAGTTATGCTCTTGATAAGATATTGACTGTCAGACTATCCTGTATCTAGGGCTGGGCGATTTGGAGAAAATCAAATATCACAATATCTTTGACCAAATACCTCGATATCGATACCGCAACGATATTGTAGTGTTGACTATTGGTGCTTTCACAACATATTTAAACAATGAGATTTTTGATAAATAATCATCAGTAATGTGGATATAATGACTAAGTGGGTAAAGGCAAATAATAGAACAGCTAGAACAGTCTGTTAAGTTCAGAAAATTACATCACTTTACTGTAATGCAGCCTTTAAAACCAGGAAAAGACAACACTTATGCCATATTACTATATTACGATATCCAAAATCTAAGACGATATCTACTCTCATATCACGATTTTGATATAATATTGATATATTGCCTAGTTCTACCTGTATCTGTATTCTGTGCCTTTTTCAAAAGGTGATTTTAAAATTGCTGCGAGGTTTAGGCTGGGCACTATTTCCTCTTCACCTTATGTGGGAAAGTGAGATTAAATAACTAACTACAAACCACCATACTATTTGTAGTTTGGCAGTGTTATATTACTTTGTAGTTCATAATAAAGGTAGTAGAACAGTGTGTCCCCACAGCAAAGTTTTGTTTGACTTTTTGATTTGAGTTTTCTCTTCATTGTTTGCAATTCTTTGACATAAGATACTGTGGTTATATGATCTCTTTCTTAGTCAGAATTTAAACACATTTTGTCTTTATATCATGCATGTCTCCTACTCTTTCTGGAACTTGAAAAATGAGAGCTACCATCTTAATCCTACTGGAGACAATAGTGTTAAGTATACCAAACTTGTACAACCCTGTGATAAGGTGACAAAGGTGATTATTGCATGGTGTAATTTTAATATGCAAAACCTGTTCTGTGCAGTTATGCTACAGTACATTTAGACAGCAACCTTACTTTAAAGTACTACCTGTTGAAAGTCCAGGATTCTACACCTGATACATCAGGGTTATGATGACTACAGCCTTTCAGATTTACACATTTCATCTGACAACATACAGTGTAGACATACTGGAACCTGGTCTACTGCTTGCAGAAATGCCCTTCTGATTAAATGACTAAAATTAAACTTAATACCCTCTTTCTGAGGATTGTCAGATGATTACTATCAATTTATGGTCGATATGCAGTACAAATGAAGAAAATTATACTAGTTGTTATGTCCTTGCGTGTATCTGACAAAGATTACTTTCCACATAGTCATTGATTACAATATTATGTAATTAAATGTATGTAATGTAAGTGTGCTGCCTCTGACAGTTTAAACATTCTGAATTAATTTAAAAGTATTGTCTTTTATGTAGCTTGGTTATCTTTAAGAAGTGTGGCTTGAAAAGGTGCATGCTGTCTTCAGACCTTGATGTGAGTCTATCTCCCATGCATTGAACTAAATGCACAATAGTAGGCCTACTTATTGCAACTGGTCTCTGTAATAACAAATAGTGTAAACACTGACGTAAATTTACTTTGTGTTATTTAAAATAGACTAAAACCAATTTAACAGTGGTTCATGTTGTGTTTAACCGTGTTATTGTTGAACTTAACTCACGGTGTCGCTATACACCAGTCTTAAAATGTTTTAATTCCTCAATCCTTTGTGGACAGACGTTCTTGTACGCCCATTGCGTAGTCCAGATACAGGCACAATCACGCTGAATTGCTGATACTACTCGTGTTATGTGGTTGAACTGTGTTTGTTTCTTAGATTATTTAACGTCATAGGAACTCATCCTTGACGATGGACTCCGAAATAATTGCGTGTGGCTTCTATTTCCTCCTTTTTTTGCAAGCCGCATATGGAGACATGAGCTATTCTTTTCCAGAGGAGATGAAGCGAGGATCAATTATTGGAAATATGGCCAAGGATCTCGGCCTGGAGACGGGCACGCTGTCTAACAGAAGAGCCCGTATTGACACCGATGGGACAGACAAACGTTACTGTGACATAAACCTGAATAACGGAGAGTTGATTGTTGCCGACAGGATTGACCGAGAGGGGCTTTGTGGAGAAAAGGCTTCGTGCATCCTAAAACATGAGCTGGTGCTGGAGAATCCTCTCGAGCTACATCGGATCAGTCTTCACATTCAAGATATCAACGACAACTCGCCACAATTTAAGGAAGAATTGATAAATATTGAAATTCGAGAGTCGGCAGACAGGGGGGCTCGTTTTGTGATAGAGGAGGCGCACGATGCGGATGTAGGACAAAATTCAGTTCAGCAGTACAGCCTTAAAAAGAATGATAATTTCATTTTGGCCGTTGATGGAAACACAATAGAGCTTGTTCTTGAAAAAGAGCTTGATCGTGAAAAACAACAAGAGATCAATTTGCTCCTTACAGCTCTAGATGGTGGCTCCCCTCAGAGATCAGGTACTGTAGTCATACACGTCACTGTACTGGATGCTAATGATAACGCCCCAGTGTTTAGCCAGGCCGTTTATAAAGCCAGTCTGCCTGAAAACTCTCCTGTAGATACTGTAGTGGTCACAGTGAGTGCTGCTGATGCAGACGAGGGAGTCAACGGAGATGTGACGTATGAATTTGGACATGTTACTGAAGATGTGAAGAAGATATTTAGTATTGACCGTAAAGTGGGTGAGATACGAGTAATTGGTGCTGTTGACTATGAAACTACGACATCATTTGAAATACGCGTTAAAGCAAAAGATGGGTTAGGGCTGTCATCTTATGCTAAAGCAGTAATTTCTATCACTGATGTGAATGACAACGCCCCTGTAGTCAATTTGAAATCTCTGACTAACTCCATACCTGAAGATACCCTACCTGGTACAGAGGTGGGCATCATTAACGTGCAGGATAGAGACTCTGAGAATAACAGACAGGTCCGCTGCTCAATTCAACAAAACGTCCCTTTTAAGTTGGTCCCTTCTATTAAAAACTATTATTCTCTGGTGACCACAGGACAACTGGACCGTGAACTAGTGTCTGATTACAACATTACAATCACTGCCACTGACGAGGGCTCTCCACCTCTGTCCTCCTCTAAAACTGTTCAGTTATCTGTAGCAGACATCAACGACAACCCACCTGTGTTTGAGGAACAGTCGTACAGCGCATATGTGACTGAAAATAACAAACCTGGCTCCACTTTATGTTCCGTTACTGCTCGAGACCCCGACTGGAGACAAAACGGTACAGTGATTTATTCTCTGTTACCCGGTGAGGTGAACGGTGCCCCGGTGTCCTCCTATCTATCCGTTAACGGAGACACGGGGGTGATCCACGCTGTGAGGTCGTTTGATTATGAACAGTTCAGGAGTTTTAAAGTCCACGTGATGGCCAGAGACAACGGCCTCCTCCGCTCAGCAGAAACGTGACCGTCAGTGTCTTCATATCGGATGTGAATGACAACTCTCCTCAGATACTGTACCCCGCCCCGGAGGGCAACTCCTTCATGACCGAGCTGGTCCCCAAAGCTGCACACGGAGGCTCTCTGGTGTCCAAAGTGATAGCGGTGGACGCGGACTCCGGACAGAACGCCTGGCTGTCCTATCATATAGTCAAATCCACTGATCCGGGACTTTTCACTATTGGCCTCCACAGCGGAGAGATCAGGACACAGCGGGACATTTCTGAGTCTGACATCATGAAACAGAACCTTATTGTGGCGCGGAAAGATAACGGACAGCCCCTCTCTCTGCCACCTGTTCCATGTATTTACTTATTTCTGATAACTTGGCTGAGGTGCCGGAACTGAAGGATATTTCTTACGATAAAAATAACTCCAAACTGACCTCTTATCTGATCATCGCGCTGGTGTCTGTGTCCACCTTTTTTCTGACCTTCATTATCATCATCCTGGGTGTGAGGTTTTGTCGCAGGAGAAAGCCCAGACTGTTGTTTGATGGAGCAGTTGCCATCCCCAGCGCTTATCTCCCTTCTAATTACGCAGATGTTGACGGCACAGGAACTTTACGCAGCGCTTACAATTATGACGCGTACCTGACAACAGGTTCTAGAACCAGTGACTTTAAGTTCGTGACGTCTTACAATGACAACACAATGCCTGCTGACCAGACTCTGAGGAAAAGTCCATCAGACTTTGCTGACGCGTTTGGGGAATTGGAAGAGTGTTTAGAGGTATGAATACACAAAGCATCAATTTTGTCAATTGTTTGAAAAAATCAAACACAATTTCCTTTCAAACTTTAATTTAAGTCATCTAATAGCTGTGCATTTACAAACTCAGAGCATTGTTTTCTACTTCGCTGATAATAATGAGTTGTGGTTCATAATTGTATTTTGTGCGTTCGTATCCTTTCGTCTGTCTGTTCTTTTCGGTCTAAACCCGTTTTTGCGGTTCTTTGATTAGTTTCAATAATCTTCCTAACTAGCTTGATTTTTAGTTTCCAAAATCGATTACATTCTTGACATTCTTGACACCTACAGTTTATTAGTCTGGCAGAGAATTTGGCTTAGACTTAGCCTAAGTCTATTGCTCATTTGAAGTTCTGAGAATTTTTAAGAAGATTGTTCTTGTGCTGTCAAAACTATAGGTCAAAACATTGGTATTAACTTTTTTTAACTAATATTTACAGTACAGGCCAAAAGTTTGGACACCCTTCTCATTCAATGTGTTTCTTTATTTTCATGACTATTTACATTGTAGATTCTCACTGAAGGCATCAAAACTATGAATGAACACATATGGAATTATGTACTTAACAAAAAAGTGTGAAATAACTGAAATAATGTCTTCTATTTTAGATTCTTCAAAGTAGCCACCCTTTGCTTTTTGATAGCGCTGCAAACCCTTGGTGTTCTCTCAATGAGCTTCATGAGGTAGTCACCTGAAATGGTTTTCACTTCACAGGTGTGCTTTGTCAGGGTTAATTAGTGGAATTGTTTCCCTTATTAATAAAAAAGCAAAGGGTGGCTACTTTGAAGAATCTAAAATAAAAGACATATTTTCAGTTATTTCACACTTTTTTGTTCATTCATAGTTTTGATGCTTTCAGTGAGAATCTACAATGTAAATAGTCATGAAAATAAAAACGAAACTCATTGAATGAGAAGGTGTGTCCAAACTTTTGGCCTGTACTGTATATAAGTACATATGGTTCTTGAATCAAATTATTACTGAAGATATATGACTTAAATTAATCTTTTTATATCATTGATTAGACGGAGCATAAAGGGGGCAATATGATTGAGTTTCAGTGTTGGACTTTGATAGATTATATTGGTGCCAGTTACATTTTCCAGTATCTTTCGATACTAAAGCACATCTTTCACACAATCAAGTGATCATTGTTGCAGAGGAAAAGACGTCTGTGGGCGTACATGTTATCATATGCTATTGTTAGTATGTGATTTATTTGCTAAAGGTTTCTGGCAGTCAAATCTCTCTCTCTCTCTCTGTCTCTCTCTCCTTTAAAACACACACAAACAAATAACATCTAACTTCTTATGCATGTCTTACTTAATTCGCCTAATTTTGTGTTACTTGTCTCAGAAAGAATTTCAAACTGAGCTTTGTGACACTTATTCCTGATGGCTTGTCCTTGATGTAGCCTTCTGTTGGTTGGATTGGGCCTCATTTGTATGTTTCTTTGGACAGAAGTGTCAGCCACATGAATACATTTAAATGTACACAGTGTTCTTACACTTAAGGTCAAAGAATAAATGTTATAATGATGTCTAGCGGGCTGATTTATATACAGTATATATACAGTATATTAAAAGCTGAATGACTGAAAACCCACACAGACATGCTACTTTTGTCTCATGCTGGTTCTTTAGGTAAATGACATCACCTGTAGTATGTAGGTCTTTATATTTGAATCCAGTCTACTGCACTTTATTAACAGGTATATTGGTTTGGCCTTCCCTTTGTTGAAGTTTTGTTGTGGTGGATGGCTTCTGGTCCCACCACTGTGATTGTGTAATACAGACAAATGTAGAGAGAAAAACAAATAGTTTTTGATTTTAATTGCAGTTGCATTGTAGTGTCTGTCCTATGGACATGTCTGCAGTGATTGTACTTGTTCCATGATATGATCTGAATTTTTACCTTTTTTCTATTCATAACCTTAGGAACCACATCTGTTTTTGTCAGTTGAGGCTTGGTTTTGTGTTTTAGACCAATAATGCATTTTTCCCAGGTTATTGACGTGACAGAATATCAGTCACTGTTTTTATCAACATAGAGTGTGAGTTCCCTACAGGTAGACTAGAGGTCATGCTGACAGAATTAGGGACTTTCTCTAGCTAACCCAATTAATTATTCTATTACAGTGATTTTGGTAAGCGCTGTTCTGCCTGATTGTTTTCTGTGGATTTCAATTCAATTCAATTTTATTTATGGTGTCAAATCGTAACAGGAGTTATCTCAGGACACTTTACAGATAGAGTAGGTCTAGATCACACTCTATAATTTACAAAGATCCAACAGATCCAGTGATTCCCCCCAAGAGCATGCATAAATGCGACAGTGTCGAGGAAAAACTCCCTTTTTAGGAAGAAACCTCGGACAGACCCAGGCTCTTGGTAGGCGGTGTCTGACGGTGCCGGTTGGGGGTTTGATGAACAGTGCCAATGATAGTCACAATAAAGATAATGACTAGAAATTAGGATTGACTAAGTGATTGGTCTTAACTACTTGTGTCTCGGCTATGCCTTAATGTAATTGTTTGATTTATTGCATCTGCTTTTGTGTTGTTGATACTCATTGACAAACTGTATCATACCTATCAGTATTAATTCCTATTCTGTGATGGTAGGAGGTAACTGTATGTAGTGTTGAAAGGTATTGTCATTACCTTAAATCACCATATTTGTAGATCTGCAGTGTTAGACAAATTGTAGTAGTATATTTAGTGCAAGTGGTCTTTAAGGGTCATAGCCTTTTTTCTTAAGAAACACAAACACACACACACACACACACACACACAAACACAGCCAACTTTACTCTGTTTGTTCACGCGACTGCTCTTTGTTATTTTGACTGTTTTTGACTATCTGGGCTAATTTCTCTGTCCTTGGTGCTGAACAGATAATATCTTTTCAGAAACTTGTTTAGGTTTCTCCACACTTTCATTAAATTCACACCATTACTCTGGTTTCTCCCTGATATGTGATTGAATAGGCTAATCAGAAGTTAGGCAGTACAAAATACATTTAGTGTGTTTATTATGATTGGTTTAAGCTGCAAGTATAATATACAAACTTATATGTAAATTGATAACTCTTTAAAGATGTAAGACTTCTTTGTAACTATATGAATGAACTTTCCTTTTAAATATTACAGACGACTACTGTCTTATTTAATTCAACTATAGATGCAGGTGCTCAGCATTCCAAACTTTTACAGCTCTGCAGATATGTGAATCTTGATTATAGTCATTACAGAAAATTTTGTTTAACCACTTTTGAAATATAGAAAAATGAAATGATCCACGTTCAGATAATTACTAACTAGTCAACAGAAATTTGTGTACATATATTTAATTTTTTGGCCAGGATACAATCAGACAGTATAAACAGGAAAACAGTATAAGCAAGAGATTCAGTGGTTAAAAAGGATATAAACCATTATTATTTATTACTTATCTCGAACAATCAACAATGTTGAAAAAGAAAAAAAAGAAATATATGTAAAACCACAAATAAAACACAACAATCAGAATTTAACAAAAATAAAAAGATTAGTTTGAGAAGGAGCAAGCGGAAGCAATTAGCTAACCATCTATCATATTGGCCTTAGTAAAATCAGCTGAGGTTAAACATTTTAGGTTCAGGGTATCTAGTGTGAAAACACTCCTGCAGAACAGCAGGTTAGTTTTGCATTCTGATGGAGGAAAACTACACAGGTACACTGGATCTTTCTGGTTTGAACCTTATGGATAACTGCAGTTGCAAATATTGATAATATTGCAGTTGTAGTGTGTAGTTCACACACAAATAAACAGAAGTTATAAGCAACAGCCAATTTAAAGTGCTCATTTTGATCAGTGTTTTTGTTGAACTTAACTCACGGTGGCGCTATACACCAGCCTTAAGATGTTTGAATCCCTCTGTCCTTTGGGGTGGACGTACATTCTTCTGCTGTTGTGTCTAGTTAGGGACAATCACACTGGACTCGCAGTTGCTATTTGGGTGAACTGTCTTTGTTCGCGATGATGGATTCGGAATTTCAAACGTACGGGTTTCATTTCCTCCTTTTTTTGCATGTCACATATGGAGACATGAGCTATTCTTTTCCAGAGGAGATGAAGCGAGGATCAGTTATTGGAAATATGGCCAAGGATCTCGGGCTGGAGACGGGCACGCTGTCTAACAGAAGAGCCCGTATTGACACCGATGGGACAGACAAACGTTACTGTGACATAAACCTGAATAACGGAGAGTTGATTGTTGCCGACAGGATTGACCGAGAGGGGCTTTGTGGAGAAAAGGCTTCGTGCATCCTAAAACATGAGCTGGTGCTGGAGAATCCTCTCGAGCTACATCGGATCAGTCTTCACATTCAAGATATTAACGATAACTCGCCACAATTTAACGATGAATCGATCAAATTAGAAATTCGAGAGTCGGCGGTCAGGGGGGGCCCGTTTTTGTGATAGAGGAGGCGCACGATGCGGATGTAGGACAAAATTTAGTTCAGCAGTACAGCCTTAAAAAGAATGATAATTTCATTTTGGCCGTTGAGGGAAACACAATAGAGCTTGTTCTTGAAAAAGAGCTTGATCGTGAAAAACAACAAGAGATCAGTTTGCTCCTTACAGCTCTAGATGGTGGCTCCCCTCAGAGATCAGGTACTGTAGTCATACACGTCACTGTACTGGATGCTAATGATAACGCCCCAGTGTTTAGCCAGGCCGTTTATAAAGCCAGTCTGCCTGAAAACTCTCCTGTAGATACTCGTAGTGGTCACAGTGAGTGCTGCTGATGCAGACGAGGGAGTTAACGGAGATGTGACATATGAATTTGGACATGTTACTGAAGATGTGAAGAAGATATTTAGTATTGACCGTAAAGTGGGTGAGATACGAGTAATTGGTGCTGTTGACTATGAAACTACGACATCATTTGAAATACGCGTTAAAGCAAAAGATGGGTTAGGGCTGTCATCTTATGCTAAAGCAGTAATTTCTATCACTGATGTGAATGACAACGCCCCTGTAGTCAATTTGAAATCTCTGACTAACTCCATACCTGAAGATACCCTACCTGGTACAGAGGTGGGCATCATTAACGTGCAGGATAGAGACTCTGAGAATAACAGACAGGTCCGCTGCTCCATTCAGCAAGGCGTCCCTTTTAAGTTGGTCCCTTCTATTAAAAACTATTATTCTGTGGTGACCACAGGACAACTGGACCGTGAACTAGTGTCTGATTACAACATTACAATCACTGCCACTGACGAGGGCTCTCCACCTCTGTCCTCCTCTAAAACTGTTCAGTTATCTGTAGCAGACATCAACGACAACCCACCTGTGTTTGAGGAACAGTCGTACAGCGCATATGTGACTGAAAATAACAAACCTGGCTCCACTTTATGTTCCGTTACTGCTCGAGACCCCGACTGGAGACAAAACGGTACAGTGATTTATTCTCTGTTACCCGGTGAGGTGAACGGTGCCCCGGTGTCCTCCTATCTATCTGTTAACGGAGACACGGGGGTGATCCACGCTGTGAGGTCGTTTGATTATGAACAGTTCAGGAGTTTTAAAGTCCACGTGATGGCCAGAGACAACGGTTCTCCTCCGCTCAGCAGCAACGTGACCGTCAGTGTCTTCATATCGGATGTGAATGACAACTCTCCTCAGATACTGTACCCCGCCCCGGAGGGCAACTCCTTCATGACCGAGCTGGTCCCCAAAGCTGCACACGGAGGCTCTCTGGTGTCCAAAGTGATAGCGGTGGACGCGGACTCCGGACAGAACGCCTGGCTGTCCTATCATATAGTCAAATCCACTGATCCGGGACTTTTCACTATTGGTCTCCACAGCGGAGAGATCAGGACACAGCGGGACATTTCTGAGTCTGACAGCATGAAACAGAACCTTATTGTGGCAGTGAAAGATAACGGACAGCCCTCTCTCTCTGCCACCTGTTCCATGTATTTACTTATTTCTGATAACTTGGCTGAGGTGCCAGAACTGAAGGATATTTCTTACGATGAGAAGAACTCCAAACTGACCTCTTATCTGATCATCGCGCTGGTGTCTGTGTCCACCTTCTTTCTGACCTTCATTATCATCATCCTGGGTGTGAGGTTTTGTCGCAGGAGAAAGCCCAGACTGTTGTTTGATGGAGCAGTTGCCATCCCCAGCGCTTATCTCCCTCCTAATTACGCAGATGTTGACGGCACAGGAACTTTACGCAGCGCTTACAATTATGACGCCTACCTGACAACAGGTTCTAGAACCAGTGACTTTAAGTTCGTGACGTCTTACAATGACAACACACTGCCTGCTGACCAGACTCTGAGGAAAAGTCCATCAGACTTTGCTGACGCGTTTGGGGAATTGGAAGAGTGTTTAGAGGTATGAATACACAAAGCATCAATTTTGTCAATTGTTTGAAAAAATCAAACACAATTTCCTTTCAAACTTCAATTTGAGTCGTCTAATAGCTGGGTATTTACAAACTCAGAACATTGTTTTCTACTTCGCTGATAATGAGTTGTGGTGCATAATTGTATTTTGTGCCTTGTATGTTTTCGTCTGTCTGATCATTTCGGTCTAAAACATGTTTTTCGATTCTTTGATTCATTTCAATAATCTTCCTAAGAAGCTTTTTGTTTACTTTCCAAAATCGATTAAATTTCAACCATGCCACTTTAATTTTCATACTGTGAAGATGTAACATTGGGCATAATAGTTAAACTCTTGTTTAGGTTTAATTTTAGATGTTACATGACTCTTGTTAGTTTCAATCTTGTTATATCTAAATACATTCTTGACACCTACAGTTTATTAGTCTGGTAGTGAATTTGTCTTAGACTTAGCCTAAGTCTATTGATCATTTGAAGTTCTGGCATTCATTTTTTAAGAAGATTGTTCTTGTGCTGTCAAAACCATAGGTCAAAACATTGGTTTTAACTTTTTTACTAATATTTATATAAGTGCATATGGTTCTTGAATCATATTATTACTGAAGATATATAACTTAAATTAACCTTCTAGGATTGATTTTCAGTGTTGGACTTTGATAGATTATATTTGTGCCAGTTACATTTTCCAATGTCTTTTGATACTAAAGAACATCTTTCACACAGTCAGATGATCATTGTTGCAGAGGAAAAGACGTCTGTGGGTGTACGTTATCATATGCCAACGTTAGTATGCGATTTATTTGCTAAAGGTTTCTGGCAGTCAAATCTCTCTCTCTCTCTCTCTCTCTCTCTCTCTCTCTTTCTCTGTCTCTCTCTTCTTCAAAACAAACAAAAAAATAACAAAAAACATCTAACTTCTTATGCATGTTTTACTTAATTTGCCTAATTTTGTGTTACTTGTCTCAGAGAGAATTTCAAACTGAGCTTTGTGACACTTATTCCTGATGGCTTGTCCTTGATGTAGCCTTCTGTTGGTTGGATTGGGCCTAATTTGTATGGTTCTTTGGACAGAAGTGTCAGCCACATGAATACATTTAAATGTACACAGTGTTCTTACACTTAAGGTCAAAGAATAAATGTTATAATGATGTCTAGCAGGCTAATTTATATACAGTATATATACAGTATATTAAAAGCTGAATGACTGAAAACCCACACAGACATGCTACTTTTGTCTCATGCTGGTTCTTTAGGGAAATTACATCACCTGTAGTATGTATGTCTTTATATTTGAATCCAGTCTACTGCACTTTATTAACAGGTATATTGGTTTGGCCTTTCCTTTGTTGAAGTTTTTTAAAATGGTTGATGGCTCTCTGGTCCGACCACTTTGATTGTGTAATACAGACAAATGTAGAGAGAAAAGTAGTTTTTGATTTTAATTGCAGTTGCATTGTAGTTGTCCTATGGACATGTCTGCAGTGATTGTACTTGCTTCATGATATGATCTGAATCATTACATTTTCGGGTAACACTTTAGAATAACTACACATAATTCATCATTTATTAAGCATTAGTTAACGATTAGTTAATGGTTTGTTCATGATTACATATTAATTGTTCATACATAGTTCATCATTAGTAAAGTATTTGTTCACACAATTATAAATGGTTTGTTCATAGTAAATAAGCCTATTAGTTAATGGTTTTTTTCATCATTATTAATTAATTGTTCTTACAGAATTCATCATCAGTAAAGCATTTATTCACATAGTTATAAATGGTTTGGTCATAGTAAATAAGCCTATCTTGAAAAATTTGTTTGTAAGTACATGATTTATACTTAACAAATAATGAAACAACCATTTGGAAATGAAATAATTTTCCCATCATAAACCAGTTACTAACTATTGCTAAATGCTTTGTTCATCATTTGTAAAGCATTGCTCCTATCTTAATTCTCATGAATGAAGCATTTGTGTACACACTCATAAATGGTTTGTTCATAGTAAATAAGGCTCTTGTAAGTTATGTTCATAAATAGAAGTTTGACACTTTCTAAGTATTGCAAAACCATTAGTGAATTAAATAATTTTCCCTTTTTATAAACTCTACAAACTAGTAGTAATTTATTTGTTTATCATTTGTAAAGCATAGTTCCTACATTCATTCTAATCAGTAAAGCATTTGTAAATGCAGTTAGTAAATGGTTGGTCCATAGTAAGTAAGCCCATGTAAAAGGTTTATCAGTATATTTTTTAATAATTCCTACATGATGCATTAACCATTTGTAAATTAAGTAATTTTACCATTAAACGTAACGGTTTGTTTATAACTAGGAAGTTAATGATTAACAGACTATCTAGACTTACATTTGTTCATGTCTTAAATAAAATGTTATGATTTAGAAAAAGGCCTAAACTAATAGCTTGGGTGTTAACACATCTGTTACAAATACTTACCAATAATGTAATCCGTGATTAACTCAAGAGTTACTACTGGTTAGTTAAGTTATACTGTGTGGGCCCATCTAAGGGAGGGACTTTCTATGCTTTACAAAACCATTTATAAATGAGTTCCAAAGGCTAACAGAACCTGGACACACACATGTATTGCTCTATCTGGACATGCCTTCAGAAATATAGTTAGTGTTAATACATCTTTAACAAGCACTTACCAACACATCAATTCATGATTAACTCATGAGTTACTACTGATTAGATGACTACATGGTGTGAGCCCATCTAAAGTGAGGACTTTCTATGCTTTACAGAGCATTTATAAATGAGTTGCAAAGGCTAGCCTACACAGAAACACAAGTAAAAAAAGTATTTGTGCCCGTTATTACGATGTAGTAAGAATGTACATTTATGAAATAGCTCGTTGATATCAGGGTGAATTTGGACCAGAACCAGAAGAAAACTAGATTGTTAAGACCCATAGAATTGAACATCAATAAAGAGACTAGGAAACCAGGATAAAGTTTGAGAAGTGTATTAATATACACAGAAACATGGCATACACATATACAGATAAAACACAGGTATGAAAAATAACAACTAAAATAATAAAGGCGCTCATAAAGAAACCCTTTTCAGTTCTATGAGCTCAATTGTTCTTTGATGACAAAGAGTTCAGAGATGTTCAACGTTGGGGCCCATATGAGTTTGGTTTCTGTTTGTCCTACCACCATAAAAGATGGAATCCAGGGCAATCCGTATAAGTTCTGAGTCTTGATCCTGTAGCTGCCACCCAGCCCACTGAACTGGGAATCTCTAACCCCTGGAAGACTCTGGGATCTGAAGAATCAATGTGATCCAATATCTGTCTCTGGACGGGACCTCCCGTGCGTGGCGCTTCTCAAATCTCCACCTCCTCCATCTGTAGATGAGGTAAAATCAGTTCTCTCTATTACTATTCAGAAACAAAATCAATTGCTTAGACTACAGTAAAATAATTTTTCAGTTAACCCATATTGAAATATCTAAATCTCTATTCAGTTGTACAACCGTTCTAAAATGTCTTCTCTTAAGTATCAAAAGTATCCCTTTCAGGTATCAAAGAGTACATTTATATTAATAGGTAACCTTTATACAAAAACTACATTTTCTAATTCAAGTTTTAAGGAACCTACCTTAGTTACATTAACACTATTCTTAATAAGATTGCATAAATTGCATGTAAACATCTCTCAAATTGTATTATTTTCCCCATAACTTAAGCTACAGTGTTGTAATTTAGAGAAATTAAGACATGCGTGCTTATTTATCCTCCTGCCCAGCTAACAGTAGAAAGAATGCACTAAAATTAGCCTCTTTGAGTTACTTCTCCATAAACTCCGTTAAACAATTAAACACACAACTTGTACTAAAATTCATTCAACAAATACCACAGCTAGCAGTAGTGTTAAAAGCAACATTACTTTCCATAACCAATAGATAGAATCATTAGCCTTTCACAGGCAATACGCAGTACTCCGCTAGCCTTTTGTGGCTAATTACCCTATTAGCATATGAATACAGCATCTTAGCTAACCCGTTAGCTTTGTACTATTAGCACCGTTCTCTTAGCTAATACATCCATGATTAGCACCGATTAGCATGGATGCTAGCGACTCTATTGTTAAGGAATTACTCACCATTTTAATGGAATTCACTGCCTTTAACTCCGTGACGACAGTGGATTCAGACAGAGATCTCTTCGTTCTATTCACAGCAAAGCATAGCCAGTATTAGATCGGATTTAATTCACTAAATGTCGTTCTTTTTCTCTTACCGAGTGAATAACGGCTGCCTACGTTCGGTTCCGATGTAGCGCCAAAGGGACGTGAGGAGACGTAAATCTAGAGATCTGACGTGCCTAGTTGATAGCTGATTGGTCAGCTCACAGACCCGAGTTCACCCATTGGCTTATTTACAAGCCCATCAAAGCTAAGTGAAAGTTAAATCGTTTTCCACTATTTTCTCCCATATCTCTTACAACTACTTTTGACCATATTTTAATAACTTGGAAAACAAAATGAAATGTCTCAAAATAAAATAAAAATATAGGGGCTTGTCATTTTGTTAACTTTGATGGGCTTGTAAATAAGCCAATGGGTGAACTTGGGTCTGTGAGTTTACCAATCAGCTATCAACTAGGCTTGTTTGTTGAGCTCTATATTCACGTCCCTCACGTCCCTTTAGGCGCGCGCTCAAAACGTCATATAAGCCTGTTGTCATTCACTCGGTAAGAGAAAAGAACGACATTTAGTGAATTAAATCCGATCTAATACTGGCTATGCTTTGTTGTGAATAGAACGAAAGAGAGCTGTGCCTGAATCCACTGTCGTCACGGAGTTAAAGGCAGTGAATTCCATTAAAATGGTGAGTAATTCCTTAACAATAGGTTCGCTAGCATCCATGCTAATCGGTGCTAATCATGGATGTATTAGCTAAGAGAACGGTGCTAATAGTGCAAAGCTAACGGGTTAGCTAAGATGCTGTATTCATATGCTAATAGGGTAATTAGCCACAAAAGGCTAGCGGAGTACTGTATATTTCCTGTGAAAAGGCTAATGATTCTATCTATTGGTTATGGAAAGTAATGTTGCTTTTCAACACTACTGCTAGCTGTGGGTATTTGTTGAATGAATGTTAGTACAAGTTGTGTGTTTAATTGTTTAACTGGAGTTTATGGAGAAGTAACTCAAAGAGGCTAATTTTTAGTGCATTCTTTCTACTGTTAGCTGGGCAGGGAGGGATAAATAAGCACGCATGTCTTAATTTCTCTAAATTACGACACTGTAGCTTAAGTTATGGGAAAAAATACAATTTGAGAGATGTTTACATGCAATTTATGCAATTATATTAAGAATAGTGTTAATGCTACTAATGTAGGTTCCTTAAAACTTGAATTAGAAATGTAGTTTTTGTATAAAGGTTACCTATTAATATAAATGTACTTTTGATACCTGAAAGGGATTTGTATACTTTTGATACTTAAGAGAAGACATTTTAGAACGGTTGTACAACTGAATAGAGATTTAGATATTTCAATATGGGTTAACTGAAAAATTATTTTCATTGTAGCCTAAGCAATTGATTTTATTTCTGAATAGTAATAGAGAGAACTGATTTTACCTCATCTACAGATGGAGGAGGTGGAGATTTGAGAAGCGCTACGCACGGGAGGTCCGGTCCAGAGACAGATATTGGATCACATTGATTCTTCAGATCCCAGAGTCTTCCAGGGGTTAGAGATTCCCAGTTCAGTGGGCTGGGTGGCAGCTACAGGATCAAGACTCAGAACTTATACGGATTGCCCTGGATTCCATCTTTATGGTGGTAGGACAAACAGAAACCAAACTCATATGGGCCCCAACGTTGAACATCTCTGAACTCTTGTCATCAAAGAACAATTGAGCTCATAGAACTGAAAAGGGTTTCTTTTATGAGCGCACTTTATTATTTTAGTTGTTATTTTTACAACCTGTGTTTTATCTGTATATGTGTATGCCATGTTTCTGTGTATATTAATACACTTCTCAAACTTTATCCTGGTTTCCTAGTCTCTTTATTGATGTTCAATTCTATGGGTCTTAACAATCTAGTTTTCTTCTGGTTCTGGTCCAAATTCACCCTGATATCAACGAGCTATTTCATAAATGTACATTCTTACTACATCGTAATAACGGTTACAAATACTTTTTTTTACTTGTGTTTCTGTTGTATCTGCTAGCCTTTGCAACTCATTTATAAATGCTCTGTAAAGCATAGAAAGTCCTCACTTTAGATGGGCTCACACCATGTAGTCATCTAATCACTAGTAACTCATGAGTTAATCATGAATTGATGTGTTGGTAAGTGCTTGTTAAAGATGTATTAACACTAACTATATTTCTGAAGGCATGTCCAGATAGAGCAATACATGTGTGTGTCCAGGTTCTGTTAGCCTTTGGAACTCATTTATAAATGGTTTGTAAAGCATAGAAAGTCCTCACTTTAGATGGGCTCACACAGTATACTTAACTAACCAGTAGTAACTCATGAGTTAATCACGGATTACATTATTGGTAAGTATTTGTAACAGATGTGTTAACACCCAAGCTATTAGTTTAGGCCTTTTCTAAATCATAACATTTTATTTAAGACATGAACAAATGTAAGTCTAGATAGTCTGTTAATCATTAACTTCCTAGTTATAAACAACCGTTTACGTTTAATGGTAAAATTACTTAATTTACAAATGGTTAATGCATCATGTAGGAATTATTAAAAAATATATTGATAAACCTTTTACATGGGCTTACTTACTATGGACCAACCATTTACTAACTGCATTTACAAATGCTTTACTGATTAGAATGAATGTAGGAACTATGCTTTACAAATGATAAACAAATAAATTACTACTAGTTTGTAGAGTATAAAGGGAAAATTATTTAATTCACTAATGGTTTTTGCAATACTTAGAAAGTGTCAAACTTCTATTTATGAACATAACTTACAAGAGCCCTTATTTACTATGAACAAACCATTTATGAGTGTGTACACAAATGCTTCATTCATGAGAATTAAGATAGGAGCAATGCTTTACAAATGATGAACAAAGCATTTAGCAATAGTTAGTAACTGGTTTATGATGGGAAAATTATTTCATTTCCAAATGGTTGTTTCATTATTTGTTAAGTATAAATCATGTACTTACAAACATATTTTTCAAGATAGGCTTATTTACTATGACCAAACCATTTATAACTATGTGAATAAATGCTTTACTGATGATGAATTCTGTAAGAACAATTAATTAATAATGATGAAAAACCATTAACTAATAGGCTTATTTACTATGAACAAACCATTTATAATTGTGTGAACAAATACTTTACTAATGATGAACTATGTATGAACAATTAATAAGTAATCATGAACAAACCATTAACTAATCGTTAACTAATGCTTAATAAATGATGAATTATGTGTAGTTATTCTAAAGTGTTACCCATTTTTCTATTCATAACCTTAGGAACCACATCTGTATTGTGTCCAGTCTGTGTTTTTACTGGGTCAATTGAGGCTTGGTTTTGTGTTTTAGACCAATAATGCATTTTCTCAGGTCATGACGTGACAGAATATCAGTCACTGTTTTTATCAACATAGAGTGTGAGTTCCCTACAGGTAGACTAGAGGTCATGCTGACAGAATTAGGGACTTTCTCTTCTAGGTAACGCAATTAATTATTCTACTACAGTGATTTTGGTAACTCCTGTTTTGCCTGACTGTTTTCTGTGGATTGACTAAGTGATTGGTCTTAACTACTTGTGTCTTGGCTATGCCTTAATGTAATTGTTTGATTTACTGCATCTGCTTTTGTGTTGTTGATACTCATTGACAAACTGTATCATACCTATCAGTATTAATTCCTATTCTGTGATGGTAGGAGGTAACTGTATGTAGTGTTGAAAGGTATTGGCATTACCTTAAATCACTATATTTGTAGATCTGCAGTGTTAGACAAGTTGTAGTAGTATGTTTAGTGCAAGTGGTCTTTAAGGGTCATAGCCTTTTTTCTTAAGAAACACACACACACACACACACACACACACACAAACACAAATGCAGCCAACTTGACTCTGTTTGTTTATGTGACTGCTCTTTGTTATTTTGACTGTTTTTGACTATCTGGGCTAATTTCTCTGTCCTTGGTGCTGAACAGATAATATCTTTTCAGAAACTTGTTTAGTTTTCTCCACACTTTCATTAAATTCACACCATTACTCTGGTTTCTCCCTGATATGTGATTGAATAGGCTAATCAGAAGTTAGGCAGTACAAAATACATTTAGTGTGTTTATTATGATTGGTTTAAGCTGCAAGTATAATATACAAATTTATATGTAAATTGATGATTCTTTAAAGGTGTAAGGCTTCTTTGTAACTATATGAATGAACTTTCCTTTTAAATATTACAGACGACTACTGTCTTATTTAATTCAACTATAGATGCAGGTGCTCAGCATTCCAAACTTTTACAGCTCTGCAGATATGTGAATCTTGATTATAGTCATTACAGAAAATGTAGTTTAACCACTTTTGAAATATAGAAAAATGAAATGATCCAAGTTCAGATAATTACTAACTTGTGTAAATACGTTTTATTTTTTGGCCAGGATACAATCAGACAGTATAAACAGGAAAACAGTATAAGCAAGAGATTCAGTAGTTAAAAAGGATATAAAGCATCTATCATATTGGCCTTAGTAAAATCAGCTGAGGTTAAACATTTTAGGTTCAGGGTATCTAGTGTGAAAACACTCCTGCAGAACAGCAGGTTAGTTTTGCATTCTGATGGAGGAAAACTACACAGGTACACTGGATCTTTCTGGTTTGAACCTTATGGATAACTGCAGTTGCAAATATTGATAATATTGCAGTTGTAGTGTGTAGTTCACACACAAATAAACAGAAGTTATAAGCAACAGCCAATTTAAAGTGCTCATTTTGATCAGTGTTTTTGTTGAACTTAACTCACGGTGGCGCTATACACCAGCCTTAAGATGTTTGAATCCCTCTGTCATTTGGGGTGGACGTACATTCTTCTGCTGTTGTGTCTAGTTAGGGACAATCACACTGGACTCGCAGTTGCTATTTGGGTGAACTGTCTTTGTTCGCTTTATTCATCAACCTTTTAAGAACTCATCGTCGATGATGGATTCGGAATTTCAAACGTACGGGTTTCATTTCCTCCTTTTTTTGCATGTCACATATGGAGACATGAGCTATTCTTTTCCAGAGGAGATGAAGCGAGGATCAGTTATTGGAAATATGGCCAAGGATCTCGGGCTGGAGACGGGCACGCTGTCTAACAGAAGAGCCCGTATTGACACCGATGGGACAGACAAACGTTACTGTGACATAAACCTGAATAACGGAGAGTTGATTGTTGCCGACAGGATTGACCGAGAGGGGCTTTGTGGAGAAAAGGCTTCGTGCATCCTAAAACATGAGCTGGTGCTGGAGAATCCTCTCGAGCTACATCGGATCAGTCTTCACATTCAAGATATTAACGATAACTCGCCACAATTTAAGGAAGAATTGATAAATATTGAAATTCAAGAGTCGGCAGTCAGGGGCGCTCGTTTTTTTGATAGAGGAGGCGCACGATGCGGATGTAGGACAAAATTCAGTTCAGCAGTACAGCCTTAAAAAGAATGATAATTTCATTTTGGCCGTTGAGGGAAACACAATAGAGCTTGTTCTTGAAAAAGAGCTTGATCGTGAAAAACAAGAAGAGATCAATTTGCTCCTTACAGCTCTAGATGGTGGCTCTCCTCAGAGATCAGGTACGGTAGTCATACACGTCACTGTACTGGATGCTAATGATAACGCCCCAGTGTTTAGCCAGGCCGTTTATAAAGCCAGTCTGCCTGAAAACTCTCCTGTAGATACTGTAGTGGTCACAGTGAGTGCTGCTGATGCAGACGAGGGAGTCAACGGAGATGTGACGTATGAATTTGGACATGTTACTGATGATGTGAAAAGATATTTAGTATTGACCGTAAAGTGGGTGCGATACGAGTAATTGGTGCTGTTGACTATGAAACTGCGACATCATTTGAAATACGTGTTAAAGCAAAAGATAGGTTAGGGCTGTCATCTTATGCTAAAGCAGTAATTTATATCACTGATGTGAATGACAACGCCCCTGTAGTCAATTTGAAATCTCTGACTAACTCCATACCTGAAGATACCCTACCTGGTACAGAGGTGGGCATCATTAACGTGCAGGATAGAGACTCTGAGAATAACAGACATGTCCGCTGCTCCATTCAGCAAAACGTCCCTTTTAAGTTGGTTCCTTCTATTAAAAACTATTATTCTGTGGTGACCACAGGACAACTGGACCGTGAACTAGTGTCTGATTACAACATTACAATCACTGCCACTGACGAGGGCTCTCCACCTCTGTCCTCCTCTAAAACTTTTCAGTTATCTGTAGCAGACATCAACGACAACCCACCTGTGTTTTGAGGAACAGTCGTACAGCGCATATGTGACTGAAAATAACAAACCTGGCTCCACTTTATGTTCCGTTACTGCTCGAGACCCCGACTGGAGACAAAACGGTACAGTGATTTATTCTCTGTTAACCGGTGAGGTGAACGGTGCCCCGGTGTCCTCCTATCTATCTGTTAACGGAGACACGGGGGTGATCCACGCTGTGAGGTCGTTTGATTATGAACAGTTCAGGAGTTTTAAAGTCCACGTGATGGCCAGAGACAACGGTTCTCCTCCGCTCAGCAGCAACGTGACCGTCAGTGTCTTCATATCGGATGTGAATGACAACTCTCCTCAGATACTGTACCCCGCCCCGGAGGGCATCTCCTTCATGACCGAGCTGGTCCCCAAAGCTGCACACGGAGGCTCTCTGGTGTCCAAAGTGGGGGGGAAAGGGGGGGGGCGCGCGGACAAAAAACGGGCGGGCGGTGTATTAAATAAAAAAAAACCCAACGGGGGGGTTTTTTATTTTTTGTTCTCCCCCGCCACACACCGCACCCCGGCGGGCCTTTCCTGTGTGCAGACAGCATGAAACAGAATCTTATTGTAGCAGTGAAAGATAACGGACAGCCCTCTCTCTCTGCCACCTGTTCCATGTATTTACTTATTTCTAATAACTTGGCTGAGATGCCAGAACTGAAAGATATTTCTTACGATGAGAAGAACTCCAAACTGACCTCTTATCTGATCATCGCGCTGGTGTCTGTGTCCACCTTTTTCTGACCTTCATTATCATCATCCTGGGTGTGAGGTTTTGTCGCAGGAGAAAGCCCAGACTGTTGTTTGATGGAGCAGTTGCCATCCCCAGCGCTTATCTCCCTCCTAATTACGCAGATGTTGACGGCACAGGAACTTTACGCAGCGCTTACAATTATGACGCGTACCTGACAACAGGTTCTAGAACCAGCGACTTTAAGTTTGTGACGTCTTACAATGACAACACACTGCCTGCTGACCAGACTCTGAGGAAAAGTCCATCAGACTTTGCTGATGCGTTTGGGGATTGTATTGGGTTCTCTTGAGGTAGGCCCATGCTTCACCTAATCTGTCCCAGATGTGTAAATCCTCACACACACACACACACACACACACACACACACACACACACACACACACACACACACACACACACCGCTTCGCACCACTCACTCACTCACTCACCACTCACTCACTCACTCACCACCACTCACTCACTCACTCACTCACTCACTCACTCAATGCGTTGCATACTCACTCCACTTGCTTGTGGATTGTCTCAGCTCGTTTATCTGTCTTTGGTGGAGCAATTTTCTGATGCTGACTTTTATTTCTTAAGATTGGCTATGATGTACACTCTTCGAAAACAGTTTTCAATTAAATAATTCCCCCTTGTTAATCTGGTTTTCATGTAACTCCCTTTTTCAGTCCTTTTGAAATCAGATTTTTGGGGACCTACTGGAAACACCGTCCACATATGAATGCCACATTTGCTAGAGGAAAATATCTTCATAAATATACAAACTATATTCAAGTTTATTTTAAAGAAATGCAATTTTTTTTATAATAAAATAGATACCACCCTTATTATCCAGTTATAAACCAAATAAACATTTACTCAGGAATTCTGAGTAACCCTTTCATATCTTTTATTTTATTATTCATTGAAATTAGTTTTTACTTCGAATTATGTCCAGAGGGAGGCAGACATTCACTTTTTTGTCTCTTAATATGACAGATGGAGATGCAGTAAAACTGTTGGCTATGATACAGTGGAGTGCAGAGTTTCTGTCAGGTACCCTGCTGCAGACATTTTTATCAACACCTTTTACACTGAACATTAGCACCGAATGCATCTAGCTAATGGACGTAAATTGCTCATCAACAAACAAATTTTAACTGGCTAAATAAAATGCAAATTCCCTTTAACTTTCAGTTTTCTTTGATATATTTTAAGTTGTACCTCTTAGCGGTTCTTCAAGTCAGTGTTAAAACCATGTCGTCAATAGACTTTAAATAAAAAACGTTTGTCAGTGTAGGAGTTACTCAACCCTCTAAATAATTGCTGTAATTCACTTACTAGTGTTGAATGCTTCCAATACTGCACTTTCACTGATGCAAACTTGGCATGGAACAGTTTTTGGTGTTTTAACATGCATTTTCATTTTGTGTTTTGCGCAGTCCTCTTAACAACAAGCTATTTCATATTGCCAAATCCTGTGTTGAACACTTTGATGCATTATGAAGCTCATATATTTGCACACTGGCAAACCAGAAACAAACGCGGTCATCTTCCTCTTCTTCAGACATCTGCATGGCACTGTGCAATGGTACACTCTCAGTCAAACGCATACAGGTGGAGCACCATTCATTGCTGCATAATAATGTGTGAATAATCACTCTTCATTCAGAGTTTTATTCATGTGCATATATTTATTTGATGAGTATATCTATACTGCCAGATGGTAATGATGGCATATTACATTCATGTTATTGCACATATTGCACTGTAAAATACAGGAGTACAATAATTTAGTATTGCAGTGTAATTACACAGAAATAGTTTGTCGACCTCACATGGCTGATTTAACTGTCTGTGAGTGTGCTGCTGTGTGGAAAGAAACTGTGTGTGGGTTGTTTGGGTGTAGAGTTCTCTTTAGCACCTACAAGAGGGAATAAGTTGAATCAAGTAATGCTCAAGATGTCAAAGTCTGCAATGATTTTGGTAACACTTTACAATAAGGTACACAAAAAATAGGTAGTTAATGATTAGTTACTGTTTTTGAAAGAGTAACAAATGATTAGATACTGTTTTTCAGAAGGGTAGTTACTCTTTTTCAGAATGATAGTTACTGTTTTTTGAAAGAGTAACGAATGATTAGTTACTGTTTTTCAGAAGGGTAGTTACTGTTTTTTGTAGAACTTGATTTCCTTCTTGTTCATCAAAAAGCTAAACTTATCCTTTGAAAAAGCGTAACTAACCATTTGTTACCCTTCTGAAAAAGGGTAACTACCCTTTTGAAAAAGGGTAACTAACCATTCGTTACCCTTCTGAAAAAGGGTAACTACCCTTTGAAAAGGGTAACTACCCTTCTGAAAAAAAAGGGTAACTAACCATTCGTTACCCTTCTGAAAAGGGTAACTACCCTTTCAAAAAGGGTAACTATCCTTTGTAAAGGGTAACTACCCTTTGAAAAGGGTAACTACCCTTTTCAAAAAGGGTAACTACACTTCTGAAAAAGGGTAACTACACTTCTGAAAAAGGGTAACTACCCTTCTGAAAAAGGGTAACTAACCATTATTTACCCTTCTGAAAAAGGGTAACTACCCTTTCAAAAACAGTAACTAATCATTAACTACCTATTTTTTTGTGTACTTTATTGTAAAGTGTTACCCCACTGCCATCTGCCACAAAGCTTAAATGTAATGTAATGCATTGGGGCAATATTAAATCAGTATGTCACAGCGATTAATTAAGTAACATCTGCAAGATACTATTGATGAATGTTCATCTTGTATAATAGTAAGTTACCACAACCTGCTTTTTGCCTGGTCTTATGTTGGTCACAATACAAGATACTGTTAAAATATCAGCTAATATGTCTCTTTGCATACGGCTGTCCACTGTTGCAATAATCCTCTCAGTCTCTTGGTGACGCTCTTTTATAATGTCTGACTCATGGCGTCTCACCTTATCTGTGCCAGTGGAACTGGAGTAGAGCCGAGGGCTGTGCATGCTGTTTGTGTATGTGTGGGAGTGTATGAGGGAGAGAGACTGTGTGTGTGTGTGTGTGTGTGTGTGTGTGTGTGTGTGTGTGTGTGTGAGGGAGAGAGCGAGAGAGAGCGGGAGAGAGCGGGAGAGCGAGCAGTGGAGAAATTGGGACAGAGAGAGAGCAATCCAAGCAGACAGCTTCCCTAATAGAGCATGATTAACTCAGCTAGAGAAGCAGGGGACCGCTGGACTGCAGCAGCATTTTTAGTTCGATATTTGATGTATATGTTTAGGATTTAGCTATCATGGCGACAGTGCATCTGTTTTTGAAAGCATGTTTAATCATGGACCAGCGAATACACTTAAAATGGTGGCTGCATTTTTTATTGTTTTGCCTCCTTTTTGGTGTTTCGTTTGGAGAAGTCCGTTACATCCTTCCAGAGGAGATGCAGCGGGGCTCGGTTATCGGGAATGTAGCGCGGGATCTGGGGCTGAAAGTGACGGAGCTTGATGCTCGTAGAACCCGTGTTGTAGCCGAAGGAACTAGCCAGCTGTGTGAACTGGACACTGCATCAGGCAATCTTTTGATCAGCCAACGGATAGATCGAGAGGAGCTCTGCGCGCAAGCCAGTGTCTGCATCCTACAGTACCAGCTTTTACTTGAAGATCCTCTTCAAGTATACAGCTTAGTTTTGGATATTGCAGATATAAATGACAACAGCCCAGTTTTCGCTGCAGGGGAGATACAACTAGATGTAGTCGAATCCACAGTTCTGGGGAGGCGCTTTCCGTTGGAGAGTGCGCATGACCCCGATCTGGGAACCAACTCAGTCCGTGAATATAAACTGACCCCGAACGATCATTTTGCACTGGAAATGAGTACCCAAATAAATAGCAATGCTTATCCGGAACTAGTTCTTAAAAAGTCCTTGGACCGGGAGGCACAAGCTGAACATATACTGAAAATCAATGGAATCGACGGGGGAAATCCGGTCAGATCAGGAACTGCTTCTATCCATATCCGTGTTTTGGACGCCAATGACAATGTCCCAGTTTTTAGCCAACGAGTTTACAAAGCCTCTGTGCCAGAGAACTCTGCCATAGGGACTGGCATAGCCAAGCTGAATGCCACGGACTCAGATGAAGGTGTTTATGGAGAGATAACCTACTCATTCAGTCACCTGTCAGACAAGATGGGAGGAATTTTTGAAATCAACCCTTTGAGTGGAGAAGTTCGGGTGGCAGGTGCTATTGACTATGAAGATGCTAGTATGCACGAGCTGGATGTTCAGGCTAAAGATGGGGGTGGTCAGGCGTCTCACTGTAAACTTATAATTGACGTCATTGACGTAAATGACAATAAACCCATGATGGAAATAAAGTCAGCCTCTGCTAACGTGGCTGAAGACTCTAAACCAGGAACTATGGTTGCTCTGATTAATATGTATGACCTGGACACTGGAAACAGTGGGCGCGTCACGTGTACAATCCCAGACAATGTTCCTTTTAAATTTGTATCAGAGGTAAAAAACTATTACATGTTAGTGACTGACGGAATACTAGACAGAGAACTTGAACCCGAGTATAACATCACAATCACTGCCACTGATGCGGGCTCCCCCTCGCTTTCTAGTGTAAAAGTTATAACAATCGTGGTCAATGATATAAATGATAATCCACCGAGTTTTACGCAGAGCGAGTACAATGCCAACATCTTAGAAAACCAACCCGTTGGCTCGTTTGTGATGAAAGTAAAAGCAGAAGACGTTGACGACGGAACTAATGCTAAAATACTATACCAAATATCAAAGGACACACAGTCAGAAGTGTCCTCCTTCCTCACCATCAACTCAGACACAGGGGAGCTCTTCACATCACGCCTATTTGATTACGAACAGTCCGTTTACTTTCAAATTAAGGTGACAGCTCGAGATGGAGGCGACCCTCCACTCTCCACCACCTGCACTGTAAACGCCTTTATTAAGGACCAAAATGATAATGCACCTGTTGTCTTATATCCTGTCCAAACCACGGGGTTTATTGCTGAGGATATGGTGCCAGTTGAAGCGCCTAGAGGTTACCTGGTTACTAAGGTGGTAGCTGTGGACGCCGACTCTGGCCATAACGCCTGGCTGTCCTACAGAATAATCAAAGCGACGCGGCCTAACCTGTTTATGGTCGGTCTGCATACAGGAGAAATCAGAACGGTGCGTACGTTCATGGAGGACGACGAACCGAAACAAACTGTTGTTGTTTTAGTAACAGATAACGGGCCCGAATCTCTCTCCGCCACCGCTACAGTCAGCGTAGTCATTGGTGACGGGTTGCCTGTTTTAAACGAACTCTTTGAGTTTGCAGATGAGTCACAGGACAGTGATAACTTAACGCTCTATTTGATTATCGCTCTGATAGCGGTTTCCTCTCTTTTCATCCTTTTAATCAGTGGAGTGTTTTATGTTAAGCTCTGCAGGCGTAGTTATGTTTACCGTTCAACGACTGCTCTCCCCGTTTTCCCCACGACTTACTGTCCCACTAGTTTTGCAGACGTAAGCCGTAGTGGGACCCTGCTGAAAGATGACCGGTATGATTCATTCTTGACCACAGGGTCGTGGAGAGGCGATTTTCGTTTCGGTTCAAGTACAGACACTGACACACTGAAGCAAAGAAGTGCAGCCTATCAAAAAAATACGCTAAGGCGCACGAGTACAGACAGAGCTGGTCTGAAGGTGAGGGCAGGGGCACCGCATCCTTGTTATGTGGTCAAATGAGAGTCGTCCATAACATATTGTGTATATATTGTAAATATGATCCCTATGAGGTGAATTAAATGTTGACCCTTTGACTGCCAAATATTATGTTTACAATGTTAGCATTGTATTTGTGATTGAATATGTTGTCAATGCCGTGTTTAATGTGTTTTGTAATTTACTTGGAGTTTTGCTAACAACCTTAACCTCATCCCACCACGACCTTAGACGGTAATCGTAACTCAATATTTTCGAAAATAGTATCATATTAGCATAAAAAAAAAAATATTTCTATTTACTCAGTTTTGTTTGCCTTTTTCGAAGTCACAGATAGGAAAAGGTTACACCAGACAGTTTGTTATAACTTAGTAAGGCTTGTTTTGTTTGCCTGCCTCTTTTAATTCTTATTCTGTAACTACTTACTAGTATTATATATGCATGGTTGAGCTTTCTGACTACTTTATTTCCTTCCTTGATAATAACAATACAGTTCAGGAACTGTAGTACTATTTGTTAATATTTTGCTTTGTCCATGATATAGGTATCTTTTTCTCTGTTAATGTTTTTGTGGAAAAAACCTTTGCCTTTGCACTTTTATTGTTTTCCATTTTTTGACTTGGAATACACTGCAGCCACGTTTTGATAAGGCCATGTTATTTTTCACAAAATACCATTATTTGTTGTGTGAAAGAGATATATTACAAGCTTTGCACTACATGCTATAAATTGAACAATATGTAAATACACTATGAGTGTATACGGATAAAAAATAAACTGGGAGATAATATTGTGTTATACCTTTGCATTGTCCTAATAACCTTTTGCACAGAATTTGTACAATAATTTGTCCAAGGACATGAAGGACCTTTATATCAACAACCAAAACTGAAGGTCATCATTAAAAAAATCCAAGGCAACTTTAGGTAACAAGAAAATGAAAATGTGCACCCTGAGAATGACTTGCATGTATTTTTAGTACAACTACAACATGCTTCCCCTTAGGTTTGAGCAACAAGTATTTACAACATACTGGTGAATAAAACTCTTCACTACGGCAATGTTGTAATGCACTTAGAGGTCATACACATATGCTGCTAACTTGAAATATTTAGTAGGAATGAATGGCATTTCTCATACATTCATTCTTTTTACAATGTGAAAGCCATTGCATTTGAATCTGTAGACAGTAAGTTAGTATCAGTAGTTAGTAAGTAGTGTAATGCTTCAAAGCCAACACTACTAAAACATTGCTTAATATTATTTACTGTGTATATGGCGAAGAAAGTTTTACTATTGCAGTGCTTCCAAAACTGCTTATAATACAACATACTAAACAATAGACATATAGTAGGCTAATGTAATGTAAAAAAATGTAATACAATGTAAACAATGTTAATTTATGGAATTTTGCAATGCATATACTGTGAGCCAGAAATCTCCACTTCTGTGCACTTGCATACACCAAACATTCCAGTTTTATTCCTATCTATTCTGAAGGGTTTTCAAGTAGGGGTTTGTTCGTATATCATTCATGGCCAGATTTATAGAACATTTTATTCCTGAAAACATGGCTGTTGCCAGTATTTTGTGATTTACAGTGTGAAAAAAATAAAAATGTTCAGAATTCTGTCTGTAAAAACCTTTGACAACAAAATGAAACAAGAATTTTGAACCTGGCTTTATTCAATATTCACTGTTCTGTTATGGGCATTATGCAAATTAGCCCATACTTATTTAGATAATGCTGTTATTTGCATATTTAAACATAACATTTCAGAAAACTGGTAATGCAAATGGGAAAGATGGTGATATTTATTAGTTTAAATATTTACCTTATTCACCTGTAGTGTCTTGGATTAAACCATATTTAATGTTTTTTTAGATCAACTCTCAATTAGACTCTTCTAAGGCCTCTTTAGCATCAACAAAGTTTCAGACATATGACAGTAAAAATCTAATGAGAAAACAGGAAAACAAAGACAAAGCACTTTTAAAGTTACATAAACCACAGAAAACAAAATATAATTTATGTACACAGATACATGTTGATATGTACTGTAGTTTGGAACAGCAACAAGGTCAGTAATCAGTTAAACCAACTTTCAGAACTACATTCTCTGATATCATTCACATACTGTGTTAGGGCAATGCAGTACTAAATTTGCTTTCAGATTGTAAATGTAGACACTAGTGTAGCTGTTAATTATTTCTAGGAAGGTTGTGACTGGTCAGCCTGTTCTCATGAAAAGCTACGAAAAGTTAAGCACTGTAATTCATGTGATTTACACGTTTTTTTTTGGCTGTGTGCACCACATTGACTGTTGCTGTATAAGAACAAGGCTGGCCACGTAGGGAGATGATTGGGGAGGATGAGTGGCCGTTAACATATAGGATTTACAAGCCTGGGAGTGGAGTTTGTTACACATGGAAAATACCAGACTTTCACCCAGGAAATGTGTGTTCTTTGGGAGTGTTATAATACAAACCATGCACAATCTTTTCCTAAACTTAACTAGTCGTTTTGGTGCCTAAACTTAACTTCCGTCGCTGCATAATGCTCACCTTTTCTTGCCTAAACTTAATCTCCACCCGAAATGACCGACAGCTCGAGGTGCTCTGTACCCAGCGCACAGTCACCTATTCTGGGGTAACTAGACCACCAACTACCGCTGACCTGACGAAGCACGACGACCGGCAGCTCATGGTGCTCTGTACCCAGCGCACAGTCACCTATTCTGGGGTAACTAGACCACCAACTACCGCTGACCTGACGAAGCACGACGACCGGCAGCTCATGGTGTTCTGTACCCAGCGCACAGTCACCTATTCTAGGGTAACTAGACCACCAACTACCGCTGACCTGATGGAGCACCACGACCGGCAACTCGCGGTGCTCTTTACTCGGCTCACAGTCACCTATTCTCAGGTAACTGAACCACCACTACCGCTGACCTGACGGAGCACAATGTACACAGTAGTCGGCGGCTCTGTAGTGGCTTAAACAGCTAGCGACTGGCGCTCTGTAGCCGATGTCAAGTGACCAGTCTGAGGTCTCCTAGTTTCCCTATAATACGTTTTAATGTGCATAACTTTTTGTATCATACGAACCCGTTCATGAGAATGCGTTGGACTGGTACTAGTAAAGGTGTTTTAATGAACATTTAAATGGCTTGCTCACATTGATAGCGTACAAAACACAGTCATACAAAGCAGAATCCCTGGTACAATAAAGATACACTCTCTTCACATACAGTGTTGAATAAACTGAAGCATCAGTGTTCCATGTGTGTCATGTTGATTTTATTAGAAAAAGAATCGTGCGTGTGTGTGTGTGTGTGTGTGTGTGTGTGTGTGTGTGTGTGTGTGTGTGTGTGGTCCTGACTGCTGCTGATTGTGTCATGGTTGTAAATCAGAGTGGTTTTCTCATCAGAATAATTCCCATGTGAACTCATGTGTGTTGCTGTTTCATCTTATAGCTGCAGGCTCAGTTGTGCTCCTGATTTCAGCCATTGAAGAAGGGGGAAAAAACAAGCAGTGCTTAATTTTAGGTATTATCTGGGTCACAAGAACAAGCAGTGTCGTTGACAGTATTAGCGCATGATAAAAGTATGTCAATTAAACAGCTTCAAGCACAGAGCTTTCAGTTTTGTTTTAATGGAGATGTAGCTAGCTAACGTTTGGAAGGCCGCTGTTGTGTCTCGGGTGCTGGGTCTGATATGGTCTGTTTCCCGATGCTTCATTAAACTGCAGTTAGCATCGTAAGCACCAGGCACTGGAGTTAAGTGCTGGCCGGGGGGATTGCTGTAATGAAAGTGGCTGGCTTCTAGCTGACTGGGGGCTAACAGTAACAGTTGTCAGCTCTCATCCCGACTGAGTCTCTCTGCGCCGGGGGAGTGAGGCAGACAGACCGGGGTGTGCTAGCTAGCTGGCTTAATTAGCATTAGATTAATCGTCTATCTATACAGCTAACGTTAACGTTACTGGTGAACTCATTCGTGGGTTAGACCAGTGCTGTTAACCATGGTCAAAACAATCATACTAAAAATAACTGTATGAGCATGTTGAATGATGTTGTAACCCTGTAATGTTACCCACCAAGCTTTAGCATTAACTTTAGCTACTTGTCAACCAGCACATTTTAGTAACGTTAAGATGGATCTATGTATCAATAAATAAGATCTCTGTTGTATTACTATGTTGCAAAGTGGCATGTAGTACGAGTATTTTTTTCTGTGACATTGTATGATTTACAATTACTATCATATCATCTGGGTGCAGTGTTTTGATGGAAGTTACGTGTAACTATAGGGTGAGAGGTTATATGATGCCACTGACGGGCGACAAAAGGAAACGCTACGTGTCTGAAAATAAAATAACAGATTTCTCTGAGTTTGACATTTGGTGGAAACATTTAGGATATTATAAGAACACAACTCATAAAAATATATAACATAGGTATGGTCGTTTTTAGACATTTTAATGCAGGAATGTTACATATTGTATCTTTAAGGGAAGGGATTTGAAAATGTGATTTCACCCAAGTTAATAATAACATCACAAGATGAGGGCTGATACGTTAGGCTGGCAAATAATAAAGGAAGTTCTATAGATTAATGCAAGTTGAATGCTCAGAAATAGACTAACTTTAAGCCTAAAAGTTATTTAAAAATGTATTCCTCCACCTCTGGTTAAAACAGAGCTGATGGCAGCAATTCAACACATATATGATACCTGCTGCCAATTAACAATCAAAATTACCTTCTGAAGACTAAATTAAAATAGAAAAATACAACTCTATTTTTGGTTTGCTAACAATGTTCTGAGTGAGCAGAACAGAGCTGAGCAGATTGAAGCTATAGCTTTGTTGACAATATATTATTTGTATTTACAAAATAGCAAAATAGTCCTATTTAATTAAGTCGAGAAAAAGACTCCTTCATGAAATGTATTACCTTGGACATCTATATGTAGTCAGATTAATTGTCAAATATATGCCATAGTTTGAGTGTATCTTGCTTGAAGGCAGGATGTTTTCCTATAGCACTTTGTTTGTGGTGACATTCTCAGTTGCACAATATCACAGTATCTGTTATTTCATAACCAAAACCAAACCATTATATTAGTCTTTATTTCACTGTGGATATGTGTAATGCAAAATAATGTGATACAATGTGATTAATTTGTGATTTTTAATTCATCAGAATTCATACTGTTTTCTTTTTTTCTCTTTTCTTTTCATGGTGCACTCCTTGAATAAAACATCAATTTTAATCCAGCAGGTAAGATGATTTTCATTTCCCTTTCTCTTTAAATCTCTCACAGGTCTCTGTTATGTTTGTATAACAGTCTCATCAACACCATGCTCAAACTGCCACAACCAATATGAAGGAATATTAACCCATAATGAGCTTCCGTCCCTTTTTCCATGTCTATTCTTTAGTCTCTCTCTTTTCCTCTGTATCTATTTTTCACCACACACACACACACACACACACACACACACACACACACACACACACACACACACACACACACACACACACACACACACTGTATATAACCTAGCTAGCAAAGTTAGACACATATCTTCCCAAATGCTGCTTTTTGTTTCAGATTCATACAAGACTGAGATTTTAAGCAGCAGTCTTGTAACACAGGCAGCTGCTTTGCTCTTTTTTGTGTACTGTGTGATTCCACCCAAGGTTTTAAACCATACATATTAATGATACTGCTGTGCAGTCATCGCCTGAATAATGCACAATCATCATGTGCAGAATGTTATGCAGTGGTTTCATACGATGGGAGTCCAATGCTCAAATGTAGGTCACTGCACTTAACACTCAGATTGAATCAGTAGCTAAAAGACTCTTTCTCTATCTATCTGCGCCATTTACTCTGTGTTGTTGTATGTCCACAAACCGTTCTCAACATAGTTAACAAATTAGTTCTTCTCTCACATTTAAGATTATTGCAGCTGTTGCATTGTTAAAGGACCTGCCGGGAAGTTGTGTAATTAATGGGAACCACTTCCCAACACACTACACAATATTACCACTGGCTAACCCACTTTACTACTTACTTACCACTTTTAGTCAATTGATATCTAAAGGTGGTGACAATGGCAATTTCTATGTAAACATAAACAATGTAGTGGCTTTTTGGACAGGTTTTTAGTTTATTTGGCTCTTTTCTTTTTCACTTAATTTTAATTAGGCGATGGTTGTGTGCATAAATCTACTAGTATGTGCAATTATATTATACACATGTACAATAAAGAGTTGTGCAAGAGGTGTGCACAAGTATGTGCAGCCAATGTGTCAAAGGTTGGTTAGTGTGGATGACGCTGGAACTGAAACTCTGCAGAATGGAGAGCAGTCATTAGCAGTATCTCACATGTCTACTCTGGAAAATTGGTCTGTGGGACTTTATTCAAATAATATCAGCTCTTACATATGTGATCATTATAAAATGTTGATGGAGGGTTCAGGTTCATATGTTTGTACTGATACAACTAATTGCAGTTGTATAGTGGGCATATAAAAACCCTGTTGCACAGGATGGTGTTTACGGTCTGTTTTGCAACTCTTGCTGTCCATGGTGCTGAAGTGTTGCTGTCCGCTGAGATACTGTTGTCATTTGAGGACGTTGCGCTGGGTTAACTTTAAAATGACCTGGTTAATTGAATTTCACAATGTTGTGACTAATAATAATAACAATAATAATCATAATAATAATAAAGCTAGTGATATTATTAAGCGACTATGAAGTATTTCATTCATTTATTTTTGTTTGCTTTTTCAACCTAAAAGTAACATGGACATTAATATACATTTATGTTAATTTGCCATAGGGTAAGAATGTCTTTTTTTATTTCTTTATGTACGCTCTAGGCTTTGTTTAAGAAAAATCTTTCATAGAGACATCAGCCCCATCGTCTTACACATTTATCATTTTGCCAACAGAAAAAATAGCTTTGAATTTCTGAGCTTTGAAATATTAGGTAGATGTTTCCTGGCAATTAAAGAGAGGCCTTTCTCTGAATTAATTATTTGCCTTGCATTAGATTGAGCAAACACCTGCCAAATATACCATAACTATAGAACATATCCGAAACACTAAACTCGTTGAGTTGGATGGCTGGCTATACGGTCTCATATTTTAGCCTCTAAGTGATGCTGTTGCCTGGTAAATCAAATCTACCGTGCAATGTCAGGCATTGCTGTCCCCGCCCCTGTCACTGCGTCATACAAGAGAAAATGATCGGTTTCATACGAGCTGAGGCTCATCGGAGACACAGTTGCTTTACACTTCTAAAGCTAATCTAAATTAATCTGTAATGTATGCGTTTTCCTCAGTGAATTTAAATCTTCATTTCATTGTTCGATTTACTCTAAAACCCTGTTTCCACATGGAATTTAAAGAACATCCTCGACGCGGAGGAGTAAGATGGCGATTGTTTGGACGATTGCGAGGGGCAGTGTATCTGTTTATTTTTCAATTCATTTTTCTTAATCAAACGAAGGCACAGATCCGGTATTCCATCCCAGAGGAGATGAAGAAAGGGTCCCTTGTTGGTAACGTCGCACAAGATCTTGGTTTGGATTTGCAAAGGCTCCGTTCTGGCCGGGCCCGTATCGTGACCGGAGAAAACATCCAGTACACGGAGCTGAAGACAGACAAAGGGACTTTGGTTGTGAATGAGAGAATAGACCGAGAGCAGCTTTGTGGTGACGTAACACCGTGTAGCTTTACATTTGAGATTTTATTGGAAAAACCAATGGAGTTGCACCCTGTAACGATAGAAGTATTGGACGTAAACGACAACGCTCCCACTTTTCAAAATAGTCACTTGAAATTTGAAATAAGCGAATCAGCTGTGCTTGGTTCCCGTTTTGATTTAGAGAGTGCGGACGATGCTGATGTTGGGGAAAACAGTCTGCAGAATTATATCTTAACTCCGAACGAGAATTTTGTTTTGAAACAACATGTGAATCCGGACGGCAGTAAATATGCTGAAATGGTGCTTCAGAAACCCTTAGATAGAGAAGAACAGCCACGCCTGTCTCTAAAACTGTTGGCCGTGGACGGCGGAAATCCACAGAGATCGGGTACGGTAAATATAGACGTCAACATTCTAGATGCCAATGATAATGCCCCTGTGTTTAATCAGTCTGTGTATAAGGCCACGGTGATTGAAAATGCACCAACAGGCTCTCATGTTGTTACTGTGAATGCAAGCGACATAGATAGCGGCTTATACGGACAAGTAACATATTCATTTTCAAAATCAAAAGCAGGGATAGCTGATTTGTTCGATATAGATGAGGCTACTGGAAGAATATATGTGTCCAAGGAAATAGATTTTGAAGAAGACAAAAAAATTGAGTTCAGGGTTGAAGCCAAAGATCAAGGCGGACTGACAGATTCTAGCAAAGTTGAAATTGAGGTAATCGATGTAAATGATAATGCTCCGGTCATTAACGTTATGTCATTCACGAGTCCTGTGTCAGAAGATTCCCCTGCTGGTACCACCATTGGCATAATTAATGTGAAAGATCTTGATTCAGGTGAAAACGGACAAGTAAGGTGCACGATCGAAGGAAATGTTCCTTTTAAAATTAAATCCAACGTGAGAAATTATTATGCATTGATGACTGATGCTGCATTAGATCGTGAAAATCTGTCAGAATGTAACATCACTGTTATTGCCTCAGACGCAGGATCGCCACCCCTCTCAACTAAAAGAACATTTTATCTTAAGGTCTCAGATGTCAATGATAATGCTCCAATATTTCCACGAGGCTCTTATAGTGCATTCATCACAGAGAATAACTATCCAGGTGTATCTATACTAAGTGTTAATGCTAAAGACCCCGATGAAAACCAGAATGCCCGTGTTTCCTATATTTTGGAAGAGTCTGAGATAGGCGGATCTCCAGTTTCTGAATATGTGTCTATAAATGCAGAAAGTGGAGTGTTACAAGCAGTGCGCTGTTTTGATTATGAGCAGATCAAACAGATTGGAATCACTATCAAAGCGCAGGATGGCGGCTCTCCTCCACTTAGTAGCAATGTGACTGTGAAAATACTGATCCAGGACCAGAACGACAACCCTCCTCAGGTTCTGTACCCAGTCCAGACTGGTGGCTCTCTGGTGGCTGAAATGGTGCCTCGTTCAGCAGATGTGGGCTATCTGGTCACTAAAGTGGTGGCTGTTGATGTGGACTCTGGACAGAATGCCTGGCTCTCCTATAAACTGCAGAAAGCCACAGACAGGGCGCTGTTTGAAGTGGGCTTACAGAATGGAGAAATAAGAACTATCCGCCAAGTCACTGACAAAGATGCTGTGAAACAAAGACTGACTGTTATAGTGGAGGACAACGGGCACCCCTCTCGTTCAGCTACAGTCATTGTTAACGTGGCGGTGGCGGACAGCTTCCCTGAAGTGCTGTCTGAGTTCACTGACTTTACACACGACAAGGAGTACAATGACAACCTGACTTTTTACTTAGTGTTGGCTTTGGCTGTAGTTTCCTTCCTCTTCATCACGTGTTTAGTGGTTATTATATCAGTGAAAATCTACAGATGGAGACAGTCTCGCATCCTGTATCACTCCAATCTCCCTGTGATTCCATATTATCCACCACGTTACTCAGACACTTTGGGGACAGGGACTCTCCAACACGTGTACAATTACGAGGTGTGCAGGACGACTGACTCCAGAAAGAGTGACTGTAAGTCCGGCAGAGCTGGTAGTCAGAACGTGCTGATAATGGACCCCAGTTCTACAGGGACGATGCAGCGGATACAGAGTGAAAAGAGCATCCTGGATGAACCAGACTCTCCTCTAGAGGTTAGTTCAATAATGTAGATTTGTCTCTGTGCAGTTATTTCTCCTTCTGTGTTTAGTTACATTGATAGTGAAGTGCTTCACTCTATACCGTCCTTTTCAGCACCATGGGCAGTATCTCACGTTGCAGCACTTTATAGGAATACTGATGTAGAACTTAAACATATACTCATTTCTCAGTTAGTGATAGCGGACTGAGATATTTTAGTTTCTAAATGTGCTTTCACAGCGTGAGTGGTCAACTGAGTCTTTTAGTGTTCATTCACTCGTGATTGTTGAAGGAAAGGGTTTGTAAGTGACTAAAATGATTCTACTGACAGGCAAAAATGCTCCATTCACTGCAACATTCAACATCGCTTCCTGAGTCGTGATAAAGTTGTAGTTGCTTTTTGTTATTTTTTGTGACATGTATTGCAATGTTCTATGTATTCACACTTCTGCATATCTTTTTTTAAGAGATAACTCTTGTTATGATTTTATACTATAAATAAAATTGAATTGAGAATATTTTAATTATGAGGTTATTGTTCTTTTGCGGAAGATTGTGTTTAACATTTTTTAGATTATTTAGATTTTCCACCAATCAAATTTAATCAACCACTTAATATTTCCAGAAATAATTCTATATTGTGTTTCGGATTTTGAACTCTAAGGGACGCTGTTAGTCAATCTAACACATTCTCTACAAAATTACCACACAGTCCCCTCCCTAACCACCGTGTCTTATGAGGTAAAATGAGGTAGTCTGCACTGTAGGCTGGCATTCGAGGAAAACAGACATGTATTAATTGATAACTCCATTCAGATATATACGGTAAACTGAAAAGTGGACACAATTTTTCTTTAGAGGTACGTTCAGTGTTTTTTTTTCTTCTTCTCAAGAATACGTACTGTGCGTTGATCGTTGATGAGCATATTTTTTTTTGCTATGGCATGTGGAATAACACCCTACTCCCGGTGCGTAAAATGGCGCTTTGGCTGCGGACAGAATTGGAAGCTTCTGTTCTTTGTTTTTTATCTACACCACATGGTCAGCGGACATATCCGTTATTCAATCCCAGAGGAGATGAAGAAAGGCTCCCTAATCGGTAATGTAGCACAGGACCTTGGTTTGGATCTGAAAATTATTCGTTCTGGTCGGGCCCGCATCGTGACCGGAGAAAGCATCCAGTATACTGAGCTGAAGACAGACAAAGGGATTTTAGTCGTGAAAGAGAGAATAGACCGGGAGCAGATTTGCGGAGACGCGACGCCGTGTAGTTTCAGCTTCGAGGTGATTCTAGAAAACCCAATGGAGTTACATCAAATTACAGTTGAAATAACAGACATAAATGATCATTCCCCCACGTTCAAAAGAAATAGCATCAATTTTGAAATCAGCGAATCAGCTAATACTGGCGCTCGATTTCCATTGACAAGTGCAGAAGACCCAGATGTGGGTGTCAATGGACTCAGAGAATATTTTTTGACCGAGAATGAGAATTTTGTTCTGAAACAAAACTCCAATGCAGATGGAAAGAAATATGCAGAGATGGTGCTTCAGAAGCTATTAGACAGAGAGACGAATCCTAATCTATCTCTAAAGCTCATAGCTGTAGACGGTGGGACTCCGCAGAGATCTGGTACAGTAAATATAGATATCACTGTTCTTGATGCCAATGATAATGCGCCTGTTTTTAATCAGTCGGTGTACAAAGCTACAGTGATGGAGAACTCTCCCAGAGATACTTACGTTACCACTGTTAATGCTAGTGACGCAGATTTCGGGTCAAATAGTATTGTAACGTATTATTTGTCAGATCTCAATAGTGTTATCGGGAATGTATTTATGATTGATAAAACAACTGGCATTATTTTGATAATAGGTTCTGTTGATTATGAAAAAGATAAAAAGTACGAACTTAGAATCGATGCAAAAGATCAGGGGGGTTTGACTGATTCAAGTAAAGTCATAATTGAAGTAATTGATGTAAATGACAACGCCCCTACCATAAGCGTCATGTCATTCACTAGTCCTGTGTCAGAGGACTCTCCTCCTGGTACAACTATTGGCATTATAAATGTAAAAGACTTGGATTCTGGTGATAACGGACAAGTAAGCTGTAGGATTGAACAAAATGTACCTTTCAAGATTAAATCTAATTTAAGAAATTACTATACTTTGGTAACAGATACTGCATTAGATCGTGAAACTGTTTCAGAATATAACATCACTATTGTTGCGACAGATGCAGGAATGCCTCCTCTCTCAACAAAACGAAGCTTTCATTTAAAGGTCTCTGATGTGAACGATAATGCTCCAGTGTTTTCACAAGGTGTTTACAATGCGTTTATTGCAGAGAATAACTCTCCAGGCGTTTCTGTTCTCACCGTTAGTGCTAAAGATCCTGATGAAAACCAAAACGCCCGTATATCTTATATTCTGGAAGATGCTAATATCGGCGCATCTCCAGTTTCTGAATATGTTTCTATAAATTCAGAAACTGGAGTGATACACGCAGTGCGCTCATTTGATTATGAGCAAATTAAACAGCTGGTTTTCGTCATCAAAGCACAGGATGGAGGCTCTCCACCACTCAGTAGCAATATGACTGTGAAAATACTGATCCAGGACCAGAACGACAACCCTCCTCAGGTTCTGTACCCAATCCAGACTGGAGGCTCTCTGGTGGCTGAAATGGTGCCTCGTTCAGCAGATGTGGGCTATCTGGTCTCTAAAGTGGTGGCTGTTGATGTGGACTCTGGACAGAATGCCTGGCTCTCCTATAAACTGCAGAAAGCCACAGACAGGGCGCTGTTTGAAGTGGGCTTACAGAATGGAGAAATAAGAACTATCCGCCAAGTCACTGATAAAGATGCTGTGAAACAAAGACTGACTGTTATAGTGGAGGACAACGGGCACCCCTCTCGTTCAGCTACAGTCATTGTTAACGTGGCGGTGGCGGACAGCTTCCCTGAAGTGCTGTCTGAGTTCACTGACTTTACACACGACAAGGAGTACAATGACAACCTGACTTTTTACTTAGTGTTGGCTTTGGCTGTAGTTTCCTTCCTCTTCATCACGTGTTTAGTGGTTATTATATCAGTGAAAATCTACAGATGGAGACAGTCTCGCATCCTGTATCACTCCAATCTCCCTGTGATTCCATATTATCCACCACGTTACTCAGACACTTTGGGAACAGGGACTCTCCAACACGTGTACAATTACGAGGTGTGCAGGACGACTGACTCCAGAAAGAGTGACTGTAAGTTCGGCAGAGCTGGTAGTCAGAACGTGCTGATAATGGACCCCAGTTCTACAGGGACGATGCAGCGGATACAGAGTGAAAAGAGCATCCTGGATGAACCAGACTCTCCTCTAGAGGTCAGTTAAACAGTTTACTTCGTCTCTTCTCTGTGTTTTGTCATTGTATTTATTACAAACAGTTGCTTGCTATACCGTCACTTTCAGCACCATGGAGAGCATCTTAGTCGGGTTGTATCAATTGATAGGAATTCCGGTTTAACAGGTGAGCATATATCGTAGCTGTCAAAACGTATCCCTAAAACAATCAATGTGCATAGAATTTGCTGTAATAATGCCTAAATAATAGTCATAGTCATACTGTCAACTTTCTTTTCTTATCTCCATTTTGTTAATATAATATGCGCTCGTTTAAAGGATGGTGAGAGCATGATTTAGGTTGAGCTGTTAAAAGCACTTCGTAAATGTTGAGTATAGTTAGTTATCACCATTAATCAATAAAAATCTCACCGCTGAGTAATCTCCAAAAACAGAACACGGATCCGTCACCTCTGATGTGCAAGGCAACACATCTATCACACCTCCACATCCTAATCGTTCGCTGCACTATGTGGAATTCACACGTTAGCTTTTGGGCCACGCATTTAAATCCTTAGAAAGACGTTTTGCATAGTAATAGTGCATAGTATATGTATTATATTACACATAATGTTCTGCAGCACCTTGTAAGATAATGCATTGTTGTATGGACGCATTGCTGTAGTTACATAATGAAAACATTCATATTTTCATTTTATTTTGGACAGGTCGTTGTTACAAGTCATCGTTTACTTTTACGGAATTATTTAGATTTGGACATTTGCTTGAAATTAGAAATAATGTCTTGTAAATTAATCTCACCGTGATTTTTACAACAGAGATCTGTTAGTTCTATCAGTCTATTTCATAGTGTTACAGTACTGCTGTTGTTTGCCTCATTTCATGTTCCCTTTTTTGACTCTAAGGGACGCTGTTGGTCAGTAAAATATTTTCAGTGTTATGTCGTCATTTAGTCCATCCGCCGACTGACTATACAGTGAGGAAGGCTCTCTGTGTTTTGTCGAGGTTTAGGGCACGTAGGAGAGAACATGGTCTCGCAGACTTGCATATAAAAATTGAAGAAGTGTTTAGATGTAACCAGTAAACGGATATATCAGAACCAGCTTTACCGTCATATCAACTGGATACAGTTGTTTTTTGATTATTTGTTGCCATGATGGCAAATCGAGGATCTCTCACCTACATATGCTCAAGATGGCCATTGTCGTATGGAATGCGACGGCAAATAGGACTGCTTATGTTTCTGCTTCATGTAATTAACATGGTAGGTGGCCAGATTCGTTATTCTATACCAGAGGAGATGAAGAAAGGCTCTGTTATTGGTAATGTAGCTCAAGACCTTGGTTTGGATTTGAAAAGGCTCCGTTCTGGTCGGGCCCGTATCGTGACCGGAGAAAACATTCACTACACCGAGCTGAAGACAGACAAAGGGATTCTAGTCGTGAATGAGAGAATAGACCGAGAGCAGCTTTGTGGAGACGTAACGCCGTGTAGCTTCAGCTTTGAGGTGATTTTAGAAAACCCAATCGAATTGCACAGAATAACTGTTGAGGTTTTGGATATAAATGATCATGCTCCTGTCTTCCCAAATAAAGACACTGCTATTGGGTTTGAAATCAGCGAATCAGCTGCAGTTGGAGTGCAGTTTCCACTGCAGAGTGCAGATGATCTGGATGTGGGGCAAAACGCGTTGCAAGATTATATTTTATCACCAAACGACAATTTCATTTTGAAGCAACATGCAAATCCAGATGGAAGTAAATATTGTGAGATTGTGCTCCAGAGGTCTTTAGACAGAGAGAAACATCCCCATCTGTCCTTAAAACTAATCGCAGTTGACGGGGGAACACCACAGAGATCTGGTACAGTAAATATAGATATCACTGTGTTAGATGCCAATGATAATATTCCCGTTTTTAACCAATCGGTGTATAAAGCATCTGTGATGGAAAACACAACAAAAGGCACGAGCATTATTACAGTAAATGCTACAGACGCCGACAGTGGTTCAAATGGACTCATTACTTACAGTTTGTCTAAGACGAAAGGAAGCGCAGGAAATATATTCAATGTTGATGAAAACACCGGCACAGTTTCTGTGTCTGGTCAGATAGATTATGAAAAAGACAGAAAATATGAGGTGAGAGTCGAGGCAAAGGATCAGGGTGGCTTAATAGGAACAAGTAAAGTTATAGTTGATGTTTTTGATGTCAACGACAATGCACCAGTTATAAATATTATGTCATTTTCTAGCCCCGTATCGGAGGATGCTCTTCCTGGTACAACTGTTGCTGTTTTGAACATAAAAGACGCAGATTCTGACAAAAATGGGCAAATAAAATGTTCCATAGATGGCAAACTTCCCTTTAAGATCGAATCATCTTTGACAAACTATTACAATTTGATCTCAGATCAACATTTTGATAGAGAATCCGTCTCAGACTATAATATAACAATAACAGCCATTGATTTGGGGTCTCCACCTCTTTCCAGCTCAACAAAATTGCATCTTAAAATCTCTGACGTAAACGACAACGCACCGTTATTTGATAAAAACAGCTATTCTGCTTACATCACAGAGAATAATTCCCCTGGAATTTCCATATTTGCGCTTAGCGCGCGGGACTCTGATTGGAATCAAAACGCCAGAATCTCGTATCTTTTAGAAGATAGCCAAGTCAGTGGTAGTCCAGTTTCTACTTATGTTTCCTTAAACTCTGAAACTGGAGTTCTTAGCGCGGTTCGTTCTTTTGATTATGAGCAAATCAAACAGCTTCAGATAGTAGTCAAAGCGCAGGATGGAGGCTCTCCTCCACTCAGTAGCATTGTGACTGTGAAAATACTGATCCAGGACCAGAACGACAACCCTCCTCAGGTTCTGTACCCAGTCCAGACTGGTGGCTCTCTGGTGGCTGAAATGGTGCCTCGTTCAGCAGATGTGGGCTATCTGGTCACTAAAGTGGTGGCTGTTGATGTGGACTCTGGACAGAATGCCTGGCTCTCCTATAAACTGCAGAAAGCCACAGACAGGGCGCTGTTTGAAGTGGGCTTACAGAATGGAGAAATAAGAACTATCCGCCAAGTCACTGATAAAGATGCTGTGAAACAAAGACTGACTGTTATAGTGGAGGACAACGGGCACCCCTCTCGTTCAGCTACAGTCATTGTTAACGTGGCGGTGGCGGACAGCTTCCCTGAAGTGCTGTCTGAGTTCACTGACTTTACACACGACAAGGAGTACAATGACAACCTGACTTTTTACTTAGTGTTGGCTTTGGCTGTAGTTTCCTTCCTCTTCATCACGTGTTTAGTGGTTATTATATCAGTGAAAATCTACAGATGGAGACAGTCTCGCATCCTGTATCACTCCAATCTCCCTGTGATTCCATATTATCCACCACGTTACTCAGACACTTTGGGGACAGGGACTCTCCAACACGTGTACAATTACGAGGTGTGCAGGACGACTGACTCCAGAAAGAGTGACTGTAAGTCCGGCAGAGCTGGTAGTCAGAACGTGCTGATAATGGACCCCAGTTCTACAGGGACGATGCAGCGGATACAGAGTGAAAAGAGCATCCTGGATGAACCAGACTCTCCTCTAGAGGTTAGTTCAATAATGTAGATTTGTCTCTGTGCAGTTATTTCTCCTTCTGTGTTTAGTTACATTGATAGTGAAGTGCTTCACTCTATACCGTCCTTTTCAGCACCATGGGCAGTATCTCACGTTGCAGCACTTTATAGGAATACTGATGTAGAACTTAAACATATACTCATTTCTCAGTTAGTGATAGCGGACTGAGATATTTTAGTTTCTAAATGTGCTTTCATAGCGTGAGTGGTCAACTGAGTCTTTTAGTGTTCATTCACTCGTGATTGTTGAAGGAAATGGTTTGTAAGTGACTAAAATGATTATACTGACAGGCAAAAATGCTCCATTCACTGCAACATTCAACATCGCTTCCTGAGTCGTGATAAAGTTGTAGTTGCTTTTTGTTATTTTTTGTGACATGTATTGCAATGTTCTATGTATTCACACTTCTGCATATCTTTTTAAGAGATAACTCTTGTTATGATTTTATACTATAAATAAAATTGAATTGAGAATATTTTAATTATGAGGTTATTGTTCTTTTGCGGAAGATTGTGTTTAACATTTTTTAGATTATTTAGATTTTCCACCAATCAAATTTAATCAACCACTTAATATTTCCAGAAATAATTCTATATTGTGTTTCGGATTTTGAACTCTAAGGGACGCTGTTAGTCAATCTAACACATTCTCTACAAAATTACCACACAGTCCCCTCCCTAACCACCGTGTCTTATGAGGTAAAATGAGGTAGTCTGCACTGTGTTTTGTTTGTTTAAAAGATTACCAAAGATAAACCACTTACCCTAGAAAAGAGTTGAAAAAACTGAATGGTTCTCGAAATTCCGAACCGTCCCAGATTGCGTCTCGCCAATATTCGCAGAGATTATGTAAAACAGCTCCAAAGTTAGGCCAAAAAAAACTAAGAGGATAAAAAACACACATAGAACATGTCCAAGTTAAAAAAAATTTTTTTTAAATCAACCATTTGCATGATCAAGGAGCTGTAAAATGCATACAATTCTACATGTTGTCAGCTGTAAAAAGATCCAAAGCGTTTCTTCCTGTGAGGCATGGTCATGTGATGAAAATTCAAGCCTAAGCATCAAAACACAGCACAGCCTATTGGCAAACAGTGGTGGAAGAAGTATTCAGATCCTTTACTTCAAAGTGCCATACCACACTGTAAAAATAGTCTGTTACAATAAAAGTCCTACATTAGAAATGTTACTTAAGTAAAAATATGTAAGTATCATCAATAAAATGTACTCAAAGTCAGTCATTTTGACTTTAGTACAGTACTTCAGTAAATGTAATTAGTTACATTCCACCACTGGTGTTAAGTGTGTACAAATGTAACTAATTATTTGTGTGAATGATGTAGAGCCAAAATTCTTTTTTTTCCCTGTATTGTATATCCATGTCTCCCCGTAGGGAAATGTTAAATTATCTGATTCAATTGTTTTTTTGTTTGTTTTTTTAAATAAATTATCAAATAAATCGAACTTACGTTTTTCCTTTTTGTGTTTAATGCCATGATAACTTAGTTATACAGCTCAAAGACATTTAGGAGCTATTCCTACTTCTGCCCATCATTGTGCTTGTTTAAATTGAGATGCGAGACTTGCCCATAGATTGAAAAATGAGCTCACAGTGAGTAATAATGTGACAAGAGCAAAAAAACGCTCAAACATGAATTGATTTTCAGTTTTGGAAAGGTAATGCTGCATTAATAATTTTCAAACGCCACATATCTGTGCAAATTTTACAGCCAAAGTTCTTATTTAGTTCTTTAAACAATATAATCGCTTGGCAAGTAAGGATGCTGTTATTATGGTTTACATCAAACGTACATCGAAAAGATGAAGTGAGCATACAGTCATAGCAAATTATAAAGAAAATGTCAATGCCGAACATTAGGATAAGGCAGAACCCGGACCCAAAACATATGTCTTCACAATAGTGACATGACTAGCCTTCTTCCTAGATGTGCACTGCATATTACAGTTGAACTCGTCGTACTGCAGAATTGTTGGATATCAATGTATTTTAGAGGTGAGTGATTAACCTCCACATCTGTCTTTATAATACCTTCCAAACCATTGAATCATCATTGTAGTGAGTCATTAATATGGTTTTAGAGTTTAAACATGTATATTTCCATTAAAAATAACGATTTTATGTATTCTATTTCAAATCAGTTGTTTATTCTTTGCAGTGTACTGCTGGCGAATTGTTTGAGAATTAGATTTAATTTCCTTTATTTTTGACAGGTCCCTTTGTGGCTTACTTTTAAACCGAATCTGGCCTTATACAGTATCCTCAGTTGGAATATGTTTTAATTTTCTAAATACTTGACATTCCAATGTGATTTCCACACGAGGTAAAGATGAATTCAGTGTGTCTGCTTTAGAGCACTAAGGGCCTTATTCCATGTTCCCCTTTTCGACTCTAAGGGACGCTGTTGGTCAGTAAATATTCTGTGTTATGTCGTCATTCAGACCATCCCCAGACTGACTATACAGTGAAGAAGGCTCTCTGTGTTTTGTCGAGGTTTATCACACGTAAGAGAGACCATGGTCTCGCAGACTTGCATATAAAGATTGAAGACGTGTTTAATTGTAAACAGCAAACGGATATATCAGAACCAGCTTTACCCTCATATAAACTGGATACAGATTTTTTTAATTCTTTGTCGCCATGATGGCAACTCGAAGATCTCTCACCTACATGTGCGCAATATGGTCCTTTTTTTGTGGATTTCGACGGCAAATAGTGCTGCTGATGTTTCTGCTTCATGTGGTTAACATGGTAGGTGGCCAGATTCGTTATTCTATACCAGAGGAGATGAAGAAAGGCGCTTTTATTGGTAATGTAGCGCAAGACCTGGGTTTGGATCTGAAAAGGCTCCGTTCTGGGCGGGCCCGTATCGTGACCGGAGAAAACATTCACTACACCGAGCTGAAGACAGACAAAGGGATTCTAGTCGTGAATGAGAGAATAGACAGAGAGCAGCTTTGTGGAGACGTAACACCGTGTAGCTTCAGCTTTGAGGTGATTTTAGAAAACCCGATGGAACTGCACAGAATAACTGTTGAGGTTTTGGATATAAATGATCATGCTCCCGTCTTCCCAAATAAAGACACTGCTATTGGGTTTGAAATCAGCGAATCAGCTGCAGTTGGAGTGCAGTTTCCACTGCAGAGTGCAGATGATCTGGATGTGGGGCAAAACGCGTTGCAAGATTATATTTTATCACCAAACGACAATTTCATTTTGAAGCAACATGCAAATCCAGATGGAAGTAAATATTGTGAGATTGTGCTCCAGAGGTCTTTAGACAGAGAGAAACATCCCCATCTGTCCTTAAAACTAATCGCAGTAGACGGAGGAACACCACAGAGATCTGGTACAGTAAATATAGATATCACTGTGTTAGATGCCAATGATAATATTCCCGTTTTTAACCAATCAGTTTATAAAGCATCTGTGATGGAAAACACAACAAAAGGCACGAGCATTATTACAGTAAATGCTACAGACGCCGACAGTGGTTCAAATGGACTCATTACTTACAGTTTGTCTAAGACGAAAGGAAGCGCAGGAAATATATTCACTATTGATGAAAACTCCGGCACAGTTTCTGTGTCTGGTCAGATAGATTATGAAAAAGACAGAAAATATGAGGTGAGAGTCGAGGCAAAGGATCAGGGTGGCTTAATAGGAACAAGTAAAGTTATAGTTGATGTTTTTGATGTCAACGACAATGCACCAGTTATAAATATTATGTCATTTTCCAGCCCCATATCTGAGGATGCACCTCCTGGTACAACAATTGCTATATTGAACATAAAAGACGCAGATTCTGACAATAATGGGCAAATAAAATGTTCCATAGATGGCAAACTTCCCTTTAAGATCGAGTCATCTCTAACAAACTATTACAATTTGATCTCAGATCAACATTTTGATAGAGAATCCGTCTCAGACTATAATATAACAATAACAGCCATTGATTTGGGGTCTCCACCTCTTTCCAGCTCAACAAAATTGCATCTTAAAATCTCTGACGTAAACGACAACGCACCGTTATTTGATAAAAACAGCTATTCTGCTTACATCACAGAGAATAATTCCCCTGGAATTTCCATATTTGCGCTTAGCGCGCGGGACTCTGATTGGAATCAAAACGCCAGAATCTCGTATCTTTTAGAAGATAGCCAAGTCAGTGGTAGTCCAGTTTCTACGTTTACGTTCCTTAAACTTGAAACTGGAGTTCTTAGCGCGGTTCGTTCTTTTGATTATGAGCAAGTAAAACAGCTTCAGATAGTAGTCAAAGCGCAGGATGGAGGCTCTCCTCCACTCAGTAGCATTATGACTGTGAAAATACTGATCCAGGACCAGAACGACAACCCTCCTCAGGTTCTGTACCCAGTCCAGACTGGTGGCTCTCTGGTGGCTGAAATGGTGCCTCGTTCAGCAGATGTGGGCTATCTGGTCACTAAAGTGGTGGCTGTTGATGTGGACTCTGGACAGAATGCCTGGCTCTCCTATAAACTGCAGAAAGCCACAGACAGGGCGCTGTTTGAAGTGGGCTTACAGAATGGAGAAATAAGAACTATCCGCCAAGTCACTGATAAAGATGCTGTGAAACAAAGACTGACTGTTATAGTGGAGGACAACGGGCAGCCCTCTCGTTCAGCTACAGTCATTGTTAACGTGGCGGTGGCGGACAGCTTCCCTGAAGTGCTGTCTGAGTTCACTGACTTTACACACGACAAGGAGTACAATGACAACCTGACTTTTTACTTAGTGTTGGCTTTGGCTGTAGTTTCCTTCCTCTTCATCACGTGTTTAGTGGTTATTATATCAGTGAAAATCTACAGATGGAGACAGTCTCGCATCCTGTATCACTCCAATCTCCCTGTGATTCCATATTATCCACCACGTTACTCAGACACTTTGGGGACAGGGACTCTCCAACACGTGTACAATTATGAGGTGTGCAGGACGACTGACTCCAGAAAGAGTGACTGTAAGTTCGGCAGAGCTGGTAGTCAGAACGTGCTGATAATGGACCCCAGTTCTACAGGGACGATGCAGCGGATACAGAGTGAAAAGAGCATCCTGGATGAACCAGACTCTCCTGTAGAGGTTAGTTGGGGTAATCTTGCTTCGCCTCTATGCCTTTTTGTGTCTCTCTTTTCCTTTCCATTCATAAAGAACAATTGAACAATATACTTTCACTTTTAGCACCATGGACAGAATGCTTGTTAGTTTAAGTCATTTAGTAAGAATCATGCTACTGCAAAACTCTTCTCAGATATAGCAGTTGCTTTCAAGTCGTATGTCATGCAAATTATATTAACATGTATTTAATTTGCATTTCCAAGATACATCAATGTTGATATACTATATATGTGCACTGCGTGCATTTCCAAACAATGAAATTTAAACTTTTTACATTTCCACTGCTCAAAACTATTTAATATACGCGATTATTGCTGCTTCCACATCAGTCTTTATGTAACAACCTTCAAGTGATTAAATTGTTGTTATCGATGTCATTCTAGAATTAAAACATTGGTATTTTCAGATTGCTTGTGTGGAACTATTAAGTTAAAAGTGGTAGTTCAATGTATTCATTTGGACTGTGTTGTACTGTGTAGGTTAAGTCTATTCTCTACTGGAGATCTCTTTGCTTTAGTGCGTATATTCTATAGTTCAAATTTTTACTGTTTGCAGTAGTAGGATTCACTGTATGACATCATAAATGATGAGGGCCCGATGTACTATTTAATATGTCATGTGCTTATTTTTTTCTATTTCAATTTCGAGGCCTGCTATGGTATTTCTCATCTACATAGGAGGATTTGTCGGTATACTGTTACTATGAAAATTGCATTTGCAATGATATTCCCTCCTTGTGTTGATATTCATTGACTGGACTCTAAGGGACGCTGTTGGTCAAGTAAAAACAAATCTGAACAGTGTTTTAGGCGGTGCCTTTCCTACGTTCTGCTTTGTGGTGAGTGGATATGATTGAAACAGTAAAAGACGTTGAGGTGGGTACAGACTGGGTTTGATTTGATCTTTTTCACCACGACAGCAAGATAGCTGGAAATACAAATCTCTATTATAAACTTAAATTACGTTTTTGTTAATACTTAGGTTTTCTAACAAACACGTTTGGATAGTATCACTTCATATCATTTATTTGGTAACATGGACTTCGGAAAATGTGACTACCGGACTCTAAGATGGCGTTTGCGCTACAGAATGACGTCGCAGAGCATGCTATTTCTTCTTTTTTTCAGTCATATTGTCAGTGGTCAAATACGTTATTCAATCCCAGAGGAGATGAAGAAAGGATCCATAATTGGTAATGTTGCATTGGACCTTGGAATAGATATGCAGAGGCTCCGTTCCGGTCTGGCCCGTATCGTGACCGGAGAAAGCATCCAGTACACAGAGCTGAAGACAGACAAAGGGACGCTGGTAGTGAATGAGAGAATAGACCGAGAACAACTTTGTGGAGATCTAACGCCGTGTAGCTTCAGCTTTGATTTGATTTTAGAAAACCCGATGGAACTACATCACGTTACGGTTGAAGTATTGGACATTAATGATAATTCACCTTCTTTTCATCAGCACGAGATGCAATTGACGATTGGAGAATCAGCCGCACCGGGAGCGCGTTTTGTTTTGCCAACAGCCAATGATCCTGATGTAGGAATCAACGGGCTTCAGGACTATAATTTATCTCCAAATGAAAATTTTATTTTAAAAAAGCATTTAAATTCTGACGGAAGAAAATATGCGGAGATGGTACTTGAGAAACCATTGGATAGAGAGCGATATCCAAGTCTGTCCCTAAAGCTGATAGCAGTGGACGGTGGAACGCCACAGAAATCTGGTACAGTAAATATAGATATCACTGTCCTAGATATTAACGATAATTCTCCTGTTTTCAATCAGTCAGTTTATAAGGCCAATGTAATGGAAAATGCCGCAAAAGGTACCTATATTATAACTGTGAATGCATCTGACGCAGATAGCGGATCAAATGGTTTGATTTATTATTCCATTTCCAAAATGCAAGGCAGTATTGACAGTTTATTCGAAATTAACCAGACGACTGGTGTGATATTTCTTTCAGGGCAGGTTGACTATGAAAAAGCCAAAAAATATGAAATACGCATTGAAGCAACCGACCAAGGAGCTTTAACAGACTCGAGTAAAGTCATAGTTGAGGTGATAGATGTGAATGATAACCCACCTGTCATTAATGTGATTTCATTCACTAATCCTGTGACCGAAGATTCCCCTTCTGGTACAACCATTGGCATCATAAATGTAAAAGACTTGGATTCAGGTGATAACGGACAAGTAAACTGTAGGATAGAACGAACTGCACCTTTCAAGATTACATCTAATTTAAGACATTACTATACTTTGGTAACAGATACTGCATTAGATCGTGAAACTGTTTCAGAATATAACATCACTGTTGTTGCGACAGATGCAGGAATGCCTCCTCTCTCAACAAAACGAAGCTTTCATTTAAAGGTCTCTGATGTGAACGATAATGCTCCAGTGTTTTCGCAAGGTGTTTACAATGCGTTTATCGCGGAAAATAACTCCCCTGGTGTTTCTCTTTTAACCGTAAGAGGACAAGATCCTGATGAAAACCAAAACGCCCGTATGTCTTATATCCTGGAAGATGCTAATATCGGCGCATCTCCAGTTTCTGAATATGTTTCTATAAATGCAGAAACTGGAGTGATACACGCAGTGCGCTCATTTGATTATGAACAAATCAAACAGCTGGTTTTCGGGGTCAAAGCGCAGGATGGAGGCTCTCCTCCACTCAGTAGCAATGTGACTGTGAAAATACTGATCCAGGACCAGAACGACAACCCTCCTCAGGTTCTGTACCCAGTCCAGACTGGTGGCTCTCTGGTGGCTGAAATGGTGCCTCGTTCAGCAGATGTGGGCTATCTGGTCACTAAAGTGGTGGCTGTTGATGTGGACTCTGGACAGAATGACTGGCTCTCCTATAAACTGCAGAAAGCCACAGACAGGGCGCTGTTTGAAGTGGGCTTACAGAATGGAGAAATAAGAACTATCCGCCAAGTCACTGATAAAGATGCTGTGAAACAAAGACTGACTGTTATAGTGGAGGACAACGGGCAGCCCTCTCGTTCAGCTACAGTCATTGTTAACGTGGCGGTGGCGGACAGCTTCCCTGAAGTGCTGTCCGAGTTCACTGACTTTACACACGACAAGGAGTACAATGACAACCTGACTTTTTACTTAGTGTTGGCTTTGGCTGTAGTTTCCTTCCTCTTCATCACGTGTTTAGTGGTTATTATATCAGTGAAAATCTACAGATGGAGACAGTCTCGCATCCTGTATCACTCCAATCTCCCTGTGATTCCATATTATCCACCACGTTACTCAGACACTTTGGGGACAGGGACTCTCCAACACGTGTACAATTACGAGGTGTGCAGGACGACTGACTCCAGAAAGAGTGACTGTAAGTTCGGCAGAGCTGGTAGTCAGAACGTGCTGATAATGGACCCCAGTTCTACAGGGACGATGCAGCGGATACAGAGTGAAAAGAGCATCCTGGATGAACCAGACTCTCCTCTAGAGGTCAGTTCTCTTTTATTCCCTGACTAAAAGATACAGCTTCTGGTGCTATGTGCAACAGGCAAAGTCCTGTCTTATTTTTTATTTTAAATTGCAACAGGTAATAGGTTTCAGTGCTCTCGGTTTCTATCAGCACCACAGTTCGAACAGCTCCTTTTTAACTGGAAGTGTTTTTAAAACTTTCCACTTCCCTCATACATTTCTAATTCAAAACTTCACCTTGTATAAAAACGAAGACTACTAATATTTAATTCAATTCAATTATATTTATATTATCAAATCATAACAAGAGTTATTTCAAGACACTTTACAGATAGAGTAGGTCTAGACCACACTCTATAATGTACAAAGACCCAGCAATTCCAGTAATTCCCCCAAGAGAAAGCATTTAGTGCGACAGTACTACTACTACTACTACTACTACTACTACTACTACTAATAATAATAATAATAATAATAATAATAATAATGTTCTTTGTGCTTTTCTTCTTGTTAATGTACGCATGTAATGTAACGCATGCTAATTGAGCATGCTTCTCAGCCTTTGCAAATCTAAAGTGCCCTACCCAATCCAATTAATTGAATAACATTATTATTATTGCTAGTAGTATGTTAAGTAATCGCCATTATAATACAGACATCAGTATGTGTCTTTATTATTTGCTTTGGATGCCTCCTTCACTATAGTTTGTAAAACAGCTGGTGTTCACGTTTTGAACTCTAAGTGACGCTGTTGAACTAGAATATGATGCGTAATCTCTGTGTTGCAGTTCAGGAGCGTTCTCTGTAAAATCACATTGAAGTAGGCTAAGACGGATCATCAGGAAACTTGTACATCAAGAAAAATACTTTTTGCTATTCTAGTGGCTTTATTTCTTTTTTTCTAATATATGAGCAAAGTACATCTGAAAGCGTGGATTTTATTGAATATCGATCGGAGGATCTCGGTTATTTTTGTCTCGGAAAATTTCCCTTTCTGACATGGCGTATCAGCAACCACTCTGCAAATGGCGTTTGTATTTCGGACATCATCGGGTAATGGTTCTTTTGTTGCTTTACTTATTTAATATCGTCGCTGCTCAGATCCGCTACTCTATACCAGAGGAGATGAAGAAGGGCTCTCTTATCGGTAATGTAGCACAGGACCTTGGTTTGGATCTGAAAAGTCTCCGTTCTGGCCGGGCCCGTATCGTGACCGGAGAAAACATTCACTACACCGAGCTGAAGACAGACAAAGGGATTCTAGTCGTGAATGAGAGAATAGACCGAGAGCAGCTTTGTGGAGACGTAACGCCGTGTAGCTTCAGCTTTGAAATACTTTTTGAAAACCCTATGGAGCTACACCACATAACAATCGAAGTGTTAGATGTGAATGATCATCCTCCGGTATTCAAGAAATCCGATATTATGTTAGACATAAGCGAGTCAGCTAACCTTGGGGCGCGATTTGTGCTCGACAGCGCAGAGGATGCTGATGTCGGTGTCAATGGCCTGCAAAATTATGTTTTAACTTCAAATGATCATTTCGTTTTAAAGCAGCATGTTAATCCAGACGGGAGTAAATACGCTGAGATGGTGCTTCAGAAGCAATTGGACAGAGAGGAGGTTCCCCATCTCTCTTTAAAGCTTATAGCAGTAGATGGTGGGAATCCGCAGAAATCTGGCACCGTAAATATAGACATAAAGGTTTTAGATGCCAATGACAATGCGCCCGTTTTCAACCAATCAGTGTATAAAGCTATGGTGATAGAAAACGCAGCAACAGGCACTAATATTGTTACTGTTAATGCTACAGACGCAGATAGTGGATCGAATGGTTACATCACATATTCAATTTCAAACGTGAGGAGCAATATAGCTGATTTATTGTCCATAGATCAAGTCTCTGGTGTTTTGTCTGTTTCGGGCCCAATCGACTTTGAAAAGGATAAAAAATATGAGCTAAGAATTGATGCAAAAGATCAGGGAGGTTTAACGGATTCAAGTAAAGTGATAATTGAAGTAAGTGATGTAAATGACAACGCCCCTACTATAAGCGTCATGTCATTCACTAGTCCTGTGTCAGAGGACTCTCCTCCTGGTACAACTATTGGCATTATTAATGTAAAAGACCTTGATTCGGGTGAAAATGGACACGTAACATGTACAATAGAACAAACTGCACCTTTCAAGATAAAATCCAGTTTAAGAAATTACTATAACTTGGTAACAGATGCTGCATTAGATCGTGAAACTGTTTCAACATATAACATCACTGTTGTTGCGACGGATGCAGGAATGCCTCCTCTCTCAACAAAACGAACCTTTCATTTAAAGGTCTCTGATGTGAACGATAATGCTCCAGTGTTTTCACAAGGTGTTTACAATGCGTTCATTGCAGAGAATAACTCTCCAGGCGTTTCTGTTCTCACTGTTAGTGCTAAAGATCCTGATGAAAACCAAAACGCCCGTATATCCTATTTTCTCGAGGTTTCTGATCTTGACGGATCTTCAGTCTCTCAGTGTGTGTCAGTTAATGCAGAAAGCGGAGTCATACACGCAGTGCGGTTATTTGATTATGAGCAAATTAAACAGCTGGTTTTCGTCGTCAAAGCGCAGGATGGAGGCTCTCCTCCACTCAGTAGCAATGTGACTTTGAAAATACTGATCCAGGACCAGAACGACAACCCTCCTCAGGTTTTGTACCCAGTCCAGACTGGTGGCTCTCTGGTAGCTGAAATGGTGCCTCGTTCAGCAGATGTGGGCTATCTGGTCACTAAAGTGGTGGCTGTTGATGTGGACTCTGGACAGAATGCCTGGCTCTCCTATAAACTGCAGAAAGCCACAGACAGGGCGCTGTTTGAAGTGGGCTTACAGAATGGAGAAATAAGAACTATCCGCCAAGTCACTGATAAAGATGCTGTGAAACAAAGACTGACTGTTATAGTGGAGGACAACGGGCACCCCTCTCGTTCAGCTACAGTCATTGTTAACGTGGCGGTGGCGGACAGCTTCCCTGAAGTGCTGTCTGAGTTCACTGACTTTACACACGACAAGGAGTACAATGACAACCTGACTTTTTACTTAGTGTTGGCTTTGGCTGTAGTTTCCTTCCTCTTCATCACGTGTTTAGTGGTTATTATATCAGTGAAAATCTACAGATGGAGACAGTCTCGCATCCTGTATCACTCCAATCTCCCTGTGATTCCATATTATCCACCACGTTACTCAGACACTTTGGGAACAGGGACTCTCCAACACGTGTACAATTACGAGGTGTGCAGGACGACTGACTCCAGAAAGAATGACTGTAAGTTCGGCAGAGCTGGTAGTCAGAACGTGCTGATAATGGACCCCAGTTCTACAGGGACGATGCAGCGGATACAGAGTGAAAAGAGCATCCTGGATGAACCAGACTCTCCTCTAGAGGTCAGTTCAATAATGTAGATTTGTCTCTGTGCAGTTTATTTATCCTTCTGTTTTTAGTTACATTGATAGTGAAGTGCTCCAATCTATACCGTCCTCTTCAGCACCATGGACAGCATCGCACTTTGCAGCACTTGATAGGAACTTCAAAAACATATAATCCTTATTTCTCATTTACTGATGGGCAGACTGATATATTTAGTTTCTAAATGTGCTAGCACAACATGAGTGATCTCCAGAGTCTTTTACTGTGAATTCACTCGTGATTGTTGAAAGAAGTGGTTTGTATGTTACTTAAATTATTGTAGTGACAGGCAAAAATGCTCCTTTAACAGTTCACATTCAACATAGCTTCCCCGAGTCGTGATAAAGGTTTATTCGCTTTTTGTTCATTTTTGTGACATGTATTGCAATGTTCTAGATTAAGTTTAATAAGAACAGCCTTATACTAAAAGTCAGGGTGAGACTAGTTTTTACTTTGAGGTTTTTGTCCATTTGCGGAATATTGCGTTTATATTTTTTTGATTATTTTGATTATCCACCAATCAAATTTAATCAACCACCTAATATTTCCAGAAATAGTTTTATATTGTGTTTCTGATTTTGAACTCTAAGGGACGCTGTTGGTCAATCCAACACATTCTCTACAAAATTACCACACAGTCCCCTCCCTAACCACCGTGTCTTATGAGAGAAAAAAGAGGTAGTCTGCACTGTGGGCTGGCATTCGAGGAAAACAGACATGTATTAATTAATATCTCAATTCATATATATCCGGTAAACTGAAAAGTGGACATCATTTTTCTTTAAAGGTACGTCCAGTGTTTATTGGAACACGTATCGTGCTTGGATCGTTGAACTATTTTGTTTTGCTATGGCATGTGGAATAACACCCTACTCCCGGTGCGTAAAATGGCGCTTTGGCTGCGGACAGAATTGGAAGCTTCTGTTCTTTGTTTTTTATCTCAACCACATGGTGAGCGGACATATCCGTTATTCAATCCCAGAGGAGATGAAGAAAGGCTCCCTAATCGGTAATGTAGCACAGGACCTTGGTTTGGATCTGAAAAGTCTTCGTTCTGGTCGGGCCCGCATCGTGACTGGAGAAAGCATCCAGTATACTGAGCTGAAGACAGACAAAGGGATTTTAGTCGTGAAAGAGAGAATAGACCGGGAGCAGATTTGTGGAGACGTTACGCCGTGTAGTTTCAGCTTCGATGTCATTCTAGAAAACCCAATGGAGTTACATCAAATTACAGTTGAAATAACAGACATAAATGATAATTCCCCCACGTTCAAAAGAAATAGCATCAATTTTGAAATCAGCGAAATAGCTAATACTGGCGCTCGATTTCCATTGACAAGTGCAGAAGACCCAGATGTGGGTGTCAATGGACTCAGAGAATATTTTTTGACCGAGAATGAGAATTTTGTTCTGAAACAAAACTCCAATGCAGATGGAAAGAAATATGCAGAGATGGTGCTTCAGAAGCCATTAGACAGAGAGACGAATCCTAATCTATCTCTAAAGCTCATAGCTGTAGACGGTGGGACTCCGCAGAGATCTGGTACAGTAAATATAGATATCACTGTTCTTGATGTCAATGATAATGCACCTGTTTTTAATCAGTCGGTGTACAAAGCTACAGTGATGGAGAACTCTCCCAGAGATACTTACGTTACCACTGTTAATGCTAGTGACGCAGATTTGGGGTCAAATAGTATTGTAACGTATTATTTGTCAGACCTCAGCAATGGCCTCAGTGATTTGTTCACAGTAGATGAAAAATCTGGTGTCATTTTAATAACAGGTTCTGTTGATTATGAAAAAGATAAAAAGTACGAACTGAGAATCGATGCAAAGGATCAGGGGGGGTTGACAGATTCAAGTAAAGTCATAATTGAAGTAATTGATGTAAATGACAACGCCCCTACCATAAGCGTCATGTCATTCACAAGTCCTGTGTCCGAAGATTCCCCTCCTGGTACAACCATTGGCATGATAAATGTAAAAGACTTTGATTCTGGTGATAACGGACAAGTAAACTGTAGAATTGAACAAAATGTACCTTTCAAGATTAAATCTAATTTAAGAAATTACTACACCTTGGTAACAGATACTGCATTAGATCGTGAAACTATTACCGAATATAACATCACTGTTGTTGCGACAGATGCAGGAATGCCTCCTCTCTCAACAAAAAGAAGCTTTCATTTAAAGGTCTCTGATGTGAACGATAATGCTCCAGTGTTTTCACAAGGTGTTTACAATGCGTTTATTGCAGAGAATAACTCTCCAGGCGTTTCTGTTCTCACCGTTAGTGCTAAAGATCCTGATGAAAACCAAAACGCCCGTATATCTTATATTCTGGAAAATGCTAATATCGGCGGATCTCAAGTTTCTGAATATGTTTCTATAAATTCAGAAACTGGAGTGATACACGCAGTGCGCTCATTTGATTATGAGCAAATCAAACAGCTTATGTTCGTTATCAAAGCGCAGGATGGAGGCTCTCCTCCACTCAGTAGCATTGTGACTGTGAAAATACTGATCCAGGACCAGAACGACAACCCTCCTCAGGTTCTGTACCCAGTCCAGACTGGTGGCTCTCTGGTGGCTGAAATGGTGCCTCGTTCAGCAGATGTGGGCTATCTGGTCACTAAAGTGGTGGCTGTTGATGTGGACTCTGGACAGAATGCCTGGCTCTCCTATAAACTGCAGAAAGCCACAGACAGGGCGCTGTTTGAAGTGGGCTTACAGAATGGAGAAATAAGAACTATCCGCCAAGTCACTGATAAAGATGCTGTGAAACAAAGACTGACTGTTATAGTGGAGGACAACGGGCACCCCCTCCGTTCAGCTACAGTCATTGTTAACGTGGCGGTGGCGGACAGCTTCCCTGAAGTGCTGTCCGAGTTCACTGACTTTACACACGACAAGGAGTACAATGACAACCTGACGTTTTACTTAGTGTTGGCTTTGGCTGTAGTTTCCTTCCTCTTCATCACGTGTTTAGTAGTTATTATATCAGTGAAAATCTACAGATGGAGACAGTCTCGCATCCTGTATCACTCCAATCTCCCTGTGATTCCATATTATCCACCACGTTACTCAGACACTTTGGGGACAGGGACTCTCCAACACGTGTACAATTACGAGGTGTGCAGGACGACTGACTCCAGAAAGAGTGACTGTAAGTTCGGCAGAGCTGGTAGTCAGAACGTGCTGATAATGGACCCCAGTTCTACAGGGACGATGCAGCGGATACAGAGTGAAAAGAGCATCCTGGATGAACCAGACTCTCCTCTAGAGGTGAGGTGTAATGCACAAAGTCTGTACCTTTTAAAAAATTGTTTCTCTGACATGAATATCGCAATAGGTAGCTGGTTACAGTTTAACGGAAAACAAGTGCTCTCGTTTCGTTTCAGCACCACAGTGTAGACAACTAATTTTATCTGAAAGAGCTTTGTGGCTTGAAAACTTTCCACTTTCCTCAAAATTTCTGTTTAATAATGGTACCGTCTGAAAATAATTCTACTACTAAATTTCTACTACAAATAAAACTTACATTTTTGTTGTTTTCTTAATATTGTTGTTATTATTATCATTATTATTCTTAATAATGCAACCTAATTGTGCACGTTTCTCAACATTTGAAAATATGAAGTGCCCTACACAAGTTATTACATAAAATTATTTTTGTAATGTGAGTAGCCATAATATTGTAGACATCAAAATTTATCAATGAGCTTGAATACAACATCTAAAGTGTTTTTAATAATGTGCACACACCATCCATTACCGTGGATGGGCTCTGAGCGCCGCTGTTGATACATCGCTGACTAACTCTCCAAGTAAGCAGTGGAGCGGTCCACCCCTTTAATTCCCTTCAGTGTTTTTCTGCTTGGAGAGAAGACGGTCTGGCCCGTGAAGGTTTAAAGTGAAGTATTTCTTGTGGACTTCCTTTGCTGAAAACACCATTACATTTTCAATTGATGGATATGAACACATCAGTTTTTAATTGAAAGCGATTACTGCTTCTGTTCCTCTGGATTTCTGATGGCGTGTATGTGGATAACCGCTCGCAGAGGCCGATGGCAAGCACTGTTTGTCATTCTTTGTCTTTTCAAGCTGAGCTCAGTTACTGGACAGGCTCGATATTCCGTACCGGAGGAGCAGGCAGAAGGGTCTTTTGTTGGAAACATTGCAAGAGATTTGGGATTGGATGTGGCGAGGCTCATATCAGGTAAAGCTCGTATTATTACAAAAGGAAGCCGACAGTATGTTGATTTAAACCGAGACAAAGGCACCCTTGTTATTAAAGAGCGAATCGACCGAGAAGAGCTGTGTGGAAAGACGACGCCCTGTAGCTTCAGTTTTGAGGTAATTTTAGAAAATCCAATCCAGCTTCATCGGGTAACAGTGGAGGTAATAGACATAAACGATAATAGTCCGTCGTTCCCAAAGGATGAAATCAATTTGAAAATAGTTGAAAGTGTTGCATCAGGATCTCGTTTCGGTCTAGAGAGTGCAGACGACCCTGATGTTGGTATGAATGATATTCAAAAATACCTGCTTAAACCTTCACATCATTTCAAATTAGAAGTACAGAGCCAGCCTGATGGAGCAAAATTGATCGAAATGGTTCTACAAAACCCGTTAGACCGAGAGAAAGAGGAGACTCACACACTCGTGCTGATTGCTTCAGATGCAGGGGAGCCACACAGATCAGGGACAGTGCGAATTCATATCACTGTGCTAGATGCTAACGATAATGCGCCAGTGTGCAGCCAGCCTGTTTATAAAGCAGATGTCCAGGAGAATTCTCCTGAAGGAACAGTGGTAACCACTGTAAGTGCAAGTGACGCAGATAAAGGAGTCAATGGCGAGGTGACATTTTCTATAGCTCATGTCGCCAGAGAGGCAAAGCATCTTTTTGAAGTAAATGCTAAAACTGGAGAGATTAAAGTTGCAGGTAAACTAGATTTTGAAAAATCTCAAACGTATCAGTTAAACGTTAAGACTAGTGACCACGGGGCACACTCAGACACGTGCAAAGTTGTTATTCAAATAATTGACGAGAATGACAACGTCCCTACAATACAGCTGATGTCATTTTCTAACTCGATATCTGAGGATTCTCCTCCAGGTACAACTATAGCTGTCCTTAATGTTGATGACGAAGACTCTGATGGTAACGGTGTTGTCAAATGCTCCATTAACTCTGACATACCTTTCAAAATCGAGTCTTCCTTAACAGGATATTATACTATAGTCACCGAAGACGTCTTAGACAGAGAAAGTATTTCTGAGTATAATATCACCATAACCGTCTCTGACCAAGGCTCCCCCCCTCTGACAAGCAGTAAAAACATCAATGTAAAAGTGTCTGACGTTAATGACAGCCCACCCAAATTTGACCAATCAGAATATAGTAAGACTGTACCAGAGAACAACTCTCCTGGATTCTCTGTATTTACTATCAGTGCTAAAGATGCAGACTGGGGCCAAAACGCTCGAGTTTCTTATTTTCTGGAAGAGAAAGAGATTCATGGGGTAGCTGTGTCTTCGTTAGTGTCAGTAAATTCAGAAAATGGTGTCATTCATGCAGTGAGGTCGTTTGATTATGAGCAAATCAAGTGGTTTGAATTTAACGTAACTGCTCGTGATGCTGGATCCCCTCCTCTGAGTTCAGTGGCTACAGTTAGAATACTGATCCAGGACCAGAACGACAACCCTCCACAGGTTCTGTACCCAGATCAGACTGGTGGCTCTCTGGTGGCTGAAATGGTGCCTCGTTCAGCAGATGTGGGCTATCTGGTCACTAAAGTGGTGGCTGTTGATGTGGACTCTGGGCAGAATTCCTGGCTCTCCTATAAACTGCAGAAAGCCACAGACAGGGCGCTGTTTGAAGTGGGCTTACAGAATGGAGAAATAAGAACTATCCGCCAAGTCACTGACAAAGATGCTGTGAAACAAAGACTGACTGTTATAGTGGAGGACAACGGGCAGCCCTCTCGTTCAGCTACAGTCATTGTTAACGTGGCGGTGGCGGACAGCTTCCCTGAAGTGCTGTCTGAGTTCACTGACTTTACACACGACAAGGACTACAATGACAACCTGACTTTTTACTTAGTGTTGGCTTTGGCTGTAGTTTCCTTCCTCTTCATCACGTGTTTAGTGGTTATTATATCAGTGAAAATCTACAGATGGAGACAGTCTCGCATCCTGTATCACTCCAATCTCCCTGTGATTCCATATTATCCACCACGTTACTCAGACACTTTGGGGACAGGGACTCTCCAACACGTGTACAATTACGAGGTGTGCAGGACGACTGACTCCAGAAAGAGTGACTGTAAGTTCGGCAGAGCTGGTAGTCAGAACGTGCTGATAATGGACCCCAGTTCTACAGGGACGATGCAGCGGATACAGAGTGAAAAGAGCATCCTGGATGAACCAGACTCTCCTCTAGAGGTCAGTTAAAGAATTTAACTTCGTCTATTCTCTGTTTTTTCTTTTTTGGCCTTGGATTTACAGTATTGCACCATGGAGAGCATCTCAGTCGGGTTGTATCAATTGATAGGAATTCCGGTTTAACAGGAGAGCATATATCCTTGCTGTGAAAACGTATCCCTACAAAAACAATTTGTATCAAATTTGCTGTAATAATGCCTAAATAATAGTCATAGTCATACTGTCAACTTTCTTTTCCTATCTCCATTTTGTTAATATAATATATCCGCGCGCTTAAAGGATGGTGAGAGCATGGTTTAGGTTGAGCTGTTAAAAGCACTTCGTAAATGTTGAGTAGAGTTTGTTGTCACTATTAATCCAGAAAAACCACACCGTTTAGTAATCCCCAAAAGACAGAACACGGATCCGTCACCTCTGATGTGAAAGGCAACACATCTATCACACCTCCACATCCTAATCGTTCGCTGCACTATGTGGAATTCACACGTTAGCTTTTGGGCAACGGATCTAACTATTTAAAAATCCCTACACATAAGTTTTACATATTAACAGTGCATATAGGAGACAGCAAAGTTAATAATATTACTCTTAATGTACTGCAACACCTTGTAAGATAATGCATTGTTGTATGGGCGCATTGCTGTCGTTACATAATGAAAACCTTCATATTTTCATTTTACTTTCTACAGGTCGTTGCTAGAAGTTATCGTTTGCTTTTTATGTAATTATTTAGATGTTAAATTTTGCTTTAATTTACAAATAATGTCTTGAAAATTAATCTCACCGTGATTTTTACAATAGAGACCTGTTAGTTCGATCAGTCTATTTTATAGTGTTACAGTACTGCTGTTGTATTTGCTTCATTTCATGTCCCCTTTTAGACTCTAAGGGACGCTGTTGGTCAGTCAAATATTTTCTGTGTTATGTCGTCATTTAGTCCATCCGCCGACTGACTATACAGTGAGGAAGGCTCTCTGTGTTTTGTCGAGGTTTAGGGCACGTAGGAGAGAACATGGTCTCGCAGACTTGCGTATAAAAATTGAAGAAGTGTTTAGATGTAACCAGGAAACGGATATATCAGAACCAGATTTACCGTCATATCGACTGGATACAGATAATATTTTTTGATTCTTTGTTGCCAAGATGGCAACTCGAAGATCTCTCACCTACATATGCTCAAGATGCCCATTGTCGTATGGATTGCGACGGCAAATAGGACTGCTTATGTTTCTGCTTCATGTGGTTAACATGGTAGGTGGCCAGATTCGTTATTCTATACCAGAGGAGATGAAGAAAGGCTCTGTTATTGGTAATGTAGCGCAAGACCTTGGTTTGGATCTGAAAAGGCTCCGTTCTGGGCGGGCCCGTATCGTGACCGGAGAAAACATTCACTACACCGAGCTGAAGACGGACAAAGGGATTCTAGTCGTGAATGAGAGAATAGACCGAGAGCAGCTTTGTGGAGACGTAACGCCGTGTAGCTTCAGCTTTGAGGTGATTTTAGAAAACCCGATGGAACTGCACAGAATAACTGTTGAGGTTTTGGATATAAATGATCATGCTCCCGTCTTCCCAAATAAAGATAAACCTATCAGCCTCGAAATCAGTGAATCAGCTGCAGTTGGAGTGCAGTTTCCACTGCAGAGTGCAGATGATCTGGATGTGGGGCAAAACGCGTTGCAAGATTATATTTTATCACCAAACGACAATTTCATTTTGAAGCAACATGCAAATCCAGATGGAAGTAAATATTGTGAGATTGTGCTCCAGAGGTCTTTAGACAGAGAGAAACATCCCCATCTGTCCTTAAAACTAATCGCAGTTGACGGAGGAACACCACAGAGATCTGGTACAGTAAATATAGATATCACTGTGTTAGATGCCAACGACAATGTTCCCGTTTTTAACCAATCGGTGTATAAAGCATCTGTGATGGAAAACACAACGAAAGGCACGAGCATTATTACAGTAAATGCTACAGACGCCGACAGTGGTTCATATGGTCTCATTACTTACAGTTTGTCTAAGACGAAAGGAAGCGCAGGAAATATATTCACTATTGATGAAAACTCCGGCACAGTTTCTGTGTCTGGTCAGATAGATTATGAAAAAGACAGAAAATATGAGGTGAGAGTCGAGGCAAAGGATCAGGGTGGCCTAACTGGGACAAGTAAAATTATATTAGATGTTGTTGATGTCAATGACAATGCACCAGTTATAAATATTATGTCATTTTCTAGCCCCGTATCTGAGGATGCACCTCCTGGTACAACAGTTGCTATTTTGAACATAAAAGACGCAGATTCTGACAAAAATGGGCAAATAAAATGTTCCATAGATGGCAAACTTCCCTTTAAGATCGAGTCATCTATAACAAACTATTACAATTTGATCTCAGATCAACATTTTGATAGAGAATCCGTCTCAGATTATAATATAACAATAACAGCCACTGATTCGGGGTCTCCACCTCTTTCCAGCTCAACAAAATTGCATCTTAAAATCTCTGACGTAAACGACAACGCACCGTTATTTGATAAAAACAGCTATTCTGCTTACATCACAGAGAATAATTCCCCTGGAATTTCCATATTTGCGCTTAGCGCGCGGGACTCTGATTGGAATCAAAACGCCAGAATCTCGTATCTTTTAGAAGATAGCCAAGTCAGTGGTAGTCCAGTTTCTACTTATGTTTCCTTAAACTCTGAAACTGGAGTTCTTAGCGCGGTTCGTTCTTTTGATTATGAGCAAATCAAACAGCTTCAGATAGTAGTCAAAGCGCAGGATGGAGGCTCTCCTCCACTCAGTAGCATTGTGACTGTGAAAATACTGATCCAGGACCAGAACGACAACCCTCCTCAGGTTCTGTACCCAGTCCGGACTGGTGGCTCTCTGGTGGCTGAAATGGTGCCTCGTTCAGCAGATGTGGGCTATCTGGTCACTAAAGTGGTGGCTGTTGATGTGGACTCTGGGCAGAATGCCTGGCTCTCCTATAAACTGCAGAAAGCCACAGACAGGGCGCTGTTTGAAGTGGGCTTACAGAATGGAGAAATAAGAACTATCCGCCAAGTCACTGATAAAGATGCTGTGAAACAAAGACTGACTGTTATAGTGGAGGACAACGGGCAGCCCTCTCGTTCAGCTACAGTCATTGTTAACGTGGCGGTGGCGGACAGCTTCCCTGAAGTGCTGTCTGAGTTCACTGACTTTACACACGACAAGGAGTACAATGACAACCTGACTTTTTACTTAGTGTTGGCTTTGGCTGTAGTTTCCTTCCTCTTCATCATGTGTTTAGTGGTTATTATATCAGTGAAAATCTACAGATGGAGACAGTCTCGCATCCTGTATCACTCCAATCTCCCTGTGATTCCATATTATCCACCACGTTACTCAGACACTTTGGGGACAGGGACTCTTCAACACGTGTACAATTACGAGGTGTGCAGGACGACTGACTCCAGAAAGAGTGACTGTAAGTTCGGCAGAGCTGGTAGTCAGAACGTGCTGATAATGGACCCCAGTTCTACAGGGACGATGCAGCGGATACAGAGTGAAAAGAGCATCCTGGATGATCCAGACTCTCCTCTAGAGGTGAGGTGCAATGCGCAAAGTCTTTACTTCTTCAAACATTGTTTCTCTGAGATTAAGTGTATATTGCAATAGGTAGCTGCTTACAGTTCAACCGAAAACAAGCGCTCTCGATTCATTTCAGCACCACAGTGTGGACAGCTCCTTTTTATCTGAAAGTGCTTTCTGGCTTGAAAACTTTCAACCTCCCTCATAACTTCTGTTCAGAAATGCTACCGTCTGAAAAAAAATCTAAGAATACTACTACAAATAATAATAATATTGCTTTTATTATTATTATCATTATTAATATTTGTATTATTGTTGGTTTTGATATTGTTAATGCATCCTAATTGGTCACGTTTCTAAACATTTGAGATACAATGTGCCCTACACAATTTATGACATGCAATTATTTGTTTTTAAAGTCAGTAGTGATATCACATGCATCGAAATTTATCCATAATCTTTGAATTCAACATTAATAGTGTTCCTAAAAATTGCGCACACATACATTACCGTGGATGGGCTCTGAGCGCCGCTGTTGATACATCGCTGACTAACTCTCCAAGTAAGCAGTGCAGCGGTCCACCCCTTTAATTCCCTTCAGTGTTTTTCTGCTTGGAGAGAAGACGGTCTGGCCCGTGAAGCTTTAAATTGAAGCATTTCTTTTGGACTTACTCTGCTTAAAATCCCTTACCTTTTCAATTCATGGATTTCATCACATCAGTTTAGCATTGAAAGAGATTACTGCGTCTATTCCTCTGGATTTATGATGTCGTGTATTTGGATAACCGCTCGCAGAGGCCGATGGCAAGCACTGTTTGTCATTCTTTGTCTTTTCAAGCTGAGCTCAGTTACTGGACAGGCTCGATATTCCGTACCAGAGGAACAGGCAGAAGGGTCTTTTGTTGGAAATATTGCTAGAGATTTGGGATTGGATGTGGCGAGACTCATATCAGGTAAAGCTCGTATTATTACAAAAGGAAGCCGACAGTATGTTGATTTAAACCGAGACAAAGGCACCCTTGTTATTAAAGAGCGAATCGACCGAGAAGAGCTGTGTGGAAAGACGACGCCCTGTAGCTTCAGTTTCGAGGTAATTTTAGAAAATCCAATCCAGCTTTATCGGGTAACAGTGGAGGTAATAGACATAAACGATAACAATCCGTCTTTTCCAAAAGATGAAATCAATTTGAAAATAGTTGAAAATGCTGCATCAGGGACACGCTTCTCTTTGGTGAGTGCAGACGACCCTGATGTTGGTATTAATGATATTCAAAAATACACACTTAAACCCTCAGATCATTTAAAATTGGAAGTACAGAGCCAGACTCATGGAGGAAAATTGATCGAAATGGTTTTACAAAACCCGTTAGACCGAGAGAAAGAGGAGACTCACACACTCGTGCTGATTGCTTCAGATGGAGGGGAGCCACACAGATCAGGGACAGTGCGAATTCATATCACTGTGCTAGATGCTAACGATAATGCGCCAGTGTGCAGCCAGCCTGTTTATAAAGCAGATGTCCAGGAGAATTCTCCTGAAGGAACAGTGGTAACCACTGTAAGTGCAAGTGACGCAGATAAAGGAGTCAATGGCGAGGTGACATTTTCTATAGCTCATGTCGCCAGAGAGGCAAAGCAGCTTTTTGAAGTAAATGCTAAAACTGGAGAGATTAAAGTTGCAGGTAAACTAGATTTCGAAAAATGTAAGACTTATCAGTTAAACGTTCAAGCCAGTGACCACTGGGGGTATTCAGATACGTGCAACGTTGTTATTCAAATAATTGACGAGAATGACAACGTCCCTACAATACAGCTGATGTCATTTTCTAACTCAATATCTGAGGATTCTCCTCCAGGTACAACTATAGCTGTCATCAACGTTGATGACGAAGACTCTGGTGGTAACGGTGTTGTCAAATGCTCCATTAACTCTGAAATACCTTTCAAAATCGAGTCTTCATTAACAGGATATTATACTATAGTCACCGAAGACGTCTTAGACAGAGAAAGTATTTCTGAGTATAACATCACCATAACCGTCTCTGACCAAGGCTCTCCGCCTCTGACTAGCAGTAAAAACATCAATGTAAAAGTGTCTGACGTTAATGACAGCCCACCCAAATTTGACCAATCAGAATATAGTAAAACTGTACCAGAGAACAACTCTCCTGGATTTTCTGTATTTACTATCAGTGCTAAAGATGCAGACTGGGGCCAAAACGCTCGAGTTTCTTATTTTCTGGAAGAGAAAGAGATTCATGGGGTAGCTGTGTCTTCGTTAGTGTCAGTAAATTCAGAAAATGGTGTCATTCATGCAGTGAGGTCGTTTGATTATGAGCAAATCAAGTGGTTTGAATTTAACGTTACTGCTCGTGATGCTGGATCCCCTCCTCTGAGTTCAGTGGCTAAAGTTAAAATACTGATCCAGGACAAGAACGACAACCCTCCTCAGGTTCTGTACCCAGTCCAGACTGGAGGCTCTCTGGTGGCTGAAATGGTGCCTCGTTCAGCAGATGTGGGCTATCTGGTCACTAAAGTGGTGGCTGTTGATGTGGACTCTGGACAGAATGCCTGGCTGTCCTATAAACTGCAGAAAGCCACAGACAGGGCGCTGTTTGAAGTGGGCTTACAGAATGGAGAAATAAGAACTATCCGCCAAGTCACTGATAAAGATGCTGTGAAACAAAGACTGACTGTTATAGTGGAGGACAACGGGCAGCCCTCTCGTTCAGCTACAGTCATTGTTAACGTGGCGGTGGCGGACAGCTTCCCTGAAGTGCCGTCTGAGTTCACTGAATTTAAATTACCCCGAAAAAAACCACAAAAACAACCCTTTTTTTTTTTTTTTTTTTTTTTTTTTTTTTTTTTTTTTTTTTTTTTTCATTTTTTTTGTGGTTATTATATCAGTGAAAATCTACAGATGGAGACAGTCTCGCATCCTGTATCACTCCAATCTCCCTGTGATTCCATATTATCCACCACGTTACTCAGACACTTTGGGGACAGGGACTCTCCAACACGTGTACAATTACGAGGTGTGCAGGACGACTGACTCCAGAAAGAGTGACTGTAAGTCCGGCAGAGCTGGTAGTCAGAACGTGCTGATAATGGACCCCAGTTCTACAGGGACGATGCAGCGGATACAGAGTGAAAAGAGCATCCTGGATGAACCAGACTCTCCTCTAGAGGTGAGGTGCAATGCGCAAAGTCTGTACCTATTCAAACATTGTTTCTCTGAAATTAAGTGTATATTGCAATAGGTAGCAGGTTACAGTGTAACCGAGAACGAGTGCTCTCTCAGCACCACAATGTGGACAACCCCTTTTTATCTGAAAGTGCAATCTGGCTTAAAAACTTTCCACCTTCTTCATACCTTCTGTTTAATAATTCTTCCGTCTGAAAATACGTCTAGTACTACTATTAAAAATACTACTACACATAATACGTAATAATAATCAACATTTTCCTCTTGTTTTTATTATTTTCGTTATTACTATTATTATTAGTATTAGTAGTATTAATGCATTCTAAATTGCACATTTCTCAACATTTGCAAATATAAAGTGCCCTTCACAATTCATGAAATCAAATTATTACTGTCAGTAGCCATGATATACAGACATCCATATTCATCCATAAGCTTTGAGTACAACATCTAAAGTGTTTTTAATAATGTGCACACACATACATTACCGTGGATGGGCTCTGAGCGCCGCTGTTGATACATCGCTGACTAACCCTCCAAGTAAGCAGTGCAGCGGTCCACCCCTTTAATTCCCTTCAGTGTTTTTCTGCTTGGAGAGAAGACGGTCTGGCCCGTGAAGGTTTAAAGTGAAGTATTTCTTGTGGACTTCCTCTGCTTAAAAACCCTTACCTTTTCAATTCATGGATTTCATCACATCAGTTTTGAATTGAAAGAGATTACTGCTTCTGTTCCTCTGGATTTATGATGGCGTGTATGTGGATAACCGCTCGCAGAGGCCGATGGCAAGCACTGTTTGTCATTCTTTGTCTTTTCAAGCTGAACTCAGTTACTGGACAGGCTCGATATTCCGTACCGGAGGAGCAGGCAGAAGGGTCTTTTGTTGGAAATATTGCTAGAGATTTGGGCTTGGATGTGGCGAGACTCATATCAGGTAAAGCTCGTATTATTACAAAAGGAAGCCGACAGTATGTTGATTTAAACCGAGACAAAGGCACCCTTGTTATTAAAGAGCGAATCGACCGAGAAGAGCTGTGTGGAAAGACGACGCCCTGTAGCTTCAGTTTTGAGGTAATTTTAGAAAATCCAATCCAGCTTTATCGGGTAACAGTGGAGGTAATAGACATAAACGATAATAGTCCATCGTTCCCAAAGGATGAAATCAATTTGAAAATAGTTGAAAATGCTGCATCAGGGACTCGCTTCTCTTTGGAGAGTGCAGACGACCCTGATGTTGGTATTAATGATATTCAAAAATACACACTTAAACCCTCAGATTTTTTCAAATTAGAAGTACAGAGCCAGTCTCAAGGGGGGAAGTTTATCGAAATAATTTTACAAAACCCGTTAGACCGAGAGAAAGAGGAGACTCACACACTCGTGCTGATTGCTTCAGATGGAGGGGAGCCACACAGATCAGGGACAGTGCGAATTCATATCACTGTGCTAGATGCTAACGATAATGCGCCAGTGTGCAGCCAGCCTGTTTATAAAGCAGATGTCCAGGAGAATTCTCCTGAAGGAACAGTGGTAACCACTGTAAGTGCAAGTGACGCAGATAAAGGAGTCAATGGCGAGGTGACATTTTCTATAGCTCATGTCGCCAGAGAGGCAAAGCAGCTTTTTGAAGTAAATGTTAAAACTGGAGAGATTAAAGTTGCAGGTAAACTAGATTTTGAAAAATCTAAGACTCATCAGTTAAACGTTAAGGCTAGTGACCACGGGGGATATTCAGATACGTGCAAAGTTGTTATTCAAATAATTGACGAGAATGACAACGTCCCTACAATACAGCTGATGTCATTTTCTAACTCGATATCTGAGGATTCTCCTCCAGGTACAACTATAGCTGTCATCAACGTTGATGACGAAGACTCTGATGGTAACGGTGTTGTCAAATGCTCCATTAACTCTGAAATACCTTTCAAAATCGAGTCTTCATTAACAGGATATTATACTATAGTCACCGAAGACGTCTTAGACAGAGAAAGTATTTCTGAGTATAACATCACCATAACCGTCTCTGACCAAGGCTCCCCCCCTCTGACAAGCAGTAAAAACATCAATGTAAAAGTGTCTGACGTTAATGACAGCCCACCCAAATTTGACCAATCAGAATATAGTAAAACTGTACCAGAGAACAACTCTCCTGGATTTTCTGTATTTACTATCAGTGCTAAAGATGCAGACTGGGGCCAAAACGCTCAAGTTTCTTATTTTCTGGAAGAGAAAGAGATTCATGGGGTAGCTGTGTCTTCGTTAGTGTCAGTAAATTCAGAAAATGGTGTCATTCATGCAGTGAGGTCGTTTGATTATGAGCAAATCAAGTGGTTTGAATTTAACGTAACTGCTCGTGATGCTGGATCCCCTCCTCTGAGTTCAGTGGCTACAGTTAGAATACTGATCCAGGACCAGAACGACAACCCTCCTCAGGTTCTGTACCCAGTCCAGACTGGTGGCTCTCTGGTGGCTGAAATGGTGCCTCGTTCAGCAGATGTGGGCTATCTGGTCACTAAAGTGGTGGCTGTTGATGTGGACTCTGGACAGAATGCCTGGCTCTCCTATAAACTGCAGAAAGCCACAGACAGGGCGCTGTTTGAAGTGGGCTTACAGAATGGAGAAATAAGAACTATCCGCCAAGTCACTGATAAAGATGCTGTGAAACAAAGACTGACTGTTATAGTGGAGGACAACGGGCAGCCCTCTCGTTCAGCTACAGTCATTGTTAACGTGGCGGTGGCGGACAGCTTCCCTGAAGTGCTGTCTGAGTTCACTGACTTTACACACGACAAGGAGTACAATGACAACCTGACTTTTTACTTAGTGTTGGCTTTGGCTGTAGTTTCCTTCCTCTTCATCACGTGTTTAGTGGTTATTATATCAGTGAAAATCTACAGATGGAGACAGTCTCGCATCCTGTATCACTCCAATCTCCCTGTGATTCCATATTATCCACCACGTTACTCAGACACTTTGGGGACAGGGACTCTCCAACACGTGTACAATTACGAGGTGTGCAGGACGACTGACTCCAGAAAGAGTGACTGTAAGTTCGGCAGAGCTGGTAGTCAGAACGTGCTGATAATGGACCCCAGTTCTACAGGGACGATGCAGCGGATACAGAGTGAAAAGAGCATCCTGGATGAACCAGACTCTCCTCTAGAGGTGGGTTATGTGATCCATAATTCTTCACAAACTTGGAATGCATTAATTCTAGTGTATTTTTAGATAACATATAATTTTCTTTCATGGCTTAGCTGCCTACTACTATGACATCTTCAGTACCACAAGTGATGGACAGCTCCTCTCAGAGTTTAGCCAGTTAGTTAGAATGTCAGTAAGGAAAATTAACATAAAAGGCCTACTCTAATGCTGATGCGTGCTACCAACCTGTAATGTTTTCTATACTGCATGGGCAGGATTTTTGTCTGTCTTGCAACTACAACATATTCATGTTGTTTTTTTAGCCCATTTTTTTTTGTGGAGGGAGAAGAAGTGAAATAGTTCGTTGAAAGTGTTTCCAGTTAACAACATGTCTTATGGCTGCACTTCCTTTTGCTCTCCAACTTTATTTCTTCTGTTACATAATATACCTATACGCTACATTTAGTTATTTTCATTTCATTGTATCTTAACATCCAGCACAAATGAAAATAAACCTAACATTTAAATACAAACAACGTCAGCTGGCTCCTTAACATTTTCAACCTCTAGTCAAAGAGAAGGTTTTTTTGCCCTTTCTTTAGTGACAGCTCTTGTTATTTTTATATCAGACTCTAAGGGCCGCTGTTGGTCTTCAAAACACATGTGAAGCTTTTGAACTGCAGCTACACCTCCAGTATTCCTCTTAGCGTATCGCGGAGAGCAGGACATTCGGTCTTCATTTTTACCAATGATTTGTATACTAATGTATTTGTTGTCACACTCTGGATTATAAACATCAGAAGGACGATACGGGGTAATAGGTCGGCTTTTTGCAACATACTTTTATGTGGAGTAGGGTGGATTGCTTCGGGAATATGCCTTTTATCAGCATTGAACCCACGATTACATGGCAAGTACGGGCCTTCATCCTTTTTTTTCTCATTGACGCGGCTATCTGTCAGATCCGCTACTCTGTTCCAGAGGAGATGAGAAAGGGATCTTTTGTAGGAAATGTGGCTGAAGATTTAGGTATCGACGCTAAAAGACTGATATCAGGCGGTGCCCGAATTGTTAGCAGCGATAGCAGCGAGTATATTAGGCTCGATGCAGACAAAGGGATTCTTGTCGTGGGAGAAAGAATTGATAGAGAGCAGCTCTGTGGGCAGACAGCGCCGTGTAGCTTGAATTTTGAAATGATTATGATGAATCCAATGCAACTACATAGCGTTGTAGTAGAAGTGTTGGATGTTAATGATAATGCACCCGTGTTTCATGAGAAAGAAGTGCGTGTTGAAATACTAGAATCTGCTCTTCGAGGAACCGAAATATTACAAGAGAGTGCCACAGACCCTGATGTTGGCATCAACGCTTTACACGGCTATACCTTACACCCAACAACACATTTCAATATTAAGGTCTTGTCCAGCCCAAATGGTCATAAATATGCACAGTTGTATCTTTCTAATGCTTTAGACCGTGAGAAGCAGGAAAATATGCTTCTCACGCTAACTGCTGTGGACGGTGGTGAACCACAAAGATCAGGGACACTAAAAATACATGTAACTGTCCGAGACACAAATGACAATGCTCCGGTTTTTACGCAATCAAATGTCAAGGCGTCTGTTAAAGAAAATGTTGCTAAAGGAACCTTAGTGGTGAGCTTAAGCGCAACAGATGCAGATGAAGGGATGAATGGCCGTGTCACATACCACTTTAATCGCATGTCTAGTAATGTTGCTGGACTATTTCATCTGGATGAAAACAGCGGAGATTTAACTGTAAACGGCATGATCGATTATGAAGAGAATAAAATATATGAGATAGGTGTACAGGCAAAAGATCAAGGTGGACAAAGCACATCAACAAATGTAATAATTGAGGTGACGGATGTAAATGACAATGCACCTGTAATAACACTAACCTCGTTTTCTAGTACCGTCGCTGAGGATTCTCCCAGTGGAACTACTGTTGCTATCATCAACGTTAAAGATCTTGATTCAGGCAAAAATGGAAAAGTAGATTGCTCAGTAAACGGCAGTATCCCTTTTGCAATCCACTCCACTCTGAAGAATTATTATACTCTGGTAACAAACGGTGTCCTTGACAGAGAACATAATCCCGAATACAATATAACTTTCACGGCTATGGATGAAGGTAGCCCACCACTCTCCACTGACAAGACAATAACACTTCGTGTATCCGACGTCAATGATAATGCCCCCGTATTTGAACAGAATTATTATGAAGCTAATATCATGGAGAATAACTCCCCAGGATTATCTGTGTTTTCCGTGAAAGCACACGACTCTGACTCGGGCCAAAACGCACGAGTGTCTTACCTGCTTATCGATACTCAATTAAATGGTAACCCCATATCCACTTACATATCTGTTAACGCAGAAAGTGGAGTTATACAGGCAGTTCGATCATTTGACTATGAGCAAATTAAAACTCTAAATATTTTTGTGAAAGGGCAGGATGGGGGTTCCCCGCCTTTAAGCAGCAATGCCACAATTAAATTAAATATTCAAGATCAGAACGACAACCCTCCTCAGGTTCTGTACCCAGTCCAGACTGGTGGCTCTCTGGTGGCTGAAATGGTGCCTCGTTCAGCAGATGTGGGCTATCTGGTCACTAAAGTGGTGGCTGTTGATGTGGACTCTGGACAGAATGCCTGGCTCTCCTATAAACTGCAGAAAGCCACAGACAGGGCGCTGTTTGAAGTGGGCTTACAGAATGGAGAAATAAGAACTATCCGCCAAGTCACTGATAAAGATGCTGTGAAACAAAGACTGACTGTTATAGTGGAGGACAACGGGCAGCCCTCTCGTTCAGCTACAGTCATTGTTAACGTGGCGGTGGCGGACAGCTTCCCTGAAGTGCTGTCTGAGTTCACTGACTTTACACACGACAAGGAGTACAATGACAACCTGACTTTTTACTTAGTGTTGGCTTTGGCTGTAGTTTCCTTCCTCTTCATCACGTGTTTAGTGGTTATTATATCAGTGAAAATCTACAGATGGAGACAGTCTCGCATCCTGTATCACTCCAATCTCCCTGTGATTCCATATTATCCACCACGTTACTCAGACACTTTGGGGACAGGGACTCTCCAACACGTGTACAATTACGAGGTGTGCAGGACGACTGACTCCAGAAAGAGTGACTGTAAGTTCGGCAGAGCTGGTAGTCAGAACGTGCTGATAATGGACCCCAGTTCTACAGGGACGATGCAGCGGATACAGAGTGAAAAGAGCATCCTGGATGAACCAGACTCTCCTCTAGAGGTGAGGCATTTGACATATCCATCTCCTGTTATTATGTTTGTGCTTTCTCAGGGGTCTTACTAAAGAGTTGATGCCCTTTGGTTTCATGTCAATCTGATAACCCATGAGGCATTTTCAGAACCACAACTCGTGGACAGCTCCACTGGCTTGAAGTTACATGTTCTTTGTGAAATGTTGCTTGATTCACTGTGCAGAAAGAGCCTGTTGTTGAATTAAAGTGTGACTATTTAATGTCATCGTTTAACAGAATTGTAGTTACATTTTCAGTTGATGGAAATAATGACAGTTAATCATTTCGTCAAAAAAGACAACACAAACCAATATTTGGTTTTCTGTTTTACATGAACATATTGCAATGTTGCTGTTTTCATCTAGAATTGTAACTCTTCTACACCACAATTCTTGGCATATTTCTTTTTTTCGGCCTGTGTTCATGATAATCATGCTTTGGACAGTAAGGGACGCTGTTGGTCAGTGAAACAAGTGTTCAGAGTTGATTCAGTGGAGGCTGAGCCCTCATTCCGTTTAGCCAGGAGAGACGACAGACTGTGCTACATAAGCAGGACTACGGCCATAATTCCATTCGCAGTGAGGACTTTAAATTCAAAGGATTTCTTAATGCAACTGCATTTGTTCTCCGTGGATTGTAAACAACAGGTTGTTGGTGTTACATTTTCTTATTTATGCAATGGCGTTTGAAAAATCTTCTTGCGGAAAATGGCGTTTGTATAGCAGGTTAATATTGCCGTTTATGCTGTTCCTTTGGTGTCTTAGTCACATCGTGTCTGGCCAAATCAGGTATACAATTCCGGAGGAGCTGAAACAGGGATCACTTATTGGTAACGTGGCTCAAGACCTAGGTTTGGATGTGCAAAGGCTTCGTTCTGGCCGGGCACGTATCGTGACCAGACAAAGCATCCAGTACACTGAGCTGAAATCAGACAAAGGCGTTTTAGTCGTGAACGAGAGAATAGACCGAGAGCAGCTTTGTGGAGACGTAACACCGTGTAGTTTCAGCTTTGAGGTGATTTTAGAAAACCCTATGGAATTACATCGAGTAACAGTGGAAATAATTGACATAAATGACAATTCTCCGACTTTCAGAAAGAACGAAATTAAATTTGAAATAAGCGAATCTGCCACACTCGGATCACGCTTTTTGCTACCCAGTGCCGAAGACGCAGATGTGGGTAGCAACGGTCTACAGAAATACATACTAACTACCAATGACATATTTGGTTTGAAGCAGCACTCAAGTCCAGATGGTCGAAAATATGCCGAAATGATCTTACAAAAACAATTAGATAGAGAAAGCAAGCCACGAATATCACTGAAGCTCATCGGTGTTGACGGTGGAACTCCCGCTAGATCTGGTACAGTAAATATAGATATTACAGTGCTTGATGCTAATGATAATCCTCCCATTTTTAACCAGTCTCTCTACAGGGCTTCTGTCTCGGAGAATGCATTAAAGGGCACCTATATCACGACAGTAAATGCAAGTGATGCAGACAGTGGATCAAACGGTCTTATCACATATAGATTTTCAAACATGAAAGAGCAGCTGGCTGACATATTTCATTTAGACGAAATTACGGGGACCGTAACACTTGTAGGACAAGTAGATTATGAAAAACATAAAAAATATGAAATTATAATTGAAGCTATGGACCAAGGAGGTCTGACCGATTCAAGTAAAGTGCTAATTGAGATTGTAGACGTCAACGATAATGCACCTGTCATAAATGTGATGTCATTCTCCAGCCCCGTGCCGGAGGATTCTGCGTCGGGTACCACAGTGGCAATAATTAATGTGATTGACGCAGACTCAGAGCAAAATGGCCAAATTGTTTGTACAACAGACCATAGCCTCCCATTTAAAATAAAATCAACATTAACTAATTACTATGCATTAGTAACAGACTCACCTTTTGACAGAGAAGTTGTATCGGAATACGATATAACTGTAAGGGCCACTGATTCAGGATCACCATCCTTGTCAAGCACAACAATATTACGTCTGAGAGTATCTGATGTGAATGACAATGCCCCGTTATTTGATAAAATTAGCTATGTTGCTCACGTTACAGAAAACAATTCCCCTGGGGTGTCCATATTTTCCGTCAACGCACAGGACATTGACTGGAATCAAAACGCTCGAATATCGTACTTTCTCGAAGAAACACAGATAAATGGTATTCCAACCTCTTCTTACGTCTCCATAAACGCTGAAAGTGGCGCTATCCATGCAGTGCGCTCGTTTGACTATGAACAGATTAAAGAGCTTCAGCTGGTAGTAAAAGCGCAGGATGGAGGCTCTCCTCCACTCAGTAGCATTGTGACTGTGAAAATACTGATCCAGGACCAGAACGACAACCCTCCTCAGGTTCTGTACCCAGTCCAGACTGGTGGCTCTCTGGTGGCTGAAATGGTGCCTCGTTCAGCAGATGTGGGCTATCTGGTCACTAAAGTGGTGGCTGTTGATGTGGACTCTGGACAGAATGCCTGGCTCTCCTATAAACTGCAGAAAGCCACAGACAGGGCGCTGTTTGAAGTGGGCTTACAGAATGGAGAAATAAGAACTATCCGCCAAGTCACTGATAAAGATGCTGTGAAACAAAGACTGACTGTTATAGTGGAGGACAACGGGCAGCCCTCTCGTTCAGCTACAGTCATTGTTAACGTGGCGGTGGCGGACAGCTTCCCTGAAGTGCTGTCTGAGTTCACTGACTTTACACACGACAAGGAGTACAATGACAACCTGACTTTTTACTTAGTGTTGGCTTTGATTGTAGTTTCCTTCCTCTTCATCACGTGTTTAGTGGTTATTATATCAGTGAAAATCTACAGATGGAGACAGTCTCGCATCCTGCATCACTCCAATCTCCCTGTGATTCCATATTATCCACCACGTTACTCAGACACTTTGGGGACAGGGACTCTCCAACACGTGTACAATTACGAGGTGTGCAGGACGACTGACTCCAGAAAGAGTGACTGTAAGTTCGGCAGAGCTGGTAGTCAGAACGTGCTGATAATGGACCCCAGTTCTACAGGGACGATGCAGCGGATACAGAGTGAAAAGAGCATCCTGGATGAACCAGACTCTCCTCTAGAGGTCAGTTAAATAATGTAGCTTTTTCTCTTTGCCGTTATTTTGCCTTCTGTATTTAGTTACATTGATAGCGCTCAATAGTTCACTTTCATTCATTCATTCATTCATTTTAGCATTAAGGACAGCACCTCACTTTTTATCACTTGCTTTTTTTATCCATATTCAGAACTTCAAAATACGGCTGCACGATATGAGGAAAATATCTAATTGCGATTAATTTAACTGATATTGCAATTGCAATATGCTTCATGATATTGGAGGAAATGGTAATTTTTCTTTCATTATTCTCATTTTCATTGAAAAATATTAAAAATTAACATGATTATAGTGTGATTTTTGCGACGATCTGTACCAAACAAAGATTTTTCTTTACTCTGTAGAATAAGATTTGTAGGCCAGGACGCATCTGTAGCACTTCAGTACTTCATTCAGAATGGTTTGACACATATTTTGCCTTTAACAAATATTGCTATTTGGATATTGCACTAGTCCATATTGCGATTTCGATAAAATTGTTATTAATTGTGCATCCCCTACTTCACAAGTATAATATTACCGACATACATAAAGTAGTTTTTAACACGCGCATCACTTTTTCTTAGTTGCATTGTGTGCAAAAGCGGACTGATAGCCTTTACTGAATCGACTCTAGAGCTATGTTTACTATGGTTTACTTATTTTCCGCTGCAGCTAATGTTCTTCTTAACCTCTCTTTTCACTACTTTCTAACTATCGGCAGAATTTACCCTTTAAACTATTAACCGCCATTCATATATTCAGCACTGCATTGCTGGACAGTTTCACATAATGAGAGAAAGTTTGGTAACAGTGCTTTACATCGCTGTTTTACTGTCTTTGGTTTGTTTATGTGTGGAGTGTGTGATTACATCCTGGGTTGAGATATTCATTTTGTTGTTTTTAGTTCAGATTTTTGTTTTGTATTTCTATCGGCTCCCGGAGTAGAGTGCATAGATAAGTTGTTTTTGTTTTGATTTACCAATTTGCAGTGGCCCGGTTCTTTCCTCCGTTTGGACTCTAAGGGACGCTGTTGATCAGTAAAACAGAGTCTAGTGTTGTTAGGACTGTGAGGAGAGAGGGGGAGAGAAAGAGGAGAGGGAGAAACACTGAAGCGTTCGACGGATATACAGGCTCTTTAAAACAGTATTTTTGTTTGATAATAATCGATCACTTTTGCTCCAAAGAATCGCAGCACCTTTGAACTGGAATGTATCTTGCGAGTACATGATTGACGTTGAGTATAGTTTGCGGTTACATTCAGGATTTTACTCTTAACAACATGGGGATACGCCTGCGCCGATTCGGAAAATGGCTGATGTGTTGTACTATTACATGGCAACTGTTCATTTTTGTCTTCATGATTTCCACTATCAATGGTCAAATCCGTTATTCAATACCGGAGGAGATGAAGAAAGGTTCTCTTATCGGTAATGTAGCACAAGACCTTGGTTTGGATCTGAAAAGGCTCCGCTCTGGTCGGGCCCGTATCGTGACCGGAGAAAACCATCAGTATGCTGAGCTGAAAACAGACAAAGGGATTCTAGTCGTGAATGAGCGAATCGACAGAGAAGAGCTTTGTGGAGACGTAACACCGTGCAGCTTTAGCTTCGAAATTATTTTGGAAAATCCAATTGAACTGCACAGGGTGACAGTAGAAATATTAGACGTAAATGATCATGCGCCTACTTTCAAAAATAATGTAATTAATCTAGAAATCAGTGAATCTGCAACAACAGGATCTCATTTCGATTTAGAAAGCGCCTATGACCCCGATACGGGCATTCACAGCTTGCAAAAATATGTTTTATCCCCTAATGATAATTTCGTTTTGAAGCAACACTCCAACGCTGACGGAATCAAATTCGCCGTGATGATTTTACAGAAGCCGCTAGACAGAGAGTTTAACTCACACCTCTCTTTAAAGCTGATTGCAGTAGACGGAGGAGCTCCACAGAGATCTGGTACCACAAATGTAGAGATCACTGTTCTTGACGCCAATGACAATCCTCCTGTATTTAATCAATCACTTTATACTGCAACTGTGACAGAAAATGCACCCATAGGAACCTATATAACTACTGTGAATGCTTCAGATGCCGACAGTGGGTCTAATGGCTTGGTCACATATACTTTTTCTAATGTAAAGGGAAACTCTGGCGAACATTTTCAAATTGACAGTGTATCTGGCAAAATAACTGTGGCTGATATAATTGATTTCGAAAAAGACAAAAAATACGAAATAAGAGTGATTGCCAAAGACCAGAGTAGCCTGAGTGATGCAACAAAAGTTGTCATTGAGGTCACTGACATGAATGATAATGCTCCAGTTATAAATATAATGTCCTACTCCAGCCTGATTTCAGAGGATGTCCCTCCAGGCACGACTATAGCTGTTTTTAATGTTAAAGATGCAGACTCTGAAAGAAATGGTCAGATAACGTGCTCAATAGATTATGATCTTCCCTTTAAAATCCAGTCTTCTTTGACAAATTATTACAATTTGCTTTCTGATGCACCTTTTGATCGTGAAACGAAGCCAGAATACAACATAACCATAACGGCAACTGATTCAGGGTCACCCCCACTTTCTACTAAAACAACTTTACACTTAAAGATCTCTGATGTAAACGACAATGCTCCGCTCTTTACTAAACCAAATTATTCTGCCTATATCGTTGAAAATAATGTCCCTGGGATGTCAATATTCAGTGTAAGCGCACAAGATTCTGACTGGAATCAAAACGCAAGAATATCATATTTTCTAGAGGACTCGCAGGTCAGTGGTAGCCCAATTTCTTCTTATGTGTCCATAAACTCTGAAACTGGAGTTCTACATGCTGTGCGCTCAATTGATTATGAACAGATCAAGCAGCTTGTGTTCACTGTCAAAGCGCAGGATGGAGGCTCTCCTCCACTTAGTAGCAATGTGACTGTGAAAATACTGATCCAGGACCAGAACGACAACCCTCCTCAGGTTCTGTACCCAGTCCAGACTGGTGGCTCTCTGGTGGCTGAAATGGTGCCTCGTTCAGCAGATGTGGGCTATCTGGTCACTAAAGTGGTGGCTGTTGATGTGGACTCTGGACAGAATGCCTGGCTCTCCTATAAACTACAGAAAGCCACAGACAGGGCGCTGTTTGAAGTGGGCTTACAGAATGGAGAAATAAGAACTATCCGCCAAGTCACTGATAAAGATGCTGTGAAACAAAGACTGACTGTTATAGTGGAGGACAACGGGCAGCCCTCTCGTTCAGCTACAGTCATTGTTAACGTGGCGGTGGCGGACAGCTTCCCTGAAGTGCTGTCTGAGTTCACTGACTTTACACACGACAAGGAGTACAATGACAACCTGGCTTTTTACTTAGTGTTGGCTTTGGCTGTAGTTTCCTTCCTCTTCATCACGTGTTTAGTGGTTATTATATCAGTGAAAATCTACAGGTGGAGACAGTCTCGCATCCTGTATCACTCCAATCTCCCTGTGATTCCATATTATCCACCACGTTACTCAGACACTTTGGGGACAGGGACTCTCCAACACGTGTACAATTACGAGGTGTGCAGGACGACTGACTCCAGAAAGAGTGACTGTAAGTTCGGCAGAGCTGGTAGTCAGAACGTGCTGATAATGGACCCCAGTTCTACAGGGACGATGCAGCGGATACAGAGTGAAAAGAGCATCCTGGATGAACCAGACTCTCCTCTAGAGGTTGGCTTTGTTTTTTATAAAGTTCTATGAATCTGCAATTCAGTGTTATATTTTATTATTAGATACTTTTAGATTTCACGTCACTTATCTGAGCACTTGGTATTTTACGAATTTAAACCAGAGTGACATTTTAAAATATGTACTTCTGTTTAAAGTTGTATTTAATTAAAGCCTTGGTTTTCGAAGTGTCAATACTATCGATAGGGTATTCCGTAAAACTGAACGAATACTTCATATTCACAGTAACTCTGAAATAGCGTAACATATCGATTTGCGCTGTAGTTGGAAGTGATTCGTGTTTTCACTGTCCTGTCAGTGCCTGTCAGCACCATGGATTGCGCAACATTTAGGACACTGTTGAAGCTTTGCATTGTTGAATGGCTGGCTGCCGTGTGTGTGTGTGCGTGTGTGTGTGTTTCGCTGATTTACACAGCAAATTATTTATTATTTGTTAGTAATTAACGTGTACACATTATTAACATATTTTAACTCAGATTCTGATTAACCCAATAGGAATCAGGAATGTCTGTGTAATGTGTAGTTCTGTGCATCCAACTCAAAGGGACGCTGTTGACCAGTCTGCTGAGATTTTAGATCTCAATGCAGCTGTACCTCCCCCCATCATCTCGAAATGTTTCAGAGAAAGAGGGGGAAAGTATATATAGGCACGTTTTAGAAGAGCGAGATGATCAAACACGGAGATACCAGGCGAATTATCAGCAATTTTGGAAGTGTCGATTTTGGATTATTTTACTGACATTTGTGTCTAAAATCCTTTCACTGGATAACGTATTTGATACCATTTTTTTGTAGACGGGAGAATGTCGGAGAGAACAATGACACGGCAAGTAGGACTACTGTTTATGTCGGTTGTTTTTTTCAGCTCGGTATCTGGGCAGGTCAGTTACTCCATTCCCGAGGAAATGGCGAAAGGATCTTTAGTCGGTAACATAGCAGTAGATTTAGGTGTTGATGTGAAACGGCTGAAATCAGGGAAAGCTCGTATATATACCGGAGAAAGTACGGAATACATCGAGCTGAATAAAGAAAGGGGAGTCCTTGTAATCAAAGAGCGAATAGACAGAGAAGTGCTCTGCGGACAGACGACGCCCTGTGCTCTTAATTTTCAAATCATTTTGGAGAATCCTATGCAGTTTTACAGCGTCACTGTCGAGATCACCGACATTAACGACAACTCTCCCGGCTTTAAGAACAATGAAATTAAATTTGAAATCAGTGAAATGTCTCAAATTGGATCGAAATTTGTCTTAGAAAAGGCAATAGATAACGATGTGGGTATTAATGGACTCCAGGGCTATTCACTCAGTTCAAGTGACACATTTACTTTAAACCCTTATAGAATTGGCAGTAGTAGGAATGTTGAGATGATTTTAAAGAAGCATCTCGACCGAGAGAAACAAGAGTGGTTGTCTTTAGTATTGACTGCTTTAGATGGCGGCGAACCGCAGCTTTCTGGAACAATGCAAATTGTCATTACTGTCTTGGACGCAAACGATAATGCACCTGTTTGTACTCAAACAGAATATAAGGCTAATGTGAAAGAAAACGCGTTAAAAGGAGCTGTTTTAACCACGGTAAGCGCATTTGATGCAGATCAAGGTCTGAACGCACACATACAGTATTCAATTTCTAATGTTCCAGAGGGCGCGCTTGAACTGTTTGGTGTAGATAACGAAAATGGCGTGGTTACGTTAATGGGAAAGCTTGATTATGAGAAATTCCGACATTATGAAATAGATGTCCAAGCGTCAGATGAAGGTGGTAACTCAGACGTATGTAAAGTTATAATCGAGGTGCTGGACACAAACGATAACCCACCAGTTATCAATATTATGTCAACGTCATCCAGTATATCTGAGGATGTTAAACCAGGAACGGTTCTGACAATGATGAACGTTCAGGATCCAGATTCAGATGAAAATGGCAAAGTCCACTGCGTTTTAGATGAAAATATTCATTTTACAATCATGTCCACATCAAACGATGTCTTTACTTTAGTGACAGAGGGTGAATTAGACAGAGAGATCGCTTCTCAATATAATATAACTGTGACCTGCTCTGATGAGGGAGTGCCCTCCCTCTCCAGCAGCGTCACTCTCACCTTACAGATCTCTGATGTGAATGATAACGCGCCTGTCTTTGAGAGGAGCTCATATGAGGCCTACATTGTAGAAAACAACACACCAGGTCTCTCTATATTCACAGTGAAAGCCAGAGACGCTGACTGGAACCAGAATGCCCGTGTTTCTTACATACTGGAGGACTCCTCTGTTAACGGAGTGCCAGTCTCCTCATATGTGTCCGTTAGTGCTGATAGTGGAGTCATCCATGCAGTGCGCTCTTTTGACTACGAGCAGATCAAAGACTTCCACTTCCGCGTCAAAGCGCAGGATGGAGGCTCTCCTCCACTCAGTACTAATGTGACTGTGAAAATACTGATCCAGGACCGGAACGACAACCCTCCTCAGGTTCTGTACCCAGTCCAGACTGGTGGCTCTCTGGTGGCTGAAATGGTGCCTCGTTCAGCAGATGTGGGCTATCTGGTCACTAAAGTGGTGGCTGTTGATGTTGACTCTGGACAGAATGCCTGGCTCTCCTATAAACTGCAGAAAGCCACAGACAGGGCGCTGTTTGAAGTGGGCTTACAGGATGGAGAAATAAGAACTATCCGCCAAGTCACTGATAAAGATGCTGTGAAACAAAGACTGACTGTTATAGTGGAGGACAACGGGCAGCCCTCTCGTTCAGCTACAGTCATTGTTAACGTGGCGGTGGCGGACAGCTTCCCTGAAGTGCTGTCTGAGTTCACTGACTTTACCCACGACAAGGAGTACAATGACAACCTGACTTTTTACTTAGTGTTGGCTTTGGCTGTAGTTTCCTTCCTCTTCATCACGTGTTTAGTGGTTATTATATCAGTGAAAATCTACAGATGGAGACAGTCTCGCATCCTGTATCACTCCAATCTCCCTGTGATTCCATATTATCCACCACGTTACTCAGACACTTTGGGGACAGGAACTCTCCAACACGTGTACAATTACGAGGTGTGCAGGACGACTGACTCCAGAAAGAGTGACTGTAAGTTCGGCAGAGCTGGTAGTCAGAACGTGCTGATAATGGACCCCAGTTCTACAGGGACAATGCAGCGGATACAGAGTGAAAAGAGCATCCTGGATGAACCAGACTCTCCTCTAGAGGTTAGTTATCCATAGTATACAGATTTGCTTCATCCACCATAGATATATTTTTGTAACACAGTTAATGACATTTTCGGAGCTTCAATTACAGCCTGTTAACGTAATTAATTCAGTTTAAGTTGTTGCGGATAGATTCAGCACCACGGACAGCGCACAGAACAGTTGTGATACCCAAATGCCTGAAGATATGGGGGGAAGAGGCTATAATTCCACCAGTTTTGCCCTTCTCTCTCTCTCTCGCTCTCTCTCTCTCTCTCTCTCTCTCTCTCTCTCTTCTCGTGTAATTTACACAATTAATAGATGCATGCTAAGTCCAGAAATCATTGGTTTTAATAGTGCATTTGATCTTTTTTGCAACACGGACAGCGCAAACGGTAGTTTTGTCATTGCAATGCTCTGAGTCTATGGTAAACTGAAACTTAATTTACATGTTGCCCATTTTATTTTCTTTGACTCCGTGGTATATGTAGCTGCATTTGTGCCTGGGTTGCTGTACTTGTGTATTTCCGTTCCCATCCCCTTTTGTTTGGCAGTATATTTGCTTCAGATTTAGATTCATGTTATTTGTTGCTTTAGTCATGTGTTTGTTATTGATCAGTAATGTACACAGATGGTAATTTTAAGTGTTAATATGGTATTTCAATTAATAAATATATGTCTTTGTAATTTTTGTTGTTGAATTTTTCTTAAATGTCTTAATTGTGGTTGCCACAGTCATGTGCTATGTAGTTCAGTCCTATCAACAGAGAGGGACGCTGTTGGCCATCGAGTTGCTGAGGAAGCATTTGTTGCAGTACCTCCCCCCCACAACATATTACATTAGACAGAGGCAGAGTTAACAGCCGGGACTGCCACCGCATAAGCCTGGACTGCACAATGGGATTTCTTTGTTCGACAATTTAAGATAAGTGCCATCTTTAGGACCATATACGTGTATGTACAGGTCAGAATCGAAACTTGGGGCAAAGAAACAAAGGATTTTCTGGTTTTCTTCACAGAGGTGTCGACCGGAGCTATGGGATGGCAAGTGCTGTTTATCTCGCTGCTCTCTCTCAGTGTAGTGCACGGACAGGTCAGCTACTCCATTCCGGAGGAAATGACAAAGGGGGCTCTGATTGGCGATATAGCCCAGGATTTAGGTTTAGGTTTGGAAAGACTGAAGTCCGGTAAAGCTCGTATTTATACTGGTAACACAGAGGAATATATAGAGCTGAAGAGAGAAAGAGGAGTCCTCCTTATTAATGACAGAATAGACCGAGAATCTCTCTGCGGTCAAACAATGCCTTGCGCACTCCACTTTCAAATGATCCTGGAAACCCCAATGGAGTTTTACACGGTCACTGTCGAAATTACAGATATAAATGACAACCCTCCCACATTTGAGAAAAGTGAGATGAAATATGAAATTAGTGAATTCACCCCGACTGGAGCTCGATTCGTCTTAGATAAAGCAATAGACAATGACGTTGGTGTAAACGGATTAAACAGCTACGCCCTGAAACCCAGTGATAATTTCGTTCTGAAAACCATCAGCCGAGTCGATGGGACTAAACATGTCGAGATGGTTTTACAGAAACCATTAGACCGAGAAAAACATGAGCATATATCATTAATACTAACCGCTCTGGATGGCGGTGAACCACAGCTTTCGGGGACAATGCAGATTCTAATAACTGTGTTAGACGCAAATGACAACACGCCCGTTTGTTCAAAACCGGAATACAAAGCAAGTGTTACAGAGAACGCTCCTGTTGGCACTTTAATTACTACCGTAAGGGCTACAGACATAGATAAAGGCAATAACGGAATTGTAACATACATGATTTCAAAATCTGGAGCAGCGGGTCTCTTTAACATTGACGCCAATAACGGAGTATTGACTTTAATTGGGCATGTAGATTATGAAAAGAGGAGACTTTATGAGCTAGATGTTCAGGTGTCAGACCAGGGAGGATTATCAGACGCATGTAAAGTAATTGTGGACGTGACAGATACAAATGATAACCCGCCGTCCATTAACATCATGTCGAACTCAAACGCAGTATGTGAGAACATGAAGCCGGGAACGGTTGTAGCAATGCTTAATATACAAGATGCGGACTCAAATGATAACGGCAAAGTCATGTGTGTTTTAAACGAAAATATTCCTTTTGCCATAAAATCAACAGCAAATAATTTCTTTACTGTTATAACCGACAGTGAATTAGACAGAGAGAGAGCCTCTGAGTATAATATAACTGTGACCTGCTCTGATGAGGGAGTGCCCTCCCTCTCCAGCAGCGTCACTCTCACCTTACAGATCTCTGATGTGAATGATAACGCGCCTGTCTTTGAGAGTAGCTCATATGAGGCCTACATTGTAGAAAACAACACACCAGGTCTCTCTATATTCACAGTGAAAGCCAGAGACGCTGACTGGAACCAGAATGCCCGTGTTTCTTACATACTGGAGGACTCCTCTGTTAACGGAGTGACAGTCTCCTCATATGTGTCCGTTAGTGCTGATAGTGGAGTCATCCATGCAGTGCGCTCTTTTGACTACGAGCAGATCAAAGACTTCCACTTCCGCGTCAAAGCGCAGGATGGAGGCTCTCCTCCACTCAGTAGCAATGTGACTGTGAAAATACTGATCCAGGACCGGAACGACAACCCTCCTCAGGTTCTGTACCCAGTTCAGACTGGTGGCTCTCTGGTGGCTGAAATGGTGCCTCGTTCAGCAGATGTGGGCTATCTGGTCACTAAAGTGGTGGCTGTTGATGTGGACTCTGGACAGAATGCCTGGCTCTCCTATAAACTGCAGAAAGCCACAGACAGGGCGCTGTTTGAAGTGGGCTTACAGAATGGAGAAATAAGAACTATCCGCCAAGTCACTGATAAAGATGCTGTGAAACAAAGACTGACTGTTATAGTGGAGGACAACGGGCAGCCCTCTCGTTCAGCTACAGTCATTGTTAACGTGGCGGTGGCGGACAACTTCCCTGAAGTGCTGTCTGAGTTCACTGACTTTACACACGACAAGGAGTACAATGACAACCTGACTTTTTACTTAGTGTTGGCTTTGGCTGTAGTTTCCTTCCTCTTCATCACGTGTTTAGTGGTTATTATATCAGTGAAAATCTACAGATGGAGACAGTCTCGCATCCTGTATCACTCCAATCTCCCTGTGATTCCATATTATCCACCACGTTACTCAGACACTTTGGGGACAGGGACTCTCCAACACGTGTACAATTACGAGGTGTGCAGGACGACTGACTCCAGAAAGAGTGACTGTAAGTTCGGCAGAGCTGGTAGTCAGAACGTGCTGATAATGGACCCCAGTTCTACAGGGACGATGCAGCGGATACAGAGTGAAAAGAGCATCCTGGATGAACCAGACTCTCCTCTAGAGGTTAGACTCATTGTTTTACATTGAATTTTACATAACTGCAACACATCAAAAACCTTGTTTTAAACTTCAAGAAAAGTGACCCAGATGTATATTAAATCGACATACATTTATTTTTGGTAGCCAGTATGGCGTAGAGTATTTGCGGTTTATTATCACTGATATTATTTAAGTTTATTTTGTATCTCGTATGATTTTTAATTGTTTTTGTATATTGGATTCTTATTGGATTTTGGATAGGATTGGCACTTTAATTCTCATCTAATTTCAGAGCATAAGACTTTGTGTTTTGTTGCGTTAAAAAATAAGTATTTGCATCACATTTGAACTCATTATCTCAGTCTGTTCAGGATCGCCATATACTTGTTACTCATTATTGATTATTTCAGACTGTTTATCTTGAAAGATTATTCTTAGGTGTCCCCTGGTGTCGCTGCTAATTTTACCACTGGCCAACATCGCCAAACATACAACCTACGCTTTCAAGACCCCATTGTCGTTCTTTGTGTATAAATAGAAAAGGCATTGCTTCTCCAGAAACAATATTAGGCCTATATTTGATATGTGTTTGAACCACCTCATGAAGGCTTAATGCACTGCTGTCTGATTTAGGTTGGTGTACCTTTACATTTAAATTTCTTTTCTCAACATTCGTTTCAAGGTGAAGTGTTGAGGTTAAAATAACTGAGATGTACCTGTTCTCTCTGCCAACTGATACGCTTTAATACTTTTTCATTTGGATAGATTTGTGTAATACATTAAATTGAACTCGTAGGGCCGCTGTTGCCCAATCTGTGATAACTAGATAGGTTTCAGCAGTACCTCCCCCAAAGTCTTTTCTTTTCCTAAATCAGAGCAAACAGACACGCAGTCCGAATATTACAGAGTAAGAGAGCAGTCATCATCGACGCGGACAGCTGCAGTTAACTGTAATTCATTAATTTCTTCAGATTGTTGTATTTACCGAGGAAATACATCGGATTTTATTTCCAACGGAAATAACGGGATTCATGTTGCATGGAAATGCCAGACAGAACAATGAGGCGGCAAGTGTTGTTGTTTATCTCAATCCTTTCTCTCTCATCGGTGCTCTGCCAGGTCAGCTACTCCATTCCTGAGGAATTGGCAAAAGGCTCATTAATCGGTAACATTGCTCAGGATTTAGGTTTAGACAGAACAAGACTATCATTAGGCAAAGCTCGGATTTTTACAGGAGACAGCGCAGAGTACATTGAGCTGAACAGAGAACGAGGAGTCCTCCTTATCAAGGAGAAAATAGACAGAGAGAGGCTATGTGGAAAGAAGACGCCCTGTGCTTTGCATTTCCAGGTTATTTTAGAAAGTCCTATGGAATTTTACACGGTTGCTGTCGAAATCACAGATATAAATGATAACACCCCAATATTTGAAAAATCTGACATGGAGTTTAAAATAAGTGAATCTGCTGCAAAAGGAGTAAAATTCTTGTTAGAGAGGGCAATAGATCCCGATGTTGGCATGAATAGTCTACAGAGTTATTTTCTGACTAAAACCGATAATTTTGTTCTGAAATTGAAAGATCAGCCCGATGGAGAAAAGATAGTTGAAATGATTTTACAAAAATCACTTGATAGAGAAAAACAGGAGGAGATATATTTAGTGTTAACTGCGGTTGACGGAGGGGAACCAACCCTATCTGGCACGGCACAGATACATGTTACAGTGCTTGATGCCAATGACAATGCACCTGTTTTTACAAAGACTGTTTATAGAGCTACAATACCTGAGAACGCCCCTAAAGGTACAGTCTTAACCAAGGTTAGTGCTTCAGATGCTGATAAAGGGTCAAACTCTAAGGTTACGTATTCAATATCCAACTCAGCTGCAGATGTACGAGACATGTTTAAAATTAATGAATTAAACGGAGATTTGAGCTTGAAAAGTAATGTAGATTATGAAAAGGCACGCAACTATCAAATACACGTGCAAGCCAGTGATGAAGGGGGGCTAACAGATTCATGTAAGATTACGGTTGAAGTAATAGACATTAATGATAACAAGCCAGTTATTAATATAATGTCACAGACTAATGTAGTTTCCGAGGACTCTAAACCATCAACAGTTGTGACTATGGTAAATGTTCAGGACCTAGATTCCGGAGATAATGGCAAGGTTCAATGCGCAATAAATGAACATATTCCTGTTAGATTAAAGCCAACGTCAAATAATTTTTTTAATCTAGTGATAGACAGTGATTTAGACAGAGAAACAGCATCTGAGTATAATATAACTGTGACCTGCTCTGATGAGGGAGTGCCCTCCCTCTCCAGCAGCGTCACTCTCACCTTACAGATCTCTGATGTGAATGATAACGCGCCTGTCTTTGAGAGGAGCTCATATGAGGCCTACATTGTAGAAAACAACACACCAGGTCTCTCTATATTCACAGTGAAAGCCAGAGACGCTGACTGGAACCAGAATGCCCGTGTTTCTTATATACTGGAGGACTCCTCTGTTAACGGAGTGCCAGTCTCCTCATATGTGTCCGTTAGTGCTGATAGTGGAGTCCTCCATGCAGTGCGCTCTTTTGACTACGAGCAGATCAAAGACTTCCACTTCCGCGTCAAAGCGCAGGATGGAGGCTCTCCTCCACTCAGTAGCAATGTGACTGTAAAAATACTGATCCAAGACCAGAACGACAACCCTCCTCAGGTTCTGTACCCAGTCCAGACTGGTGGCTCTCTGGTGGCTGAAATGGTGCCTCGTTCAGCAGATGTGGGCTATCTGGTCACTAAAGTGGTGGCTGTTGATGTGGACTCTGGACAGAATGCCTGGCTCTCCTATAAACTGCAGAAAGCCACGGACAGGGCGCTGTTTGAAGTGGGCTTACAGGATGGAGAAATAAGAACTATCCGCCAAGTCACTGATAAAGATGCTGTGAAACAAAGACTGACTGTTATAGTGGAGGACAACGGGCAGCCCTCTCGTTCAGCTACAGTCATTGTTAACGTGGCGGTGGCGGACAGCTTCCCTGAAGTGCTGTCTGAGTTCACTGACTTTACACACGACAAGGAGTACAATGACAACCTGACTTTTTACTTAGTGTTGGCTTTGGCTGTAGTTTCCTTCCTCTTCATCACGTGTTTAGTGGTTATTATATCAGTGAAAATCTACAGATGGAGACAGTCTCGCATCCTGTATCACTCCAATCTCCCTGTGATTCCATATTATCCACCACGTTACTCAGACACTTTGGGGACAGGGACTCTCCAACACGTGTACAATTACGAGGTGTGCAGGACGACTGACTCCAGAAAGAGTGACTGTAAGTTCGGCAGAGCTGGTAGTCAGAACGTGCTGATAATGGACCCCAGTTCTACAGGGACGATGCAGCGGATACAGAGTGAAAAGAGCATCCTGGATGAACCAGACTCTCCTCTAGAGGTTAGACCGCTTAAATACCGTTTCAGTGTATTCTTAATTATTTAAAATGTTATTCGTGTTACACAACTGTTTGTTTAGTAAGAAACAGATGAGCATGCAATTGTGAGGGACATTTTGCGTTCAGGTACAGAGTTGTATGCTCTATCTAACAATATAAACTGGTTACTTTTTCAAACATTTTAACTTCAATCTGTTTTCCTGAAAGACACGATTTATTGTTTAAAGAATAATAATAATAATAATAATAATAAAACAATAATAATAATATTAATAGTAAGTGTTGTTTTTAGTAGTAGCAGTAGTAGTGGAAGAAAAATAAATATTTCCCATCTAATATGGCTTTTTATGGCATCAAGTTATTCGAACAACAACTCGTGCAGTCTGGGAGTTTGGGCTCTCATTCAGAGTTGATTCACTTCAGAACTTCGGACAGCGACATGCATAGGACAGCCGCATGTTTAACCTGTCTGTCAACTGCTGTTTCCAGTTTTAATAGCAATCTCTTCATGTGTTCTTCTCATTATTTGTAAACTATTATGATTATGTAGTGAAACCTTTGATTTTCGAAGATATATTTATTCCTTTCAAATCTTTCAATTTTATGTTTTGTCCACCCTATCGCTAAAATATTATATCTGCAAGCTCTGATTAATATGGTGTCATTCATTGTATATCTATTCTCTTTGAATATATAATTAGTAAAACGGCCTAAACCGTAAACACGATACATTACAATAATGTCTTCCTGTAGTCGTTTGTAATGTCCAAAATATTACTTATATGTTGTAAATACATTTCCAGATAGTTTCAACTGAGGTCGCCTGAGCTGAATTTTAGTCGGTGTTCTGCAGTTTTATAATATGGACTCTTAGGGCCGCTGTTGACCAGAGTGTTGATGAATGAGAGCAGGGTTGTAGCAGCACCTCCCATGTAACATCGCCACAGTACAGAGAGAACACGACGGGAAAGAACAGACAGTTCTGTTTGTGGAGCATTTTTGAAAAAGAAGAGGAAAGATTTTGATCTGGAAGACATTTGCTTCCAATGAGTGGATTACGCAGCTGTTCATTTGAGATTTGACACTGTTGTGTCTGTTTTTGTTTGGAATATAAGCAGACTGTGGACTCTCACTGGGGAAAACGGATAGAACAATGAATCGGCAAGTGATTTTGTTTATCTCTCTCATTTTCCTCGACTCGGTGTTCGGGCAGGTCAGCTACTCTATTCCAGAGGAAATGGCGAAAGGCTCTTTGGTGGGCAATATAGCGCAAGATTTAGGTCTAGAAATAAAACGTTTGATATCAGGTAAAGCTAAGATCTATACGAGGAACACCGACGAGTACATCGAGCTGAGCAGAGAAAGGGGAGTCCTCCTCGTCAAAGAGAGAATCGACAGAGAGGTGCTGTGTACAGAGACGGCGCTTTGCACTTTACATTTTCAGATTATTTTGGAGAATCCTATGGAGTTTTACACTGTTACCGTCCAGATCACAGATATCAATGATAATTCGCCAACTTTTGAGATAAATGAGATGAAATTCAAAATTAGCGAGTCGGCGATTAGCGGAGCAAAATTTGTGCTAGAACGGGCTGTGGATCTTGATGTTGGAATCAACGGTGTTCAAAACTACGAACTAAAACCAACAGATAATTTTGCTTTGAAACTGCACAATAACGCTGACGGAAATAAAAACGTTGAGATGTTGCTTCAGAAGCCATTAGACAGAGAGAATCAAGAGCAGATATCGCTTGTGTTAACGGCTGTAGATGGAGGAGAGCCGCAAATGTCAGGAACAATGCTGATTGTCATTACAGTTTTAGACGCTAATGATAACGCCCCCGTTTTTACACAGCCAACATACAAGGCCACAGTTACTGAAAACTCACCTAAAGGCACAGTTGTTGCCACTGTTACAGCCTCAGATGCAGATCAGGGCTCTAACGGTGAAATAACTTATTCAATCACAAATACGTTAGAAAATGTCAGGAAAGTGTTTGAGGTAAATAAAGAAAACGGCGAAGTTTCATTAATTGGAAACATCGACTTCGAAAAGTCAAGACACTTTCAAATAAATGTACTTGCTAGTGACGATGGATCACTCACAGATTCTTGTAAATTGATTGTTGATGTGCAAGACGTGAATGACAACAAGCCTGAAATCAACATAATGTCGAAGTCAAGTGTGATATCAGAGGATGCCAAACTCAATACAGTTGTTACAATGATAAATATTGAAGACAAGGACACTGGAGAAAACGGTAACGTGAAATGCTTTATCAGCGAAAACATACCCTTCATTTTAAAATCATCAACCAATAATTTCTATAGTTTAGTGACAGACAGTGAATTAGACAGAGAGATCTCTTCTCAATATAACATCACTGTGAGCTGCTCTGATGAGGGGGTGCCCTCCCTCTCCAGCAGCGTCACTCTCACCTTACAGATCTCTGATGTGAATGATAACGCGCCTGTCTTTGAGAGGAGCTCATATGAGGCCTACATTGTAGAAAACAACACACCAAGTCTCTCTATATTCACAGTGAAAGCCAGAGACGCTGACTGGAACCAGAATGCCCGTGTTTCTTACATACTGGAGGACTCCTCTGTTAACGGAGTGCCAGTCTCCTCCTATGTGTCCGTTAGTGCTGATAGTGGAGTCATCCATGCAGTGCGCTCTTTTGACTACGAGCAGATCAAAGACTTCCACTTCCGCGTCGAAGCGCAGGATGGAGGCTCTCCTCCACTCAGTAGCAATGTGACTGTAAAAATACTGATCCAAGACCAGAACGACAACCCTCCTCAGGTTCTGTACCCAGTCCAGACTGGTGGCTCTCTGGTGGCTGAAATGGTGCCTCGTTCAGCAGATGTGGGCTATCTGGTCACTAAAGTGGTGGCTGTTGATGTGGACTCTGGACAGAATGCCTGGCTCTCCTATAAACTGCAGAAAGCCACAGACAGGGCGCTGTTTGAAGTGGGCTTACAGAATGGAGAAATAAGAACTATCCGCCAAGTCACTGATAAAGATGCTGTGAAACAAAGACTGACTGTTATAGTGGAGGACAACGGGCAGCCCTCTCGTTCAGCTACAGTCATTGTTAACGTGGCGGTGGCGGACAGCTTCCCTGAAGTGCTGTCTGAGTTCACTGACTTTACACACGACAAGGAGTACAATGACAACCTGACTTTTTACTTAGTGTTGGCTTTGGCTGTAGTTTCCTTCCTCTTCATCACGTGTTTAGTGGTTATTATATCAGTGAAAATCTACAGATGGAGACAGTCTCGCATCCTGTATCACTCCAATCTCCCTGTGATTCCATATTATCCACCACGTTACTCAGACACTTTGGGGACAGGGACTCTCCAACACGTGTACAATTACGAGGTGTGCAGGACGACTGACTCCAGAAAGAGTGACTGTAAGTTCGGCAGAGCTGGTAGTCAGAACGTGCTGATAATGGACCCCAGTTCTACAGGGACGATGCAGCGGATACAGAGTGAAAAGAGCATCCTGGATGATCCAGACTCTCCTCTAGAGGTCAGACTGCTTTAATTCCGTCTTCGTGATTTAAAATGTTATCAATGTTAAGCCGCCTACACATGATCAGTGGCAAAACCGCGAGGTTATGGCGAAGAGCAAAGAGGCAAAGCGCAGCAAAGGAACGTTCTGGAATTGGTTGCGCCCATGGTTGCGCCATGAAAGGTCAACGTCAACGAAGTCAAAGTTGAAATAATTTTATCTTTGAGCGCAGCGCGGCAATTACGAGCGGTGTGCGACGCTCTCCCCATAGGAAATCAATGGAACAGCCTGCGCAGATCGGTTTTGCCCCAGATCATGTGTAGGTCGCTTTACACAACTATTTTTTGAGTAACAAACAGGGGATCAAACAATTATGAGGGGCATTTTGTGTTAAGGTAGTTTTATGCTTTAACAATGTAAAGTAGTTACTTTTGGTAACACTTTACAATAAGGTACATAAAAAATAGGTAGTTAATGATTAGTTACTGTTTTTGAAAGGGTAGTTACCCTTTTTGAAAAGGGTAGTTACCCTTTTTGAAAAGGGTAGTTATCCTTTTACAGAAGGGTAGTTACCCTTTTTCAAAAGGGTAGTTACCCTTTTTCAGAAGGGTAGTTACCCTTTTTCAGAAGGGTAGTTACCCTTTTTGAAAAGGGTAGTTACCCTTTTTTCAGAAGGGTAGTTACCCTTTTTGAAAAGGGTAGTTACCCTTTTTCAGAAGGGTAACGAATGGTTAGTTACCCTTTTTCAGAAGGGTAGTTACCCTTTTTCAAAAGGGTAGTTACCCTTTTTCAGAAGGGTAGTTACCCTTTTTCAGAAGGGTAGTTACCCTTTACTTTTTTCAGACATTTTGTGCTAACTTCGTCTGCTTTCCTCAAAGGAATTTGAAATACTCTACATTTTAACTTCAATCTGTCTTCTTATAGGACGCGATGTATTGGTTTTATAATGATTATAGTTTATTATTATTATTAGTAGTAGTAGTAGTAGTAGTAGTAGTTAGTATGAGTTTTCCAGTTAATATTGCTCTTCATGGCATCACGTTATCCGAACGACAGCTCGTGCAGTCTGGGAGTTCGGTCTCTCATTCAGAGTTAATTCACATCAGAACTGCGGACGGTGACATGCATAGGACAGCCGCATGTTTAACCTGTCTGTCAACTTCTGTTTCCACAGTTTTAATATCGGTCTCTTTCTGTGTCGTTGTCATTTTTTTTGTCAATAATTATCATTATGTAAATAAACCTTTTAATTTTCCAAGATATTTGTTTTCCTTTCCGATCTTTCAATTTGATTTTGAATTCACCCAATCGCTGATATATCTGCAAGATCTGATTAACATGGTTTCATTCACTCTGTATCTATTATCTTTGAATATATTTAGTAAAACGGTCTAAACAGTAAACACGATACATTTAAATGTCTTCCAGTAGTCGTTTGTAATGTCCAAAATATTACTTATGTGTTGTAAATACATTTCCAGATAGTTTACACTGAGGTCGCCTGAGCTGAATTTTAGTCGGTGTTCTGCAGTTTTATAATATGGACTCTTAGGGCCGCTGTTGACCAGAGTGTTGATGAATGAGAGCAGGGTTGTAGCAGCACCTCCCATGTAACATCGCCACAGTACAGAGAGAACACGACGGGAAAGAACAGACAGTTCTGTTTGTGGAGCATTTTTGAAAAAGAAGAGGAAAGATTTTGATCTGGAAGACATTTGCTTCCAATGAGTGGATTACGCAGCTGTTCATTTGAGATTTGACACTGTTGTGTCTGTTTTTGTTTGGAATATAAGCAGACTGTGGACTCTCACTGGGGAAAACGGATAGAACAATGAATCGGCAAGTGATTTTGTTTATCTCTCTCATTTTCCTCGACTCGGTGTTCGGGCAGGTCAGCTACTCTATTCCAGAGGAAATGGCGAAAGGCTCTTTGGTGGGCAATATAGCGCAAGATTTAGGTCTAGAAATAAAACGTTTGATATCAGGTAAAGCTAAGATCTATACGAGGAACACCGACGAGTACATCGAGCTGAGCAGAGAAAGGGGAGTCCTCCTCGTCAAAGAGAGAATCGACAGAGAGGTGCTGTGTACAGAGACGGCGCTTTGCGCTTTACATTTTCAGATTATTTTGGAGAATCCTATGGAGTTTTACACTGTTACCGTCCAGATCACAGATATCAATGATAATTCACCGACCTTTGAGAAAAATGAGATGAAATTCAAAATTAGCGAGTCGGCGATCAACGGAGCAAAATTTGTGCTAGAACGGGCTGTGGATCTTGATGTTGGAATTAATGATATTCAAAACTACAATTTAAAACCAACAGATAATTTTGCTCTGAAACTGCACAGTACATCTGATGGAAATAAAAACGTTGAAATTGTGCTACAAAAACCTTTAGATAGAGAGAAACAAGAGCAGATATCTCTTGTGTTAACGGCTGTAGATGGAGGAGAGCCGCAGATGTCAGGAACAATGCTGATTGTCATTACAGTTTTAGACGTCAATGATAACGCCCCCGTTTTTACACAGCCAACATACAAGGCCACAGTTACTGAGAACTCACCTAAAGGCACAGTTGTTGCCACTGTTACAGCCTCAGATGCAGATCAGGGTTCCAACGGTGAAATAACTTATTCAATCACAAATACACTGGACAATATCAGGAAGTTATTTGAGGTAACTAAAGAAAACGGCGAAGTTTCATTAATTGGAAACATTGACTTCGAAAAGTCAAGACACTTTGAAATAAATGTACTTGCTAGTGACGATGGAGGACTCACAGACTCTTGTAAATTGATTGTTGATGTACAAGACGTCAATGACAACAAGCCTGAAATCAACATAATGTCAAAGTCAACTGTGATATCAGAGGATGCCAAACTCAATACAGTTGTTACAATGATAAATATTGAGGACTTAGATTCAGGAGAAAATGGAAACGTGAAATGCTTCATTAGCGAAAATATACCTTTCACTCTGAAAACATCGACAAATAATTTCTATAGTTTAGTGACAGACAGTGATTTAGACAGAGAGAGAGCTTCTGAGTATAATATAACTGTGAGCTGCTCTGATGAGGGAGTGCCCTCCCTCTCCAGCAGCGTCACTCTCACCTTACAGATCTCTGATGTGAATGATAACGCGCCTGTCTTTGAGAGGAGCTCATATGAGGCCTACATTGTAGAAAACAACACACCAGGTCTCTCTATATTCACAGTAAAAGCCAGAGACGCTGACTGGAACCAGAATGCCCGTGTTTCTTACATACTGGAGGACTCCTCTGTTAACGGAGTGCCAGTCTCCTCATATGTGTCCGTTAGTGCTGATAGTGGAGTCATCCATGCAGTGCGCTCTTTTGACTACGAGCAGATCAAAGACTTCCACTTCTGCGTCAAAGCGCAGGATGGAGGCTCTCCTCCACTCAGTAGCAATGTGACTGTGAAAATACTGATCCAGGACCAGAACGACAACCCTCCTCAGGTTCTGTACCCAGTCCAGACTGGTGGCTCTCTGGTGGCTGAAATGGTGCCTCGTTCAGCAGATGTGGGCTATCTGGTCACTAAAGTGGTGGCTGTTGATGTGGACTCTGGACAGAATGCCTGGCTCTCCTATAAACTGCAGAAAGCCACAGACAGGGCGCTGTTTGAAGTGGGCTTACAGAATGGAGAAATAAGAACTATCCGCCAAGTCACTGATAAAGATGCTGTGAAACAAAGACTGACTGTTATAGTGGAGGACAACGGGCAGCCCTCTCGTTCAGCTACAGTCATTGTTAACGTGGCGGTGGCGGACAGCTTCCCTGAAGTGCTGTCTGAGTTCACTGACTTTACGCACGACAAGGACTACAATGACAACCTGACGTTTTACTTAGTGTTGGCTTTGGCTGTAGTTTCCTTCCTCTTCATCACGTGTTTAGTGGTTATTATATCAGTGAAAATCTACAGATGGAGACAGTCTCGCATCCTGTATCACTCTAATCTCCCTGTGATTCCATATTATCCACCACGTTACTCAGACACTTTGGGGACAGGGACTCTCCAACACGTGTACAATTACGAGGTGTGCAGGACGACTGACTCCAGAAAGAGTGACTGTAAGTTCGGCAGAGCTGGTAGTCAGAACGTGCTGATAATGGACCCCACTTCTACAGGGACGATGCAGCGGATACAGAGTGAAAAGAACATCCTGGATGAACCAGACTCTCCTGTTGAGGTGAGGCCTCCGTTATAAAGCAATTATTGAATTAATATATCCATTTAGCAATAAAGAAAAACTGACACTAATTACTGGTTGTAGCTGATTTTCTTCAGTGTGCTGTAATAAATGCGTTTTAGCACCACGGACAGCGCTAGACGAAACATCGTAAATGAGGTCAATGCAGGATTGTTGCAGGAGTTCAGTTACCCTATATTTCTATATTTTGGCTTGCATTCTTCTAGGTGCACCTTGTGTGTGTGTGTGTGTGTGTGTGTGTGTGTGTGTGTGTGTGTTTGTGTGTGTGTTTGTTTGTATGTGTCCGAGTTTCTGTGTTATCGTGGTGTACTTTTTAAGTAGAATCCCCTGCTAGCAGCAAGTAGTGTAGTCAAATTGACATACAGTGGTCTTATTCAGACACGTTCATCCTGTTTCTGGCTTTTCATTCTTTGTGCTTTCATAATTTTTTTAAAACGAGTTTGGCAAAAAGGAGAAACATGTTAAACAATGCGTTTGTTTCCAGCACTTTGAAAAATATATTTTTTAACATTACAATGCCTGGACTTCTTAACTCCCAGTCTTTTGCAGTTTCGTGTTCTGTACTCTTAGGGACGCTGTTGGCCAGCGTGTGGTAGTTTCACTGCAGATCTCAGCAGCACCTCCCAGATCATTTAGATTTCTGAAAAGCAAGGTCGAGACAATGCACAGTTCAAAATACTGAAGACACTTCACACACTCACTGGAGTTGGAAATATATTGATCGACATTTCTGTTGCCGCTTCCTCGTTCTTTTTCCTCCAGTGTGTGGAAGACAACTGTCTTTTTTGCGGATTATTTTCTGATTCTTTTTGATCGTAGAGAAACGTTGAACGAGACAATGAGACGGCAAGTACTATTGTTTTTCTCGATGCTCTCTCTCTGTTTCGTGCTTGGGCAGGTCAGCTATTCTATTCCCGAGGAAATATCAAAAGGCTCGTTGATTGGCAACATAGCACAAGATTTAGGTTTAGATTTAAAAAGACTGAAAACAGGAAAAGCACGCTTGCATGTTGGAAACAGCGCTAAATACATCGAGTTGAATAAAGAAAAGGGAGTCCTTCTCATCAAAGAGAGAATGGACAGAGAGGCGTTATGCAAACAAATTACTCCTTGTGCTTTACATTTTCAAATAATTTTGGAAAACCCCATCGAGTTTTATCGCGTTACGGTAGAAATAACAGATATAAACGACAACGCTCCTCTATTTAAAATGAATAATATGCTATTCGAGATTAGCGAATCGGCTGTTAGGGGTGCCAAATTTGTATTAGAGAAAGCATTAGATTATGATGTCGGTATAAATGGGCTCAAAAGCTATTCCCTTAACCCAACAGATAATTTCGTTTTGAAACTCAACAACAACGCAGGTGGAGAAAAGGAGGTAGAGATGGTCTTGGAGAAACCTCTTGATCGTGAGAAACAAGAACAACTGACTCTAACACTAACAGCCGTCGACGGAGGTGAACCTCCGCTGTCAGGGACAGTGCAAATTCACGTAACTGTGTTAGATGTGAATGACAACGCTCCATTGTTTACGCAATCAACATATGAAGCTACTTTGATGGAAAACTCCCAGAAGGGAACTTCATTGATGACTGTAACAGCTACTGATATAGATCATGGCACAAATGGTGTCGTAACGTATTCAATTTCGAGTAACACTGAGGGAATTTTGGATTTATTTGAAATACATGGCGCAAGTGGTGAGGTGCGTTTGATTGGCAAAATAGACTATGAAACATCAAAACATTATCAGTTAGATGTTAAAGCAAGGGATCAAGGTGGGCTAACTGACTCTTGCAAAATATTATTTGACATTATTGATATGAATGATAATATTCCAATGATAGATTTAATGTCGACTACACAATCTATACCGGAAGATTCCACATTTCAAACAGTTGTTGCTGTTATGAATGTGCATGATGCTGACTCGGACAATAACGGAGTGGTTAAATGTTTTCTTAGTGATGGCGAGCCTTTTATCATTGAAAATACATCAAATGGTTTTTATAGTATACGAACAAACAGTGAATTAGACAGAGAGAGAGCCTCTGAGTATAATATAACTGTGACCTGCTCTGATGAGGGAGTGCCCTCCCTCTCCAGCAGCGTCACTCTCACCTTACAGATCTCTGATGTGAATGATAACGTGCCTGTCTTTGAGAGGAGCTCATATGAGGCCTACATTGTAGAAAACAACACACCAAGTCTCTCTATATTCACAGTAAAAGCCAGAGACGCTGACTGGAACCAGAATGCCCGTGTTTCTTACATACTGGAGGACTCCTCTGTTAACGGAGTGCCAGTCTCCTCATATGTGTCCGTTAGTGCTGATAGTGGAGTCATCCATGCAGCGCGCTCTTTTGACTACGAGCAGATCAAAGACTTCCACTTCCGCGTCAAAGCGCAGGATGGAGGCTCTCCTCCACTCAGTAGCAATGTGACTGTGAAAATACTGATCCAGGACCAGAACGACAACCCTCCTCAGGTTCTGTACCCAGTCCAGACTGGTGGCTCTCTGGTGGCTGAAATGGTGCCTCGTTCAGCAGATGTGGGCTATCTGGTCACTAAAGTGGTGGCTGTTGATGTGGACTCTGGACAGAATGCCTGGCTCTCCTATAAACTGCAGAAAGCCACAGACAGGGCGCTGTTTGAAGTGGGCTTACAGAATGGAGAAATAAGAACTATCCGCCAAGTCACTGATAAAGATGCTGTGAAACAAAGAATGACTGTTATAGTGGAGGACAACGGGCAGCCCTCTCGTTCAGCTACAGTCATTGTTAACGTGGCGGTGGCGGACAGCTTCCCTGAAGTGCTGTCTGAGTTCACTGACTTTACACACGACAAGGAGTACAATGACAACCTGACTTTTTACTTAGTGTTGGCTTTGGCTGTAGTTTCCTTCCTCTTCATCACGTGTTTAGTGGTTATTATATCAGTGAAAATCTACAGATGGAGACAGTCTCGCATCCTGTATCACTCCAATCTCCCTGTGATTCCATATTATCCACCACGTTACTCAGACACTTTGGGGACAGGGACTCTCCAACACGTGTACAATTACGAGGTGTGCAGGACGACTGACTCCAGAAAGAGTGACTGTAAGTTCGGCAGAGCTGGTAGTCAGAACGTGCTGATAATGGACTCCAGTTCTACAGGGACGATGCAGCGGATACAGAGTGAAAAGAGCATCCTGGATGAACCAGACTCTCCTCTAGAGGTTAGAAATGCCCTCCTTTGGTTATGTTAAAGTTACATGTTTAAATATGTCGTATATCTGACAACAGAATGTCACCACCTTGGACAGAGGCACTACTATTTTACCCACTTTCTCTCTCTCTGATCTTGTGTCATATAGTTGTAATGATGTGCTTTCAGTTGTGTTTATTTTCTGTATCTGCCATTTATGTGATGACTGGAGTGACGGCGCACTCTTTTTGATGACAAATTTTTAAGCTGTTTTATAACACCAGTATTGCATATAATGCTTATTCCTAAACTATTTAAACTAATATTAGGTTTAATGTTCTTGCAATTTCACTTTTTGAACTCCATGGGCCGCTGTTGGTTAAGGCGTTGCAGTTGTGGACATGATTTGAAGCAGATCCTCCCATATCATGTCGTTATTTCAGAGAAAGAAAAAGGGTGAAAACACTTTTTCACGGATATGTCTCCCTTTCGGACACGCTGAGCCGGATCGACTCGTTCAAAATTTGTGGATTTACTTAATATTCCTTTATCAATTCATTTTCACATGGAGATATTTTTATTGTGAAACCGAGTGTAACAGTCTTTTTGTGGCGTAAAACGTATATGGATAGAACAATGGCACGGCAAGTACTGCTTTTCATCTCAATCTTCTCTCTTGGATCAGTTCTCGGTCAAGTCAGCTACTCTATTCCGGAGGAAATGGCAAAGGGCTCTGTAGTTGGCAACATAGCACGGGATTTAGGATTGGATGTGAAAAGACTAAAATCAGGTAAAGCCCGTATATTTACGGGCGACAGTGCAGAATACATACAGCTGAATAGAGAACGGGGAGTCCTCCTCGTTAAAGAGAGAATCGACAGAGAGTCGCTCTGCATACAGACGACGCCTTGTGCTTTACATTTGCAGATTATTCTAGAAAATCCAATGGAGCTTTTTCGAATAACAGTAGAGATTACCGACATCAACGACAACAGTCCCAGTTTTAAAAATGACGAGAAACGTTTTGAAATTAGCGAATCTGCAGTTACAGGATCTAAATTTGTTTTAGAAAGGGCAGTTGATGCAGACATTGGCGTAAATGGCCTGAAAAATTACAGTTTGAAATCTACAGATAATTTTATGCTTAAAATACAAACGCATGCAGATGTAATTAAAAAGGTCGAAATGGTCTTGCACAAGCCGTTAGATCGAGAGAAAGAGGAACAAATATCGTTGTTGTTAACAGCTGTAGATGGAGGAGATCCTCAAATGTCTGGTACAGTAAAGATTTATGTGACCGTGCTCGATGCAAACGACAATGCTCCTGTTTTTATGCAGTCGGTTTACAAGGCAGCCATCGCCGAAAATTCTCAGAAAGGAACAACTGTGACAACAGTGAGTGCTTCAGATGCAGATAAAGGGACAAACGGGGAAGTTTCTTATTCAGTGTCGACCACCATGGATAGTGTGTCTGATATATTTACAATAAATGAAAACGGTGAAGTAATTTTAGTTGGTGAAGTTGACTTTGAAAAAGCCAAGTATTACCAAATTGATATCGAAGCTCAAGACAGCGGTGGTCTTTCTGATTCCAGTAAAATTATTGTTGATGTTATTGATATTAATGATAATAAGCCTGTAATCAGTATACTTTCCAAATCTGACTCAATCCCAGAAGATTCTTCCCAAAATACAGTTATAGCTATGTTTAGTGTTCTTGACCCAGATTCAAGTAGCAATGGTCAAGTGAACTGCAGAATAAATGGCAACATACCTTTTACTATTACCACTTCTTCTAATGATTTCTATAGTTTAGTAACCGACAGTGATTTAGACAGAGAGAGAGCCTCTGAGTATAACATAACTGTGACCTGCTCTGATGAGGGAGTGCCTTCCCTCTCCAGCAGCGTCACTCTCACCTTACAGATCTCTGATGTGAATGATAACCCGCCTGTCTTTGAGAGGAGCTCATATGAGGCCTACATTGTAGAAAACAACACACCAGGTCTCTCTATATTCACAGTGAAAGCCAGAGACGCTGACTGGAACCAGAATGCCCGTGTTTCTTACATACTGGAGGACTCCTCTGTTAACGGAGTGCCAGTCTCCTCATATGTGTCCGTTAGTGCTGATAGTGGAGTCATCCATGCAGTGCGCTCTTTTGACTACGAGCAGATCAAAGACTTCCACTTCCGCGTCAAAGCGCAGGATGGAGGCTCTCCTCCACTCAGTAGCAATGTGACTGTGAAAATACTGATCCAGGACCAGAACGACAACCCTCCTCAGGTTCTGTACCCAGTCCAGACTGGTGGCTCTCTGGTGGCTGAAATGGTGCCTCGTTCAGCAGATGTGGGCTATCTGGTCACTAAAGTGGTGGCTATTGATGTGGACTCTGGACAGAATGCCTGGCTCTCCTATAAACTGCAGAAAGCCACAGACAGGGCGCTGTTTGAAGTGGGCTTACAGAATGGAGAAATAAGAACTATCCGCCAAGTCACTGATAAAGATGCTGTGAAACAAAGACTGACTGTTATAGTGGAGGACAACGGGCAGCCCTCTCGTTCAGCTACAGTCATTGTTAACGTGGCGGTGGCGGACAACTTCCCTGAAGTGCTGTCTGAGTTCACTGACTTTACACACGACAAGGAGTACAATGACAACTTGACTTTTTACTTAGTGTTGGCTTTGGCTGTAGTTTCCTTCCTCTTCATCACGTGTTTAGTGGTTATTATATCAGTGAAAATCTACAGATGGAGACAGTCTCGCATCCTGTATCACTCCAATCTCCCTGTGATTCCATATTATCCACCACGTTACTCAGACACTTTGGGGACAGGGACTCTCCAACACGTGTACAATTACGAGGTGTGCAGGACGACTGACTCCAGAAAGAGTGACTGTAGGTCCGGCAGAGCTGGTAGTCAGAACGTGCTGATAATGGACCCCAGTTCTACAGGGACGATGCAGCGGATACAGAGTGAAAAGAGCATCCTGGATGAACCAGACTCTCCTTTAGAGGTCAGTTCAATAATGTAGCTTCTTCTCTGTGACTTCCTTTCTCTTTTGTGTTTACTTGCATTGCTAGGGAACTGCATAACGCTGTTTCAGTATTTTCCATTCACCATAACCATACCTACATTCTCAATGATGAATGTTATATTATTTCACACGCACGTCACTTTAACTTAGTTGCATTGTGTTAAAGCAGACTGATATCTCCCTTTCACTACTTTCACCTTGTTGTCATGCAGATTATTTTAAAATGTTTTGTATTGGTCCTTTCCATGGAAACATTGCTTTGAGTCAGTAATCTGGCTTTGGAGCGAGACTTTGTGTCAGTATTTGGTCTGATTGAATTTCCAGGTGGCTCTTTCGGTATTGAAATATCTTTATTTTATTATTTTTTGTTCAGATTGAGCATACATTTTTTTTTTACCGAGTGCTTGTTATACACAACGTTTCGCAATAAACATGAATTATTATTTTTTTCAAACTTTAGTGACACTTTAATGTCTTAAGTATGCAATGATTTTGTCTATATGAAATGGCTTGTGATTGCCATTAGTGTTGGCCATTTGTAAGACTTTCATTATTTCAGGACCTCGGACAGCTACTTTTCTAGTCTCTGCTTGGTGCTCTTCATGCCCTCATTTTTTAGGCATACCAGTTTATTTTCGTAGTTTTTTTCTACTTTTAGTCAGATGTGGTTTATCCTTTTATAGACCCATCATGACTGAACATGCAAACAAAAGTGATAAATTATAACTATAAACTGTTTTGAAGTGGCGACTCGCCGTTTGGGAGGTGGATCATATCACCTATACGGCTTTTACAACATTATTTCAAGTTACACTTTCCTAGTAGTACGTCTGCTGGACTGATTATTCCATGTTGGTATTCTGCAGTTTTGTATTATGGACTCTTAGGGCCGCTGTTGACCATAGTGTGCACGGCTGAGAATAGGGCTGTAGCAGCACCTCCTATTTAACATCACCATTATGAAGAGAGAACACGACGGGAAAGAACCGACTTTCTGGATATGTAGAATATCTGATAACCGACACGACGACCTCCGAGACTGTTGTTTTTACTGTTTGGATTATACAGCTGCGAAATGGATGTTTGTCACTGGGATTGACTTCAGTTTATGGGATATATAACCGGACTGTTACACGTTTCTGAGAAAATACTCGGATAGAACAATGAAAGGACAAGCGCTGTTGTTCATCTGTCTCCTTTCGCTCGGCTCGGTAATGGGGCAGGCCAGCTACACAATACCGGAGGAAATGGCGAAAGGCTCTTTAGTTGGTAATATAGCACAAGATTTAGGTTTAGAAACCAAACGTTTGGCTTCTGGCAAAGCTCGACTCTATACCCGAGACAGCGATGAGTACATCGAGCTGAACAGAGACAGAGGAGTCCTTCTTGTTAAAGAGAGAATCGACAGAGAGGTACTCTGCAGACAGACGACGCCTTGTGCTTTACACTTTCAGATAATTTTGGAGAATCCTATGGAATTTTACAGTGTTACAGTCCGGATCACAGATATCAATGATAATGCCCCAACCTTTGAAGAAAGGGAAATCAAATTCAAAATAAGTGAGTCAGCGATCACCGGGGCAAAATTTGTGCTGGAAAGGGCTGTGGATCTTGATGTTGGAATTAATAGCGTTCATAGTTATGAATTAAGGCCAACAGATAATTTTGCTTTGAAACTGCACAATAACGCTGACGGAAATAAAAACGTTGAGATGTTGCTTCAGAAGCCATTAGACAGAGAGAATCAAGAGCAGATATCGCTTGTGTTAACGGCTGTAGATGGAGGAGAGCCGCAAATGTCAGGAACAATGCTGATTGTCATTACAGTTTTAGACGCTAATGATAACGCCCCCGTTTTTACACAGCCAACATACAAGGCCACAGTTACTGAAAACTCACCTAAAGGCACAGTTGTTGCCACTGTTACAGCCTCAGATGCAGATCAGGGCTCTAACGGTGAAATAACTTATTCAATCACAAACACGTTAGACAATGTCAGGAAAGTATTTAAAATAAACAGGGAAACTGGTGAGGTTACTTTAATTGGAAATATTGACTTTGAAGACTCGCAACATTTTCAAATAAATGTACGTGCTAGTGACGATGGAGGACTCACAGACTCTTGTAAATTGATTGTTGATTTACAAGATGTAAACGACAACAAGCCTGAAATCAACATAATGTCGAAGTCAAGTGTGATATCAGAGGATGCCAAACTCAATACAGTTGTTACAATGATAAATATTGAAGACAAGGACTCCGGAGAAAACGGAAAAGTGCAATGTTTTATCAACGAAAATGTACCCTTCATTTTAAAATCATCAACCAATAATTTCTATCGTTTAGTGACAGACAGTGAATTAGACAGAGAGACAGGATCTGAGTATAATATAACTGTGACCTGCTCTGATGAGGGAGTGCCCTCCCTCTCCAGCAGCGTCACTCTCTCCTTACAGATCTCTGATGTGAATGATAACGCGCCTGTCTTTGAGAGGAGCTCATATGAGGCCTACATTGTAGAAAACAACACACCAGGTCTCTCTATATTCACAGTGAAAGCCAGAGACGCTGACTGGAACCAGAATGCCCGTGTTTCTTACATCATGGAGGACTCCTCTGTTAACGGAGCGCCAGTCTCCTCATATGTGTCCGTTAGTGCTGATAGTGGAGCCATCCATGCAGTGCGCTCTTTTGACTACGAGCAGATCAAAGACTTCCTCTTCCGCGTCAAAGCGCAGGATGGAGGCTCTCCTCCACTCAGTAGCAATGTGACTGTGAAAATACTGATCCAGGACCAGAACGACAACCCTCCTCAGGTTCTGTACCCAGTCCAAACTGGTGGCTCTCTGGTTGCTGAAATGGTGCCTCGTTCAGCAGATGTGGGCTATCTGGTCACTAAAGTGGTGGCTGTTGATGTGGACTCTGGACAGAATGCCTGGCTCTCCTATAAACTGCAGAAAGCCACAGACAGGGCGCTGTTTGAAGTGGGCTTACAGAATGGAGAAATAAGAACTATCCGCCAAGTCACTGATAAAGATGCTGTGAAACAAAGAATGACTGTTATAGTGGAGGACAACGGGCAGCCCTCTCGTTCAGCTACAGTCATTGTTAACGTGGCGGTGGCGGACAGCTTCCCTGAAGTGCTGTCTGAGTTCACTGACTTTACACACGACAAGGAGTACAATGACAACCTGACTTTTTACTTAGTCTTGGCTGCTGTAGTTTCCTTCCTCTTCATCACGTGTTTAGTGGTTATTATATCAGTGAAAATCTACAGATGGAGACAGTCTCGCATCATGTATCACTCCAATCTCCCTGTGATTCCATATTATCCACCACGTTACTCAGACACTTTGGGGACAGGGACTCTCCAACACGTGTACAATTACGAGGTGTGCAGGACGACTGACTCCAGAAAGAGTGACTGTAAGTTCGGCAGAGCTGGTAGTCAGAACGTGCTGATAATGGACCCCAGTTCTACAGGGACGATGCAGCGGATACAGAGTGAAAAGAGCATCCTAGATGAACCAGACTCTCCTCTAGAGGTTAGAAAACTGTAACGAACACAATGTTTCATTTTTATACAAATCAATAACCATGATATAGGTGCATTAATTTCACGAGGAAGTTGGCTGCAGTATCAGTCCAGCAAACAGCATGTATAAATGCCTGAGGAGTTTAGGCTTATGCGTCAGTGTTCACATTCAGTAACAATGGACAGCGACAGCGACAGCTGACAACAGTGCATGTACCCATGTGTTGTGTTTTTATGTTTGGTCCTGTCTTCATACCTTTTATTCATATAGACTATATTATGAAAACACGGCTTTTGTAATTTCACAATTCAAATATGTTACTAAATCAATTGAGCACACTAGTATCAAACTATACATGTTTGTAAATATTAGATGGATATTTCAAATAACTGTCAAGCTGTTTTTGTTTTCAGTTCCGCGTTATTGCCAGAAAACATTGCAGTAGTTGTCATTTATATCACTTGTTGTAATTTGTATTTTCAACTCAAAGGGTCGCTGTTGGCAAGCGCGTTGCTATTTAACTAGATGTTATTTGTTTCTGTCTGTGTCCTGCCCCTTCGTGTACATACGGTGGATATCATCGGAGAAAGACAGAATAAACAGTCCGCGCTCATGAGGAGCCCTGTAAGGAGTTACTGAACTGGATATCTTGTGTTCATTCGTATAGTTGAAGTGTGGCCGCTTTTTGTTATCTGCTTTCGCATTGACTGCATTGGGGATGCTTTTGTTTTAGCGGTGCAGGAAACGACCTCAGACAGAACAATGAAACGGCAAGTACTGTTGTTTCTCTCGGTGCTATATTTTAGCGACGTGCTCGGGCACGTCAGCTATTCCATTCCCGAAGAAATGGCGAAAGGCTCTGTCGTTGGTAACATAGCGCATGATTTAGGTTTAGATCTTAAAAGGTTGAAATCAGGCAAAGCTCGTGTCTATACAGGAGGCAGCGTAGAATACATCGGGCTGAATAAAGAAAGGGGAGTCCTCCTTATCCAAGAGAGGATAGACAGAGAGGCTTTATGTGGAGAGACGACGCCTTGTGCTTTACATTTCCAGTTAATTCTGGAAAACCCAATGGAACTGTTTCGTGTAACAGTGGAGATCACCGACATAAACGATAATAACCCCAGTTTTACTAATGCAGAAAAACGCTTTGAAATCAGCGAGTCCGCTGTGATAGGATCGAAATTTGTATTAGAGAAAGCTATCGATTCTGACATTGGGATTAATGGATTACAGCGATACTCACTTAGTCCCACTGATAACTTTATATTAAAACCTGGAAATCAGGCAGGCGGAAGTAAAAAGGTAGAGATGGTTCTACAGAAGCCTCTAGACCGGGAAAAGCAAGAACACATCTCACTGTTGTTAACTGCTGTAGACGGAGGGGAGCCGCAGATGTCAGGGACAATGCAGATATTTGTCAATGTATTAGATGTGAATGACAACGCACCTACATTCGCTAAACCGCTGTATAGAGCAAAAATACTAGAACATTCTCCCAAAGGCACCAGCGTAACGACTGTAAGTGCATCTGATAAAGACATCGGCTCTAACGGAGAAGTATCATATCTCATATCTACCAGCGAACGTCTTTTATCTGAACTGTTTAAGATTAATTCGAAAACCGGGGACATATTCCTAATCGGTGAAATAGATTATGAAAAGGCGAAAATTTATGAAATAGATATTGAAGTTGTAGATAGCGGGGGACTCTCTGATTCCACCAAAGTAATAGTTGATGTTATTGATATAAATGACAACAATCCTCACATAAATATTGTTTCAAAATCAGACTCCATATTAGAGGATTCACCTCCAAACACTGTTATAGCTATGTTAAGTGTGAATGATCCAGATTCAGAGACTGGTGGACAGGTAGAGTGTAATATAGACAGTAGCATTCCCTTCAAAATACAAACTTCATTAAATGGATTTTATACTTTAGTTACAGAGGTCACTTTAGACAGAGAGATTGCTTCTCAATACAATATAACTATTACCTGCTCTGATGAGGGAGTGCCCTCCCTCTCCAGCAGCGGCACTCTCACCTTACAGATCTCTGATGTGAATGATAACGCGCCTGTCTTTGAGAGGAGCTCATATGAGGCCTACATTGTAGAAAACAACACACCAGGTCTCTCTATATTCACAGTGAAAGCCAGAGACGCTGACTGGAACCAGAATGCCCGTGTTTCTTACATACTGGAGGACTCCTCTGTTAACGGAGTACCAGTCTCTTCATATGTGTCCGTTAGTGCTGATAGTGGAGTCATCCATGCAGTGCGCTCTTTTGACTACGAGCAGATCAAAGACTTCCACTTCCGCGTCAAAGCGCAGGATGGAGGCTCTCCTCCACTCAGTAGCAATGTGACTGTGAAAATACTGATCCAGGACCAGAACGACAACCCTCCTCAGGTTCTGTACCCAGTCCAGACTGGTGGCTCTCTGGTGGCTGAAATGGTGCCTCGTTCAGCAGATGTGGGCTATCTGGTCACTAAAGTGGTGGCTGTTGATGTGGACTCTGGACAGAATGCCTGGCTCTCCTATAAACTGCAGAAAGCCACAGACAGGGCGCTGTTTGAAGTGGGCTTACAGAATGGAGAAATAAGAACTATCCGCCAAGTCACTGACAAAGATGCTGTGAAACAAAGACTGACTGTTATAGTGGAGGACAACGGGCAGCCCTCTCGTTCAGCTACAGTCATTGTTAACGTGGCGGTGGCGGACAGCTTCCCTGAAGTGCTGTCTGAGTTCACTGACTTTACACACGACAAGGAGTACAATGACAACCTGACGTTTTACTTAGTGTTGGCTTTGGCTGTAGTTTCCTTCCTCTTCATCACGTGTTTAGTGGTTATTATATCAGTGAAAATCTACAGATGGAGACAGTCTCGCATCCTTTATCACTCCAATCTCCCTGTGATTCCATATTATCCACCACGTTACTCAGACACTTTGGGGACAGGGACTCTCCAACACGTGTACAATTACGAGGTGTGCAGGACGACTGACTCCAGAAAGAGTGACTTTAAGTTCGGCAGAGCTGGTAGTCAGAACGTGCTGATAATGGACCCCAGTTCTACAGGGACGATGCAGCGGATACAGAGTGAAAAGAGCATCCTGGATGAACCAGACTCTCCTCTAGAGGTTAGACTCATGGAATTACACAATGGTTTCTATTACAGCTTTAATGGTAGCACTTTTTTCTTTCAATCCATTATGTTGCTCACTAAACTTGGAACTCTTGGTAAAGTCAAAATCATAATATAATGCACCTATGCTTTCTACTTTCGCCATTTTTTAATCCGTTCAATGTTGCGTCCTTAATATTTTTTATATTGTGACCTTTAATACCCTCTACTTCAAGTTTCAATTGTTTTATTAAAACCTGTACATTGTTGTCTTTAGTGCAAAATGTACAGAAGCCCAACATAGAATGGATTTCATGGATTTCAAGGCAACAACTTTGGAAGTCAGTTTAAGATTTGAATCCTGACCTTTTCTGCAGCAAGTTTGCTATTAGCTTGTATAACTCTTCAATAGAGTTCAACTATTGATTAAGAGCTGAATGTGCTATGTTAAGAAACTTTCTTGTTGATTTGCACTCAAACCCCTTTAACTGCTGTGTTTAAGAATGCTGGGATCGCCAAAAGTGACACAATGTTTACTATTCTACATCTTATAAACTCTTTTTTATTGTGCACTTCTTTATCACCTGTTTTCACCCTTGTATATTTTAACAGCATATTTTTTAAGAGGGCAAACATGACTTATGTTTATTAATCTGAAAATACCTTTCCTATTTAATAAGTATCATACTTATTTGCAAAAATGCAATCTTTCTGTTGCCTTTATAACTGCAACATTCTCACATGATTTGTCATGCCTGTTGGTTAATATTATTGTGCATTCAGCACCAGTGTCATGGACAGCGGTGTACAGAGAGGGAAACTCCACAAGACACACCAGTGTAACAGTCAAAGCATTATGCCCAATTACTTCAAAATACTTTTTCCAGAAAATTGTTCCACCACAAATGTGAATGCACATTGTTAGTGTTTATTTACAGTATTGTAAATTTTTATATTTTTAGATCCAACGGCATATAGGAAACAACAAAGATGTAGATAAGAATAGTCTGTCAACTGATTTGGCATTTTACAAGAGTCAAAATTACTGCCTAGTCAGTGATGTCAAGCATAGTCGGTCCCTACTTTACTATTTCATATTTCCATTGTCTGTATACTTGATTTGTCTTCTTTGACTGCTTCTCAGTATTTTGTCAGGTAAATTATCAAAATGGCATACTGTTAGATGATGTGAAAAAAATTGACAAGGGAGTGTTAAAGTTAACCACCCAGATATTGGTATATTCACTGATCGTCTAGGGGTGTTACTGAAATTGTGTACAATGAGCTCTGCTGTTATTCTTTTTAAGACCAGAAACACGTACTAGCATGATATTGAACTGGTTGTATTTGTTTGGTAAATTTAATAGCTGACAACACATTGTCGCTTCCATCCTTGCTTTGCATGTTGTCTGCATTATCCACCTCTTGTTGAGCACCTATTTGTCATCAGCAATGACAAACCCACAGCAATAGATTCATAGTTTTCTTGTTGTGATCTGCTCCGATTACAGTCCAGCTGTCCTTCTGTATCTACATCTGTCTCAGTGAAGCAGAATTAGTAGCTTCATCTGAGTTCCTGCTCGAACTTCCAAATATCTGCTTTTCAGACTGGACAGAGCTGTGGGAAATAAACAAAATAGTTTAAAATGTAGAATATTAAGCCACTTTCATTACAGTTCACGTATGGAGAGTAAATAGAAAATGGTCAGTAAGTAATTAGAGAGTTTCAGTTTAAAATACAGGTACCATAGGTGGATATCAATCAAATGAAAAAAAGAGTAATATTTCCATGGGTGTGTGCATAAATAGTGACGAATGACCTTATGCTCCACCTGCTTTGCAAATGGCAAGTATAGGCGAATTTAAGTTCATATTAATATTAATTTAGCATTTATTTAGGAGATTACATTTTAGGATTTAGCTGTTTCTGATCAACTCCACAACATGAATTTATTCTTTCTTCTATTACATTCTTAATCGAAGACACTACCATAACAACTGCAAAAACTGAACTCCCAATATATGTTTCTATATAATATCTATAAATTTAGCAATTACATATATTTTTTTCCAAAAGTGAGGCGTTGCTTGATTAATTTTGTAATCGCTAAACGTTTTATTTATGTATTCATATTGAACCTTCTCCTGCATTCTGCAGTGCAAGTGTTTGGACTCTCAGTGCCGCTGTTGACCAATGTAGAGCCTACCCCCATCATTTGTTAATTTAAACAGAGAAAGAGACACCCATACTGCACACAGGCTTCGTTGCAGAAACCGGGAGATTTCCGCGCTGCGATTCATTTGTTTTGGATTCAAGAAACACGAAGATAATCAATCTTATTCTGGAACACTTTGTAATAGAGGGACCTTAACGCTTTGGAATATATTTTGACAACTACAGTATTTGTCGAATCTAAAATGTCGGACAGAACAATGAGATGGCAAGTACTGTTGTTCATTTCGATTTGTACGCTAAACTCAGCATTTGGGCAGGTTACCTACTCCATTCCTGAGGAAATGTCAAAGGGCTCTCTAGTTGGTAACATAGCGCAGGATTTAGGGCTAGACGTGAAAAGATTGAAGTCGGGTAAAGCTCGCATATATACAGAGGACAATGCAGAATACATCGAGCTGAATAAAGACAGAGGAGCCCTGCTTGTGAAAGAGAGGATCGACAGAGAAGCGCTCTGTGGACAGACAACACCATGCGCTTTACATCTTCAAATTACGCTGGAAGAGCCGATTGAATTCTTTACAGTTACAGTCGAAATTAATGACATTAATGATAATGCACCCAGCTTCAAAAAGGATGAGATGAAATTTAGGATTAGTGAGTCGGCTGTGATTGGAGCAAAATTTGTGCTGGAAAGAGCAATGGATCTAGATGTCGGTGTGAACGGATTGCAGGGTTATTCACTAAAACCTACAGACAACTTTCATTTAAAATTCCAAAATCAGCAAGATGGGAGTAAAAAGGTGGAGATGGTTTTGCAAAAACATCTAGATAGAGAGGCACAAGATCACCTCTTTTTAACTCTTACAGCTGTTGATGGTGGTGATCCTCAGCTGTCGGAAACAATGCGAGTAGAAATTTCCGTGCTAGACGCCAATGACAATGCCCCAGTATTTACACAGGAAGTATATAAGGTTACTATAATGGAGACTGCTACGAAGGACACAATTTTGAGTACCGTTAGTGCTGTAGATGCAGATCAAGGGTCAAATGGAAAAGTATCATACTCAATAACAAACACGTTGGATGATGTCCCTATTATGTTTCAAATCGACGAAGAAAATGGTGTGGTAGTTTTATCTGGAACGCTGGATTATGAAAAGGCACAGCACTATGAAATACACGTACAAGCTAGTGATGATGGAGGACTAACAGATTCGTGTAAGATTATTGTTGAGGTGACAGATACGAACGATAATCACCCGTCTATTAATGTCATGTCTAAAACGAATTCAATATCAGAAAATTCTCGGCCAGGAATGGTTGTAACTATATTTAATGTGCAAGATCCTGACTCTGGAGAAAATGGTAAAGTTGCATGTAATATCGAAGAAAACATGCCATTTCTGATGAAAACAACGTCGAAAAAATTCTTCAGCCTAGTAACCGACAGTGAATTAGACAGAGAGACAGGATCTGAGTATAATATAACTGTGACCTGCTCTGATGAGGGAGTGCCTTCCCTCTCCAGCAGCGTCACTCTCACCTTACAGATCTCTGATGTGAATGATAACGCGCCTGTCTTTGAGAGGAGCTCATATGAGGCCTACATTGTAGAAAACAACACACCAGGTCTCTCTATATTCACAGTGAAAGCCAGAGACGCTGACTGGAACCAGAATGCCCGTGTTTCTTACATACTGGAGGACTCCTCTGTTAACGGAGTACCAGTCTCTTCATATGTGTCCGTTAGTGCTGATAGTGGAGTCATCCATGCAGTGCGCTCTTTTGACTACGAGCAGATCAAAGACTTCCACTTCTGCGTCAAAGCGCAGGATGGAGGCTCTCCTCCACTCAGTAGCAATGTGACTGTGAAAATACTGATCCAGGACCAGAACGACAACCCTCCTCAGGTTCTGTACCCAGTCCAGACTGGTGGCTCTCTGGTGGCTGAAATTGTGCCTCGTTCAGCAGATGTTGGCTATCTGGTCACTAAAGTGGTGGCTGTTGATGTGGACTCTGGACAGAATGCCTGGCTCTCCTATAAACTGCAGAAAGCCACAGACAGGGCGCTGTTTGAAGTGGGCTTACAGAATGGAGAAATAAGAACTATCCGCCAAGTCACTGATAAAGATGCTGTGAAACAAAGACTGACTGTTATAGTGGAGGACAACGGGCAGCCCTCTCGTTCAGCTACAGTCATTGTTAACGTGGCGGTGGCGGACAGCTTCCCTGAAGTGCTGTCTGAGTTCACTGACTTTACACACGACAAGGAGTACAATGACAACCTGACTTTTTACTTAGTGTTGGCTTTGGCTGTAGTTTCCTTCCTCTTCATCACGTGTTTAGTGGTTATTATATCAGTGAAAATCTACAGATGGAGACAGTCTCGCATCCTGTATCACTCCAATCTCCCTGTGATTCCATATTATCCACCACGTTACTCAGACACTTTGGGGACAGGGACTCTCCAACACGTGTACAATTACGAGGTGTGCAGGACGACTGACTCCAGAAAGAGTGACTGTAAGTTCGGCAGAGCTGGTAGTCAGAACGTGCTGATAATGGACCCCAGTTCTACAGGGACGATGCAGCGGATACAGAGTGAAAAGAGCATCCTGGATGAACCAGACTCTCCTCTAGAGGTTAGAAAACTGTAACAAACACAATGTTTGATTTTTATACATGTCAAAGTCATGGTATTGGTGCATTCATTTCACGAGGAAGTTGGCTGCAGTAGCAGTCCGGCAAACAGCATTTATAAATGCCTGAGGAGTTCAGGTTGATGCGTCAGTGTTCACATTCAGTACAATGGACAGCGACACTTAACGCTGCTGACAACAGTGACTGTACCCATGTGTTGTGTTGTTATGTTTCTTCCTGTCTTCATACTTTTTATTCATATAGACTATAATTATGAAAACACTGCTTTTGTAATTTCACAATTCAAATATGTTACTAAATCAATTGAACAAAATAGTATACTAGGATCACTAGGATATGTCAAATAACTGGCCACCTTTTTCTAGTTTTTGGTTCCGCGTTTAGTGCCAGAAAACATTGCAGTAGTTGTCTTTGATATCACTTGTTGTAATTTGTATTTTCAACTCAAAGGGTCGCTGTTGGCAAGCGCGTTGCTATTTAACTAGATGTTATTTGTTTCTGTCTGTGTCCTGCCCCTTCGTGTACATACGGTGGATATCATCGCAGAAAGACAGGATAAACAGTCCGCGCTCATGAGGAGCCCTGTAAGGAGTTACTGAACTGGATATATTGTGTTCATTCGTATAGTTGAAGTGTGGACGTTTTTTGTTATCTACTTTCGCATTGACTGCATTGGGGATGCTTTTGTTTTAACGGTGCAGGAAACGACCTCAGACAGAACAATGAAACGGCAAGTACTGTTGTTTCTCTCGGTGTTATGTTTTAGCGACGTGCTCGGGCAGGTCAGCTATTCCATTCCCGAAGAAATGGCGAAAGGCTCTGTCGTTGGTAACATAGCGCATGATTTAGGTTTAGATCTTAAAAGGCTGAAATCAGGCAAAGCTCGTGTCTATACAGGAGGCAGCGTAGAATACATCGGGCTGAATAAAGAAAGGGGAGTCCTCCTTATCCAAGAGAGGATAGACAGAGAGGCTTTATGTGGAGAGACGACGCCTTGTGCTTTACATTTCCAGTTAATTTTGGAAAACCCAATGGAACTGTTTCGTGTAACAGTGGAGATCACCGACATAAACGATAATAGCCCCAGTTTTACTAATGCAGAAAAACGCTTTGAAATCAGCGAGTCCGCTGTGATAGGATCGAAATTTGTTTTAGAGAAGGCTATTGATTCTGACATTGGGATGAATGGATTACAGCGATACTCACTTAGTCCCACTCATAACTTTATATTAAAACTAGAAAATCAGGCAGACGGAAGTAAAAAGGTAGAGATGGTTCTACAGAAACCTCTAGACCGGGAAAAGCAAGAACACATCTCACTGTTGTTAACTGCTGTAGACGGAGGGGAGCCGCAGATGTCAGGGACAATGCAGATATTTGTCAATGTATTAGATGCGAATGACAACGCACCTACATTCGCTAAACCGCTGTATAGATCAAAAATACTAGAACATTCTCCCAAAGGCACCAGCATAACGACTGTAAGTGCATCTGATAAAGACATCGGCTCTAACGGAGAAGTATCATATCTGATATCTACCAGCAAACGTCTTTTATCTGAACTGTTTAAGATTAATTCGAAAACTGGTGACATTATCCTCATAGGTGAAATAGATTATGAAAAGGCGAAAATGTATCAACTCGATATTGAAGTTGTAGACAGCGGGGGACTCTCTGATTCCACCAAAGTAATAGTTGATGTTATTGATATAAATGACAACAATCCTCACATAAATATTGTTTCTAAATCAGACTCCATATTAGAGGATTCATCTCCAAACACTGTTATAGCTATGTTAAGTGTGAATGATCCAGATTCAGAGACTAGTGGACATGTAGAGTGTAATATAGACAGTAGCATTCCCTTCAAAATACAAACTACATTAAATGGATTTTATACTTTAGTTACAGAGGTCACTTTAGACAGAGAGATTGCTTCTCAATACAATATAACTATTACCTGCTCTGATGAGGGAGTGCCCTCCCTCTCCAGCAGCGTCACTCTCACCTTACAGATCTCTGATGTGAATGATAACCCGCCTGTCTTTGAGAGGAGCTCATATGAGGCCTACATTGTAGAAAACAACACACCAGGTCTCTCGATATTCACAGTGAAAGCCAGAGACGCTGACTGGCACCAGAATGCCCGTGTTTCTTACATACTGGAGGACTCCTCTGTTAACGGAGTGCCAGTCTCCTCATATGTGTCCGTTAGTGCTGATAGTGGAGTCATCCATGCAGTGCGCTCTTTTGACTACGAGCAGATCAAAGACTTCCACTTTCGCGTCAAAGCGCAGGATGGAGGCTCTCCTCCACTCAGTAGCAATGTGACTGTGAAAATACTGATCCAGGACCAGAACGACAACCCTCCTCAGGTTCTGTACCCAGTCCAGACTAGTGGCTCTCTGGTGGCTGAAATGGTGCCTCGTTCAGCAGATGTGGGCTATCTGGTCACTAAAGTGGTGGCTATTGATGTGGACTCTGGACAGAATGCCTGGCTCTCCTATAAACTGCAGAAAGCCACAGACAGGGCGCTGTTTGAAGTGGGCTTACAGAATGGAGAAATAAGAACTATCCGCCAAGTCACTGATAAAGATGCTGTGAAACAAAGACTGACTGTTATAGTGGAGGACAACGGGCAGCCCTCTCGTTCAGCTACAGTCATTGTTAACGTGGCGGTGGCGGACAGCTTCCCTGAAGTGCTGTCTGAGTTCACTGACTTTACGCACGACAAGGAGTACAATGACAACCTGACTTTTTACTTAGTGTTGGCTTTGGCTGTAGTTTCCTTCCTCTTCATCACGTGTTTAGTGGTTATTATATCAGTGAAAATCTACAGATGGAGACAGTCTCGCATCCTGTATCACTCCAATCTCCCTGTGATTCCATATTATCCACCACGTTACTCAGACACTTTGGGGACAGGGACTCTCCAACACGTGTACAATTACGAGGTGTGCAGGACGACTGACTCCAGAAAGAGTGACTGTAAGTTCGGCAGAGCTGGTAGTCAGAACGTGCTGATAATGGACCCCAGTTCTACAGGGACGATGCAGCGGATACAGAGTGAAAAGAACATCCTGGATGAACCAGACTCTCCTCTAGAGGTTAGTCGCATGGGGCTAATTTCTACGTCAAGTGTTGTTACACAGTATGAGACTGATGAGTTTCTTAGAATGCGTCAGTTAGGCAAATTCAATTTCAGCACCCTGGAAAGCGACAATGAAACACATTTCACATTGTTTCCCTTTGTATTCTCCCTCTACATGTTTCCTCCCTGTCTGTAGTAAACTCGTCTTTCCAATATTCTACTTCTTATTTCATTTGACTGAATCCCTATAGGATAATTTAATTAATTTTTTTATGTTTTTATTCTGGCAAGTTGGGCAGGCTATGTGTATTTTATGTAGTATTTTGAATTGACATGGCATTCTTGCCTTTTTTCTTATGTACTTCCACAATTTGAACTCATTGGGCCGCTGTTGCCCAATATGTTGCAGTTGTTAATTGCTTTTGTAACAGATTCTCCTAGTCATCGTCCTGGCATATAACTGAAGCACAGTCACATACGTAGAAAGCACACTTTGGAGCGAGATCAGACCCTATCCACGGAAATCTTAAACTGGAATTCTTTTTTTTAAATCTTGGGAATAAAAACATTTTCTCTTCAATTCGTTATTTACATAACGGAATCTCCCTCGTAAAACGGAATAAAACACGGTAGCAGTGAGCAGTGGTGTGACGTATCTCGGACAGAACAATGAAACGGCAAGTACTGTTAATCTTCATATTCTGCCTCAGCTCTGTATTCGGGCACGTCAGCTACTCAATTCCGGAGGAAATGGAAAAAGGCTCTTTGGTCGGTAACATAGCACAAGATTTAGGTTTAGATGTCAAACGTCTTAAGTTAGGCAAAGCTCGTATTTATACAGGAGACAGTGTTCAGTATATCGAGCTGAACAGAGAAAGAGGGTTATTCCTTATTAAAGAGAAAATAGACCGCGAAGCACTCTGCAGACAGACAACGCCTTGCGCTTTGCATTTTCAAATTACCTTAGAGAACCCACTGGAATTATTTCCAGTTACTGTAGAAATTACCGATATGAATGACAATTCCCCGGTATTCCAAAATGAGGAGAGAAGGTTTGAAATAAGCGAGTCAGCAGTCATTGGCTCTAAATTCATGCTAGAGAAAGCGATTGACCATGATATCGGACTAAATGGTCTTCAGAGATACACTCTAAAGCCGAGTGACAATTTTGTGCTAAAACTCCATACTCAATCTGATGGAAGCAAAAAAGTAGAAATGATTTTACAAAAGCCGCTGGACCGAGAGAAACAAGAACACATGTCTTTAGTCCTGACAGCGGAGGATGGAGGAGAACCACAGATGACTGGAACAATGCAAATTCATGTTGCCGTACTGGATGCAAACGACAATGCCCCTGTTTTTAGTAAACCAGTTTACAAAGCAAGCATTACAGAAAACTCCGTAATAGGAACCCTTGTAACTAAAGTCAGTGCTTCCGATGCAGACAAAGGCACAAATGGAGAGGTGATCTACGTCATCGGGAATAGCATTAATACTGTTTCGAAGTTATTTCACATTAATGGTGAAGGAGATGTGATACTAGATGGCCCTATAGACTATGAAAAAGAAAAAAGTTATCACATCGATATAGAGGCAATTGATCAAGGCGGACTCTCGGATTCAAGTAAGATAATAATTGATGTAATTGACGTGAATGATAATAGCCCTATTGTAAATATGATATCAGCATCAGGTTCAGTATCAGAGGATTCAGCACACAAAACAGTAATAGCTTTAATGAGTGTAAATGACCCTGATTCCGAAACCAATGGGAAAGTCAACTGTATGATAAATGAAAATATCCCATTTGAAATTAAATGTACATCGAATAATTTCTATAGTTTGGTGACAGACAGTGATTTAGACAGAGAAACAGCCTCTGAGTATAATATAACTGTGACCTGCTCTGATGAGGGAGTGCCCTCCCTCTCCAGCAGCGTCACTCTCACCTTACAGATCTCTGATGTGAATGATAACGCGCCTGTCTTTGAGAGGAGCTCATATGAGGCCTACATTGTAGAAAACAACACACCAGGTCTCTCGATATTCACAGTGAAAGCCAGAGACGCTGACTGGAACCAGAATGCCCGTGTTTCTTACATACTGGAGGACTCCTCTGTTAACGGAGTGCCAGTCTCCTCATATGTGTCCGTTAGTGCTGATAGTGGAGTCATCCATGCAGTGCGCTCTTTTGACTACGAGCAGATCAAAGACTTCCACTTTCGCGTCAAAGCGCAGGATGGAGGCTCTCCTCCACTCAGTAGCAATGTGACTGTGAAAATACTGATCCAGGACCAGAACGACAACCCTCCTCAGGTTCTGTACCCAGTCCAGACTGGTGGCTCTCTGGTGGCTGAAATGGTGCCTCGTTCAGCAGATGTGGGCTATCTGGTCACTAAAGTGGTGGCTGTTGATGTGGACTCTGGACAGAATGCCTGGCTCTCCTATAAACTGCAGAAAGCCACAGACAGGGCGCTGTTTGAAGTGGGCTTACAGAATGGAGAAATAAGAACTATCCGCCAAGTCACTGATAAAGATGCTGTGAAACAAAGACTGACTGTTATAGTGGAGGACAACGGGCAGCCCTCTCGTTCAGCTACAGTCATTGTTAACGTGGCGGTGGCGGACAGCTTCCCTGAAGTGCTGTCTGAGTTCACTGACTTTACGCACGACAAGGAGTACAATGACAACCTGACTTTTTACTTAGTGTTGGCTTTGGCTGTAGTTTCCTTCCTCTTCATCACGTGTTTAGTGGTTATTATATCAGTGAAAATCTACAGATGGAGACAGTCTCGCATCCTGTATCACTCCAATCTCCCTGTGATTCCATATTATCCACCACGTTACTCAGACACTTTGGGGACAGGGACTCTCCAACACGTGTACAATTACGAGGTGTGCAGGACGACTGACTCCAGAAAGAGTGACTGTAAGTTCGGCAGAGCTGGTAGTCAGAACGTGCTGATAATGGACCCCAGTTCTACAGGGACGATGCAGCGGATACAGAGTGAAAAGAGCATCCTGGATGAACCAGACTCTCCTCTAGAGGTTAGACTGCCATGCTTACATTAAACACTTAGACGTTTGAAATTATGACATCATTGTCTATCTATTACGTGACTTCTATCTTTAGCTGTTCCCTCATATATAACCTGTTTTACTTTTTATTTGGCACAGAGCTAGGCGGTAAAAGTTATTTTTTTTGCGTATAGTTTTATGTTTTTGCTTTTCGTAGTTTAATGTTTTCTTTGTTGGACTTTAAACCAATAAGGACATTTTCATCTATTCACTAAACTATTAGATGATACGATAACTAATTGTTGTGTCTTACTTTCGACATATATTTAGGTAAATCTGTATTTAAACACTCATGTCCTAGACCTAACCAACATCTTACTGAGACTAGCCAAATACTTTTTCCTACTACTGCTTATCATTTTATTAATCATAATCATGACGTTTTGGTTCATTTTCCCATACTAAAACGCATCTCTCATCACCCTTACCAACTCTTGCTGTTTGGTATATTGAACAGAAAGGGCCGCTATTGGCCAGAGTGTGGCAGTCTTCGATAGGGCTGGCAAGTCTAACCTCCCCCTTAGACTGTGACATTGTAGACAATAAAAATGTACTAACCGCCTGTCCTCGTTTAAATGGAAAACTGCTCACGGACACGGAAAGCGGTTAGTTTTAGTAGATCAATTTCTTGAGATGCGATCGGAAATTTAAACAGCATTTTTATGGATTACAGTTTTTTTTTAAACGACACTGGAATACAACGACAAAACAATGAGACGGCAAGTACTGTTGTTCATCTTGGTTCTCTCTCTCACCTCGGTGTTCGGCCAAGTCAGCTACTCCATTCCCGAGGAAATGGAGAAAGGGTCATTAGTCTGTAATGTAGCTCAGGATTTAGGTTTAGATTTGAAAAGGCTCAAATCGGGTAAAGCTCGTATTCATTCGGGAGACAGTGCGGAATATATCGATCTGAACAGAGACAGCGGTGTCCTCCTTATCAAAGAGAGAATAGACAGAGAAACGCTGTGTGGAGAAACGACGCCCTGTGCTTTACATTTACAGATGATTTTGGAAAATCCGATGGAATTGTTTCGCATAACAATAGAAATCACAGACCTAAACGATAATCCCCCTAGTTTTGCATCGAGCGAAAAACGTTTTGAAATCAGCGAGTCTGCAGTTATTGGGTCTAAATTTGTACTGGAGAGGGCCATCGATGCTGACATTGGTGTTAATGATCTCCAAGGCTATTCGCTTAATCCAATAAACAATTTTGAATTGAAATTAGAAAATCAAGCGGATGGAAGCAAAAAGGTAGAAATGGTTCTACAGAAGCCTCTAGATCGAGAATACCAGGATCAGATATCATTATTATTAACTGCTCTAGATGGCGGACAGCCGCGTATGTCAGGTACAATGCAGATAACTGTGAACGTATTGGATGTAAATGACAATGCACCGGTTTTCACTAAGTCAGTATACAAGTCAACATTAACCGAGAATTCTCCGAGGGGAACCAATGTTATAACAGTCAGTGCATCTGACAAAGATGGAGGCTCTAATGGAGAAATAACCTACGCTATTTCAAATACCAAGCGTCGATTATCCGAGCAATTTCAGATCGATAGAAAAACAGGAGAGGTTACCTTGATTGGTGAAATAGATTATGAAAAAACGAAGCTTTTCCAGATTGATATCGAGGCTATAGACAACGGAGGACTCTCTGATTCCAGTAAGATACTAATTGATATCACTGATGTCAATGACAACTGTCCTCAGTTGAAAATACTCTCTAAATCAGACACCATTTTAGAAGACTCTCCTGAGAATACTGTAATTGCCATGCTAAGAGTAAATGACCCTGACTTTGAGAGGAATGGAGAGGTGAAGTGTAATATTAATGATGGCATTCCATTTAAAATAGAAAACACAATGAATGGATTTTATAGTTTACTTACGGAGGTAGCTCTGGATAGAGAGTTCGCCTCCCAATACAACATAACTGTGACCTGCTCTGATGAGGGAGTGCCCTCCCTCTCCAGCAGCGTCACTCTCACCTTACAGATCTCTGATGTGAATGATAACGCGCCTGTCTTTGAGAGGAGCTCATATGAGGCCTACATTGTAGAAAACAACACACCAGGTCTCTCTATATTCACAGTGAAAGCCAGAGACGCTGACTGGAACCAGAATGCCCGTGTTTCTTACATACTGGAGGACTCCTCTGTTAACGGAGTACCAGTCTCTTCATATGTGTCCGTTAGTGCTGATAGTGGAGTCATCCATGCAGTGCGCTCTTTTGACTACGAGCAGATCAAAGACTTCCACTTCCGCGTCAAAGCGCAGGATGGAGGCTCTCCTCCACTCAGTAGCAATGTGACTGTGAAAATACTGATCCAGGACCAGAACGACAACCCTCCTCAGGTTCTGTACCCAGTCCAGACTGGTGGCTCTCTGGTGGCTGAAATGGTGCCTCGTTCAGCAGATGTGGGCTATCTGGTCACTAAAGTGGTGGCTGTTGATGTGGACTCTGGACAGAATGCCTGGCTCTCCTATAAACTGCAGAAAGCCACAGACAGGGCGCTGTTTGAAGTGGGCTTACAGAATGGAGAAATAAGAACTATCCGCCAAGTCACTGACAAAGATGCTGTGAAACAAAGACTGACTGTTATAGTGGAGGACAACGGGCAGCCCTCTCGTTCAGCTACAGTCATTGTTAACGTGGCGGTGGCGGACAGCTTCCCTGAAGTGCTGTCTGAGTTCACTGACTTTACACACGACAAGGAGTACAATGACAACCTGACTTTTTACTTAGTGTTGGCTTTGGCTGTAGTTTCCTTCCTCTTCATCACGTGTTTAGTGGTTATTATATCAGTGAAAATCTACAGATGGAGACAGTCTCGCATCCTTTATCACTCCAATCTCCCTGTGATTCCATATTATCCACCACGTTACTCAGACACTTTGGGGACAGGGACTCTCCAACACGTGTACAATTACGAGGTGTGCAGGACGACTGACTCCAGAAAGAGTGACTTTAAGTTCGGCAGAGCTGGTAGTCAGAACGTGCTGATAATGGACCCCAGTTCTACAGGGACGATGCAGCGGATACAGAGTGAAAAGAGCATCCTGGATGAACCAGACTCTCCTCTAGAGGTTAGAAAGGTGTTATTCACACGCCCTCCCTTATTATTTGTTATTACCAATACTTTATTAAAATACAAAAGCATTTTGGTGAATTCGTTTGGTCTTTTCCTTTTCAGCACCATGGAGAGCAACATGGAGCATTTATACATGTGCTATTGAGTAGGACATGAAATGGTCAATGTTCTCCCCCATACTTTGCATGTTTTCTAAACATTTACATTGTATTATAATGAAGACACTTTAACTTTCGTACGTTATTCTCTCAGCTTTTCTAACTCTCTCCTGTCACAACACATTTTCTGCAGTTTTGCTTTCTGAACTGAATGGGCCGCTGTTGCCTAGTCTGTTGCAGTCGTAGTATATTTACAGCAGTACCGCCTCTTCATTTCGATGTATTACAGAGAATGGGCACTCGCAGATTGCATTGTCTTCGGTAGAGGAGCCGATGTACACAACGAGGCACAACTATCATTCATTCGCTTGGAATTTGAGGATTGTTTTGGTTCATATTTTACTTGAATGCTTGTCCATCTTTCTGACGGATTTTACAAGACTGCTGTTTCTGTTTGCCGAGACAATTTCAAACAATGAGACGGCAAGTACTGGTGTTCATTTCGATCCTCTCTTTCTGTTCAGTCTTCGGCCAAGTCAGTTACTCTATTTCGGAGGAAATGGCGAAAGGCTCTTTGGTTGGTAATATAGCTCTGGATTTAGGTTTAGACGTTAAACGGCTGAGGTTGGGTAACGCTCGTGTTTACTCTGGTGATAGCAGAGAATACATCGAGCTGAACAGCGAAAGAGGAGTCCTCCTTATTAAAGAGAGAATAGACAGAGAGGCGTTGTGCGGTGATACGACTCCGTGTGCTGTGCATTTTCAGATTGTGTTAGAGAATCCTATGGAATTTTACAGCGTAACGGTTGAAATTACAGATATTAACGACAATGCACCAACCTTTGAAAAAAGCGAAATTAAATTCATAATTAGCGAGTCGGCAGTTGTTGGGTCCAAATATGATTTAGACAGAGCAGTTGATTTGGATGTAGGTATAAACAGTCTTCAAAGTTACGTACTTGAGCCAAGTGATATTTTTTTAATTAAACTGCACAACCAAGCCGATGGGACAAAGAATGTTGAGATGGTCTTACAAAAACCTCTGGACAGAGAGAAAAATGAGTTCATTTCTTTGGCGTTGACGGCTTTAGATGGGGGAGAGCCACAGATGTCAGGAACAATGCAGATTCTCATCACAGTGTTAGATGCCAATGACAATGCACCTGTTTTTACACAGCCGATATACAAAGGCACTGTCGCTGAAAATGCTGCAAAAGGCACGATCGTGACCACTGTCAGTGCGTCAGATGCTGATCACGGATTAAATGGTAAAATAACATATTCAATCACCAACACTTTAGATGACGTCAGACATATGTTTGATGTAAATGAGGATAGCGGCGAGGTTAGGTTAACTGGACATTTGGATTATGAAAAGAAACGAACTTTTCAGATAAATGTACGCGCAAGAGATAACGGGGGGCTAACGGATTCTTGTAAAGTGATTGTTGATGTCGTTGATATAAATGACAATGAACCAACGATTAAAATAATGTCTAAATCAGCTATCATATCAGAGAGTGCAAACCTTAACACAGTCGTTACAATGATTAACATCCAAGACCCAGACTCAGGTGAAAATGGTAAAGTACAGTGTTTTATAAATGACAATATTCCTTTCGTTTTGATATCGACATCAAATAATTTCTATAGTTTAGTGACAGATAGTGAATTAGACAGAGAGAGAGCCTCTGAGTATAATATAACTGTGACCTGCTCTGATGAGGGAGTGCCCTCCCTCTCCAGCAGCGTCACTCTCACCTTACAGATCTCTGATGTGAATGATAACGCGCCTGTCTTTGAGAGGAGCTCATATGAGGCCTACATTGTAGAAAACAACACACCAGGTCTCTCTATATTCACAGTGAAAGCCAGAGACGCTGACTGGAACCAGAATGCCCGTGTTTCTTACATACTGGAGGACTCCTCTGTTAACGGAGTGCCAGTCTCCTCATATGTGTCCGTTAGTGCTGATAGTGGAGTCATCCATGCAGTGCGCTCTTTTGACTACGAGCAGATCAAAGACTTCCACTTCCGCGTCAAAGCGCAGGATGGAGGCTCTCCTCCACTCAGTAGCAATGTGACTGTGAAAATACTGATCCAGGACCAGAACGACAACCCTCCTCAGGTTCTGTACCCAGTCCAGACTGGTGGCTCTCTGGTGGCTGAAATGGTGCCTCGTTCAGCAGATGTGGGCTATCTGGTCACTAAAGTCGTGGCTGTTGATGTGGACTCTGGACAGAATGCCTGGCTCTCCTATAAACTGCAGAAAGCCACAGACAGGGCGCTGTTTGAAGTGGGCTTACAGAATGGAGAAATAAGAACTATCCGCCAAGTTACTGATAAAGATGCTGTGAAACAAAGACTGACTGTTATAGTGGAGGACAACGGACAGCCCTCTCGTTCAGCTACAGTCATTGTTAACGTGGCGGTGGCGGACAGCTTCCCTGAAGTGCTGTCTGAGTTCACTGACTTTACACACGACAAGGAGTACAATGACAACCTGACTTTTTACTTAGTGTTGGCTTTGGCTGTAGTTTCCTTCCTCTTCATCACGTGTTTAGTGGTTATTATATCAGTGAAAATCTACAGATGGAGACAGTCTCGCATCATGTATCACTCCAATCTCCCTGTGATTCCATATTATCCACCACGTTACTCAGACACTTTGGGGACAGGGACTCTCCAACACGTGTACAATTACGAGGTGTGCAGGACGACTGACTCCAGAAAGAGTGACTGTAAGTTCGGCAGAGCTGGTAGTCAGAACGTGCTGATAATGGACCCCAGTTCTACAGGGACGATGCAGCGGATACAGAGTGAAAAGAGCATCCTGGATGAACCAGATTCTCCTCTAGAGGTTAGAATGTTACAATTATGATATCTTTACTTTAATTTATTTTTACTTTTCAGTGATGTCGTTTACAGGACATAACGTTTCAGTACCTTGGACAGCAAAATAACAGTATGTCTTATTTTTCTCTCGCTTTACATTCACCCTTTACCTAAAAGTTTTTCTCCTTTGTTCACACTGTAGATTATTTCCTTTATTTTGGGCCAATAATTGTTATTCATTCGGGGTAAATACTGTACAGTTTAGCATCAATTTGCCAATTAAACCGTACAAATAGTATTTTCTGAGTGCCGATTTATACAGCAGCCATAGAGGTAACAGGCAACATGTTTTTCTTTAACTCGTGTAATTTCGACTTGTGAACTCAGTGGGCCGCTGTTGACCAGCGTCTTAGCGTTTAAATTTATATTTATATACTAGGACATCCCTTGTCCTCTCACAAGCGAGAAGGACTCCAAAGCATAACGTACAGTCGGCGGTAGATGAACCACCATGCACGGAATATCAAGTTGGAATAATATCATATTCAATCGTTGATCAAACAGATCCTTCTGGATTATTTTTTTTAATTTGCGGTATCTGAATGCAAAAGAGAGGAGAACACGTTAGTTTGATTCGACGGATGAGCCTGGCAGAACAATGAGCCGGCAAGTACTGTTGTTTTTCTCGGTCCTGTGTCTCAGTTCAGTGCTCGGCCAGGTCAGCTACTCCATTCCCGAGGAAATGGCCAAAGGCTCCTTCGTCGGCAACATAGCTCAGGATCTAGGTTTAGATGTTAAACGACTACAAGCGGGTAAAGCTCGCATCCACACAGGAGACAGTGCAGAATACATCCAGCTTAACAAGGAAAAAGGGCTCCTCATTATCAAGGAGAGAATAGACCGCGAAGCCCTCTGTGGTCAGACAACGCCTTGCGCTTTGCATTTCCAAATTGCCTTAGAAAACCCAATAGAAATATTCCCGATTACTGTCGAAATCACAGATATTAATGACAATGCTCCCGTATTTGAAAAGGAGGAGAGAAGGTTTGAAATAAGCGAGTCAGCGGTCATCGGCTCTAAGTTCATGCTAGAGAAAGCAATAGATCCTGATATAGAACGGAATGGTCTTCAGAGCTATACACTAAAGCCCAGTGATCATTTTATGCTTAAATTGCATAGTCAGTCTGATGGCGGTAAAAAGGTCGAAATGATTTTACAGAAACCTCTGGATAGAGAGAAACAGGAGTTTGCATCATTACTGTTAACGGCTATAGATGGAGGAGAACCGCAGAGGTCTGGGACTATGCAGATTCATATTACTGTATTAGACGCTAATGATAACGCTCCTGTTTTTACACAAAACATTTACAAAGCAAATGTAAAAGAAAACTCAATCACAGGAACACTCATCACAAAACTGAGTGCCTCCGATGTAGACAAAGGCTCCAATGGAGAGGTTAGCTACGTTATTGGAAATAGCATGAGCAGCATTTCCAAATTATTCCTCGTTACTGAAGACGGCCATCTTATATTAAATGGGCCTATTGATTATGAAAAAGCCAAAAAGTATGAGATTGATATAGAGGCAGTTGACCGAGGTGGTTTATCTGATTCAAGCAAAGTGGTTATTGATGTAGGTGACATTAATGACAATAGTCCGATTATTAATATGATTTCATCATCAAATTCAATAGGAGAAGATTCTCGTCCCAACACTGTGGTAGCTGCAATGAGTGTACATGATCCTGATTCTGAAGAAAACGGCAAGGTCCGATGTTTAATTGATAAATATATACCATTTATAATTACACCTACATCCACTAATTTCTACAGCATCGTGACATACAGTGATTTAGACAGAGAGAGAGCCTCTGAGTATAATATAACTGTGACCTGCTCTGATGAGGGAGTGCCCTCCCTCTCCAGCAGCGTCACTCTCACCTTACAGATCTCTGATGTGAATGATAACGCGCCTGTTTTTGAGAGGAGCTCATATGAGGCCTACATTGTAGAAAACAACACACCAGGTCTCTCTATATTCACAGTGAAAGCCAGAGACGCTGACTGGAACCAGAATGCCCGTGTTTCTTACATACTGGAGGACTCCTCTGTTAACGGAGTGCCAGTCTCCTCATATGTGTCCGTTAGTGCTGATAGTGGAGTCATCCATGCAGTGCGCTCTTTTGACTACGAGCAGATCAAAGACTTCCACTTCCGCGTCAAAGCGCAGGATGGAGGCTCTCCTCCACTCAGTAGCAATGTGACTGTGAAAATACTGATCCAGGACCAGAACGACAACCCTCCTCAGGTTCTGTACCCAGTCCAGACTGGTGGCTCTCTGGTGGCTGAAATGGTGCCTCGTTCAGCAGATGTGGGCTATCTGGTCACTAAAGTGGTGGCTGTTGATGTGGACTCTGGACAGAATGCCTGGCTCTCCTATAAACTGCAGAAAGCCACAGACAGGGCGCTGTTTGAAGTGGGCTTACAGAATGGAGAAATAAGAACTATCCGCCAAGTCACTGACAAAGATGCTGTGAAACAAAGACTGACTGTTATAGTGGAGGACAACGGGCAGCCCTCTCGTTCAGCTACAGTCATTGTTAACGTGGCGGTGGCGGACAGCTTCCCTGAAGTGCTGTCTGAGTTCACTGACTTTACACACGACAAGGAGTACAATGACAACCTGACTTTTTACTTAGTGTTGGCTTTGGCTGTAGTTTCCTTCCTCTTCATCACGTGTTTAGTGGTTATTATATCAGTGAAAATCTACAGATGGAGACAGTCTCGCATCCTTTATCACTCCAATCTCCCTGTGATTCCATATTATCCACCACGTTACTCAGACACTTTGGGGACAGGGACTCTCCAACACGTGTACAATTACGAGGTGTGCAGGACGACTGACTCCAGAAAGAGTGACTTTAAGTTCGGCAGAGCTGGTAGTCAGAACGTGCTGATAATGGACCCCAGTTCTACAGGGACGATGCAGCGGATACAGAGTGAAAAGAGCATCCTGGATGAACCAGACTCACCTCTAGAGGTTAGAAAGGTGTTAATTTATTTATTTATTTATTACTTATCACTACCAAACGCTTTATTTAAGTGCACCGGCATTTTGGTGAATTCGTTTGGTCTTTTCTTTTTCAGCACCATGGAGAGCAACATGGAGCATTTATACGTGTGTAATTTAGTATGACAGAAAATAGTAAATGTTCTCCCCCATACTTTGCATGTTTTTGAGACTTTTAAATATTGTTTAAACATTTAGATTGTATTATAATGTAGACACTTCATTAATTAGGAAAAGGATATACTATTACAATTTAATTCCACCTTTGTACGTTATTGTATAACCTTTTCTAGCTCTCTCTTGTCACAACATATTTTCTGCAGTTTTGCTTTCTGAACTGAATGGGCCGCTGTTGCCTAGTCTGTTGCAGTCGTAGTATATTTACAGCAGTACCGCCTCTTCATTTCGATGTATTAGAGAGAATGGGCACTCGCAGATCGCATTGTCTTCGGTAGAGGAGTCGATATTCACAACGAGGCACAACTATCATTCATTCGCTTGGAATTTGAGGATTGTTTTGGTTCATATTTTACTTGAATGCTTGTCCATCTTTCTGACGGATTTTACAAGACTGCTCTTTCTGTTTGCCGAGATAATTTCAAACAATGAGACGGCAAGTACTGGTGTTCATTTCGATCCTCTCTCTTAGTTCAGTCTTCGGCCAAGTCAGTTACTCTATTCCGGAGGAAATGGCGAAAGGCTCTTTGGTTGGTAATATAGCTCTGGATTTAGGTTTAGACGTTAAACGGCTGAGGTTGGGTAACGCTCGTGTTTACTCTGGTGATAGCAGAGAATACATCGAGCTGAACAGCGAAAGAGGAGTCCTCCTTATTAAAGAGAGAATAGACAGAGAGGCGTTGTGCGGTGATACGACTCCGTGTGCTGTGCATTTTCAGATTGTGTTAGAGAATCCTATGGAATTTTACAGCGTAACGGTTGAAATTACAGATATTAACGACAATGCACCAACCTTTGAAAAAAGCGAAATTAAATTCATAATTAGCGAGTCGGCAGTTGTTGGGTCCAAATTTGTTTTAGAAAGAGCAGTTGATTTAGATGTAGGTATAAACAGTCTCCAAAGTTACGTACTTGAGCCAAGTGATAATTTTTTACTTAAACTGCACAACCAAGCCGATGGGACAAAGAATGTTGAGATGGTCTTACAAAAACCTCTGGACAGAGAGAAAAATGAGTTCATTTCTTTGGCGTTGACGGCTTTAGATGGGGGAGAGCCACAGATGTCAGGAACAATGCAGATTCTCATCACAGTGTTAGATGTCAATGACAATGCACCTGTTTTTACACAGCCGATATACAAAGGCACTGTCGCTGAAAATGCTGCAAAAGGCACGATCGTGACCACTGTCAGTGCGTCAGATGCTGATCACGGATTAAATGGTAAAATAACATATTCAATCACCAACACTTTAGATGACGTCAGACATATGTTTGATGTAAATGAGGATAGCGGCGAGGTTAGGTTAATTGGACATTTGGATTATGAAAAGAAACGAACTTTTCAGATAAATGTACGCGCAATAGATAACGGGGGGCTAACGGATTCTTGTAAAGTGATTGTTGATGTCGTTGATATAAATGACAATGAACCAACGATTAAAATAATGTCTAAATCAGCTATCATATCAGAGAGTGCAAACCTTAACACAGTCGTTACAATGATTAACATCCAAGACCCAGACTCAGGTGAAAATGGTAAAGTACAGTGTTTTATAAATGACAATATTCCTTTCGTTTTGATATCGACATCAAATAATTTCTATAGTTTAGTGACAGATAGTGAATTAGACAGAGAGAGAGCCTCTGAGTATAATATAACTGTTACCTGCTCTGATGAGGGAGTGCCCTCCCTCTCCAGCAGCGTCACTCTCACCTTACAGATCTCTGATGTGAATGATAACGCGCCTGTCTTTGAGAGGAGCTCATATGAGGCCTACATTGTAGAAAACAACACACCAGGTCTCTCTATATTCACAGTGAAAGCCAGAGACGCTGACTGGAACCAGAATGCCCGTGTTTCTTACATACTGGAGGACTCCTCTGTTAACGGAGTACCAGTCTCTTCATATGTGTCCGTTAGTGCTGATAGTGGAGTCATCCATACAGTGCGCTCTTTTGACTACGAGCAGATCAAAGACTTCTACTTCCGCGTCAAAGCGCAGGATGGAGGCTCTCCTCCACTTAGTAGCAATGTGACTGTGAAAATACTGATCCAGGACCAGAACGACAACCCTCCTCAGGTTCTGTACCCAGTCCAGACTGGTGGCTCTCTGGTGGCTGAAATGGTGCCTCGTTCAGCAGATGTGGGCTATCTGGTCACTAAAGTGGTGGCTGTTGATGTGGACTCTGGACAGAATGCCTGGCTCTCCTATAAACTGCAGAAAGCCACAGACAGGGCGCTGTTTGAAGTGGGCTTACAGAATGGAGAAATAAGAACTATCCGCCAAGTCACTGATAAAGATGCTGTGAAACAAAGACTGACTGTTATAGTGGAGGACAACGGGCAGCCCTCTCGTTCAGCTACAGTCATTGTTAACGTGGCGGTGACGGACAACTTCCGCAAGTGCTGTCTGAGTTCACTGACTTTACACACGACAAGGAGTACAATGACAACCTGACTTTTACTTAGGTGTTGGCTTTGGCTGTAGTTTCCTTCCTCTTCATCGCGTGTTTAGTGGTTATTATATCAGTGAAAATCTACAGATGGAGACAGTCTCGCATCCTGTATCACTCCAATCTCCCTGTGATTCCATATTATCCACCACGTTACTCAGACACTTTGGGGACAGGGACTCTCCAACACGTGTACAATTACGAGGTGTGCAGGACGACTGACTCCAGAAAGAGTGACTGTAAGTTCGGCAGAGCTGGAAGTCAGAACGTGCTGATAATGGACCCCAGTTCTACAGGGACGATGCAGCGGATACAGAGTGAAAAGAGCATCCTGGATGAACCAGACTCTCCTCTAGAGGTTAGAATATGCTAGCTATCAATTCCTTCGTTGAAGTCACGCCTGAAACCATTTCCTTTTATTTTCAGCACCTTGGAGAACAACATGATTACGTTTGCTTTTTAAAATCATGTATTTTTTAAGTTTATAATTTCTCGTGTCTCGTTAAATTGCTATTATATTTTCACACAATCTATTTTTTTCAGACATTTGCATCTCATGTTTCTCCTTTAGGCGCCATTTTATTTATCAAGTAGCCCACTCACAGAAGACGGGTTTTTCTTTGCTTTTTTTGATTATTTACCAGCACATATTAATTGTATTTACACATTTCTCATGCAATTTACTTCATGAACTCAGAGTGCCGCTGTTGGCCAGTCTGTATTAGATTTAGCGCAGACTCATTGTACCTCCCACCATGTGTTTATTGTAGAGAAAGAATGAGACAGAGGCAAAGCACACCGTCTGGACTTTACCGGAGATACAGGAAAGGAAATATTTTTTTCATCTTGGGAATATGCTTTAAAAACCTTCGTTGACTGAAAAAATCGGAGGGCAAAAATCTAAAAGCCATACTAGGTTTACACTGGAATAACGTCGGGCTGAACAATGAAAGGGCAAGTACTGTTGTTTTTCTCGGTCCTCTCTCTCAGCTTGGTGCTCGGGCAGGTCAGCTACTCCATTCCCGAGGAAATGCCAAAAGGTTCTCTAGTAGGAAACATGGCAAGGGATTTTGGCTTGGATGTTAAAAGACTAAAGTCGGGTAAAGCTCGCATTTTTACTCGAGACAGTGACGAATATATTGAGCTGAATAACGAAAGAGGAGTCCTCCTCATCAAGCATAGGATAGACAGAGAGTCGCTCTGTGGACAAACGACGCCTTGTGCATTGCATTTTCAGATTATATTAGAGAATCCGATGGAATTTTATAGTGTAACTATTGAGATCACAGATGTTAATGATAACCCTCCATCCTTCGACAAGAACGACGTCAAATTTAAAATTAGTGAATCCGCTGTTAGCGGGGCTAAATTCATATTAGACCGGGCAGTTGATCCTGATGTAGGCTTAAATGGATTGCAAACATATAAACTTGATCCGACAGACAATTTTGTTGTTAAATTACATGATCAAGCAGATGGGACGAAAAACGTAGAAATGGTTTTAGAGAAACCTCTTGACAGAGAAAAAAAGGAACACCTGTCTTTAGTTCTGACGGCAGTTGATGGAGGAGAGCCGCAGATGACAGGAACAATGCAAATTCTAATCACCGTTTTAGACGTGAACGACAATGCTCCTGTTTTTACACAGCCTCTTTATAAAGCCTCTATAAAAGAAAATGAACCAGTAGGGACAGTTGTAGTGACAGTTACTGCGACAGATGCAGATCACGGATCTAATGGAAGAATAATTTATTCAATTTCGAGTATGTTAGATCATGCCCGTGGGTTATTTGAAGTAAATGATCAAAGTGGCGAAATCCGGCTGAAAGGAAATGTTGACTATGAAAAAGCTCGAACATTTCAGATAAACATCCGTGCAAGTGATGATGGAGGACTAGTTGACTCCTGTAAAGTGATAATCGACGTCATTGACATGAATGACAATAAACCCGATATCCATATAATGTCAAAATCAAACGTAATATCAGAAGATGCCAAACCTGGTACTGTTGTGACAATGATAAACATTGAGGACGCAGACTCAGGTGAAAATGGCAAGGTCCAATGCAGTATAAATAATAATATTCCTTTCGTGATGAAGTCTACAACCAATGATTTTTACAGTTTAATTACAGATAGCGGTTTAGACAAGGAGACAGGATCTGAGTATAATATAACTGTGACCTGCTCTGATGAGGGAGTGCCCTCCCTCTCCAGCAGCGTCACTCTCACCTTACAGATCTCTGATGTGAATGATAACGCGCCTGTTTTTGAGAGGAGCTCATATGAGGCCTACATTGTAGAAAACAACACACCAGGTCTCTCTATATTCACAGTGAAAGCCAGAGACGCTGACTGGAACCAGAATGCCCGTGTTTCTTACATACTGGAGGACTCCTCTGTTAACGGAGTGCCAGTCTCCTCATATGTGTCCGTTAGTGCTGATAGTGGAGTCATCCATGCAGTGCGCTCTTTGACTACGAGCAGATCAAAGACTTCCACTTCCGCGTCAAAGCGCAGGATGGAGGCTCTCCTCCACTCAGTAGCAATGTGACTGTGAAAATACTGATCCAGGACCAGAACGACAACCCTCCACAGGTTCTGTACCCAGTCCAGACTGGTGGCTCTCTGGTGGCTGAAATGGTGCCTCGTTCAGCAGATGTGGGCTATCTGGTCACTAAAGTGGTGGCTGTTGATGTGGACTCTGGGCAGAATTCTTGGCTCTCCTATAAACTGCAGAAAGCCACAGACAGGGCGCTGTTTGAAGTGGGCTTACAGAATGGAGAAATAAGAACTATCCGCCAAGTCACTGATAAAGATGCTGTGAAACAAAGACTGACTGTTATAGTGGAGGACAACGGGCAGCCCTCTCGTTCAGCTACAGTCATTGTTAACGTGGCGGTGGCGGACAGCTTCCCTGAAGTGCTGTCTGAGTTCACTGAATTTACACACGACAAGGAGTACAATGACAACCTGACTTTTTACTTAGTGTTGGCTTTGGCTGTAGTTTCCTTCCTCTTCATCACGTGTTTAGTGGTTATTATATCAGTGAAAATCTACAGATGGAGACAGTCTCGCATCCTGTATCACTCCAATCTCCCTGTGATTCCATATTATCCACCACGTTACTCAGACACTTTGGGGACAGGGACTCTCCAACACGTGTACAATTACGAGGTGTGCAGGACGACTGATTCCAGAAAGAGTGACTGTAAGTTCGGCAGAGCTGGTAGTCAGAACGTGCTGATAATGGACCCCAGTTCTACAGGGACGATGCAGCGGATACAGAGTGAAAAGAGCATCCTGGATGAACCAGACTCTCCTCTAGAGGTTAGAATTGGCTAGCTATCAATTCCTTCGTTGAAGTCACTTTCCTCTTACCTTCAGCACCTTGGAGAGCAACATGATCACATATTCAAAACCATTCATTTTTCAAGTTACATTTCCTGTGTCTCTTTAAATGGCTATTATTGTTCAAAATTTGAATCTCATGTTTCACATTTAGGCGCCAGGTTAGAAATCACAGTAAAAGCAAACCACAGCATCTGTCTGTCTGTCTGTCTGTACAAGTAATACGATTTCAATCCATATTCATTATGTAGGTATTTCTGCAGTTTCTTTTCACGTCCCTAAGTGCCGCTGTTGGTTAGTGTGAGGAAAATAAGGCTCCTTTCCTGAGTGAAGTCTTCCCTCGTCTGTCTGATGCGTTATTAAAGCTCTTTAATCGGAACTAGACTGACAAAGCCAGCACTCAGCAATGAGCTCATGATCAAATATTTGGTCGGATTTTTACAGGTGGTTTTGTTTTTGCCATTCGGATTTTGTGAAGTCTCTCGTCATTATGGGTATTCTTTGTCGTGTTTCCGAAAAAAAATTACTTTCATGGTGGCCGCTGCTTCTCTGCATTTGTGTCGCAGAAATGGCTCTCGGACAGGTCCGTTATTCTATACCTGAGGAGATGGCGATGGGCTCGGTTGTCGGGAATATCATTCAGGACCTAGGCTTGGATGTTAAACGACTGAAATCTGGGCGGGCTAGGATATTTACCGAGGACGGCAGTGAGTACATTGGTCTGAATGCAGAAAAAGGAACTTTGGTAGTGGCTAAAAGGATAGACAGAGAAGAATTGTGCAAGCAAGTGTCTCCCTGCTCTCTCCATTTCCAAATTATCCTTGAAAATCCAATGGAGTTGCATCGAATTGATGTAGAGATAACAGATATTAATGATAATGCTCCGTTTTTTTCGAAAAGGGAATACAGTTTCCAGGTTAGTGAATCGGCCTCACCGGGGGCTCGCTATTCACTTGAGAGTGCCAAAGATCCTGATGTAGCACATAACGCCATTCAAACATACAAACTCAACCCTACAGATCATTTCAAATTAAATGCTGTTTCTCGCCCTGATGGCACAAAATATATTGAAATGGTCCTTCACACGTCACTTGACAGAGAAAAACAAGAAGAGCATAAATTAACTTTGACAGCATTTGACGGTGGTAATCCTCAAAAATCCGGTTCTGTCAAAATAAATGTCGTGGTTTTGGATGCAAATGACAATTCACCAGTATTCAGTCAGTCTGTTTACAGAGTAACCGTTCCTGAGAACGCTTCTAGGGGCACTGTTATTTTAAGAGTCAGTGCCACTGATAACGATAAAGGAGCAAACGAAGAGGTAGCGTATTCGTTCTCCCACCATACCGATGGTGCATCATCTCACTTTAATATGGATCCTCATACCGGGGAAATGACAGTAATTGACGTGTTAGATTATGAAAAAGCGAAATATTATGAAATAGATATTGAAGCTACAGACAAAGGAGGGTTGGCCGACACAAGCAAGGTGCTAATTGAGGTGAGCGACCTAAATGACAATGCCCCTGTCATAAGCATAATTTCTCTTTCCAATCCCATACCAGAAGATTCGGCTCCAGATACTGTTATAGCAATGCTCAATATAAAAGACTTGGACTCAGATAAAAACGGCCAAGTTAAGTGTTTTATTAGCGAAGAGTTACCTTTCAAAATCAAGTCATCATCGACAAATTTTTATAGCCTGATGTCTGACGACGTTTTGGACCGTGAAACGGTGCCAGAATATAATATAACAATAACAGCAATGGACCAGGGTTCCCCGCCTTATTCCACAAACAAGACTATTCATTTAAGAATATCCGACGTAAATGACAACGCCCCAGTGTTCCCACAACCATTTAGCACCGCTTTCATCATTGAAAATAATTCACCTGGCATGTCACTCATCTCTGTCAAAGCCAGTGACAAAGACTCTGGGAACAATGCGCGCATTTCCTACTTCATTGAAGATAGCCAATTGAATGGGATGTCAGCCTCCGCTTATTTCTCAGTAAATGCAGAGAGTGGAGAGATACTTGCTGTGCGTTCCTTCGACTATGAGCAAACAAAAGAGTTCCATATTCGCGTCAAAGCGCAGGATGGAGGCTCTCCTCCACTCAGTAGCAATGTAACTGTGAAAATACTGATCCAGGATCAGAACGACAACCCTCCACAGGTTCTGTACCCAGTCCAGACTGGTGGCTCTCTGGTGGCTGAAATGGTGCCTCGTTCAGCAGATGTGGGCTATCTGGTCACTAAAGTGGTGGCTGTTGATGTGGACTCTGGGCAGAATTCCTGGCTCTCCTATAAACTGCAGAAAGCCACAGACAGGGCGCTGTTTGAAGTGGGCTTACAGAATGGAGAAATAAGAACTATCCGCCAAGTCACTGATAAAGATGCTGTGAAACAAAGACTGACTGTTATAGTGGAGGACAACGGGCAGCCCTCTCGTTCAGCTACAGTCATTGTTAACGTGGCGGTGGCGGACAGCTTCCCTGAAGTGCTGTCTGAGTTCACTGACTTTACACACGACAAGGAGTACAATGACAACCTGACTTTTTACTTAGTGTTGGCTTTGGCTGTAGTTTCCTTCCTCTTCATCACGTGTTTAGTGGTTATTATATCAGTGAAAATCTACAGGTGGAGACGAGAGCGCGTGTTTTACAAATCCAGTGGAAATCTCCCTGTTATTCCGTATTACCCGCCCCTTTACGCAGACGTAGGAGGTACCGGTACGTTGAAGCAGGCGTTCAGTTACGAGGTGTACGGAACTACTGACTCCCGTAAGAGTGATATCACGTGCTCTCGACCCTTCAGTCAGAGCACTCTGAGTGTTGACCATAGTGCTACCAGGACAGTGCCAAGGCATAAAACAGAGTCAGATAATATACTCACAGAGGTGAGATCAACCTTTTACTTGTTCCCTTAAAATCCTTGTTCATTGTTATTTTTGTTTGTTTTGCATTTCTGTTTTCTTCAGTTCAGTTTAGCTACTGCCCACTGTACACACTATTTGGATAGTTCTGTTACTGTACCTACTGTAGTACTCACTGAAAGGTCGACTCAGTTTCAGACTTTTCTAATTGTGCCAAAACAACAATTTAGCATCTCACATTTGATCTCATGACTGTATTTAACATTATATACTGATACATTTGGGTACAAGAATAAAAGATTCATACTACTAGTATATTGAACATATATATATATATATATATATTTATTTATTTTTCTTGTCACTGTTTAGGCAAGTGCCAACATTGGATATTTTATTGTGCCCCCTGCCATGCACCTTACCTTTCTACTGACCAAACACACAGCAATTTAAATTTAAGTTACTCCATAAAACGGGGAATATCACTATAATATCTAAGTCTGGTGTTCCCATTTTTGTGTTTCACTGTTGTTGACTCTCTAGCATGCTTCAGACAAAAGCTACACCTGTATCTACATGTGTGGGTTCATATGTTGTGTGTAAGGTACACTATGTCAGATAATTGACATTACATACATACATCCTTCATGATGTATTAATAATTCCATTATTTGATATTCATATTAATTAATGTATTTATAGTATTGGCAGTGATATGTATTGCACTGATGTGCAGACAAATCAAGTAAAAATATGATTAGTTATATACTGTATGTGTAAGAGGGCAATACAGAAGAAAGAGATTCTAGGCTTCATTCCTGCTAAAGCGTTGCTAGATTGTCCCCACATAGAAACATACAACCACGCAGTGTACTACTTTTTCAGCGACCTAGTTCCCTTCATAACATGGTGCAGCCATTGGCATAGGCTACATACAGAGAAAAGGACCAGGGATGAATGCAGGCAAACTATAATAAAGGGGGGTAATGCAGATCAGTAAAATAAATAAAAATCCAAAGAGCAACGCAATAATATTGATTAAGAGAAAATGTGGTATAAGGGAAGAGGGAACGGTCATACTGGTGCTTGGAAGATTGAGAATGAGGGAGCAATGCAGTGTGATGGAGAGGAAGAGAGAGGCAGCGGGGGAGGGGAAGAGGCACGTGGTAACCGGCACAGTCTTCACCATCCCTGTGCAGCATTCATGTTAGTGATCTGATCACGCAAGTTTTGATGCTGAAACCCTGTTGCTGAGGTAATGGCAGGGGAAATCTTATGTGTGTATATTACATACATGAACTGCATGTAAGACACAGGAACAGAGTAGATATTTCTTGATAAAATATAAAGGAATGGAAGACTAGAGAGAGAGAGAGAGAGAGAGAGAGTTCTACATTGTTATATAACAAGTGACAAGGGGATGGGAGAAATCAGGACAGAGGCTGAATGTGTTTGAACTGAAACACTGAATGGCAAAAGGAAACTGACCTAGCATGTATTCATATTCAGCTGTCCGCAAACTGTAAAATAAGGATTTTGATGAACATTATATAGACTGCTATTAAGAGTTAAACAGTGACTGACTAAATGTCCTACCTCCTCTATGAGTGTCCACCTGTGAGGGTTTACATGATATGCTAAATATAAAAGCTCTATGTTGTGTTTTAAAAGTGATGGTGTGGTGGACTGGGCACAAATAACCCTGTTATTATAATGATACCTGTGTTGAGGGAAATAAATTGATATGTTATCTTGTAGATTTAGTGAAAATAACACTTGTCTTTAGATAAAAGGACACATAAAGCTTCAAGATCAAGCTTGATGTATGAGTGATAAGTAAATGCTTGTATAATGTGGTTGTGGTCTGTCTGCAGTTATGTTTGCTCAGTTTTCTCCAGTATCAGAGGAAGTATTAGATCAACTAGTGTTCCTGGTGTGATTGCTCTGGGTGGTTTATGTGTTTGCAGGATGTTCAGGGTGTGTGCATGTGAAATTAAAAGTTGACAAACTACGAGGCAGAAACCTAGGTTAATTGTGTTAACCCCCATATCTGCTGGAAGCAGTATGTAATCATTATTAGCCCACATCTGTGTCTGCTTTACCTGTTTCAACTGTGTTTAAATCTGTATGTCTCATTTTCTCAGGTTTGTTATGGGAGGTTTTTACTGAGTACCATAAATTCTTTTGGCCAGTGTCTCCATAGGGGTCAAAGCTCACAGAAACATATTTTTAAGCAGCTAAATGGTTCAGTCTGTTTTATATATATTCAGCATGTTGTTGTTTTATCATTCATTTTGGATCTTACACAAAGCTCCAAACATCAGTTTGATAAACTTGTAACTGAACATAAAACTATACTCATGTGCAGAAGCTCCTGGTTCCCACCGGCCCAAGCTCTTGTTTAAGTGTCCCGCCTTCGTAGCCAAGCTGTCTGGTGACCAGCTGTGTTCCCATGTGTATGCCGGTGGGGCTCATCCACACACTGTGCACCATGTGTGTTTGGGGATGTGGTTAATGTTTGTACTATAACCCCTCATTGTATTTTTGTTTACAATATACCCCAGATATCTGACATATCAGGTACCCTAGGATATGACTAAATTCCCACAAAGCAGACTACACCTTATTACACTGATGATATCAACAGAAAGCATTTATAATAATAATAATAATAATAATGCCTTATACTTTATTAATCCCACAATGGAAATTACAATGTTTTCACTCTGTTGTTAGAATACACATTATACACAAATCAAGTAAAAATATGATTAGTTATATACTGTATGTGTAAGAGGGCAATACAGAAGAAAGAGATTCTAGGCTTCATTCCTGCTAAAGCGTTGCTAGATTGTCCCCACATAGAAACATACAACCACGCAGTGTACTACTTTTTCAGCGACCTAGTTCCCTTCATAACATGGTGCAGCCATTGGCATAGGCTACATACAAAGAAAAGGACCAGGGATGAATGCAGGCAAACTATAATAAAGGGGGGTAATGCAGATCAGTAAAATAAATAAAAATCTAAAGAGCAACGCAATAATATTGATTAAGAGAAAATGTGGTATAAGGGAAGAGGGAACGGTCATACTGGTGCTTGGAAGATTGAGAATGAGGGAGCAATGCAGTCCACAGTACACAGGCCTGAAAGACACACACATGCTCAGTACCTATACATGCACTAATGGAGAAATGTCAGAGTGAGGGGGATGCAGCTGTCGATGGATAGGCGCCCCGAGAAGTTGGGGGTTCGGTGCCTTGCTCAAGAGCACCTTTGCATACTTTGGTCCGTTTGGGGACTTGAACCAGCGACCCTCCGGTTCCCAACCCAACTCCCTACAGTTGGGCATAATATGTACATAGCTCCAGTGCATTATACTCTCTCCACATGATGGATGTTGCTACTTGTCCCTCTGGGACTGTTGTTTTGTTGCTTTATACAAAAGGGGTAGAAGTATATTTTCTTTTAGAAAGACATTTTAAAAAGCCTGTACAGGCATTATTAATGAAGAACATATTTTGCGTGTAACAGTTATTGATACATTGTTTGGTCAAACATGTACAGATTGTAATTATATTGAAATCTATGGTGCAGATATTCATTTGGATGTGTTCCTCAGGTGCATTAGATTAATGTCAGGACAAAAACTGATTCATGCTCAGTGTTTATTTGCCAAGAAACTGAAGAGAATGCAAGCAAGTACATGCATACTATAATAATTGTACCTTTCTTTGTATGGAGGCAGGTAAACAAGATGTGTGTGGGCTTGAGAACATACATAAGATGTTGCGTTTGGATTTGTGTTTCATGTCCGATGAGGTGGAAGTGTGGAGTTCTGCACTGGCCACTGTTCAGTAGTCAGTCTTGGTTTCCAACAGTCTTCCTTTTTCATCCTGATCTCATTTTCTGCATCCCTCCCCTCCCCCTCTCCAGCTGCACCACTCTGCTGCAGAGAGAGAAAGAGAAAGGGAGAGGGACATTGCTCAATGTAGGACATTTTGTTCTGTCTATTAAAAGACATTATATGCCATACAGTGTCATTTCATCCCTGTGTAGGTTGCCATGTTCACAACAAGAAGAAATATCTCCTTTGTATAACTTTTCTGACATTTATTAAGAGATTATTTATTACCCAGCAGTCCATGAACATGTTTTGTTTAACAAACATATCATCAAACTGCAAATGTGCGTGTCTGAGCATCATTTCTCTTTCTTTATCCTCCATGTTGTTTTTGTAGCTATTTTTTGCCACCATTGCCAGCTCAAAGGAAGCAGGGTGGGATGCGAACAAGCGAGGTGGGATGTGTTGCCATAGCAACAAGCTGACTCACTGGCAGGGCTGTACCATTTCCCATTGAGCCACAGGGAGTCAACAGCAGATGCAGCCTCTGAGCTGTGATGGCTCCATGCATTTGTTGATACTGGGAGAGCAGGAGACACCCCTTTTTTGGGTAAATAGGTGCAGCATCCCCAGACCTGGGGTGACTGATGATAGAGAAAGGGGAGGGGGAGACGGTTATCATTGCTGCTTTTGATATTTGTTCTGATTGATGCTGCCCAGTTGTTTTGCCTTCCCCAGTTTCAGCAAATCCATTTCCATGATGAGTGTATTGTTCATTATATAGGCTTAGTATAACCAATTTCTTATTAAATCCGTTATTTCTGTTGTATGAAAACAACAGCCTTTTCCCTTTTTTGTTTCCTTGTTGCTTGTTTTACTGGTTGATGTGTTATTTTTGGATGTATATCAGCGACACTGTGATCTTATGTTATTACATAAAATGGGTTCATGTGGACAAACAAAAGGTATATTACAGACAGGGTATCATTTAAACTACAGTACACCAGTCTAATAAAAGCAGTTGCTGCTTTGCTTTGTCTAAGAAGCTTTGCTTTCACAGAGACACTCATACACACATCAGCTGTGGCAAACACAGGGTCACAGAGCAAAGACTCTCATTAATAAGGCATGGATTTGTCTCAGGGCATCGCCTTGAGGCCCCCTGCTGTTGCTATGAGGGTAGTGGCTTTGTGCAGCAGTGCAGTATTTTTGTTGTGATTCATACATTGGTGGTCTTCAGTTCTCTCAGCAATGATTGTGTTAGTGTCTTGGTTTAGGCTTAAGTGGCTGCACTTTACCAAAGTATGCTTATGCTTCTGTTTAAAGGGCAACTTGATTGTTGTACCCAGTTTTTATTGTGTAGTATAATCTAACATACCATAAACTGTGAAAGTGAATGCTGTTAAAAATGATTCACAAAACTATGACTGTATATACAGTATTTGTTGGTAAAGCTGCCACAGTGACCTGTAACTCTGGACTGTGTAGTGTCATTCTCTATCCACTGAGCTAGAGTTACTGCCTCTGTCTTTCTCAACAGTATTATTTATTTTTGTTTCATCATTATCCCTCTTACAAGGACAGCAATACTAAAATGTTTCTCTGAAGCTCCATCCTCTCTCTCTGTCTCTCCCTTACTAACTCATATGCAAACACTCTCACATGCCACTCTGTTCCCTGATTCTTTTGAATGAGTTTGATACTTGACATCCAGCTTGGATCTTTTTCTAAATTTTTCATAATTTAAGGTTATGTCCCATTCCCAGTTCAGTATTGTTTGAACATACAGCTCTAATTGTTATGTTATTATCATAATATATAAAATGAATGTATCATACTTTTGAAAGCTCTCTGTTAAACAATAACCCACAGTGTTCCTAGTTGATATATTTTGTTACGGTATGTGCTTGTGGGCACTCAATTTATCACTATTATACTGACTGAAGGCTGACACAGACAGAGATCAAACAAACATTTTTAAACTTTAATAGTTTATGTGCACACACAGCAGACTGTTTTGTGAACAATCCAATAATGAAATAATTTATTTTCAATTGAAATAAACATACATTACAGACCCTATACATCCCCACATGAATCACAACCCCATTTGTTGTTAGCCACATGGTAAGTATGCTGGTTACTGTACTTCCCAAAGCCAGACTCTGTATGCTGACCACCAGTCTAACTGACATCCTTTCTCTCTTGTTTTTTTCTTTTTCATGTGTCCCCCTTGTTGCCTGGTGCTCTTCCTGTCTCCTCCCTGACTCACCAAATAAGGTAAGAAATAGTTTTCATCTACTGTATATTGTTCACAGCCATCAAACACATAGAGTGGTGCCAACCTTCATGATTCTACAAACAGCACTGATTACTGATACACTGACAACTGCACATCATACTCTAGATCACCAATCCAAACACACACTATAGCAGTAATGTGTTTTATTTGTCCAAGCATTACACATTGGCACTAAATCAGATTAAGGTTAATCTGATTTTCTGCCTGCGACACATCTGTTCACATAGCAAAAACATCTATCATCACTGATGATTCCTCCAGTCAGGCATTGACCATTTGTTGACAACAGATCATGTGTGACAGTGTGAGTGGCTTGTGTGACAGTGTGAGGATTTTAGGTTAATAAGGTGACTTACCCTTACTGCACATATTATGTTGACTATTATGTTGTACAATGGGCAGTGTACAATTTTGTTGGCTAGTGGCAGTCTCTGCATGTAACATGAGCATGTTCATGCAGAGTGATGCAACAGACACAGGTCTGTGTACTTTATGTATGTGTGTATGTATGTATGCACTATGTTGTGTTGAATCCTTTAAACAGCAGATATTGTTTGTTTGTCCAAGACAAATTCCCTTCAGGACAATAACATCTATCTTATCTTATGCTAAAAAATTGACTTGATATGTTTTATGTGACTGGGGTGTTACACTGAATTATCACATGGACATCATTTACAATCTATACTGTAGATAAGTGGACAATTCAATTTCAACACTAGTTTCTGGGTATTAAATGATACATTAAACTTTTAATCTTTAATCTGAGAATATTTTGAATCATCATTTTAGCTCCTTTCTACACATGCTCCACTCACACCCTGTTTTTTAAGGTGGCATAGTGCTTTATATTTGAATAACAAGATGGACACCTCTCCTTACTAACAGGCTTATATGGTTTAAGGAAAGTATTAGCAGGGAAACATAGCTGTTATAAGTAACTCATGCCTGAATTACGTTGCAGTGATTATACTGCCCAGCACTGTATCTTGGATTTTGGCCTGTGTTTTTGTGCTTTGGACCACCATCCACTTTATATAGTTAATCATAAAGCATGGCATTACAGTCATTAAATAAAATGTTGGAGTAAAACGCAAGTTACAGTACAGCAAAATGCAAATTATGTAACACAAACATAGCATGAAAGAGGACATCATAAGCCTAGCTGCAGTATTCTAAAATGTCAGAGAAAAGTGACTCAAACTTAGTCAGGGGAAAATAAATGAAAGACGAGCGAAGTGTTGATTCAACTATATGCTCATTTTTGAGAGTAAGCTGCCCAACTTATTTAAATGTCTAGTCCAAATGTAAAGTACCTATTTTATTGTAATTTGTTCACACTTAGTTGCCAGTTTATAAGGTACACCTACTTAAAACTAATGCAGTCTAATACAACAGTCCTGCAATACATCCTGTCTTTTGTGAAGGTTATAATGTTCAGTTTTATGTTGAAACTGTTTTAGAGAAGTGTTGATTCAACTTTATGATCCTTCATGAGGTTGTAGGTTGTGGTGCTGTTGAATTGTATTGTATTATATAGAGAGGTGTTTCTGTTATTTAGCCTACCCTCACACATTCAACATAAAACTGTATTTTAATTTTCTAAGGATTTATTGCAGGACTGTTGTATTATACTGCTACTATTAGTTTTAGCTAGGTGTACCTAATCAACTGGCAACTGAGTTTATATGTAACTGAGGTAGACAAATACTAGAAAAATACTATTTATTTAATGCAGACCAACACTACGCCACACACTACAGCTTTATAACATACTATACAACCCATTTAACACACAAATGTCCAACTTAGTAGTCTTAACAAAACCTAAACATACTGTATGTTGGGTAGTATTTACAGATGGTCTATTGTATTACAGTGCTTTACACCCAACATGCGTTGCGGTTTTCCTAATCATTGAGTGTCTATCAATTTTATCTATTGTTTATCTGATACAGTATAAGTTACTAACTAACTTTTTGCTTTAACTGTTCATATTGAAAAATGATATGGGGTGGTACTGTGGTTAGCATTGTCACCTCACAACAAGTTCTAATCTATTGGCTAGCTGAGTCCTTTTTTTATGGAGTGTGCATGTCACTCTCTTTCTGTGTGGGTGTAGATGTGCTTGTTCGTTAATGTGTGTTAGCAATGTGATAACCTGGTGATCTGTCCAGTGTGCATGCCGTCCTGTGTGTCTGGTAGGATACACTGTACTGGATATGTGGGTATAGAAAATAGACAAATGGATCGATGGATGGAGATAAAATATCAGTAACCTTTGGTAAAAAGGAAACCGCTTCAGTCTATGCTGAGTGCAGGTCGTCCACTAATCGGAGGATCGGCAGTTCGTCCCAGCTCCTCCAATCCACATGTCGGAAGTGTCTGTGTGCAAGATACTGAACCCAGAAAATTGCTCCTGAAGGCTGTGCCATCGGTGTGAGAATGTGTGTGTCAATGATTAGATTATTAGATGGCATCTTGCATGGCAGCCTCTGTCATCAGTGTATCAATGTGTGTGAATAGGGTAAATGTGACATTTAGTGTAAAGCGCTTTGAGTGGTCAGAAGACAAGAAATGCACTATATAAATGCAAGTCCATTACTATTTACCACCTATGCAACTTCAGCACTTTGTACTGTAGCTCAACACCTGACAGTGAACACATGCAATATGAGGCTTAACCAGAAATTTAAAGTGTGAATGAAAGGTGTGTGCTTCTAAATGTTTACATTGGAATCACACTTTGTTTGTGTTTATTGATGCCTACAGCCCAGGAAATAGCATCCTGGGACTAGTAGCACAATAGCATCAAAATATTCAAGTCTTTATTGGAAAAACTCGGATTTCATAATTGAACTCAACATTTTTTATTTTTTATTTAATTACCTCTGAATGCAGCTTTTCCTCATTGATATTGATAAAATACCAGAAGTATAAATTTAGCATATTAATAGGCCATAATAGGCCGATATATTTTATATGTATTAAAACGTGTTTATTTTAAATGTGGCAATACATTCTTAAGCTAATTATTTTACTTTTGTTTTCATCGTTAATAAATTAATGTCTTGTGTTTGCAGCGGTAACACTTAAATAGGTGTTAGGTGTCTTCAGGCCGATCTACTCTATTTATTTCTGTATTCTGTAAGGAAATGTTTTTCTGGCTGCCTGCTGTCTTCAGTGAGAGTCGGTGAGGCTGACTGCCTCTTCAGCAGCATGCAGCAGCAGTAGTTGGCCGCCTGTGTGGCGCTGTCCACTCTTGTGGTGCTGAAAGCAGCTCAAGCGCTCTCCCTCTCCCTCTCGTTGTCTCTGCCTCTCTGCCTCCGGCCCCCTCCCTTTTCATTTGCTCTACAGACCTCCATACGGGTATTTTACGTTAGCTGCTGAAAGGATTAGTTCTCTGAGGTTTGTGTAGAGCGCTGAAGACGTAATGACGTATGCAGTCTGCATTGGCTTTCTCTGGCCACAGGAAGGCAACGAAGAGCCTTGTCAGCCACAAAGGCATGTGCTTGTATTCAGGTACATAGAGGCAAGAGGATATATGATGGATTAACATAAAGCATTACATCTGTGATCATATAATGATCAGGCATTCAGTTATTTGTAGAGCACTGGACTTAGTCATCTATTATCTACATCGTTTGACAATAATTATTGTGTTGTATAGTTTTTTATATTTAGTCTTCAATTTGTTTATAAACCGTTGTAGGTGATGGGGAGACTGTTTAATTGGTAGTCTAATGATATTTTATATGATAGAGTCACAATAACCAGAATCATCTTTCTATGGATCATACTTTTACGTCACTGTTCTGTAGAACTTACTGATGCCACGATTGGTGGAAATAGGTTTACTCTGTCTACCAATGAAATCCAGAGCTGTACAAAGAGATCTACTCCATTTCACCGAGTAGCTTCTGCGTCGTAACCATTACAATGTTCTGCACAGGAGGGGAGGGATGCATATGCAGACACAAAGCATGACTGTCGAGGACGGATCTAAATGGGATCATATACCTGCTATACTTAATCAGATTAGAAGTTGGGATTTGAGTGAGAAGATATGGGCTTTATGGAACGAGGAATAATGTTAAACAAATTGCCTGTATGGCAGGTGTTTTTGTGGTGGCATCATTTCTTTCTCTTGTGGAGTACAATAGACGGACAGACTCGCTACAGCATCCCGGAGGAACTGAAACAGGGCTCTGTGGTAGGAAATCTAGCCAAAGATTTGGGTTTGGTTGTATCTGAACTGTACAGACGTAAATTGCGGATAACCTCGGAAGCTGGTAAGCAGTATTTTAGTGTAGACTTGGGGAAGGGAGAACTGGTGGTTATTGATAGGATAGATAGGGAAGAAATGTGTGGACAAAGGCCGTCATGTTTGTTGCCTTTAGAACTAGTTATAGATAACCCTCTACAGCTGCATAGAGTCGAAATTGAAATACAGGATACAAACGATAATTCTCCTAGTTTCCTTACTAAAGAGAAAGTGTTGCAAATTGCAGAGCTGGTCAACCCAGGCGCGCGATTTCCTTTAGAAAGTGCACAGGATCCCGATGTCGGCCCTAATTCTGTACGCTCTTATCTGATAAGCAAAAATGAAAATTTCAAATTGACAGTTAAAAACCATAAGGACGGAAGAAAGATCCCTGAACTAGTCCTCGAAAAACCTCTTGATCGAGAAAAGCTGCCTGTACACAATCTTATCCTCACCGCTGTAGATGGTGGAGATCCGGTGCGCTCAGGGACATCTGAAATTACAGTTATAGTACTTGACAACAATGATAATGCGCCGCAATTTGAAAAACAGGTATATGAGGCTAATGTCAGCGAAAATGCAGCACCTGGAACGAAATTACTGCATGTTACAGCTACAGATGCAGACGAAGGACTAAATGGAGAAATCGAATACTACTTCGCAGAGCAAACTACAGATCTGATTTTATCATTATTTGACATTGAACCTTCTACTGGAGCTATTGTTGTGAAAGGTATTTTAGACCATGAAACTGACCCTTTACATAGATTTGACATAACTGCAAAAGACAAAGGCAACCCTAAAATGGATGGGCATTGTGGCGTCGAAATTAAAATAGTTGACGTCAACGATAATGTTCCTGAAATAATAGTGACGTCTTTAACAACACCTGTTCCAGAAGACTCTGCATTTGGAACAGTTATTGCATTGATAAGTGCAAAAGACCCAGACTCCGGTGACAATGGTAAGATTACGTTGAGCGTGTCTTCCAAATCCCCCTTCAAGTTAAATCCTTCTGTCTCTAACCATTACTCATTAGTAACGAATGGGCCACTTGACCGTGAAATAAATAGCCAATATAGTGTAAAGATATGTGCTACTGATTCTGGTAAGCCCACATTATCAAGTGAAAAAATAATACTTCTTGAATTGTTAGATGTAAATGACAACCCACCAGTTTTCTCTCAGCCTTCTTATGTCGTTTATGTAAAAGAGAACCATGCTTCTGGGAAAATGTTGTGCTCAGTGTCAGCAACTGATCCTGATTCGGGTGACAACGCGAAGATCTCCTACTCAATCTTGGACTCTAAAGTGCAGGACGTTTCTGTCTCATCTTATGTTTACATTAACTCAGATAACGGCAGCATCTACAGCATGCACTCGTTTGACTATGAGAAGCTGAAGGTGTTTCAGATTCAGGTTCAGGCAAAGGATCAGGGCTCTCCGTCTCTCAGCAGCAACGCCACTGTCCATGTTTTTATCCTGGACCAGAACGACAATGCCCCCGCTGTTATTTACCCCTCCTCCGCTGCCCTGGGCTCCCTCTCTCATCAGAGGATGCCCCGTTCCGCTAAAGCAGGCCACCTGGTTACTAAGGTGACGGCCGTGGACGCTGACTCGGGTCATAACGCCTGGATCTCCTACAAACTGGCGGAGGCCACAGACGCCTCTCTGTTCGCTGTCAATCTGTACACAGGGGAGGTGAGGACTAAACGCGCTGTGTCCGAGCAGGACGACTCCTCTCAGAGGCTGCTTATAGAGATTCAGGACGACGGGGAACCGGTCCAGTCCGCCACCGTCACGGTGTCCATCCTGCTGGAGGACGGCCTCCATGAGCCCATCTTAGACCTCCGACAGAAAGTGGCCGAGCCCAGCAAGAAAACTGGGAGAATCACCCTTTATTTGATTCTCTCTCTGGCCTCGGTGTCCGTGCTGTCTCTGGTGACTTTTCTCATCTTAGCGGTTAAATGCATGAGGAACAGCAGAAGCAGCGGTAGTTGCTGCATGAGACGGAGCGACTGTGATGATTACAAGAACCCCAACAGAAACCTGCAGATTCAGCTCAACACTGATGGACCTATAAAGTACGTGGAGGTCCTGGGAGGAGACATGTTGTCTCAGAGTCAGTCCTTCAGGTCCTGTATGTCTCCGATGTCAGAGTACAGTGATTTCACTTTGATTAAGCCCAGCAGCACCAATGACTTTAAGGAGGTGATCAGTGTTCTGGATGCGTCTTTACCCGACAGCACCTGGACCTTTGAGAGCCAGCAGGTGAGCAAAACAAAAAGCGTTTTCAATATTAGATCTATCTATCTATCTATCTATCTATCTATCTATCTATCTATCTATCTATCTATCTATCTATCTATATATCTATGAAAACCAATAGTAGGCAAGGCTGTGTTCAAAAACATAAAATAATTATATTTTCAATATAATCTCACACGCACACATTTCCAAAGTCATTTCTGTAATAGTTCAGCACCACGAAGGTGGACAGCAACTCTTAGTGGAATGTTTATTAGTATGTGTGTGAGAGCGTGTGTTGCGCCCCTGTTGCTGATCATCTTTTTAGAAATAAATACAAAAATAGTGTTCCCTGAACGTGTTTCTAGTGATTGATTAAAAGAAGACCTCTCACTGTGGAGAATGTGACTGTTTACATCTGAAGATGCATTAGCCAGGCTTATTTCCTGTTCTTTCTTGCTTGTTAAATATTAATTTAATAATTATTTCATAGTGATATCTACCTTTACATTATTCGGCGTCCTATAAGTCTCAAAATAATTGGTTTTGGTTAAAGTGAAGGGACACACAGAGAATTTATGCTGCGACTTTAAGAGTGTCGATCATTTTCCCTCTCATTGGATGGTAGAGGTGGATGCTGTGCACCAATAGGATTCAGAACTGTACAAAGCAATCTAGTCCCTACCCCCATGCAGCCTCTGTGCTGTAACATTTAGGATGCATGGAGCTAGAGGACAGAGACAGCAATGATCTCGTATTTCATAAAATTACATTTATATAATTCAGATTACAGCCATGCTCAGTAATTGTGGTAAATCGTATATTGGAATAATACCTGCAATGATGGATTCCAACATTGTTCTATACAAGTTGTCGATTGGAACTAATGTGTTATAGCGGACCAAAGATGACAAAGACAATAGGATACCGAGACTGGAGACGGCAGGCTCTTTGGTGGCATCATTTCTTTCTCTTGTGGAGTACAATAAACGGACAGACTCGTTACAGCATTCCAGAGGAACTGAAACAGGGCGCTGTGGTAGGAAATCTAGCCAAAGATCTGGGTTTGGGACTATCTGAGATTTTTGAACGTAAGCTGCGTGTCGCCTCTGAGGCTGGTGAGCAGTATTTCAGTGTGGATGCGGGGAAGGGCGAGCTGGTGGTGAATGACAGAATAGACAGAGAGGCTTTATGCGGACAAAGCGCCAGCTGTGTGTTGCTTCTGCAGGTTGTAATTGAAGACCCATTACAACTTTTTCGTGTTGAGGTAGAAATACAAGACATTAATGATAATGCGCCTAAATTTCCATCAAATGATATCACGTTGGAGGTGGCGGAATCTACGGCTTTGGGGGTTCGTTTCCCATTAGAAAGCGCCCTTGACCCAGATGTTGGCAGTAATTCATTAAAGTCATACACTCTCAGTAAAGATGAATGTTTTAATATTAGAGTGAAAGAAGTTGCCGGCGGAAGGAAAGTCCCTGAATTGATTTTGGCAAAAAATTTAGATAGAGAGAAAAAGGCTGTTCATAAGCTTTTGTTGACAGCTCTAGATGGAGGCAACCCAGTTAGATCAGGGACCACTCAGCTCTCTATTAGAGTACTGGACAACAACGATAATGTCCCATCTTTTGAGAAAACGTTGTATAAATTATCTATTAGTGAAAATGCTGCAGAAGGTGCATTAATAGTTCAAACAAAAGCGACTGACATGGACGATGGTCAAAACGGAGAGATAGAATACACATTCGGCGCGCACACATCAGATATTGTTCTCTCTGTTTTTAGTATTGATCATGAATCGGGAACAATATTTCTTAAAGGAAAACTAGATTTCGAAGCAACTGCTAATTATGAATTAGACATAAGTGCGAAAGATAAAGGGAGTCCAAGAATGGAGGGTCATTGTACTGTGCATGTTGAAGTTGTAGATGTTAACGATAATGCACCAGAAATAATACTCACCTCTCATCCAAAGCCAGTGCGCGAAGACTCGCCTAATGGCACCGTAGTAGCTTTGCTCAGTGCCCGAGACCTTGACACCGGTGTTAACGGTAAAGTAACATTACAGCTCCCAAAAAAATCTCCATTTGCCCTAAAACCATCGTTTTCTAATAATTATGCATTGGTTACAAGTGGTGCTTTGGACCGAGAGAGTTTTCCGGAATATAATATTGAGATAATAGCCAGTGATTCAGGCTCTCCTCCTCTGTTTAGTAAGAAAAGTATACCTGTCAGCATCACTGATGTGAACGACAACCCTCCTATATTCACTCAGCCCTCCTATAATGTGTATTTAAAAGAGAATGGGGTACCAGGCTCTATACTGTACTCAGTATCAGCATCTGACCTGGATTTTGGTGAAAACGCCAAAATCTCTTACTCTATACTGGACTCTAAAGTGCAGGACGTTTCTGTCTCATCTTATGTTTACATTAACTCAGATAACGGCAGCATCTACAGCATGCACTCGTTTGACTATGAGAAGCTGAAGGTGTTTCAGATTCAGGTTCAGGCAAAGGATCAGGGCTCTCCGTCTCTCAGCAGCAACGCCACTGTCCATGTTTTTATCCTGGACCAGAACGACAATGCCCCCGCTGTTATTTACCCCTCCTCCGCTGCCCTGGGCTCTCTCTCTCATCAGAGGATGCCCCGCTCCGCTAAAGCAGGCCACCTGGTTACTAAGGTGACGGCCGTAGACGCTGACTCGGGTCATAACGCCTGGATCTCCTACAAACTGGCGGAGGCCACAGACGCCTCTCTGTTCACTGTCAATCTGTACACAGGGGAGGTGAGGACTAAACGCGCTGTGTCCGAGCAGGACGACTCCTCTCAGAGGCTGCTTATAGAGATTCAGGACGACGGGGAACCGGTCCAGTCCGCCACCGTCACGGTGTCCATCCTGCTGGAGGACGGCCTCCATGAGCCCATCTTAGACCTCCGACAGAAAGTGACCGAGCCCAGCAAGAAAACTGGGAGAATCACCCTTTATTTGATTCTCTCTCTGGCCTCGGTGTCCGTGCTGTCTCTGGTGACTTTTCTCATCTTAGCGGTTAAATGCATGAGGAACAGCAGAAGCAGCGGTAGTTGCTGCATGAGACGGAGCGACTGTGATGATTACAAGAACCCCAACAGAAACCTGCAGATTCAGCTCAACACTGATGGACCTATAAAGTACGTGGAGGTCCTGGGAGGAGACATGTTGTCTCAGAGTCAGTCCTTCAGGTCCTGTATGTCTCCGATGTCAGAGTACAGTGATTTCACTTTGATTAAGCCCAGCAGCACCAATGACTTTAAGGAGGTGATCAGTGTTCTGGATGCGTCTTTACCCGACAGCACCTGGACCTTTGAGAGCCAGCAGGTGAGCAGAAAACAACCATTGATCTTAAAAATAAGGAAAAAATAACTTTTTCATTTTTTATTTAGTACAGGAAATATCTAATTATAAACAACAATTTTAATTGTGTCTGAAAAAAATTCTATAGTGCATTACTTTTATCTTCCAAAACTGAAATACAATGTTAAAATAGACACTGCGAAAACAAATAATAAAAACACAATGACGTTAATTAACAGACAGGAAAGAGGACAGACAGGGACAACAGTCGACGCATACTCTACTGTAGACAAGCAGCCGAATTGATCAATTGAACATTTCAGCACCACGAGAGCAAACAGCGACTCTGAAATGCAGCCGATCATGCAACGCCAGCACAGTGTTGATGTATTTACGCTATGCAGTTATAGTGACAATAGATAAACATTTAATGTATTTTCATTCTTTGACGGTTTTTCTGTGATGTAAAATTTGATTGTGTTATCAATTTGTTTGAGATTCTGACTGCAAGATGGTTTTCATTTATCTTTCATTTTTACATCGACAATGTTGTCACATATTGTTTAATATGCAGGGATATTTCTCATAATCATCTCAGATTAAATCTTACAAAGAGAATAGATGCTGCCACTTTTAGAGTGTCGATCAGGTTCTCTCTCATTGGATAGTGGAAAAGGGTGCTGTGCACCAATAGAATTTAGAACTGTACAAAGCGATCTAGTCCCTGCCCCCATGCAGCCTCACTGCTGTAACACTTAGAATGCAAAGAGCTCGACGAGAGACGGCAATGAGCTCGTATTTTTTCAGATTTAAACCTGGATTTTAGCTTGCTGCCATGCTCAAACATTGTGAGTTTGTTTATTTGGGGGTATTTCCTATTACCATGGAGTCCAACATTGTTATAAACAAGATCTCGATTGGAAATCATGTGTTATAGCGGACCAAGGATGACAAAGACAATAGGATACCGACACTGGAGATGGCAGGCTCTTTGGTGGCATCATTTCTTTCTCTTGTGGAGTACAATAAACGGACAGACTCGTTACAGCATCCCAGAGGAACTGAAACAGGGCTCTGTGGTAGGAAATCTAGCCAAAGATTTGGGTTTGGGAATATCAGACATTTTTGACCGTAAAATGCGTGTCGCCTCTGAGGCTGGTAAGCAGTATTTCACTGTGGATGCAGGGAAGGGCGAGCTGGTGGTGAATGACAGAATAGACAGAGAGGCTTTATGTGGACAAAGCGCCAGCTGTGTTCTGCCTCTGCAAGTAGTTGTTGAAAATCCTTTGCAGTCTCATCGAATTGAAGTGGAAATAAGAGACACAAATGACAATTCTCCTAGTTTTCTTACAGAGGAGATTAACCTTAATATACCAGAATCAGTTGCACTTGGCAGACGTTTTCCTTTAGAGAGCGCGGAGGACCCTGATGTTGGAAGCAATTCTTTGAAAACGTACTCACTAAGCAAAAACGATTATTTTTCTCTCAAATTTAAAGACACAAAAAATGGTAAAACTGTCCCAGAATTGGTGTTAGAAAAGCCATTAGACAGGGAAAAGAATGCTCTCCACCAGCTGCTGTTGACAGCATTAGATGGAGGAAACCCGGTCAAATCGGGAATCTGTAAGATTATTATTACTGTACTTGATAATAACGACAATTTTCCGATATTCAATGAAAACGAGTACAAAGTGTCTATGAAGGAAAACAGCACCAAAGGAACATTTGTAATTAAACTTACAGCTACAGATGCCGATGATGGTCTTAATGGTGAAATTAAATATTATTTTGGGTCCCGCACTCCAGACTCTGTGTTATCAATATTTGAAATCAATAACATAACAGGAGATATCGTATTAAAAGGAGCATTAGATTATGAGAGTTCTAAAACATACCTTATCGATATAACTGCTAAAGACAAAGGCTTTCCAGAAATGGAGGGTCACTGTCGTTTACAGTTGGACGTAGAAGACATAAATGATAATGCTCCAGAAATTGTGCTCACTTCAGAACCCAGTCATGTACGGGAGGACGCACCAAGTGGCACAGTTGTGGCTTTGATCAGTGCTCGAGACCTTGACTCCGGTGATAACGGTAAAGTGACGTTACAGCTTCCCAAAGGGTCTCCTTTCACTCTAAAACCATCGTTTTCTGATAATTACGAACTGTTGACCAGTGGCCCTTTAAACCGAGAGAGTTTCTTAGAGTATAATATTGAAATAACAGCCAAGGATTCAGGTTCTCCTCCTCTGTCCAGTAAGACAGTTATACCTGTCAGCATCAGTGATGTGAACGACAACCCCCCTATATTTACTCAGCCCTCCTATAATGTGTATTTAAAAGAGAATGGGGTACCAGGCTCTATACTGTACTCAGTATCAGCCTCTGACCTGGATTTTGGTGAAAACGCCAAGATCTCCTACTCAATCTTGGACTCTAAAGTGCAGGACGTTTCTGTCTCATCTTATGTTTACATTAACTCAGATAACGGCAGCATCTACAGCATGCACTCGTTTGACTATGAGAAACTGAAGGTGTTTCAGATTCAGGTTCAGGCAAAGGATCAGGGCTCTCCGTCTCTCAGCAGCAACGCCACTGTCCATGTTTTTATCCTGGACCAGAACGACAATGCCCCCGCTGTTATTTACCCCCTCCGCTGCCCTGGGCTCTCTCTCATCAGAGGATGCCCCGCTCCGCTAAAGCAGGCCACCTGGTTACTAAGGTGACGGCGGGGACGCTGACTCGGGCCATAACGCCTGGATCTCCTACAAACTGGCGGAGGCCACAGACGCCTCTCTGTTCACTGTCAATCTGTACACAGGAGGTGAGGTAGGACTATTTTCAACGCGCTGTGTCCGTATCGTATAGCAGGACTTTCAGGGACGGATGGAATCGGTCGGAATCGCAACGGGTCTGGAAGTTGTCCATCCTCCTGGAGGACCGCCCTCCATGAGCCCATCTTAGACCTCCGACAGAAAGTGGCCGAGCCCAGCAAGAAAACTGGGAGAATCACCCTTTATTTGATTCTCTCTCTGGCCTCGGTGTCCGTGCTGTCTCTGGTGACTTTTCTCATCTTAGCGGTTAAATGCATGAGGAACAGCAGAAGCAGCGGTAGTTGCTGCATGAGACGGAGCGACTGTGATGATTACAAGAACCCCAACAGAAACCTGCAGATTCAGCTCAACACTGATGGACCTATAAAGTACGTGGAGGTCCTGGGAGGAGACATGTTGTCTCAGAGTCAGTCCTTCAGGTCCTGTATGTCTCCGATGTCAGAGTACAGTGATTTCACTTTGATTAAGCCCAGCAGCACCAATGACTTTAAGGAGGTGATCAGTGTTCTGGATGCGTCTTTACCCGACAGCACCTGGACCTTTGAGAGCCAGCAGGTGAGGAGAAAACAGTAGTAGACCTGCTATTACATATTTTCATGGGCTTATTATAGGCTGAAATAAATACACAAAAAAACTCATCAAAACTCATGTGTTATACAACCATAAACTGTTTTTAATGAATTTGAATGGGACATGTTTATTCTATGGGTAGCCTTAACATGTATGAATGATGTTTTTTTAATTTTAATATATATAAAAAATAACTATAATATATAAAGTTTGTGTTTTGAATCGTTTCTGCAGGTAAACCGCACTATGCACAGACTGGCTTTACGACATTGTAACGTGTACAACAAGGGATTTGTTTGTTTGTTTGTTTTAAGATGTAGATATTGTGAAAGTTGATTGCTTTTTCAACGTTACACAGTATTGTTCCCTTAAGAAAGCAAATCAATCAACTTTTTGTTCTGACATTTATTTTGAAGATATCTTAAGTTAAGGACTAAGTCACTGTTTTCTAATGCAAACAGTTTATAATTTTAAAGAAAGCATTCACTATGCAAACATTTCCATTTTTATCAGATTTTACTTTCACCTTATGCGATCATTTTAATAACTTGTGAATTGAATTTTGTAAAATATATATTTTAGATGAAAGTGTTAAGGTTTTTAATTTATTGATATTATAATCATGATTAGTTGGCAGAAATTCTTTGAAAATAATGTGCCAGTGGATTTGGGGATTTAGAATTCAAATATTTATATTTGTCATAATCTGAGTTTTTATCACATTTTCTATAAAGACAATTATCACAGAAATCTGAAATTCTCAAATGTTACACTTGTCAAAATGCATTAGGACCTTGAGGTGTGCAGTAGCTTTGTGTGTAGAGTTGGGTCTTTGTGATTGGATAGCAGAGATGGATGCTGTGAGCCAATAGTATACAGGACTGTACAAAGAGATCTACTCCATCCCCCATTGAGTCTCACCACGGTAACCCTCACAGTGCTCAGAGCTGGAGAGGAGATACGCTTGTTCGAAGGTGTTCGGAATATATCTTTTGTTACCAATTATTTTAGGATTTAAGGAGTGTTCATTCTGGCGATGGCTTTGAATATTGCGCTGTGTTGATGAATTCCTCGATGGGAAATAACGTATTCTAACGGACCGGGGATGACAAAGAGAATTGGATACCGAGACTGGAGATGTCAGGCTCTTTGGTGGCATCATTTCTTTCTCTTGTGGAGTACAATAGATGGACAGACTCGTTACAGCATCCCAGAGGAACTGAAAAAGGGCGCTGTGGTAGGAAATCTAGCCAAAGATCTGGGTTTGGGATTATCTGAGATTTTTGATCGTAAACTGCGTGTTGCCTCTGAGACTGGTAAGCAGTATTTTGGCGTGGATGTAGGAAAGGGCGAGCTGGTGGTGAATGACAGAATAGACAGAGAGGCTTTATGCGGACAAAGCGCCAGCTGTGTGTTGCCTTTACAGGTTGTAACAGAGAATCCGCTACAACTACACCGGATAGAAGTAGAAATAAGAGACATAAATGACAATTCTCCCATTTTTTTAACAGAGGAGCGATCTTTAAAGATAGCAGAATCTACTGCAACAGGCATACGCTTTCCTTTAGAAACAGCACAGGATCTGGACGTTGGTAGTAATTCGGTAAAATCTTATACTTTAAGTAAAGATGAGTGTTTTAGTTTGAAGATTAAAGAGCTGCCTGGTAATCGAAAAGTTCCAGAACTGGTACTAGAGAAATCGCTTGACAGAGAGAAACAAAGTGTCCATCAGTTATTACTGACAGCTTTAGACGGAGGTAACCCTGTCAAAACTGGAACCACAAAAATCCTAGTTACTGTACTCGACAACAACGACAATGTTCCTGTATTCAAAAAGCCGTTGTATAATGTAACTGTACATGAAAATAATGTCGCTGGTTCTGTGCTTGTAAAAGTTGAGGCAACAGACGCAGACGAGGGTGTTAATGGTGAGATTGAATACGCATTTGCTGAGCATACTCCCCAATCGCTGTTATCTATTTTTCAGATGGATTCAGGTACTGGTAAAATCTCCTTGGTAGGGCAGTTAGATTACGAAATCAGTGCAATGCATGAAATAGATATTACTGCAAAAGATAAAGGAGTACCTGAGATGGAGGGCCACTGTCGTGTGCAAGTAATAGTACTAGACAGTAATGATAATTCCCCAGAAATAGTTCTTACTTCAAACCCAAACCCAGTACGTGAGGATGCACCAAGAGGCACAGTTGTAGCCTTAATCAGTGCGCAAGACCATGACTCTGGTAATAACGGTAAAGTTACGTTAAGACTGGCAAAGGGTGCTGCCTTTATTTTAAAACCATCATTTTCTAATAATTATGCACTGGTTACAAATGTGTTATTAGACCGTGAGAGATTTTCTGAATATGATATTGAGATAACAGCCACTGATTCCGGTTCTCCTCCTCTGTCCAGTAAGACAGTTATACCTGTCAGCATCACTGATGTGAACGACAACCCTCCTATATTCACTCAGCCCTCCTATAATGTGTATTTAAAAGAGAATGGGGTACCAGGCTCTATACTGTACTCAGTATCAGCATCTGATCTGGATTTTGGTGAAAACGCCAAAATCTCTTACTCTATACTAGACTCTAAAGTGCAGGACGTTTCTGTCTCATCTTATGTTTACATTAACTCAGATAACGGCAGCATCTACAGCATGCACTCGTTTGACTATGAGAAGCTGAAGGTGTTTCAGATTCAGGTTCAGGCAAAGGATCAGGGCTCTCCGTCTCTCAGCAGCAACGCCACTGTCCATGTTTTTATCCTGGACCAGAACGACAATGCCCCCGCTGTTATTTACCCCTCCTCCGCTGCCCTGGGCTCTCTCTCTCATCAGGAGGATGCCCCGCTCCGCTAAAGCAGGCCACCTGGTTACTAAGGTGACGGCCGTCGGACGCTGACTCGGGGCCATAACGCCTGGATCTCCTACAAACTGGCGGAGGCCACAGACGCGCTCTCTGTTCACTGTCAATCTGTACACAGGGGAGGTGAGGACTAAACGCACTGTGTCCGAGCAGGACGACTCCTCTCAGAGGCTGCTTATAGAGATTCAGGACGACGGGGAACCGGTCCAGTCCGCCACCGTCACGGTGTCCATCCTGCTGGAGGACGGCCTCCATGAGCCCATCTTAGACCTCCGACAGAAAGTGGCCGAGCCCAGCAAGAAAACTGGGAGAATCACCCTTTATTTGATTCTCTCTCTGGCCTCGGTGTCCGTGCTGTCTCTGGTGACTTTTCTCATCTTAGCGGTTAAATGCATGAGGAACAGCAGAAGCAGCGGTAGTTGCTGCATGAGACGGAGCGACTGTGATGATTACAAGAACCCCAACAGAAACCTGCAGATTCAGCTCAACACTGATGGACCTATAAAGTACGTGGAGGTCCTGGGAGGAGACATGTTGTCTCAGAGTCAGTCCTTCAGGTCCTGTATGTCTCCGATGTCAGAGTACAGTGATTTCACTTTGATTAAGCCCAGCAGCACCAATGACTTTAAGGAGGTGATCAGTGTTCTGGATGCGTCTTTACCCGACAGCACCTGGACCTTTGAGAGCCAGCAGGTGAGCAGATAAATGTTTATTTTTGATGTCCCCAACATAGTTTGTATTTTATTTTTATTTCCATATATAAATTAAATGAAATAACATATCGTGATATTTGGTCGTCGTCTAATAATCGTGTTTTCATGGTAAAAACTGAAAGCTGGCCTGCTCAGCCTTTTTTTATCAGCCTTGTATGCTAAAAAAAAATATATACAATGACACTAGTTAATGCCGTTATTAACTGCGCAAGAATTCAATCAAGAATTTGGTATATTGAGGCACACCTTCCATTTTCAATAATTATCAACTTGCAATTGCCAGAAAGATTTTAGCTTAGTATTATAATGGTGGCAAACGTTTAATTACATGTTTTAATATAACCAATAGTTGGGATTTCTGACTTCAAGAACGACTTTAAACTTTCAACCATGCCTTTCTGGAAAGTATGTGGATTTTGATCTGATTTAGCTTACTCAATTTGGTTCTTTTTTTTGGGAATTCACGTTTCCTTTGATTATATGAATTACATATTTTTTAAGCAAGAGAATTGTAGAACCAGAGGAATTAAATACATGTCACTCCTATCACACACAGCAGTGCATCTAGACCGATTCTCACAAGTGCAGCTATGTCTTTAAAAGGACTGCTCAGTCCCCTTCCTATTGGATGCTAGCGATGGATGCTTTGCACCAACCACATACAGATTTGTACAAAGAGATCTACCCCCTCCCCCTTGCAGCCTCAGCACTGTAAACGTTAATGGAAAGAGCTGGAGGAAGGTGGGTGATGCGCTTAATCCCGGATCTGAAAAATATATGTTAATTATTTAAGCTTTAGACATGAACAAAAATGCTTCATTTATTTTTATGGCAATAACTTATGCACGTTGGAACTGGATATTTACTTCGATTTTCTCAATGGGAAATAACGTTTTCTAACGAATCGGGGATGACAAAGAGAATGGGAGACCGAGACTGGAGATGGCAGGCTCTATGGTGGCATTACTTCTTTCTCTTGTGGAGTACAATAAACGGACAGACTCGTTACAGCATGCCGGAGGAACTGAAACAGGGCGCTGTGGTAGGAAATCTAGCCAAAGATCTGGGTTTGGGGCTATCTGAGATTTTTGACCGTAAGCTGCGTGTCTCCTCTGAGGCTGGTGAGCAGTATTTCAGTGTGGATGCGGGGAAGGGCGAGCTGGTGGTGAATGACAGAATAGACAGAGAGGCTTTATGCGGACAAAGCGCCAGCTGTGTGTTGCCTCTGCAGGTTGTTCTAGAAAACCCTTTAAGTTTACATCGGATTGAGGTAGAAATAAAAGATGTAAATGATAACTCGCCTAGTTTCCATACAAAAGAACTGTCTTTAAAAATTTCTGAATCGGCAGCTGTGGGAACTCGTTTCTCATTGGAGAGTGCAGAAGATTCTGACGTTGGCAGTAATTCAGTTAAATCCTACATATTGACTAAAAACGACTGTTTTACATTAAAAATGAAGGAAGTTGAGGACGGCAAAACAGTCCCGGAGTTAGTGTTAGAGAAGCCCCTTGATCGAGAGAAGAAAGCAGTTCATCAGCTACTACTGACTGCATTAGACGGGGGAAACCCGGTTATGTCTGGTACCTCACAGATAACAATCACAGTGCTTGACGTAAATGACAATTTTCCAGTTTTCGATAAAAATGTATATAAAGTTTCGTTAGGGGAAAATACTGCAAAAGATACTTTTTTTATCAAAATTACAGCAACTGATGCTGATGAGGGCCCAAACGCAGAAGTTGAATTCTCGTTTGGCTCGCGGACACCGGATTTCGTCTTATCAGTATTTGAAATAAATGCATTAACAGGGGAAATACATTTGAAAGGAGACTTAGATTATGAAAGAGTCACGTCTTACAAAATTGAAATAACTGCGAAAGACAAGGGGGTTCCTGAAATGGAGAGTCACTGTCGTCTACAGATAGATGTTGTCGATGTTAATGATAACACTCCAGAAATTGTTCTCACCTCTGAACCGCAGCCCGTGCGCGAAGACGCACCAAGTGGCACAGTGGTGGCTTTGCTTAACGCACGTGACGCTGACTCCGGGAATAATAGCAAAGTGACATTGCGACTATCCAAAGGTTCTCCTTTCACGTTAAAACCATCATATTCTAATAATTATGCACTGGTTACAAATGGGGCTTTAGACCGAGAGAGTTTCTCGGACTATAATATTGAGATAACAGCCACTGATTCAGGCTCTCCTCCTCTGTCTAGTAAGAAGATTATACCTGTCAGCATCACTGATGTGAACGACAACCCTCCTATTTTTACTCAGCCCTCATATAATGTGTATTTAAAAGAGAATGGGGTACCAGGCTCTATACTGTACTCAGTATCAGCATCTGACCTGGATTTTGGTGAAAACGCCAAAATCTCCTACTCTATACTAGACTCTAAAGTGCAGGACGTTTCTGTCTCATCTTATGTTTACATTAACTCAGATAACGGCAGCATCTACAGCATGCACTCGTTTGACTATGAGAAGCTGAAGGTGTTTCAGATTCAGGTTCAGGCAAAGGATCAGGGCTCTCCGTCTCTCAGCAGCAACGTCACTGTCCATGTTTTTATCCTGGACCAGAACGACAATGCCCCCGCTGTTATTTACCCCTCCTCCGCTGCCCTGGGCTCTCTCTCTCATCAGAGGATGCCCCGCTCCGCTAAAGCAGGCCACCTGGTTACTAAGGTGACGGCCGTGGACGCTGACTCGGGCCATAACGCCTGGATCTCCTACAAACTGGCGGAGGCCACAGACGCCTCTCTGTTCACTGTCAATCTGTACACAGGGGAGGTGAGGACTAAACGCACTGTGTCCGAGCAGGACGACTCCTCTCAGAGGCTGCTTATAGAGATTCAGGACGACGGGGAACCGGTCCAGTCCGCCACCGTCACGGTGTCCATCCTGCTGGAGGACGGCCTCCATGAGCCCATCTTAGACCTCCGACAGAAAGTGGCCGAGCCCAGCAAGAAAACTGGGAGAATCACCCTTTATTTGATTCTCTCTCTGGCCTCGGTGTCCGTGCTGTCTCTGGTGACTTTTCTCATCTTAGCGGTTAAATGCATGAGGAACAGCAGAAGCAGCGGTAGTTGCTGCATGAGACGGAGCGACTGTGATGATTACAAGAACCCCAACAGAAACCTGCAGATTCAGCTCAACACTGATGGACCTATAAAGTACGTGGAGGTCCTGGGAGGAGACATGTTGTCTCAGAGTCAGTCCTTCAGGTCCTGTATGTCTCCGATGTCAGAGTACAGTGATTTCACTTTGATTAAGCCCAGCAGCACCAATGACTTTAAGGAGGTGATCAGTGTTCTGGATGCGTCTTTACCCGACAGCACCTGGACCTTTGAGAGCCAGCAGGTGAGCAGAAAACAATAGTAGACCTGCTGTGTAATTATATATCGTTGTATACATTTTTTTAAACTATTAATACTTAAATGCTCTCTGATAACATGGTGTTTTCATTGTGCTTTAAGTGTGGTAAAAGTAATATGTCGCAAGCTTGTTTTTGCGTTCTTAAGCTAAACGCAGTGTTTGGCATTCTGGTGAAATCCCCTATACACCTACATTACACGTATAATATTACATCCTGTTATATTATCATTTCGTTAAATCGGTGCTGTCAGTTACCAAAAAAAAGCAAACAGGGTACTGAGATATTCATCACTACGTCCTCATTGGAACCCATCTCCGTCAACACATCAAAACCATTACATGCTAGGCTTCTTTTGCTCGCTTACTTTCTGTTTGCAAATGGCATTTTACTTCTCACCCTGACTAATGTTTGTTTCTGCTTTAAAGGCTTACTTGTGTCAAAGTTCAGATTTTCCTGTTAGCTCTGCTTGCATGGTACTGCAGTTTAGGATGTTGGAATGCTCTTTTTATAGTCGTATGAATGGCATTTTGTTTCAGCACCACATAGTTGGACAGCGTCACACTGAATAGGCTTGATTATAACATAGCTAAACTACTTTCAGTACCACGCTGCACAATATAATTTTTTCCTGATTTAAGTCACAAAAATAATTTGTCTTGTCAAACCTTGACGTAACTAGAACACAGGCAGTATTTCTATTTTCATAATCAGATTTCATTTTATCTGCATTAACATTATGAGCGACGTGTAACAGCTGGCATCTTATCATTTCTTTCACTCTTTTTAATGCATCGAGGCAAATTCTTTCAAGGGCGGCTGTGTCTTTAAAAGCGCTGCCCACCCCTTCCTATTGGATGGTAGCGATGAATATTGTGCTCCAATAGGATTCAGAAATGTACAAAGAGATCTACTCCCTCCCGCATGCAGCCACAGTAACGTACACACTTAGATTGCACAGAGCTGGACGAGAGGGAATGATGCTCTTATCGAAGTTAAAAAGGAAATACCTTGATTTACTTTATGAAGAGATTATGGATCTTTCTTTTGGATTAATGCTTTATGACAATGGATGGCAATTATCTGCTTTTCAATAACCTCAATGGGAAATAATTATAACGCACCGGGGATGACAAAGACAATAGGATACCGAGACTGGAGATGGCAGGCTCTTTGGTGGCATAATTTCTTTCTCTTGTGGAGTACAATAAACGGACAGACTCGTTATAGCATCCCAGAGGAACTAAAACAGGGATCTGTGGTAGGAAATCTAGCCAAAGATCTGGGCTTGGGGCTATCTGAGATTTTTGACCGTAAATTGCGTGTCGCCTCTGAGGCTGGTGAGCAGTATTTCAGCGTGGATGCAGGGAAGGGTGAGCTGGTGGTGAATGACAGAATAGACAGAGAGGCTTTATGCGGACAAAGCGCCAGCTGTGTGTTAACTCTGCAAGTTGTCGTTGATAAACCGTTACAACTGCACCGAGTTGAGGTGGAAATACAAGATATTAATGATAATTCTCCAAGATTCCCTTCGCAAGAAATAACATTACAAATAGCAGAGTCGACAGCGGCAGGGGCACGTTTTCCTTTGGAGATTGCGCAAGATCTTGATGTTGGAGTGAATTCAGTGAGGTCCTATACTTTGAATAAAGACGACTTTTTTAGTTTAAAGATTAAAGATGTGTCTGGTGGTAGGAAAGTCCCTGAGCTGGTCTTGTCAAAATCTGTCGACCGAGAAAAAAAACCTATTCATCAACTTCAACTAACCGCTATAGACGGGGGAAACCCAGTGAAATCCGGGACCTCTCTGATAACCATTAATGTGCTTGATAATAACGACAATTTTCCTGTATTTGAGAAAAATGTTTACAAAGTCTCTATAAGCGAAAGTAGCATACAAGGTGCATTTATTCTAAAACTTACAGCTAAAGATATTGATGAGGGTCCTAATGGAGAAGTAGAGTACTCATTCGGAACGCACACACCAGATAATGTTCTATCGGTCTTTGATATTGATTCATCAACCGGGGAAATACGTCTTATAGGGAAATTAGATTTCGAAACAAATGCAAATTATGAAATAGACATTTGCGCAAGAGACAAGGGAACTCCAAGAATGGAGGGGCATTGCACTCTCCATATTGAAGTGTTAGATGTTAACGATAATGCTCCAAGTATTTTTCTGACCTCCCAACCAAACTTTGTCCCCGAGGACGCACCAAGTGGTACTGTAGTAGCTTTAATCAGTGCCCGAGACCTTGACTCCGGTGACAACGGTAAAGTTACATTACAGCTTCCCAGAGGTTCTCCTTTTAATCTGAAACCCTCTTTTTCTGATAATTACGCACTAGTTACCGGTGGTGCTTTAGACCGAGAGAGTTTCTCTGAGCATAATGTTGAAATAACAGCCATCGATTCAGGCTCTCCTCCTCTGTCGACTAAGAAGACTATACATGTTTCTATTACGGATGTAAATGACAACCCACCTGTATTCACTCAGCCCTCCTATAATGTGTATTTAAAAGAGAATGGGGTACTAGGCTCTATACTGTACTCAGTATCAGCATCTGACCTGGATTTTGGTGAAAACGCGAAGATCTCCTACTCAATCTTGGACTCTAAAGTGCAGGACGTTTCTGTCTCATCTTATGTTTACATTAACTCAGATAACGGCAGCATCTACAGCATGCACTCGTTTGACTATGAGAAGCTGAAGGTGTTTCAGATTCAGGTTCAGGCAAAGGATCAGGGCTCTCCGTCTCTCAGCAGCAACGCCACTGTCCATGTTTTTATCCTGGACCAGAACGACAATGCCCCCGCTGTTATTTACCCCTCCTCCGCTGCCCTGGGCTCTCTCTCTCATCAGAGGATGCCCCGCTCCGCTAAAGCAGGCCACCTGGTTACTAAGGTGACGGCCGTGGACGCTGACTCGGGCCATAACGCCTGGATCTCCTACAAACTGGCGGAGGCCACAGACGCCTCTCTGTTCACTGTCAATCTGTACACAGGGGAGGTGAGGACTAAACGCGCTGTGTCCGAGCAGGACGACTCCTCTCAGAGGCTGCTTATAGAGATTCAGGACGACGGGGAACCGGTCCAGTCCGCCACCGTCACGGTGTCCATCCTGCTGGAGGACGGTCTCCATGAGCCCATCTTAGACCTCCGACAGAAAGTGTCCGAGCCTAGCAAGAAAACTGGGAGAATCACCCTTTATTTGATTCTCTCTCTGGCCTCGGTGTCCGTGCTGTCTCTGTTGACTTTTCTCATCTTAGCGGTTAAATGCATGAGGAACAGCAGAAGCAGCGGTAGTTGCTGCATGAGACGGAGCGACTGTGATGATTACAAGAACCCCAACAGAAACCTGCAGATTCAGCTCAACACTGATGGACCTATAAAGTACGTGGAGGTCCTGGGAGGAGACATGTTGTCTCAGAGTCAGTCCTTCAGGTCCTGTATGTCTCCGATGTCAGAGTACAGTGATTTCACTTTGATTAAGCCCAGCAGCACCAATGACTTTAAGGAGGTGATCAGTGTTCTGGATGCGTCTTTACCCGACAGCACCTGGACCTTTGAGAGCCAGCAGGTAAGCAGTGAAAAAACAATGACATACACAGTTTTGTAAGACTATTAGCTACAGTAACTGCGAAGAAAGTACACTTTTGCTTGCACAGTGAAAAATACCGATAAGGCTATATTCCAAAAATGTGGGATATTTATTGAATTCTTAATCGATGTATATTTGAAATGAAAAAATATCATATTCATATCCAAATCAAAACTTTTAATTTGTCTTTTAACTTTTGTGGCTGTGTTTGATGTTGAATAGCTTTCCGAGGGGAGCGTTTCAGCACCACAGCGATGGACAGCGACTCTGACCCATGAGGCGTACGGAGGGCACGATCATAGGTTGTTGTTGATGGCTTTTACTGAAGGGGTAACAATTAAAATGTTTGGAAGTTTAAGTAACAAAATAACTATTTCACTCATAACGTTTAATGGGTTTATTAACTTATATAAACGCTGATGGTGACATCTACCCCTTAGAAATCAAAGCCAAGGAAAATGAATTCGGAGTGTCTATTTGCACCACCGGTACGAATAGCCTCGGCCACACAGCTGAGCTATTCACACCCTGTGACAACAAAAACACGTTGCTCGCATGCACCGAAATCATGGCGGACGTTCATCTCCCATGACAGCAGAAACTGGTATATTAGGAAAGTTTTGTCTCTAAAGTTTATAACAATTGAATTTCTAGCGGAAAATATATACTACAGTTGCGCTTTCTGTCTTCAGTGAAAGCATACAACCGTTAGTTTGTTAGTTAGTACCTATTTTTTTGTATACAGTATGGTTACGTAGCAACCAAGGCTTGAAGACACCAAGTGGTAAACAGTTGTTTGACACTCTGTAAGAACTGTTAGGTGAGTGGTTAGAACCCTGAGCTTTACTCTGGGAGACAGGAGTTCGATTCCCCAATAAGACGATCTAATTTCTTTTCATTTTGGATTGGATAATTTGCATGCAATGGCGCAAGCCAGGGCCCGCGAACGCGAAATATTTTTTGAAGGGTGGTAGGGGAAGACTCATGAATATGCCTGCTCTGGTTGGGTTGGTTAGGTTTAGGCAAGAGGAGTGGGATGGTTATGGTTAGGGTAAGAATGTCAGGGCGACAATATTCCAAAAAGGTGTAATACATGAGTAGTATGGATAACTGTGTGTAAATATATGCCAAGGTACTGTAAATGCACAGGGGTGCAAATAGCATACATTGATATTTGTACCAGATGGGGTATTAATAGAACACATTGCTGTGTGCATCGGCGGGGTACAAATAGCATTCATTTCTAATTGCACCAGGGTACGAATAGCTCATCTAATTGCACCAGGGTACGAATAGCGTACACTGCTAATTGTACCAGGGGTGCAAATAGCCTCACCCAAATATATTTGGTCTAGGCACAATCGAATGTTAACAGTAAATATATATTTTGATATACAGACATTGATTTTAATACTTTTTATTTTACATTTATATAGCTCTTGGAATTTAAATGGCATCTCGTGATTGTGTCTGACTCCCTTTTTCATGACAGTACAAAGGGTTAGTGTGTCTTTAACGATGTTGCACAGTTTCCCTCTGATTGGACGTGAGAGAGAGATGCTGTGCACCAATAACATTCAGAACTGTACAAAGAGATCTACTCCCTCCCCCATGCAGCTTCAGGACCAAAACCACAATGCTCAGATTGGGAGGAGAGTAGGTAAATGGTCCATATACTCGGGGTATAAGGTTATATCTAACATTTATGTTTGACCATGAACAGACGTCTTTTTAACGGAATATGTTACGCTCGCGGAATTTGGATTTTGACTTTATGTTCTCTGTTTTTGTGGATTGGAAATGATGTATTTTACTGAATCAGGGATGACAAAGAGAATGGGATACCGAGACTGGAGATGGCAGGCTCTTTGGTGGCATCATTTCTTTCTCTTGTGGAGTACAATAAACGGACAGACTCGTTATAGCATCCCAGAGGAACTGAAACAGGGCGCTGTGGTAGGAAATCTAGCCAAAGATCTGGGTTTGGGACTATCTGAGATTTTTGAACGCAAATTGCGTGTCGCCTCTGAGGCTGGTGAGCAGTATTTCACTGTGGATGCGGGGAAGGGCGAGCTGGTGGTGAATGACAGAATAGACAGAGAGGCTTTATGTGGACAAAGCGCCAGCTGTGTTCTGCCTCTGCAAGTAGTTGTTGAAGACCCGCTACAGTTACACCGAATTGAGGTTGAAATAAGAGATATTAATGACAATTCTCCAAGTTTCCTTTCAAATGAATTATCTTTAAAATTAGCCGAATTAGCGGCAGTTGGCACGCGCTTTCCTTTGGAGAGCGCAACAGACCCCGACGTTGGAAGCAATTCACTCAAATCATATACTCTTAGTAAAAATGAATGTTGTTCCCTTAAAATAAAAGAGATGGAGGGTGGTAATACCGTTCCAGAACTTGTTTTAGAAAAGCCTCTAGATCGAGAGAAAAAAGCAGTTCACAAAATAATACTAACAGCTTTAGACGGTGGAAATCCAGTAAGATCTGGAACCTTACAAATAACCATACATGTGCTTGATACTAACGATAACTTTCCTGTGTTTGAAAAAAACATTTACAAAGTAACTTTGGGTGAAAAAAGTTTACATGGGGCTGTTGTTATAAAGCTCAAAGCAACAGATGCAGATGAAGGTTTAAATGGTGAAATTGAATTCTCATTTGGTTCTCGGACACCAGAATCTGTTTTGTCACTCTTCGATATTAACCCCTTAACAGGTGAAATCATTCTGAAAGGAGAGTTAGACTATGAAACTACCAACACGTATGCCATTGATGTATCTGCAAAAGATAAAGGCAGCCCTGAAATGGAGGGCCACTGTCGCGTGCAGGTTGATATTACTGATTTCAATGATAATGCTCCAGAAATAGTTTTCACTTCTCAGCCAAAGCCAGTACGCGAAGACGCACCAAGTGGCACTGTAGTGGCTTTGATCAGTGCGCGAGACCTTGACTCCGGTGATAACGGTAAAGTAACGTTACAACTCACCAAAGGTTCTCCTTTTAATCTGAAACCCTCTTTTTCTAATAATTATGCACTGGTTACAAATGGTTTATTAGACCGAGAAAGCTTCTCAGAGTATAATATTGAGATAACAGCCACTGATTCAGGCTCTCCTCCTCTGTCTAGTAAGAAGATTATACCTGTCAGCATCACTGATGTGAACGACAACCCTCCTATATTTACTCAGCCCTCCTATAATGTGTATTTAAAAGAGAATGGGGTACCAGGCTCTATACTGTACTCAGTATCAGCCTCTGACCTGGATTTTGGTGAAAACGCCAAAATCTCCTACTCTATACTGGACTCTAAAGTGCAGGACGTTTCTGTCTCATCTTATGTTTACATTAACTCAGATAACGGCAGCATCTACAGCATGCACTCGTTTGACTATGAGAAGCTGAAGGTGTTTCAGATTCAGGTTCAGGCAAAGGATCAGGGCTCTCCGTCTCTCAGCAGCAACGCCACTGTCCATGTTTTTATCCTGGACCAGAACGACAATGCCCCCGCTGTTATTTACCCCCTCCTCCGCGCCCTGGGGTCTCTCTCATCAGAGGATGCCCCGCTCCGCTAAAGCAGGCCACCTGGTTACTAGGCGGGACGGCCGTGGACGCTTGACTCGGGGGCCATAACGCCTGGATCTCCTACAAACTGGCGGAGGCCACAGACGCCTCTCTGTTCACTGTCAATCTGTACACAGGGGAGGTGAGGACTAAACGCGCCTGTGTCCGAGCAGGACGACTCCTCTCAGAGGCTGCTTATAGAGATTCAGGACGACGGGGAACCGGTCCAGTCCGCCACCGTTCACGGTGTCCATCCTGCTGGAGGACGGCCTCCATGAGCCCATCTTAGACCTCCGACAGAAAGTGGCCGAGCCCAGCAAGAAAACTGGGAGAATCACCCTTTATTTGATTCTCTCTCTGGCCTCCGTGTCCGGCTGTCTCTGGTGACTTTTCTCATCTTAGCGGTTAAATGCATGAGGAACAGCAGAAGCAGCGGTAGTTGCTGCATGAGACGGAGCGACTGTGATGATTACAAGAACCCCAACAGAAACCTGCAGATTCAGCGCAACACTGATGGACCTATAAAGTACGTGGAGGTCCTGGGGAGGAGACATGTTGTCTCAGAGTCAGTCCTTCAGGTCCTGTGTCGATGTCTCCGATGTCAGAGTACAGTGATTTCACTTTGATTAAGCCCAGCAGCACCAATGACTTTAAGGAGGTGATCAGTGTTCGGAGCGTCTTTACCCGACAGCACCTGGACCTTTGAGAGCCAGCAGGTGAGCAGATAAATGTTTATTTTTGATGTCCCCAACATAGTTTGTATTTTTATTTTATTTCCATATATAAATTAAATGAAGTAACATATCGTGATATTTGGTCGTCGTCTAATAATCGTGTTTTCATGGTAAAACTGAAACGGTAGCGGCCTGCTCAGCCTTTTTTTATCAGCCTTGCATGCTAAAAAAAATATATACAATGACACTAGTTAATGCCGTTATTAACTGCGCAAGAATTCAATCAAGAATTTGGTATATTGAGGCACACCTTCCATTTTCAATAATTATCAACTTGCAATTGCCAGAAAGATTTTAGCTTAGTATTATAATGGTGGCAAACGTTTAATTACATGTTTTAATATAACCAATAGTTGGGATTTCTGACTTCAAGAACGACTTTAAACTTTCAACCATGCCTTTCTGGAAAGTATGTGGATTTTGATCTGATTTAGCTTACTCAATTTGGTTCTTTTTTTGGGAATTCACGTTTCCTTTGATTATATGAATTACATATTTTTTAATACCTATAAAGTACGTGGAGGTCCTGGGAGGAGACATGATGTCTCAGAGTCAGTCCTTCAGGTCCTGTATGTCTCCGATGTCAGAGTACAGTGATTTCACTTTGATTAAGCCCAGCAGCACCAATGATTTTAAGGAGGTGATCAGTGTTCTGGATGCGTCTTTACCCGACAGCACCTGGACCTTTGAGAGCCAGCAGGTGAGCAGAAAACCACCATTGATCTTAAAAATGAATAATAAAAAAAAAAAAACATTTTCATTTTTATTATTTAGTACAGGAAATACTTAATTATAGCATAGTAGATGCCAGGGTTGCGATACGTCGCAGATCACATAGACTACTATCTTGCTTCATAATTATCAAACCCTGCGACATATTTGAAATTATAATATATATCTTTATGAAATATAATATATAGGTTCAATATGGCGTACATCAAAATAAAATGTAAAACATCAATTTAATGATGCCCTTGTGTGAAAATTATGTTTTCATCTTGAATTTAAATGTTTAGGTTAAACTACTACTGCTATTTTTCTCTCTAACTTTCTTTAAATGGTCCATTTGAATAAACTACAATATCTTGTATTGTTTGAAACAATGATACTTTATCATTGCTGTTTCTTCTCAAATAAAACTCTGCTCTGTAGGATACATAAATTGTTCTCTCCGTGGTATTTTATTGCTTGCATATTTTTTCAAAATACTTTGTACTTCATAGTGAAGCATTTAAGCCCTTAAACTTCCCTTTGATAGACATGCGGTAGTGGAAAACCAATTTGGAAACCATGCCCCCCTGCGGATACAAATAGCATTGCTATCAAAAAAAAAGCTGCTTGATACGCTGCTGTTTTGATAACGAGGAGCGCTTAATGAGAGCACGTGACTGAATTTTTCAACGGTAACAATATATCAGCATCTATTCTCCATATATTTTTTCTTGCGTAATTTTCCACAGTCACATTCCTCTGTTATTCCGTTTCTATTGCCCTCTCAAACTTTTACAATGAGAATGAAGTTGACAGGCTACACTGACAACAGTGGAAGTGGAGTCACTGGAAAGTTTTCACTCTGTGTGTGAGCTGTGTGACAGAGCTGAACCAGCCCTGTCTTCCAATTAGGGGGAAGGCCTCTGTGGTCTCTCCCCGCCCATGTGGGGAGTGAGGCGGAGGAGACAGAGCAGAGAGTTTCAGTGGATGCAGAAAATACTTTGATTTTCGTCCTCGTTTTTTCTTAAAAATCGGCCGACATGATCACGTCAAAACTTCCCATCGCTCTATTTTTGAAACGGAAATGTTTACCATCAAGCCTGGTCGCCTCGTTTTAACACTACTATGGATACGTTACGGTGAAAGAAGAAGTTAAAAACTTTACCGTTCTCCGATCCTCGGAGCGCAGCACAATGGACTCCAGACAGAGGAAGCGCTCCGGAGGAGGGAGGCTGTGGAGGCTTTGCTTTTATCTAGCTTGCCTCTCCTGTGCGTCAGCTCAGCTCAGCTATTCCGTACCGGAGGAACTAATTCCGGGCTCTGTCGTTGGGAATATCGCTAAAGATTTGAGTCTTTCTGCTCATGGGATTGTTCAGAGGAGGTTGCGGGTGGTCTCGGAATCCACAACGCAGTATTTTGAGGTAAAGCAGGCGACCGGCGATTTGGTTATCAAACAAATAATTGACAGGGAGCAAATGTGCGAATTAAGTTCTGCATGTTCACTACACCTTCAAATAGTTCTGGAGGATCCTTTAGAAATTCATCGAGTCGTGGTGGACATTCTGGATGTTAATGACAATGCACCGCAGTTTTCAACCAGCAACATTTCTCTGGAGATATCGGAGGCGGCTGCTCCAGGCACAAGGTTCCGTTTGGAGAGCGCACACGACCCAGACGTGGGTACCAACTCGTTACGCACTTACCATCTAGCAGCAAATGACATTTTTATTCTGAATGTGGAAACTAAAAGTGACGGTAGCAAGTTTCCAGAGCTAATGGTGAATAAACCTTTGGACAGGGAGACGCAGGCCTCGTTTCGCCTTATGCTCACTGCCGTAGATGGGGGTCAGCCGGAGAGATCTGGCTCAACACTTATGCTCATTAAAGTTTTAGATGTAAATGACAATGCGCCCGTCTTTGACGAGACGGTAAAGAAAGTTAGGCTATTAGAAAATGTTGCACGGGGCACTTTAGTTACGAAATTGAACGCGACTGACGCGGATTCGGGTAACAACGGAGAAATATCTTTCCTGTTTAGTAAATACACACCGGAACGTGTTGTTAATCTTTTCAGTGTGGATTCTAAAAACGGCGAGATCCGTGTGAAGGGTGATGTGGATTATGAGATAGCCACTGCATACCACATCACAGTTCAGGCCAGAGATGGTGGCTCTCCCGCTATGGAGGGCTCCTGTAACGTTGTAGTGGACATCATTGATGTGAATGACAATGCACCAGAGGTGACACTGACATCACTGACCAGTCCTATCAGAGAGGACTCAGCACCAGAGACTGTGATAGCGCTCATAAGTGCACGGGACCTGGACTCTGGTGTGAATGGGGAGGTTACATTAACTGTCCAACCAGGTTTGCCATTCAAACTTAACTCAGCTTTTGGCAGGCATTACAGCCTCACTACTGCTGGAATCCTCGACCGTGAGACTGTCCCAGAATACACAGTGGTAATCAAGGCCACTGATGCTGGTTCCCCTCCCCTTTCATCACAAACCACCTTTGTGGTGAAGCTCTCTGATGTAAATGACAATGCCCCCACTTTCTCTCAGCCTTCATACTCTGTGGACATCCCAGAGAACAATGCTCCCAGTGCCCCCATTGCTGCTGTTTCAGCCACTGACCCTGACCTTGGTGACAATGCCCGCATCTCATACACCATCCTTTCCGGCATGGTCCAGGGCTCACCCATATCTTCTTATGTTTACATTAATCCAGAGAGTGGCCACATCTACAGCATGCGCTCATTGGATCATGAACAGCTTAAAGCTTTCCGTATTGAGGTGCAGGCCCGGGATGCTGGGGTGCCCCCACGGACCGCCAACGTCACGGTGCATGTGTTTGTGGTGGATGTGAATGACAACATGCCAGTGATTGTACACCCTGCCTACCCAAAAGACAAAGGATTACAGTTCACTGTGCCCCCATCTGCCAACCCAGGGCATCTCATAAATAAACTTGTAGGGGTGGATGCAGACAGTGGGCACAATGCATGGTTGTTTTACTCCATCGCCCCTGGACCAAATGCTGGCATGTTCCGTATAGGGGCACACACCGGTGAGCTCCGCACAGCCCGCAAGTGGGCAGAGGAGGAAGGGGGCTTGACTTATGACATAATGATCATCATTCAGGACAATGGTGATCCACCGAAGTCCAGTTCTGTGAACATTACAGTAACTGTGGATGAGAAGGGCACGGCCAACGATGCTCCAGCAAGCCCTCGCCACACACCCTTCTACCACCGCACTGGGATGTCGGACATCACTTTGTACCTCATCATCTCTCTAGCCTGTGTATCAGCTGTGTCCTTCATCACCTTTGTCGTCCTCATGGTTCGCTGCCTAAGGCACCGTGACCCAGTGCTGGGAGACTCTGACTGCAGCTGCTGCTACGGCCGCCACAGGTCCAGCCGCTACCATCAGAGGCCAAGCAAGGACCTGCATCTGCAGCTCAATACTGATGGACCCATACGCTATATGGAGGTTGTGGGAGGCCCCCAGGACCCGCACACACGCACCTACAGGCCCTGCTACTCCACCATATCCAGCCGGAGTGACTTTGTATTTATGAAGACACCCATGCTGAGTCAAAACAACACACTCAACATGACACTCAGCAGGAAGCACCTTATGAACTCAGCCAATGAGGTGAGGGATGTGGGAGAGCAAGCATGGCATCGGTGGGATATGCCATTGTGGGATAAGACCAATACAGGTGTTTCAGTATCTTTAGGTGGGTTTTAGAAATTCACGTAGCTCTGCAGTATTTTATCTGAAACCTATTTTGTTTTGGCAAGAGGATCCCTCTCTCTACATGGTGAAACAGCTCTTAGAGCTTTGTTGTCCTACTAGACAGGTTTGGGCACAGTAAATAATTAAATAAATGTTTAATCTGACCTAAGGCATAGGCAAATGTGGTTACTATATCTGACTTCCAGTAACTAAATTGACAGATAGGAACTGTTCTTTATGGATAAGAAAGAAACCGATAAAGAGAAAGTCAGGCAGAAAGAAGGTAGTTAAGGAGAAATGGCAAAGGAAGGGAAAAGGGGGAAACATAAGTGCTCCTAACAGATGGAGAGGAGGAGACAGACAGATGAAAATATCCTGCAGTGTTGGCTCAGTGGAATGGCAGAGAGAGGGGAACAGGATGACCGAGGGAGAGATGGGAGGTGAAGGAGAGGAAAATGGCCAAGGAAAGAAAATGGAAAGAGGGGTGGGGTCGGGGGAGGCAAAGAATAAAGCAGTAGCTGAAAAACAGGAATTCATGGGGTCACTGGCCTGACCCCTGACTTCCTGTTGTCCTATGAACTTTTGGTGATTGGTTCCAGGACTCAGCATCACATGAGTGATTTGTTTTTGTGAGTTCTGGACAGATATTTATATTTTCCATTCTTAGATCATGGTCAGAAATGCCTTTTTTATAAGCGTTTAGAGTGGGGTGTGAAGCAAAGCTAACCAGATAATGATGCATTGGACATAGCCAACCCATTCAGTGTTAAGTGTTTAGCCGTGTCAGGGATAGAAGATGGCTGCCAGTACTCTCACTTGGATGAGTCACTTTAGGGGATTCAACGAAAAGAAATATGAGGAGTATGAGGGTTCATCACCAGCCATGTCATGTTTAATGTAGAGTTTGATTGAAGCTCATTATTTTTGCCGTGGTGTTTTGGTGATTACTATTTCTTCTCCATGCAACAGGATGTTTGCCCTTGTGTCTGTTAAATATCCATAAGAGTCTCCTGTTTCTCATGAATCTGTATTACATTGGCACTGTCTATGCTGAATTAGGATGTTCCTGAGGTCAGCAGAGTACCATCTGTCACCCTGCTTTAGTAACACGTGTGCAATGAGGACAACAGAGGAAAAGGCATAGAGGGATAGACAAAGAGAAAGGAAGGATGGATTCTTACACGTGTGCCATAGTGACAGACGTCACAGCCTATAATGGCTTTAGAGCAGCAGCCATCACTGTGTGTGTTTATATGCTTGTGTGTGAGATTGTGTGTACAAAGCATCAGGCATGTGGAGTCTCCAGTAGTGTTTTTAATTTTAGCATGAACCTGGTGCCTTAGTGCCCAATTGCCAGTCACTTCCCACTGCCCTTTGTATTTTCTATTCATGTGCAGTGTGCTGTTTTGGTACACTCTATTTAACTATGTGCTAACAGAAAGTTTTGGGGGAAAATTATATTGAAGGTTTTTTAGAAACATTTGTAAATAAAATAAAAGGTTTATTTTTTTTTACCAATTGGCCTGCAACACATACCTCTTTGCATTGAAAGATAAATATTCCCATGATTAATTGAGCTTTCTGGCTCAGTGGACATAGAAACATGACATGTAATCCTGAAGTCATGAGCTTGACTAACCAACTTAATTGCCTTCTTACTTCCATTTTTGCAATTATTCCCCTCTCCATAGCAAAGTCTTAGATATGAAGCAGGATCTGAAAATTCCCATGACCTTGTGCTAGTTTTTCAGTCTTTGAGTCTGTGGGAGTTTATAAGGGTCGGCACGTGCTGACTATGGCTAGCGGAGCTGTTTTGTAAATATTCTTTTTACGGATGATGAAGCTGCACATGCGACAAACTGGCTCATGCTGCTCAGAAAAACTGTTGTGTGAATTGAGTCATGTTTGTTTAAGCAAGAGGAATGTTAAAAATCGAGCACGTGCTTTTCCCTTGTCACTTGCTCAGCCTTTCCCTTGTAATGAATAACAATGTAATGAATCCAGCATTTTAGTGGTTACACATCGCATTTTTCTATATATCTTTTTAGATTTCTACTGGCGCAATCATTGCTTATGTGCTGATGGTTATATGGTGTGTATGTGCGAGTACGCTGAAGGTTATCAGAGCAACAGAACAGATATGACTTCCTCATTTGAGTCAGACCACCAAGTGCACTCCAGCCACAGTTACACACCAATACAATTTGTGTGTGTGTGTGTGTGTGCGTGTGTGTTAGAAAACTGAAGCTTCAGTTTTTTAACATACACACACAAAGGTTAATGGAACGTATGTGGGAAGGAAGCTTTTGCATTTAATGTATTTTGTCAGCCCTGTCAGATGGAGAGAAAGGGGTGAGATCACATGTTTTTTGTACACCTGGATAAACCTTTATATATCATGATAGAGAAGTGGTCAACCAGATGTTTTAGCACACATGTTGGATGAGTAGTCCAGTGTATACCCCCTGATGAATCCAGTGCTCACATAATGAATATCCATCTCTTCTCTTAAAATGATAGTACTTCAACTGACAGACATTGTGTTGTGGTAGCTAACAAACTCAGGCAAGTTGAAATTCACCTGGGGAGCCCTCACAGCTCTTTGGTTCAACTTAAAGATGTCAGAGAAGCAGACTGACATTGTATAAAGGTATGGAAGTATTTCAATTGGATGAGAATCCAGGCCCACAGAACTGTAATCCCTTCATCTCTCTCAATTGGCCTAGTCTCCCCGAGTAGTGTGTTTGACCTTCTCTCTCTATCTCATGCCTTTTAAATCAAACTTGCACTCTGAAAAAAAAGTATTGTGCGTCTATCGTAAGTGCTCAACTCACTTCAGAGATTATGTAACAAAAACAAGCAGATCTAAAGATAATTGGAGCTTGGTCAATTAGATGTTGATGCCTGTGTGCCATTAAACCTGGCTTGAGATTTGTTTTCCCTGGCAAATGTTGTATAAACAATCTTAACCTAAAAACTCAGCAACTTTTAACACTTTGTGGTTCAGTTCAGTAAAAGGATGAATTCCCTTAGTTTGACTTTCTTCTTGAGCAGAAGAGATTTACATTCTTGGATATAACCTGGCTGCTTGTGATGTTTAGGTGTAGCCAAGTTGTCCATAATGAAGCATGCAGGATTAGAGTACTGTTTACCTTAAGAAAGCAGTGGGACCCAATATTCCAGTCGGTTACCCTGTACTCCATATGCCTGCAGTGAGATTAGACCTTGGAAATGACAAGTGTGTGTCTGTGTGGTGAGAACGAGTCACACAGCTGGAATGCTGGGCCTCTCTATGTTTGCCTCCACTCAGTGCTGATCCTTTCTCTCTCTACCAAAGCTTAGACAGACTGCATGCCCACGTACATATGCACTTATTTGAGTACATTTTTAGACTTGAAACGTCGGCCAGGCTTTGCTCTAAAAGGAGGATACAAGTTCAAATATGTCTTCTTATCATCCTCATCCACTATAGTTTTCTAATAATGATAAGTTATGAGTGTTCCCGAGACTTGACTCATCACCAAGGTGAAACAGACCCTTTTGGATGAAACTGAAATTGAATCCAGTCAGCCATTTATACTCACCCATTCAAGTTGCTGTTATGTTCTCGGTAATTCTTTTTTCATGGGCTGGCAGTCACTTGTTTAGTCTGCATGGATACTGAACACTTTTCCCAATTCCACTTGTTTTGACATCCTGTGTTTCCTTCCTTTGTACATTCAGTAAGTCACCATTCACTGGTGCATTTGTTTACCTGCATTCTAATAGATACTCCAGTCATGACTGTTCCTTTTGTGTAGGTATTTTCGCGTTCTGTTTTCTGTCCTGCTCTGCTTCTTTCCATCATTCCCTCGGGTAAAACAGCTCTTTTAATAATGCAGCACATCATCCTGCTGGCCTCTCTCTCTTGTGTCGATTAGGCAGCAGAATCTGGAGCCAAGCCAAGAGTCTATTCACTGCATCACTGCACAACAAGAGAGCCTGAGAGAGAGGGAAAGAGCTAGAGAGATGGAAAAGACATGGTGGCATGGCCAGTGAGGTAGAGATGGACAAGAGTGCAATGGGCTTCAAGGCATTAATAGAGAGTAGCAGGGACACAGAGATGAGAGAGACTTTTATCACTGCTGAGCCACCATCGTTGCCTTATCTCCATGATGTTTGGGTATCAAAATAATAAACAGCATTATCTTCCATCTATTAACAAGTGAATGCTTATTAAAGGCCCTGTAGTTAATCAATTAGCAGGGAAGCTCACCAATCTGTCCCTCAAAAAGTCTTGTGGGAGTGTCATAGTTTTGCTTTGCCTGCATTTTTTTTTTTTACCTATGAACTGTTAAATTTAGTATTTTAGTTTGTGTGCAGTGAGATTCAGATTCAGAAGCTTTGTGTGTGTGTGTGTGTGTGTGTGTGTGTGTGTGTGTGTGTGTGTGTGTGTGTGTGTGTGTGTGTGTGTGTGTGTGTGTGTGTGTGTGTGTGTGTGTGTGTTTGTGTTTGTGTTTGTGTTTGCTCCCCTGCAGCATTTTATGCTCCACAGCTTTTGGAACAACATGGATGCCTGAGCATACAGATATTTGTTTCCATCTGTAACCCTTTGTTGAGGCTCACTGAAAAATGTAAAAAGATTACATTACATGTCATTTAGCTGACGCTTTTATCCAAAGCAACTTACAATTGCTATATGTATCAGAGGTTGCACGCCTCTGGAGCCACTAGGGGTTAAGTGTCTTGCTCAGGGACACATTGGTTGACATATCACAGTGGGACTCAAACCCAGGTTTCCCACACCAAAGGCATGTGTTATATCCACTGCGCCATCATGATTTTTCAAAATCACAAGCAAACATCACAAACATAGATGTGTCAGCCACAAAGCAACAAAGCAAGTTACACCTCAGAAACGCCTTGCTGTTGCAATGAAACATATGATTCATGTTGCATCTTCTATCTCTTCACAGCAAAAGCCCCCCAACAATGACTGGCGCTTCACACAGGGACCAAGACCCGGACCTAGTGGGTGAGTAAACTGAGACGCCCGTAATTTCAAGGACATGTTGTTGTGTTGCACAAGGCAAGCTTATCGTAAAGACAGAGGGAGTGCTAAAGGATAAGGAATAAAAACAGAGGGGGATGGTAGTGGGTGCTGTAAGAACTCGCCCCCTGCAAATTGGTGATTTTAGAGTACTAATAACAACAAAATCACAATAGAACCATCTGAATCTGACTTGAAATAGTCACTACAGTGAATTACACTGTAGTGATGATTTTATTGCATGATTCTGCTCAGTGAATTCAGATTCTTGATTAACACTCCTGAATGAGCATCTCTGCCTGGTTCCAGGCTGCTTTATAAAATGGCTGCCACAGCTTCCACTCCCCCTCCCCCTCCCCTCCTGTTCCTCTCCTCTCTGCGCTCTCTGAGCCTGTGTGCCATCACTCAGTACTATTGATGAGGGACGGTGACCAGAGCTAGTGGGGGGATGGGATAGTGTATTTATCCTTCTTGCACTCTCCGTAGTTTCTGCCATCTGAGAAGTCGTACTGACTTGCTTTAATGACAATAGATGAATTGTGTTTATTCACTTCAGTTGTGTGTTTTAGTGAGCGTGTATGTCAATGGTTGATGATTGCTATTTGTCCATATTGTGTGGGCTAAAATAGAGTGTGTGCAGTAACAGTTTTTTACAACAATGATTGCACAACACATTCTATGAGTCAAGGCTTCTCCCTGAAACATACCAGCTGTGGCAAAACGCTCTGTTGAGCCAAGTCAGGAAAATGTTAGACACACACACATACCACTGTCATTATAGAATACCACTGGAATAATGGATACATTGGGCATAATTTATGTTAGTGGTGGAGAAAAAGAAAACTAACTTCCCATCTCTGGTATTTTAAATAGATATGGCAGACTCAACATATTTTCCACCGAAATCTAGAGCACAATATCTCAGCATTTTCCTTATACTAACTCAAGCCATTAGTCAAATATACAATGGTTCTTTCAGACTGTATAACTTGTTGTTTTTTTAGCCCCCACATGCCATACGGTACACACATACGATGGACGCCGAAGAGTGGGACAAGGTACTAATTTAGATGTAGAAACTATGTGGTCACTTTCTGTCCTTAGAAGCTGATCAGTGTTCAGTTTTGTTAAGTCACGGTTCGGTGGAAGAGGGACCTGATCAGCTGATAAGGGCAGAGAGTGGCTAAAATCTTTTAGGTAGTGCACTGCAGTTGAGTGCTGTGCTGTGTGTAGATGTACCTAACCCATAGCTTCTGTTAGTCTCCCTAAAAGTTTGATGGGGTTTGTTGATCGATGTGCATAGGCCACAATGCCTGCTGTGGTGTAGAAAGGAGTGTGACACTTTTGAATTTCTGTGCAGTGTTTTGTAGATTTGTTATGCCTTGTATGTGTGCTATATTGTACATATAGTTATTATACTTTGAGAGCTCTTGTTTTTTCTCCTTGAAGACTGGCTTATCATACAGCATTGTCTTTGATGTATGTCTGTGATGGTTGTAGCTCAACATCACCACGTGGCTTTTTCATGTGATTTGTCAACAAGAAAGAGACAATGCAGATGTAATGCAAAAGTAAACAGTGGTCCACACATTAAAGTCAGATGTCAGCCTATCACCATGTGACTGGCTGAGTGGACTCAAATTAAGCTAATGTCTAGAAGATTATCTTCAAAACAACAAGGAAGGCCATTCTTAGAGATAAAACATGTAATCTACTGTAAGGTTGCAGAGGAAAAACGATAGCCCTGTCTGGCCAACCAAGGACATCCCTCTGGACCACAGTTCACAATATAGCCCAAAGGGAAGTGATAATCCTGACCACAGGAGGCACTTAACACGACCACAGGATGTGATAAGTTCAAAGAGATGCCAATTTAGCTCAAATGAAGCATTCCCTTTTATCTAAAGTGATGTGTAGAGGCACAAAATGGCTGCCCTGGCTTTACTGACCATGCTCTTGCCCAACCTGTTTCTCATTGGCTGCCTGGCACAGACTGTAGGCTACATGTTTCTCTCCCTCAGTCTCTCTCTGGCGCCGAACTGAAAACCACTTCAGAGTTTTGGCAGTGAGATCTGGCAACCTGCTCTTCAACAAATCCCTGTATTTATGTTAGCATTCCTTTTCCCCTTTTCCCTTGTTGTGTCCTTTACTTTCTCTTAATTCCCTGAAGCAGACCAATTTGTCCAAGTTTTTTTTTGTTGGTTTTAAATAGAGTGTTCCTCGTTATCTTCTAGGTATTTAACACACTGTACACGCCTGTATTTGTCAGAAAGTAGGGCATGAGACCTTACTGTGTTATTTACTGTCCTCTTTGGATCTGTACACTTCACCAGGACCTTTTACCCATGTCCCTGTGGGCAAATGATCCTCCACTAAATGCCCTCAAGTGGTTTATTACCCCAAAAAGTCAAATAATCAATGTATTGAACACACAGGCACACAATTTAGGAGGGTGAGAGATGAGCTAAAGTCATATTGTTTTTGCTCTGGAACAACTCTAGAAGCAGCATCCATGATGTTTTTATAGGACTGTTTGTGATTTCTATTGGTTTTCTGGCAGAGCCAGGATTAAAGCATTGTGACCTAGTTGTCAGTGGTAGAGCCTGTGTTGGTGTGTGGGAATGGAAATAAGTAGGTGAGCATAATAGATCGCAGGTCTGCTTTCTCCTTTGTTGCCCCCACATGCAAATTGCAGACTTTAAATAAATAAGCCTTTGAAGGGGAAGTTTTGCCAGATGGAAATGTTCAATGCCTACTGAGCACCGCATGTGTGACTATGTAGACAGCCATTTCCTTTAAAGGTGGGATCATTAAATATTTAATCAGATTTACTAGACAACGTAGTTCTCATGGTCATACCGGAGAGAGTGTAAACGTTGTACAATGTTTACTGTGTGTGAATGCGCAAACACGCTTGCTACTGTGTCTGTGTGCAGACAGACAAGAGTGTGTTTAAGAGAGCGCGTTTGTTTGAGGAACACCCTGTTTTGTAAACTATACATGCTACTTGTTATCTTTACTGAGTTTCCCTCAGGCTGTGTACTTTGCCATCAGCTGCTTTGCCTTTACATCATAAACCACCAACTGTCAAACCAGTGAGCTAACATACATTGGAGAGGACGAACCACCAGTTAATGACAGTTGTTCTTTCCTCGTTTTTGCCATAGGGCAACTGGAGGACCTGAGGTTGCCATGGGAACTGGCCCCTGGCCCCAACCACCAACCGAGGCTGAGCAGCTCCAGGCCCTGATGGCTGCAGCCAACGGTGAGTTCTATACCTTGTCATCTTTTTCCTCCCTTCTATCACTTTATCTTCTCTTTTACAAAACAATTTCTTTCTCTTCATAAGCTTAGCGAGGGTGCGTGGGCAGGGGTTGTTTATTAAGGTTCCTGTTTGATAGGATGGCAACTCGCCAGACTCACTCATTGATGAAGCTCCACATTGATGTCGTGGTTGTATGTTAATAATTATCCTGAGGATATTCAGACAGTGGATGTAACTACCTGCAGTCTCTTAGATAAACGGTACAGATCATGTGTTGAATTCAACAACATGACAGAGATGCGTGTTTCCACTGTAAACACTGATCACATGCACAGTGTTTTATCATAAGCAGAAGGCTATAGAGCGACATGAAAAGTTATGTAATATGCAACCTTTGGGCTCATACATAACTAAAGATTCTCATACTGCACGACTGTCCTCCTTCTACTGTCCTATTTCTCTGTTCCTGCAGTTACTGCCTAACTAGCACTGAGGGACACACAGTGATTCATCTTTGGGATTTTTCTGTGGAAGCCTTAGTATTAACATGGAAAAATACGAATAAATTTGGCCTTGAAAGCAGGCTGAGCAACACCGAATATAGTGACAATCAAACACAAAATACGCAGAAATGACAAAGAGCAAAAGGTGACATGATGCCAAATAGACTCAAGTCATTGTTTCCACTGTAAATTAAACCACTGACACATCACATCTCCCTCCGTCTACACACACACATACATACCCTCCCCCCTCTTGGACACTGCACCGGACGTGGTGTGGAATTTTTCCATCGCAGGGAACAGAGAGACGGAGAGAGAAAAAGGCTCTGTCTGTGGAACAGTGGTAACCTGCATCTCAGCACAAAGTTTGACAGAATGAACCATTAGTGCCATCAGGAAGGAAAGACTAAACCGCGCGTGATAAAAACTGAAGGTCGTCTCTCCTCTGTACCGTGGTGCTAACCACAGCGTAAAAGCAAACCTGTAACCAACTAACAAAGCACTGTGTAAGAGCAGAAAGATTATTAAAAATCAGTTATTGCTTGGGCTGTTTGGAAGCAAGTTAGTATGAAAGTTTTTGTGTGCATATGTGTGTTTATATACTGTAGGCTGAGAGGAACTACAGGATGGGGGAGGGAGCGTTTGTGTCTCTGGCTCTGCAATGCAGGGGCTGTGAGAGAATTATGAGCTGAGCAGCTATGTCATGTTTACACACACACACACACTAAGGGCATGGTGATAGCAACACAGAGGAGTATGCTAGGGAGACATTTTTTTAAGAAAAAAAAACATGCACAAAATCAACCATTGTGTAACACTTTGTCTTTTGTTCATATTCTTTCTTCTACTTATGCACCATTTTAGTTCAGCTCACTGCAACCTCATGTTTTGCCTGAGCAGTGCAATATGTTTAAATCAAATGTTATGTTCGAACGAAGTCTCCTTTTAATCAAGTACCTTATCTCTTGATTTGATCTCCTTTTATGGCCTATTTTCATTGCATACTTTAATATAACACTGTCATGCAATAACTTCCTGTTGTCTAACAAGTTGCATCCCTTTCTCCTCTCCCTCCTTACCCCTTATTTCCCCGCTCTGTCTCCATTTCCCCCAGAAGTGAGTGAGGCTACAGCCACCCTGGGACCCGGCACCATGGGCCTGAGCACCCGCTACAGCCCCCAGTTCACCCTGCAGCACGTGCCCGACTATCGCCAGAACGTCTACATCCCTGGTAGCACGGCCACCCTCACCTCCAACCCCCAGCAGCAGCAGGCCACGGCCCAGCAGGCCGCCCAGCAGGCGCTGCCACCACCCCAGGCCTCGGCCCAGCCCGAGCCCCCCAAGGCCGCCCAGACCCCTGCCTCCAAGAAGAAGTCCACCAAGAAGGAGAAGAAGTAGAGTTGGATGGAGAGCGGTAGAGGAATAATAATCCTGGCCTGATCTGATTAGAAATTCAACCCCCCATACCCCCCCATTAGGTATCTTACTGCTCTGCTGTCACTCATGTTAGCCACGGTCTAAATAATGACAGCAAATCACTTTTGACCACATGGACGTTGAATGGATGTTGATGGTTCTTTGAAAGTGTCATGAATGTGCTGAAGGCTGTTGTTGGTGTTGATAACCCGTGTTGTGCTAAAGGTGTAGTATTGCTCACATAATCTTTGTCGTTAGATAATTTTGGCAGGGTATGGGTGGTTATTGTGATGTTTTTATTTTTATTTTTTTTTTGGTAAAATCAAGAAAACTTGGACAAAGAGATTCAGTGTAAGGAACCTTGCTTGGACGATAAGGCTATACACACTGATGTATTCAGAGATGAAATGTTAATGTCTTTCATGTTGGATTTATTGTGCTCTTTCCCTGAGGTGGAAAGTCAGCTATTGTAAAGTACGCTAGTTGCCATCCATTAGATTCCTATATAGGGTCAGCCTTGCAGGGTCTTAAACCATAAGTCTTGTGGATATAAGGCTGTTGTTTGACAGATATTAAAAAAATCTTCTGCATGCTCTTTAAGGTTCAAACCACATATACTAGTTTAGAGTTGCAAAACTATGCATTGCAAAAGCAAATAGGACATCCTGAATCTGTTATCCTCACTCCAATCGCAGGTCAATATAATGCACATGTAGCATTTTTGACACACAATGAGAATTACTTTTGTAATCATAGTTTTAAAAAATAAGATTTTATTCTCCTGATATTTTTATGACCTGAGCATGCACCCAGAGGAAGGGCTGGCAGAGGGTGTTGTGTCATGGAGTCACGAGCCATGCAGGTGGTATAGCAGCAGGGACTGGCTTCTTGTATCACACCTCCAGATGGGCACAAACATGCCCTGCTGCCCAGCACCCTCTACCCTCCCCTCCACACACCCATCTTGTGTCCTCCCCTCACTCACTACCCTATGTTGAGAGCCAAACAAAGAGAAATGCACTGTTCGTATTGATGAAGATAAGATGATGTAGGGGTAGTAATCACTTTAAAATGCATATATGTGGTAAACTTACATGCTTAGGTGTCTCTAGACGCTTTGCAGGCCTCTAGGGCCTCGACAGAGTATTACCCCTCACTATCCTGAAGTGTTGAAGAAACTTCTTGATGTGACACAGTAACATGTTTTTTTTCTGTTAAATTTTTATCTTTGGGAGATAATGATTCGATAGCATAGAGGAATTGTTTGTAAAACATATGAAGTCTTTACTTTGCCATCCATCTGTCTGTCAGGCCTCTGGCCAGAAACAACTGCATGAGAAAAGGCAGCTTGCAGGCTGGGTCAGGGGGGTGGAGGGGGTGTGGTGAGGGGTACACAGACTGAGGTGGCATCATTACATCGACCAGGGGGTGGTAAACAACCTTGGCTCTACCCACTGAATGTACAGAGGAACCACTGTTGACCTGTCCACCCCTTAAACTTTCTCGAATGCACTGACCCAGGTAGAGGTCAACAGAGCCAAGCATAGCTGTCCCTGTTGGTGAGGAGATACCACTCGAGAGCCCTTTCAAATATCCCTCCTCCATTGAAATCAATGGGAAACCTTAGCCCCTCTACCACTCACTGATCCCCTCCACTCCCTGATCCCTTTGAGGCTCTTTCCCACTGTAAATAAACACAAGTCCTGTCGATGGTATGAGCCAGTTGTTTGTATAGTAGGGACCACGTCCAACATTTTCAAAATAAAAGTCCCTCTCCACAAGGCGTGGCTTACTACTGGAATGTGTTGCATTTTGTTTTTCAAGAAAAATAAGAAAACTACAGTTAAAAAAAAAAAAAGAAATCAATAATGAATAAAATCTGAGATGTTCTTCAACAGTTTGTGTTGCAATGTAGTAACTAAGCACCATGGAAGCCAACTAACTCTTCAGTGTAAATAAGTTAAAGACGACTTTAGATAAGTAAACACACGTAGACTAGTTAACTTGTGATATGTGTTGCGCATATTTTTGTGTTCATTTTCTCTCTACTATCTTTTATCACCCTGTAAAGAAAAAAAATGGAAATGTTTCTATCCTTCTGTAACCTCTTAATGTTCTTTTGCGGTGATTTTATCTTGTGCATTTGTGAAAGAATGCCTCTCATTCTCTTTCTGTCCATATGAACAAATGATTATAAATATTATATATGTGTAAGTCCGTCCGCTGCTGAATTAATACTACTCTATCCTGCTGTATTATCTTTCTTATCAAATGCTTAGCCCCCACGCTATACCCTTGTGTTACTCTTATTTTTATGCTAATATTTATATTGCTGTTTTATTTTCTCTTGAACACTGACATTTCAAATAAAAATATTCTGAAATCATTTAAAAATACTGTGAGTGTGTGTTTGTTGTTGTTTGTAATATTCATGCAGGCTACAATTTGAGTGAGTTAACTTTGTGCATCATTTACACTGCTAATCCTATTAATTCATGAGACTTACCTGTGAAAAGTATTAAATGCTGTAAGCATTGGGCTTTTTGTCTGTGTGACCAGTTAAATTAACATAGACTTGGTACCCTTTCAACTACTGTTCCCTCATCACATCATGCATGGGAGTAATTAATTGGGACACGTATATGCTACTTCTGACTAAATTCAACAAATCCAGAGTCTAACTGAGTTGTACAACATCATTGAATTGAATTGAATTGAAATTACCAATTTCAAAGACACTGCAGGAAGAAAATTATTTCACCCCGAGCAGGAAAAAGAGAATTACATTTTAGCTTCATAATGTATTTAATATATTGTTCCATAATCTTTCAATTAGGTGATTAAAAGCCAAGGGTTACACTTTACTTGAAGGTATCTATATAAGAGTGACATGACATTGTCATGAACGTGTCATAAACATTATAAACAAGTCATAAAAGTTATGACATAACGCTTCTTTTAGTAAGTGCCATTCAGTTTTTGTCATGACAAGTTATGGTTAAGGTTAGGGTTAGGGTTAGGGGAGGGTTCATGTGTCATGACAGTGTCATGTGTTCATGACAGTGTCATGTCACTCTTATGTAGATACCTTCAAGTAAAGTGTTACCAAACCAATACTTGTTGTCAATTTGTCCTCACATAGTGATAAATAATACAAATATTAGTAAATATATATTATTAATATTATATATTATTAATAATAACATAGAATAGCACAACACCTGACCTTATATTGTGTGATATCTGCTACTGTCCAAATATAAAGAATATATTATTGGTAACAAGACAAAACATTCTCATTCCACCTCAACTTGCTGTCTCGTCCTCTAGCTCATCATATTGGAGTCACATGTTCTTTAGCTTTCCTTTCACGGATCCTGGGGCCACTACAGGGAACATGGCAGCCTGCTCCGGCTCTTTGTGCCTTTCACAAGGTCTTACACAATTACATAGTCCCTATAAATAGCCCATGGGACGTCACTAAGCAAAACAAAAGGAGCAAGCTTTAACTCAGGACAGCAGATGTTGGGGGATGGAAGGACGGACTGAGGAGCTGAAGGGATGGAGATGATGTGAGTGTTCATGAATCAGGCATGCCGTCCAATGCATTTTTATAGTTACAGTGAGGCTGCTGTCTGAAGATTACACAAAACCACAAGCTGTGAGAGAATACTGGAAAAAGATCCTTTCAATTTAAAAGAAATCTACTAGTTTTAAAACAAATATTTTTTTCCTATTAAAAATCCTTCTTTTAGAGTTAATAAAATCACTACCTCCACAATTCACACGGCAGCATTCCAACATCAAACACTGCAGACTCACATACCCAAAATGGCCGACTCCTCTCACCCTTCTCTCATTGTGATATGTGGTTACCATGGCAACTGTCAGCCCCAGCCGCTGGATCCTTGTCTCTGTTCTCCACATCTTCATTACAGATCTATGCAGTGGCCATTATTGGCTGCGCTAGGGGCCTGGCTGAGCTGAATGACCTGCAGGAAGACAAACATATTCTGCCAAAAGTCAAACCTGCCAGCTCTGAGAGAGACATACGCTGAAAACATGGCAGAGCCGGGAGGAGAATATTCCACACACACACACACACACACACACACACACACACACACACACACACACAGACAAGCGGATGAGTCAGAGGTAATAACGCACTGTGGGTTTGTCCCAGTATGAGCTTCCATTTGAGATGGTTACAATCAAAGGGAATTGTGCATATGGGTACAATATGCATATGCTATTAGGCTTTACAATAGCTTTAGAGTTACTTTGTCAGCTGATGTTTGTCATCCTGCGACTCCCAGAGATTCCTGCTGTCCTCATTGTCCCCATGTGTCATCCATTTCCTGGAGGTGAGACCCAGCAGAATGGCAAGATAGTTCTTTTATTGCCCCCTTTATGCCCCCCTCCCTATCTTGCTTGATTAAACACATCCCTACTGATTACACAAGCACACACACACATTTATATACACAATAGAGTGACACACACAGGCAAAAAACTTTAAAGCAATTATGTATAGCAGGGTTGTCCAAAGAGAGGAAGCAGTAGCAGACTGGAACTTGACAATGGACTGCCTGTGAGTGACAATAACATTAGTCAGACAGCCTGGACATCCTGAATGTGACACATGTACATGAGTCAGTGAAGAAGTCTTTCAAACACAGAAACACAAGTGCTGAATTGCAAATTTCTTGAATAGTCTCTTAATCAAATGTATTCTAATGTGTCTAGATTGTCAACAGAATACTGTAAAAGTAGAGCAGAGCTGCATTTTCTCTCTCTCAGTGTGTGAGCTGCCAGGCAGGACCAGCGAGAGGAAATGAGGATCTCATTTCAGGTCGAGGAGGATCACATGTGCTCTATGTAAGGAAAGAGCTGGATGTGACGTAACGGCTGCTTGTGGCGGGAAAGGAAGTGAATTTCCGTGCCTCTTCTACACGTTTTTTCACTCCTCCCTTAATAGTCCAGCGAAAGGATGGAACACTCCCCCTCACCCTCTGACTTCCTCTCTTCTTCCTTCCCTGCCCCCATCCTTCCTGCCATCCTGCAGCTGTCTCTGCAGTGTGTTGGGTCACCACATGTTGGAGGACAGAGCACTGCTCTGTGGATATGCACACTGGAACACAGCAGGGATAAAGACCAGCTTAATCTGGATTTTGCAAGGGAACAACTCTGGGATCAAATGTATATATTTACTGCGCCACAGTCAAGTTAAGCAGGGCCTAAATCCAAATGACACACTTATAGATAGTGGAGATTACATGTGAACATCTCAGAGACCCACAAAGAGACAGCAGTGGGATAATGTAATTTATTCTTATGCAGTGCAGAGAGAGAAAAAAAAAAGATTGGCTTGATGTTCCTCATAAAAAATTAACAGGGAGAGAAAGGAATGTGATCTTTTTCTCTGTTGGCTCACTCCCCCAGCTCCAAAAATACACCCTGACTGCCCTGAACGACGACAATTATCAAGTAATATCCACTGATTAATTGTGTATGAAAACACATTCCATACATGCATTGTCTTGCAAAGGCTTATATTGGAGTGTGTATTGCATGACTTTTGTGTGGAGTTTGGATGTTCTTCCAGATTTTCTTTGACATACTATACTATGACTTTTTTTTATCACTTTTTACGTCATAATATACTATGACATTTTTAGCACTTTTTTTGACATACTATACTATGACTTTTTTTTATCACTTTTTACGTCATAATATACTATGACATTTTTAGCACTTTTTTTGACATACTATACTATGATGTTTTTTTTATCACTTTTTTCTATATACGATATATGACTTTTTTTGATATACTATTCAATGACTTTTTTCGACATGCTATACTATGACGTTTATGTCATCTTTTTCAACAAACTATAGTATGACTTTTATCGTGATGCTATACTATGACTTTTTAATCACTTTTTTTCAACATATTGTACTATGACTTTTATATCGCCTTTTATATTTTATATCACCTTTTATTTCACCTTTTACGTCATAATATATTGTGAATTTTTTATCACTTTTTTTGACATTCTCTAATTTTATCACTTTTTTCGATATACTATAAAAAAATATATAGAAAATACGGTAACACTTTACTTGACAGTACCGACATAACCATGACATGACACTGTCATAACTATGACATGACACTGTCATGAATGTGTCATAAACCTTATAAACAAGTCATGAACGTTTAGGACTTCTGTCATTAAGTGTCATTCGGTTTTTGTCATGACAAGTTAACATTGTTGGGCTTGTCTTGATTAGGACAACTTGACATTAATCAAAGTGATATTACCAGAAGTTGTCTTGGTCATGACAACTTGACATTAAATTTGTCTTGATTATGACACTTTGACATTAATCAAAGTGTCATTACCAGAAGTTGTCTTGGTCATGACAAGTTGACATTAAATTAGTTTGGGATGTCTTTGTAATGACAACTTGACATTAACCAGGATGACATTACCAGAGGATGTCTTTGTCATGACAGCTTGACATAAACAGAAATTCACCTCTTTTTGTATTCATGACATTTTGACCTAATGATTATTATAATTAGATGTGCAAGATTAGAGACCAATTCTAGCACTTTTTTAGATAGATGTCTGACAGGAAATTTCACAAAACTGGGTGTTATGACACTGTTATGACAGTGTAACTAATAAATATTTTGACCTCAAGTAGTGGTACCAATTGTATTTGTCATTAAGATATCATTGATAGGACTTGCTGTCATGACAATATTATGACAGTGTAACTAATACATATTTTGACCTCAAGTAAAGTGGTGCCAATTGTATTTGTCATTAAGATATCATTGATAGGACTTGCTGTAATGACAACATTATGACAGTGTAACTAATACATATTTTGACCTCAAGTAAAGTGGTACCAATTGTATTTGTCATTAAGATATCATGGATAAGACTTGCTGTCAGGACAACATTATGACAGTGTAACTAATAAATATTTTGACCTCAAGTAAAGTGGTACCAATTGTATTTGTCATTAAGATATCATAGATAAGACTTGCTGTCATGACAACATTATGACAGTGTAACAAATACATTCTTTGATCTCAAGTAAAGTGGTAACATTTTTATTTGTCATTAAGATATCATAGATAAGACTTGCTGTAATTACCACATTATGACAGTGTAACAAATACATTCTTTGACCTCAAGTAAAGTGGTACCAATTGTATTTGTCATTAAGATATCATAGATAAGACTTGCTGTCATTACCACATTATGACAGTGTAACGAATACATTCTTTGACCTCAAGTTGGTGACCAATTGTATTTGTCATTAAGATATCATGTATAAGACTTGCTGTCATGACAACATTACGACAGTGTAACTAATACATATTTTGACCTCAAGTGGGTACCAATTGTATTTGTCATTAAGATATCATAGATAAGACTTGCTGTCATGACAACATTATGACAGTATAACTAATACATATTTTGACCTCAAGTAAAGTGGTACCAATTGTATTTGTCATTAAGATATCATGGATAAGACTTGCTGTCATGACAACATTATGACAGTGTAAGACATTCTTTGACCTCAAGTAAAGTTGATACCATTTGTATTTGTCATTAAGATATCATAGATAAGACTTGCTGTCATTACAACATTATGACAGTGTAACAAATATATTCTTTGACCTCAAGTAAAGTGGTATTAATATACACAGAAATATGGCATACATACAGATAAACTAACTGAAAAAATAAAGTGTGCACACAAAAGAAACCCTTTTCAGTTCTATGAGCTCAATTGTTCTTTGATGACAAGAGTTCAGAGATGTTCAACATTGGGGCCCATATGAGTTTGGTTTCCGTTTGTCCTTCCACCATGAAGAATGAATCAAGGGAAATCCGTCTACGTTCAGAGTCTCGATCCTGAACTGGGAATCTCTAAACCCTGGAAGTCTCTGGGATGTGAAGAATCGATGTGATTCAATATCCCTCTGTGGACTGGGCCTCCCCTGCGTAGCCTTTTCACCTCCTCCACCTGTAGATAAGGCCAAAACATTTCTCTCAATTACTATTCAGTAATAAAATCAATTGCTTAGGCTACAATGAAAATAAAATGAGGTCATATTTCAGTTAACCCCTATTGAAATATCTAAACCTCTATTCAGTTTGTACAACCGTTCTTAAATTTCTTCTCTTAGGTATCAAACGTATATAAATCCCTTTCATGTAACAAAAGCACATTTATATTAATAGGCAACCTTTATACAAACAATGCATTTCTAATTCAAGTTGTATGGAACCTTAGTAACATTAACACTATCCTAAATTTAATTGCATAAATTGCATGTAAACATCTCTCAAATTGTATTATTTTCCCATAACTTAAGCTACAGTGTTGTAATCTAGAGGCATTAAGACTTGCGTGCTTATTTATCTCTCCCTGTAACTGTAGAAAGAATGCACTAAAAATTAGCCTCTTTAAGTTAGCTACTTCACCATAAACTCCAGTTAAACAGTTAAACTCACAATTTGTACTAACATTCATTCAACAAAAAACCCACAGCTAGCAATAGTTTTGAAAAGCAGCATTATACTTTCCATAACCAATAGATATAATCATTATATTAGCCTTTTTACAGGCAATATGCAGTAGCTAGTCTGCTAGCCTTTTGTGGCTAATTACCCTATTGGCATATGAATACAGCACCTTAGCTAACCCGTTAGCTTAATGCTATTAGCACCGATTAGCATGGATGCTAGCAAACTCTAGTGTTAAGGAGTGACTCACCATTTTACATCCTATAACTCCGTGACGATAGCTGATTCAGGCACAGCTCTCTTTTGCTCTGTTTACAACAAGGTATAGGCAGTATTAGATAGTATTTAGTATGTAGAATTGATTTATTTCACTAATTGGCGTTCTTTTTTATCTTACTGAGTGAATAATGGCAGCCTCCTACATTCTGATGCAGACGCTAAAAGGGATGTGAGGAGACGTAAATCTGATTGGTCAGCTCACGGACCCAAGTTCACCCATTGGCTTATTTACAAGCCCATCAAAGTGTTTCAAGCTTTCAGGTAAATAGGAGGATGCTGCCGTTATTCACTCAGTAAGATAGAAAGAACGCCAGTTAGTGAAATAAGTCAATTCTACATACTAAATACTATCTAATACTGGCTATACCTTGTTGTAAATAGAGTGAAAGAGAGCTGTGCCTGAATCAACTATCGTCACGGAGTTATAGGCAGCAAAATGGTGAGTCACTCCTTAACACTAGAGTTTGCTAGCATCCATGCTAATCGGTGCTAATAGCATTACGCTAACGGGTTAGCTAAGGTGCTGTATTCATATGCTAATAGTGTAATTAGCCACAAAAGGCTAGCAGACTAGCTACTGCATATTGCCTGTAAAAAGGCTAATGATTATATCTATTGGTTATGGAAAGTATAATGTTGCTTTTCAACACTATTGCTAGCTGTGGGTATTTTGTTGAATGAATGTTAGTACAAATTGTGAGTTTAACTGTTTAACTGGAGTTTATGGTGAAGTAGCTAACTTAAAGAGGCTAATTTTTAGTGCATTCTTTCTACAGTTACAGGGAGAGATAAATAAGCAAGCAAGTCTTAATGCCTCTAGATTACAACACTGTAGCTTAAGTTATGGGAAAATAATACAATTTGAGAGATGTTTACATGTAATTTATGCAGTTATATTTAGGATAGTGTTAATGTTACTAAGGTTCCATACAACTTGAATTAGAAATGCATTGTTTGTATAAAGGTTGCCTATTAATATAAATGTGCTTTTGGTACATGAAAGGGATTTATATACATTTGATACCTAAGAGAGGAAATTTAAGAACGGTTGTACAAACTGAATAGAGGTTTAGATATTTCAATAGGGGTTAACTGAAATATGACCTCATTTTATTTTCATTGTAGCCTAAGCAATTGATTTTATTACTGAATAGTAATTGAGAGAAATGTTTGGCTTATCTACAGGTGGAGGAGGTGAAAAGGCGCGGGGGAGGCCCAGTCCACAGAGGGATATTGAATCACATCGATTCTTCACATCCCAGAGACTTCCAGGGTTTAGAGATTCCCAGTTCAGGATCGAGACTCTGAACGTAGGCATTTCCCTTGATTCATTCTTCATGGTGGAAGGACAAACGGAAACCAAACTCATATGGGCCCCAATGTTGAACATCTCTGAACTCTTGTCATCAAAGAACAATTGAGCTCATAGAACTGAAAAGGGTTTCTTTTGTGTGCACACTTTATTTTTTCAGTTAGTTTATCTGTATGTATGCCATATTTCTGTGTATATTAATACCACTTTACTTGAGGTCAAAGAATATATTTGTTACACTGTCATAATGTGGTAATGACAGCAAGTCTTATCTATGATATCTTAATGACAAATGCAAATGTTACCACTTTACTTGAGGTCAAAGAATGTTTTCGTTACACTGTCATAATGTTGTCATGACAACAAGTCTTATCCATGATATCTTAATGACAAATACAATTGATTACTTGAGGTCAAAGAATGTATTTGTTACACTGTCATAATGTTGTCATGACAACAAGTCTTATCTATGATATCTTAATGACAAATACAATTGGTATCACTTTACTTGAGGTCAAAATATGTATTAGTTACACTGTCATAATGTTGTCATGACAACAAGTCTTATCCATGATATCTTAATGACAAATACAATTGGTACCACTTTACTTGAGGTCAAAATATGTATTAGTTACACTGTCATAATGTTGTCATGACAGCAAGTCTTATCTATGATATCTTAATGACAAATACAATTGGTACCACTTGAGGTCAAAATATGTATTAGTTACACTGTCGTAATGTTGTCATGACAGCAAGTCTTATAAATGATATCTTAATGACAAATACAATTGGCACCACTTGAGGTCAAAGAATGTATTCGTTACACTGTCATAATGTTGTCATGACAACAAGTCTTATCCATGATATCTTAATGACAAATACAATTGGTACCACTTTACTTGAGGTCAAAGAATGTATTTGTTACACTGTCATAATGTTGTCATGACAACAAGTCTTATCTATGATATCTTAATGACAAATACAATTGGTATCACTTTACTTGAGGTCAAAATATGTATTAGTTACACTGTCATAATGTTGTCATGACAACAAGTCTTATCCATGATATCTTAATGACAAATACAATTGGTACCACTTTTATTTTTATTTCTGTTCAGACATCTATCTAAAAAGTCTAGAATTGGTCTCTAATCTTGCACATCTAATTATAATAATCATTAGGTCAAAATGTCATGAATACAAAAAGAGGTGAATTTCTGTTTATGTCAAGCTGTCATGACAAAGACATCCTCTGGTAATGTCATCCTGGTTAATGTCAAGTTGTCATTACAAAGACATCCCAAACTAATTTAATGTCAACTTGTCATGACCAAGACAACTTCTGGTAATGACACTTTGATTAATGTCAAAGTGTCATAATCAAGACAAATTTAATGTCAAGTTGTCATGACCAAGACAACTTCTGGTAATATCACTTTGATTAATGTCAAGTTGTCATAATCAAGACAAGCCCAACAATGTTAACTTGTCATGACAAAAACCGAATGACACTTAATGACAGAAGTCATAAACGTTTATGACTTGTTTATAAGGTTTATGACACATTCATGACAGTGTCATGTCATAGTTATGACAGTGTCATGTCATGGTTATGTCGGTACTGTCAAGTAAAGTGTTACCGAAAATACTATACAATGACTTTTTGGGACATGCTATACTATGACTTTTATTTCACATTTTTGGATATACTTTACTAAGACTTTTTTCTATATACTATACTATGACTTTTATGACTTTTTTTCGACACACTATACTATGACGTTTTCATCACTTTTGACGTCATACTGTACTATGACTTTTTTATCACTTTTCGACATACTACACTATGACTTTATTCGACGTGCTATACGATGACTTTTTATGACTTTTCATCACACTATACTGTGACTTTTTATGACTTCTTTTAGTAATACTATACTAGGACTTCCTTTAACCTGCTATACTATGACTTTTTTTTATCACTTTTTACATCATAATATACTATGACATTTTTAGCACTTTTTTCGACATACTATACTATGACTTTTTTTCATCATGGTATACTATGACATTTTTCGATATACTATACTATGACTTTTTTTATCAATTTTGTCAACATACTACACCATGTCTTTTTTTGTGTTGCCCTTTTGATGTATACCCTCCTGTTTTTACCTCTTATGAGTTTCTCCTAATGTCAGCAATTGATAATGTAGTGCTTCTGCTGTTGTGAAAAATGTTCCCTTGCCAAATTTGTAGAAATATGACTTTTATATCACCTTTTTGGACACACTATACTGTGACTTTTTAATCACTTTTTTCAACATACTTTACTACCACTTTGGTAAATATCCGTAGGCATATTTCTGAAGGCATGTCCAAATAGAACAATACATGTGTGTGTCCAGGTTGTGTTAGCCTTTGGAACTCATTTATAAATGCTTTGTAAAGCATAGAAAGTACTCACTTTAGATGGGCTCACACAGTATACTTAACTAACCAGTAGTAACTCATGAGTTAATCATGGATTACATTATTGGTAAGTATTTGTAACAGATGTGTTAACACCCCAGCTATTAGTTTAGGCCTTTTTCTAAATCATAACATTTTATTTAAGACATGAAAAAAATGTAGGTCTAGATAGTCTGTTAATCATTAACTTCCTAGCTATAAACAACCTTTTACGTTCCTGAGTACCTAGTTGGTAATGGTAAAATTACTTAATTTACAAATGGTTAATGCATTTTACATGGGCTTACCTTCTATGGACCAACCATTTACTAACTGTATTTACAAATGCTTTACTGATTAGAAAGAATGTAGGAACTATGCTTTACAAATGATAAACAAATAAATTACTACTAGTTTGGAGATAGTTTATAAAGGGAAAATTATTTAATTTACTAATGTTTTTTGCAATACTTAGAAAGTGTCAAACTTCTATTTATAAACATAATTTTCGAGAGCCTTATTTACTATGAACAAACCATTTATGAGTGTGTATACAAATGCTTTATTCATGAGAATTAACATAGGAGCAGTGCTTTACAAATGATGAACAAAGCATTTAGCAATAGTTAGTAACTGGTTTATAATGGGAAAATTATTTAATTTACAAATGGTTGTTTCATTATTTGTTAAGTATAAATCATGTACTTACAAACATATTTTTCAAGATAGGCTTATTTACTATGAACAAGCCATTTATAACTATGTGAACAAATGCTTTACTGATGATGAGTTACATAAGAACAATTGATTAATAATGATGAACAAACCATTAACTAATAGGCTTGTTTACTATGAACAAACCATTTATAACTGTGTGAACAAATACTTTACTCATGATGAACTATGTATGAACAATTAATAAGTAATAATGAACAAACCATTAACTAATAGTTAACTAATGCTTAATAAATGATGAATTATGGATAGTTATTATAAAGTGCTACCAAGACTTTTTTCAATATACTATACTATGACTTTTATGACTTTTTTTGACATACTATACTATGACTTTTTTCGACATACTATACTATGACTTTTTCAACATACTATACTATGACTTTTATGACTTTGTTTCGACATGCTATAATATGACTTGATTATCACTTTTTTCGACATGCTATACTATGACTTTTGTATCACTTTTTTCGTTATACTACACTATGACCTTTTTATTATGTTGTACTGTAAATACTTTGTCTGTATTTTAATGTGCAATTTACCTACCCAGGGACTACAGGAGAAAATTAGCAATTTGCTCCAACCTGGCACGAGACATCTATTAATGTTTTTTGTGCACTGTCCCTGTTCAAATAAATGAATTACAATTACAATTACAATCACTTTTTTTTTCTATGAGTTTTTTATCACTATTTTACCATGACTTTTTTCGACATGCTATACTGTGACTTTTATATCACCTTTTTGGACACACTATACTATGACTTTTTAATCACTTTTTTTTTACATAGTTTACTAAGACTTTTTTCAATATACTATACTATGAGTTTTATGACTTTTTTTGACATAATATACTATGACATTTTTGTCACTTTTGTTGGCACTGTACAACGGCTTTTTTCGACATGCAATACTGTGATTATTTTATTACTTTTTAGTAATACTATACTAGGACTCTTTTCAACATGCTGTACTATGACTTTATTATGACTTTTTGAATCATAATATACTGTGATTTTTTAAATAATTTTTCGACATGCTATACTATGACTTTTTTATGACTTTATTTCTACATACTATACCATGACTTATTTTCAACATGTTATACTATGATTTAATTATCAATTTTTTCTACATACTACAATATCACCTTTTTATCACTTTTTTTTGACATACTATACTATGACTTTTTCATCACTTTTTTTCCCATATGGCCGACACCATTGACAACAACTTCCAGAGCGACCTGATGGCCATTTTTGAAGAGAATTTGTTTTGAGACCTTTTTATCACTTTTTTTGGACACACTTTACTATGACTGTTTTCGATATGCTATACTATGACTTTTATATCACCCTTTTCGACATATTATACTATGACTTTTTTAGGACTTTTCGACATACTACACTATGACTTTATTCGACATGCTATACTATGACTTTTATATCACCTTTTTGGACATACTATACTATGACTTTTTAATCACTTTTTTCAACATACTTTACTAAGACCTTTTTCAATATACTATACTATGACTTTTTTCGACATACTATACTATGACTTTTTATCACTTTTTTTCGAAATACTGACATTTTTGTCACTTTTTTGACACTGTACAACGGCTTTTTTCGACATGCAATACTATGCCTTTTTTTTGACATGCTAGACTATAACCTTTTATGACATTTTTTAAACATACCATACTATCATTTATTTAGACAGCTAGAAAATAATTTCAAACTTAAAATTAGGCACATCCTGTCTCAAAACGATGCGGTAAAACTAGTCCATGCATTTGTTATTTCAAGGCTGGACTATTGTAATTTCTTATTATCAGGCTGCTCAAACAAGTCCCTTAAGACTCACCAGTTGATCCACAATGCTGCAGCACATGTTCTGACAAGAACTAAGAAAAGAGGTCATGTTTCTCCTGTATTAGCTTCTCTGCACTGGCTTACAGTAAAATCTATATGTAATATAAGTAATATATGTGGCCAGGCCAGGCACCATCATATCTTAAAGAGCTCATAGTACCTTATTGGATAGCTCATAGTTATGCTGCTATAGGTCTAGATTTCCAGGGGACTTCCTTTGACACACTGATCTCCTCTCTCTTTCCATCTGCGTGCATTCATGTCCCAGAAATGCTTGTTGTTACTAACTTATCTCCAGGGAGCTTATTCCCTGGAGTTTTTCTTGCCTCGCAGTTTTCCTTGGATTGGGGTGGCACCTACCGTGGTCTTGCTCGACTGTGTCCAAACCGGCAGCGACATATATGCCGCCCACATAGAGCCTGGATCTGTCTGAGGTTTCAAACTTTTAAAGCCAATAATTACAGTGCCTTGCGAAAGTATTCGGCCCCCTTGAACTTTTCGACCTTTTGCCACATTTCAGGCCTCAAACATAAAGATATAAAACTGTAATTTTTTGTGAAGAATCAACAACAAGTGGGACACAATCATGAAGTGGAACGAAATTTATTGGATATTTCAAACCTTTTAAACAAATAAAAAACTGAAATATTGGGCGTGCAAAATTATTCAGCCCCCTTAAGTTAATACTTTGAGCGCCACCTTTTGCTGCGATTACAGCTGTAAGTCGCAGGGTATGTCTCTATCAGTTTTGCACATCGAGACTGACATTTTCGCCCATTCCTCCTTGCAAAACAGCTCGAGCTCAGTGAGGTTGGATGGAGACGTTTGTGAACAGCAGTTTTCAGTTCTTTCCACAGATTCTCGATTGGATTCAGGTCTGGACTTTGACTTGGCCATTCTAATACCTGGATAGGTTTATTTGTGAACCATTCCATTGTAGATTTTGCTTTATGTTTTGGATCATTGTCTTGTTGGAAGACAAATCTCCGTCCCAGTCTCAGGTCTTTCGCAGACTCCATCAGGTTTTCTTCCAGAATGGTCCTGTATTTGGCTCCATCCATCTTCCCATCAATTTTAACCATCTTCCCTGTCCCTGCTGAAGAAAAGCAGGCCCAAACCGGTGATGCTGCCACCACCATGTTTGACAGTGGGGATGGTGTGTTCAGGGTGATGAGCTGTGTTGCTTTACGCAAAACATAACGTTTTGCATTGTTGCCAAAATGTTCGATTTTGGTTTCATCTGACCACAGCACCTTCTTCCACATGTTTGGTGTGTCTCCCAGGTGGCTTTTGGCAAACTTTAAACGACACTTTTCGTGGATATCTTTAAGAAATGGCTTTCTTCTTGCCACTCTTCCATAAAGGCCAGATTTGTGCAGTATACGACTGATTGTTGTCCTATGGACAGAGTCTCCCACCTCAGCTGTAGATCTCTGCAGTTCATCCAGAGTGATCATGGGCCTCTTGGCTGCATCTCTGATCAGTCTTCTCATTGTATGAGCTGAAAGTTTAGAGGGACGGCCGGGTCTTCGTAGATTTGTAGTGGTCTGATACTCCTTCCATTTCAATATTATCGCTTGCACAGTGCTCCTTGGGATGTTTAAAGCTTGGGAAATCTTTTTGTATCCAAATCCGGCTTTAAACTTCTCCACAACAGTATCTCGGACCTGCCTGGTGTGTTCCTTGTTCTTCATGATGCTCTCTGCGCTTTACACGGACCTCTGAGACTATCACAGAGCAGGTGCATTTATACGGAGACTTGATTACACACAGCTGGATTCTATTTATCATCATTAGTCATTTAGGTCAACATTGGATGATTCAGAGATCCTCACTGAACTTCTGGAGAGAGTTTGCTGCACTGAAAGTAAAGGGGCTGAATAATTTTGCACGCCCACTTTTTCAGTTTTTTATTTGTTAAAAAAGTTTGAAATAGCCAATGAATTTCGTTCCACTTCATAATTGGGACCCACTTGTTGTTGATTCTTCACAAAAAATTACAGTTTTATATCTTTATGTTTGAGGCCTGAAATGTGGCAAAAGGTCGAAACGTTCAAGGGGGCCGAATACTTTCGCAAGGCACTGTAGTTTAGTGTTAGCTTTTCAAAAAACCTTTAAATATTCCACATCTTTTTTACATTAGTGGTGTTATTCAACTTTTTAATGAAATTCATACTAATTAGAACCATTCTCACTTTTCCAACTCACTACTTCACCTTCTTCTTATGGATTTAAGCTATTAATCCAGTTTACTTTATGCAATTTAGCTATTCGGCATTCACAAACATTTTCTGCAGAAAATACATTTTCTAGTTCTTACATAATTTCCAAAAGGCCCGTGTTCATTTATTATTTCAGCTGAGAGGAATGTGCCCATCAGGCAGACTTAACAGGGAGTTTAGTGGTCTTTGGCTGAAAGAAGAGGAGGAGGCTATTGAGCAGGAGCATTGGAGCACTGGAACCTGAATGTTGCTAAGGCTAACAGTACCCTGATTTAAAGAGACACAGTAATGTGCTGGCTGCTGGCTCGACTAAATCACAGAGATGGAGCTGTAGCAATGTGGAAGAACAACACAATGCTCCCTTTCAAAGCAGCAAACCCTTTTTCTCTTCATCTGAAAAGCCCCCCTCTCTTTTTCTCTCCCTCATCTCTGCCAAGAGCTCTCGCGCCTGTTTTCTCAGCTGGGAGGATGGAAATCAGACAGGGGGGAGACTGAGAGACAGGAATGAAGGGGGAAAGACAGACTTAGGGATAGTGAGAGTTGAAATTAGGGTGACAGAGAAGAAAGGTTAATTGCGTCATTATGATTTTGCTGCAGCAAGGTTGAAGAGAACATGAGAGGGAGAAGTGTCCTCTCATGGTTACTTCAGGTGTCACTACTACCAGGTTACAAATCAAGGGTCAAGTGTGCAAAACAAAGCATGTAATCTGCTCACAGGTAGTGGGCAGAAAACACTGAATGAAGAGCAATCTAATGAACTTAAATTTGGTTTCCATTCACTCGCCAAAATCGAACATTGTGTGTGTTTTGACGTATAACCCATAAGCAACCCCTCCCCACTATCCAGCACTCACACACATGCATCTACCACACCCCCAGCACAGACAGTGTAGAGTATCTAATCCATTTCCTCCACCACTGTGGTTGTCATGGAAACGCAAAATTCCCCATCTGATTGACGAGAGAAGGAACGGTGCGAGGAGGGAGCAGGGAGGAAAGCAGAGAATTGAATATGCAAGGATGCAACAAAGAAGCCACTAAGCTAAAAAATCCTTTTCTGTCTGCCTTTTACTTTCAACTGTGTCTTCAACATATTGGCACCACTGCATATGAAGGATGCTGTGCTGCATGGTGGAGATTTTTTACATGCCAAGGCATTAGTTGGGGAAGTATGTGTGTGTGTGTGTGTGTGTGTGTGTGTGTGTGTGTGTGTGTGTGTGTGTGTGTGTGTGTGTGTGTGTGTGTGTGTGTGTGTGTGTGTGTGTGTGTGTGTGTGTGTGTGTGTGTGTGTGTGTTCTCAGAGGCAGGAAACGCTGTGAATGTGCAGCGCCTCAGACATGCAGACTCTGATACAGAGGCATGTCGACAACTCAGTGCCATGGCGACAGGTGTTGCCGCGGAAATGGTGCAGCTGCTGCATGGATATTTCAGGCTAATAAACGTGCACCATCAAGTTGCTCTCTGCTCTCTCCCCCAGTCTGATACTGGAGGCTGGAATGCAAACTCTGAGGGAGTCCATCTTGAACATACAAATGCCTTTATAGTGTGTTGTTGTTACATATTCAGCTGTCTTTGTTTGATAAAAGAACCAGATGCAGTGGTTGAGATAAAGGAAGATTTTCTGAAAAAAATAAATAAATAAATAAACTATATTCAGCATTTGAAAAATCTTCAGCCACTCTGAAAAAGGAACTGCTGTCGTGACAACCAAAAAGTCAGAAGTTTGAACTCAAATACATTTTTCACATGTGGCCTCTAATCCTCTTCCGTATATATCAGAAGGTCAACACCTCCATAATGTTTGAAAGTGGTATCAAGCAAATAACCATATTTCCCAAAAATCTTGAACTATTCCTTTAATTTCCAGTAGAGCCACGCCTACCTGAAACAAGGGAGAAGAGCACAGAGGAAAGACAAATAGCCTACAGAAATATCTTGTATAAATATATAACCAGCACTGTTCTACTTTTGGCAGAAAATATGTTCATGTAAGACCCTACCTGCTAAAAAAAAAAGCCATTTCATGTTAAAGCACATGCATCCATAAATTTGTTGCAGATATTAGGTAACAATAACCTGCTCAAAATTATGAAAAACTACTAGCAAACTGCTACTGTATCTCATTCTCAAATCTTTAATTGCACATGGTCACGGCAACAGGAGAAAGACCATTTGTACTTTCTATTCCAAAGTGGAGTTGAAGAAGAATTGGGAACAATACAGCAATGTGCCAGTATGTTTTGCCCTGTAATATCAGGTCTTATGTTCTTCATTATTAGAAACTCCACAAATGTCTGGAATGAAAAGACATCTAACCACCATTAAGATTGACATCAAAATCCACGCTCAAGAAAACAACTGAGTCAAGCAGTCATGGATCCAGACGGATCAACTGGAGATTATATGAGAAAGCTGCATATTTGCATATTCAACAGGGAATAACAAACTGGACCTAAACAGATCTGAATTTGACAAGGAGGACCATAGGAATATTTTAAGAGCCATATCTCACATTCTGACAGTAGTCTTTATGTCAGCAGTGTTGGTGAGATACGAGAGACTCCGCTGTATGCCAGGACCTCTGGGACAGGTGTTCAACCCATCAGCAGTAGAGGACACTCACAATTCTGGGAATTTACTCTTGGACCATGGGAAATACTCAAATACAATAGGTTTAAACTGATCATCATAACCAAATAAAGATGTTGAAGGAAATATTCACACATTCCTACTGCATGAGGCCCATTCTTGCATCTATTATATAAACCAGATGTATTTTAAGAGTGCAAGAAAATCCATAAGAATCCTCATGACACAGAGTTGTAAGCCGGTAAGGATACAAACACGTGAGCCATATTTGTTCTAGTTTCTGTGCTCTTTGACGCAGTGCAGTCAGACTGTGCACAATTAAACTTCCCAAGTCAATTCACTGTCTCATTTGGACATCTGCATGCATCATGACAAGCGTGTGTGTGTGTGTGTGTGTGTGTGTGTGTGTGTGTGTGTGTGTGTGTGTGTGTGTGTGTGTGTGTGTGTGTGTGTGTGTGTCAACAGCAGGTAGTGGAAACAACCCTCCAAGAGGATCAATTAGAAAATACTGCAGGATGTTCTGAGAAATGAGGGTGATAAAAGGAGGGGGGAAGAGAAAGGAAAACAAGCTTCAGTGCCATAATTTACTGCTCTCATGGCACGTCATCCGCTTGCCCTCCATCTTTCTCTTTGTTCTCTGCCTCCCATCATCTTCTCTGCATTTCTGTCAGCACACAAAAGTGGTCAAAATCTGTTCATTTCTTCCATTCTTTTATATTATCGTCCATACATCCGTTTCTTCATCTCTCTTTTGCTAACCCAGAGAGCCAGACACTCTCTGCCCTAGATAAAATGGAAGTCTGTCAGTCTCCCTTTGTGACCCCGCCTTTTCATCCATCCCTTCCCTGCCTTTCCTCCTCTCCCCCTTTAGTGACTTCTCTGTATTTTCTATCTGAGGTGGTGGTGGTGGAGGTCCAGAGAGCAGTTTGTGTCATTCATCTTCCCATGTCCATAAAGCTCAAATATTCATGTGCCTGCCCCGCATTGAGCAACAACAGATGATGTTGGCCAGCAACAGACTCCCAGTTTCCACGGCAACCTCCGTCATCCGTTTCCCCCTCTCCCCTCTTCTCTCTGACTCAGTTGGGTGATAGAGAGAGATGGTGGTGGCAGTCACCTCGCTGGTAACATGTAGCAGCAGGGGGACACATGTTAGCATCACAGGGAGCGGATCACTGGGAGGTGAGCGAGATTGGCGTGAAGAGGGGGAAGAAAAGGAAAACAAAACAATATATAACAAATAATTCATGTTGATTACAGAGAAAAAAGAAAGAGGCTTGGTGATTTGACATTGAAAGAAAGACAAAAAACAAACACCTTTCAACATGGGAGGACACCAAGATGAGTCTCCCCATCCTCCTGCCCTCACTGCCAGCTCTTGGTCTCCTCCTCTGTTTCGCCTCTTTGTCCTTTCTCTGTCCCCCCCCCAACATAAAGAAGCAGCCCGGCACAGGGACTGTAAGCTGCTTACAATAATAAAGCTGCACAATGCCTCTTAATACTCCTCTTTTACCCCCCACCCACCAAGCCTGTCTGCAAAATGGATTGTAATGCAGTGCACTGCCCTCTATCCTCATGTTCTTCTTCACAGTGGCTGCTTCTGGGATGTAGCTTTTCGCAGCACTTTACTCTTCCTTTCTGCAGAAGGCTTTGGAATAGATTTTAACGCAGCATTTGATGCATCTGTCCTTTACATTATCAGTATACAGCGGTGACTAATTCTGCCTGCACGGTCCAGCTGCAACTGTCCACCAATCTCATTTCAGTCAATGTTTATAGGCCTGATCTTTTCTTCTCATCGCCTCTGCTGCAATCCCTATTTTATGCCTGACTGAGTAACATTCATTGTGTTATTGCCCTTTGTTTAAGATGCACTGCCTTTTTTAGCTGCAGCTATAGCATGCTCACATCTGTGTTTCCTTTGTCTATGTAGGTCATCTCTACCTCTGCATTTGTTGTGATCTTTCTTCTGGTAATGACACCTCAGCCTCCATTTTAAAAGGTAAACCAGAGGAGGAGGAAACCATAAAAGCTTGAAGACAAATTACATTGAGCCCAGCATGTTGTGAGAAAGAGCAAGCAGTGGGGATAGACAGAGAGGACATGAAAGAGAGAAGGGAGTACAGATAGGTATGTCACTAAAAAAAGAAAAGAAATATGAAGGGGAGAGATGAGAGAAGAGAGAGACATGATAGAGGGAACAAAGTGAGTTAGAGCAGACAGAGAGGTGAGGAAAGCAGGCGAGACAGGCAGAGAGCAGAAAAAAAAGAAAAATCAAGGAAAGTCGGGTATGGGTGCTGATTCTTGCCAGCAGGAGGTAAGTGTAACCATAGTTACCAGGCAAAAGAGTGATGTCATTGCCTCTAATAAGATGCTTGGCATTGTTGGGGTATTTTGGGGGGTTGGCAGTGCAAGTCTGTTCTTCACTCTCAGCAGTTTATTATAGCACATCAGGAGAAAAATGGCCATTATCCTGTAAATATGTGCATTTGGAAATTTAGAGTTCAATTTAGCTTTTACAGATAAAAGATGTGCACTGGCACCAGATACCAGTGTGTGCCAACTTCATAATTACCTTGCATTTTTCTCCCCTAAAACCCTTTTCTGAATATTTACTCCAAGCATGTTTAATCAATTAAATTGATGTCTTTAAAGTGTTTTATCTGACCAATTCATTATTGGAAGCAGCCAATCTGAGAGGTGGGAACCCGAAAATGTTTGACAATTTTGTGAAATAGATGACTTTACCAAATAATCTATTTTTATAATTGTAGCTATTGTTTTCTGTGGAATAAGCAACTACAAAATTAGTATTTGTGTGTGGGTGTGTCCTTGTTGGTTTTCTTAGATCACAAAGATCAACATGAAAAATGTTAACATCTGCACTTATTTCTACATAATAATCACCAGGAATCAGAGGCCATCACCAAAAAAGGCACTTGAAAGAATCACTACTCAGATTCATCAACAATAAAGCTCACTTACATCTTTAGAATTTTGACCAAAAAGATTCTGTGAGGTTCAAATGTCTGTATTTGTTAGAATCTGCTCTGCTAACCCTCTAAATGTCACTGTGGATAGGCTTATCTTCACCCCACATTCACCCTCTTTGAGATGTGGTTATAACTTATATAGGACACACACAAATGTAGACATGCATGCACACACAGCCTCAGACACACACACACACACACACACACACACACACACACACACACACACACGCACACACACATAGACCACACCCAGATAGTTACTGCCCCCAGAGGAAATCAGACGGCTGCAGGCTCAGCTTATGTAGGTCAATTGACTGACAACAGCTCTACCTCCATCAATGTGTATGGACAGATAGGGGGCAGGAGGGACACACACTCATACACGACAAAGAAAACGAAACTCTTGATTTCTATCCCTCCTTCCACAATGAAATGAAAATATATCCATTGACCTCAAAGTGAACCGTACCTAAAAACAATGCGTGTTTGTGTGTGTGTGTGTGTGTGTGTGTGTGTGTGTGTGTGTGTGTGTGTGTGTGTGTGTGTGTCTGAGGCTGTGTGTGTGTGTGTGTGTGTGTTTGTGTGTGTGTCTACATGGGCACATAAACGTACAGCAAACACGACCTCATCAAAATGGGTCAGGGGCTCAGACCCTTGTGATTAGAGCCTGACTAGTCAGGACAGACATAACAGCCTCAAGGGTTCCACGTGGATTCCAGCGTCCCTTCAACGTCTTCACATCAGTGTTATCAGTCACTGTCTACTGCAGGACCACAGTTTAAGCCAGTTTTAGTCTCATCAATAAAGTCTATTTATCAGTCCATCTAAAAAAAAGCCCCTGTGGGAACATATAGTTTATCTCAACACAACAAAGCACCTTAGGGAACAGCGATGAAGCCGAGACAAGGGGACAAAAACATTACTGTCTTTTTTTATTAACCAAAAACATTCAGTATGAGCTACAGAACATCTCCTTTGTTCCAACTACCCAGCACAAACCACTCCAGGATCACTTATCTTATGTTAGATCTAGAACAGTCTGTCTTTTTTACTTCCATTTCAGTCACTGGTTGCTAAATACAGCCTGATAAAAAAAAGTTAAAAAGAATATTAATAGAGACATAATGATGTGACTGCATGTTTTGGGGTTCAATGCTGCACACTTACACTCACAAACAATGTACTGACTTACAGAGACACGTTTGACCATCAACATTAGGAACCATGGCACATAGGACTGCACTGAAGTGTAAGATTACAGCAATTACAGACTCTCGGTTGTCAGCCTGTGTGTGTCAGGTTTGTTGTGTCCACACTGTCTGTACTGATACTGATTTCAACACCTCCACGCGAGCATTTGCCTATTTCAGAAACAAACAAGGTAGTATGTCGTCTACCATAAGTATTTGTTCACCATACATGTGAGGAATCTGTAGGTATTCCTGGTGGTGTAGAGAGAGCGAGAGAGAGAGAGAGAGAGAGAGAGAGAGAGAACCACACATGTGGCTGTGTGACCCCTTGGTGCTTATTGATATTCTGTTCACATCAGCCTTCAGCACAGCCAGCAGAGGCGACAGACCCTCCTCTCTTTAAATCTCTCTCATATTTAGGGGAGAAATCCATCCCCAGAGAGAGAAGATGATCCGTCGGGATGAGCCATGACATTGTGGATTATGGGAAGAAAATGCTCAAAAATGAAAATTGTGGGTGGTGGCAGGATTCATGTGTATTTATGTGTGTTGAAGCGTTTTAGTGATTGTGGGTTCCATGGTGAGGAAATCAGCATGCCATAAAATGTAAGGGAATTTGCACTAAATGGCGACAAACAAGTCTGTTGGTGTATAAAAACATGTTGGATCTGATGTTTCTCACTGTTTCATCATGCCAGTTGACTGTAAAAGAGAAGGCTAGTTTGCAAGGCAATGGACAACAAGTAGAAGAGAAAAGTGAAGGAGAAAAGGGAGGCAAGGTAAGGTGAGGAGGTTGAGCAGAAAATGAGGCCTAAATTCTTCAGCCTCTGCTGGTAATACATGAAGTGTTGTCAATCTTTAACATTTAACAAAAAGCCACACAGACACCTGTTTCAGATAATGCACAATTCTCTTTACAAAAGCCCAATCTGCTCTTTAATAGGATTTAATGCTTAGGTTGTCTCCAGAATTCACACACACACACACACACACACACACACACACACACACACACACACACACACACACACAACACACACACACACACACACACAAAGTCCTTTTCACAACATGATGCCAGTCACATAAGATCATGCTGATTTGCAGGACATGCAGACTGTTTTCTCAGCAGACTCACATCACATTGTTAAGTGCAAGACATGCTTTACTTCCAGATCAACAAACACACAAACAAGATGCAAACTGAGGACATATAGGCAGAAAAAACAGATGACAGGCAGATATGGGATGGAGAGAAATTCAGAAACAAAGGGATGGAGAAATCCAGGAAGAAGAGAGCAAAGAGGAAGGGAGAAAGAAAAACAAGTAGGGAAGCATGGACATATAAGGAGAAACAGAAACTATACATCGAAGTAACTCAACAGACAGGAATGTATATGGAGACGAGGACCAGACAAATGGACAGATTTCTGCACCAGACAGGTGGACAGTGTTTTTCTCTCTGCACCCTAGGGCTTCAGGGTGATTCGGGCAGCACTGTGATGAGAGAGATGTCACTCAGCGGTGTGATGGCACAGCCAATCGGTTGACACTCGCTGGCCCATGTTAATTGTCTGCTAATTGTGTGACACATGAAGAGTGTTGTACAAGCAGCCGAGTAATTAGATCAAGGGGATTTTATTAAGATATGATGACCCGATGCAGGGAGATTCACATTGACACACTAAGATGCAGGCTTGTGAATGTAAACTTGCAGGCAAATTCAAAATGATGCAAATAAGATGAACACAAATATGCAGACGCATATTCAGCACATATTCAAATATAAATACAGTCATACACGTACTAACATTCAAAAACAGTTAAAGCTGTTTTTGCATTCTTCAGGAGTCACTCAAACCCTGTTTCTCTGGAGCTGAAATGCCACAGTAGTGTGTATTTCTCTCCTGAAGCAGCAGGGAAGTTGAGAAATGGCCAATCTAAACAAATGAAGTGAGGCTTTAATCCACAGTTCTCAGAAATGGAGACTGAAAGAAGCTGTGGAGTGTACAGCCAAGTTAAAGACAAATGAAACACATTTATTTCAGAGCCCTGGCAATGTGGGTGCTAATAGCAGCCAAAAAAATGCAGGCGCAAACACAAAACTTTTGGGTCAGAGGAAAAGAAAAGAGAGTTCGCTGTAGAAGGGATAAGGAAATAGCAGGGGAAAGGAAACATACAGAATATAAAAGATAAAAGGTTGTATGCATGTAAATCAATTGTTTTCTTCTTTCCACAGAGGTCACATCTCCACTTCCATCCTCCATCCCTCCCTCCCTCTCTCCCTCCTCCAGGAGGCAGAGGGGTGGCAGATATGCTCCGAGGTTCACTTTGCTACCTGGAGACCGACAGCCTCCCTCAGCTAGCCAATCAGAGGCTGTGAAAAACAAACTCCTGAACCGCCATTGGTCCACTGCTCCCGGGAACTCATTCCACTATCAATAGCTGTGTCATTGTGTCGTCTGGCAGTGCTGAAGCCAATTATACTGCCCCCTTTCTTTGTTCAGACCGCTTTTCTCCAGCAGACCCCCTTCACGCATATAAGGGCATAGACGCACACACACACACACTCAGATACACACGCATACAAATCTCCCTCAACTCACCAGAATGTCACAACAAGAGACTGAGAAAGTCTGGGAAGCAGGAGGACCTGAAACTTCATAGTAATGAGACATCAATATAGATAAATCAACCCTATATCTTTGACCTATCTTTAACCAGAATAAACCCAAATGAATAGAAGCATTTCAAACAGTTCATTTAAAATGAACCAAAACCTAAATATTTTAACTTTCGAACCATAACTTAATTATTCTACTGGGTGGTATCTATGCAACTTATACAAATTGTGTTCATAGCGATTTTTGTGCAACTGCAACTTAGAAATAAGCATGTTAGGTTTATATTGCGCAGTGAAAAGTAATGGTGTAGAGTCTGAGACAGCTTTCCTTCAACACCTGTTACCTGCTTTCTGTTAAATAGGCTACTAGTAGTCTGTACTGCCATTTTTTATTACTTAAACACAATCTGTTTTTTACTTTAACCAAGAGGTTTTAATTGCCAAACCATAACCATATTTGACACAAGCAGATTTCACCAATGATGATAACAATGATGGTTTCACTGTGATTATTAACCAATTAACATGAAGATTCTGTCTAATTCTTTGACTGCAGCCATGCTATCAGCTCTATGAGGCTATATTAAATGCTAACATCAACATGCCAATATGCTCACAATGGCAACGCTAACATGCTGATGTTTAGCAGGTATGATGTTACCATCCCAGTTTAGCATATTATTAGCATGCTAACATTTGTATAACTGAAGCTGATGTCATTAGTACTGCAGGTATTTGGTCATAAACTCAAGTATTTTACAAATTAAAAGTTTGACCCAATGATGACACTAGATAAAAACGTTAGGGGATCGTTTTTTACGATTACTCCTAAAAAGGAACATGAATGTGTTTTTCAATCCATCCAATAGTCACTAAAAACCATAATTGTTGACCTCATGGTGGGGCAGCATTAACCTGACTCCGCCAGATGGATTGTTTTGACTAACATTGCGTCACACCTAAACCCGCCTCAAAACCAACGCTGATAGGTTGGTCGCATAGACAGTATATAAGAATGGACCAACACATCCCATTACTCTGGACGGAGACCAGTGAAAGATATTAGAAGCACTTTTCCGGTGAGCGCTAGCGCAGCCTCCAACTGAGAGAGACAATGTAAATGTGACGTGAGCAACCTGTCTGAAAGTTGTAAGTCTTCTGGTAGCTGTGCCAAGAGAAATCTCAATCATTCCCAATCTTGCAGAGACGGAGAGCGTAGGTATATGTAAGGAGATAACATAGGCACAGGCTAATTATTGCTAACTAACATGCTAGTTAACATTAGTAATTCAACTTAAACAGCTCATGTAAGTTGAAACTGCCTGTGAGCTTCTCCTGTACTATATGGTAATTCCTCTACTGTGTAACTAATCGTTAGCCTATTTTTACAAAACCATCTGCACCAGAGCCATAACGTGAGGTGCAAGGTAATGGAGCCTTTTATACATTGTTGTGTTTCTTTAGAAATAAACAATGGACAAATTAAGTCTTTAAATGCTTCAGATGTAAAGTTATTCGCTGTCCAAGTGGCGTCAAAATGAATGGCAGTCAATGGAATGCTAACAAGAGGTGATATTGTTGTAGCATCAAAATGGCGCCATAGGAGGTTCGAGTTCTGAAGCGAAGCTTACCCCCTTGGTCGGTCGTTTGGCGAATGGCTCCAAATTTTCTCTATCTCAAGATGCCAGACTATGTGCCAGACTGATCTGCGAGTAGAAAACTGGAGCTCACAAGATCAGGACGGTCTCACGAGGCTAGGGCAGCATTACATTTATTTCAAACAAGTAGGCTACAATTTCTAACTTTGAGAATGTACACACAGTCAGGTGCAGACCATTGTGAGCTTCAGTGCAAGTCTATTAGAATTCAAACAGCATACCATGCTTTATTCACTAAATGTTTGACTCAGTGAAGGATGGCTGAAGATAGCTGAAAATGTTTAGTTACCACCCCGATGACATTGGTGAAAAAAGCATGGTGTGACAACAGTTGTGCAACCTGTTGTAGTTAACATGGGCTTGCTTCATTGTAGTCAACAAGATGACCTCCTAGTCTGTCTGACTTTTACCACTTATGACTCGTGTAACTTTTACAAACAAGTTAGTCCTTTTAGGCCTATGTTAAAACACAGCTAACAGGATGACACAACATAGCCATAACAAGTATGGGAGCAAAGGACTTTTAATAAAGAGATATTGAAGAACAGTCAATGACCAAGAAGACATGCCTCTGTCTCTTTCTTTCAGATACTGACATGTATCTGATGTACTCTTCTGTGTAATTCAACTGAAGTCAAAAACAGAGTTTGCTTTCTGCTTTCTTGCAGTTCGCAGTGGCTTACATGAACAGGATGTGCTCACATGTTAACACAGCCACGTGTGGTGTGTAAAACACAGTCACAAGTATGAGTGTAACAGAGTACATACAATGCACACAGACACACCCACATAAGAACACACTGGCTACTCAGGGGTGCAAATGTGCCAAACATACGCAACAAAGAGACAACCAAAAGGCAGCAGGTAGTCTGCTCTCAGCCGCTCCCACAGTGCTGTTGGTGTGAATAAAGTAATATTTTTAATCCAGAGACATCAAGGTTAATCATTCCATCACTACCAGCCTTCTACTCTCACTGTTTCAATCCCCCAACCTCTTTCACCTGCTCTACTATATGGGCATTTCATTCATTCTCAAACCTTTCCGCTGATTTTAAATGCAACACTCCTCTTCCTGCCTCTTTTCCAAACTCTTGTAGTCACTCAAGCTCTCATCTTCAGGATTAAGGAGACATCTTTATGATAGTTTGCCATTTACTGTAAATCATATGTTGAAAGCTTTTCCCCACTTGCTTTTAAAAGCCTCCTCTTCCCCCTCCCTATGTTATGCAGACAATTAATTCATTCACAGTGGACTAGGGCTAAAAAAACGATTTCTCGAGTAAAAAAAAAAGGGGCCCCCCCCCCCCCTTTTTTTTGCATAGATTAAAATATGTTTTAGGCATTTTGAGAATGTAATTTAAACGTTTAAGTTTTATGAATATTAGATAGCCTATTATTACCATTTGGGCAGTTGCAATATCAAAATGTATTCAAAAGATAGAAACTTTCTCTATTCCACTACAAAGCTATAAAACGACATCATCAGTGCAGTTCTACCACGCAGAGACACACACAAATCACTTCAGGAACCATTATGTGGATGACATAAGGAACACATGTGCACACACAGTAGAAAACAAAGAGCTGCTGGCCCCGTTTAGGTTTGACTTTGATTAGGATCAGATGCTCGAGAACAACTGCTTATGATGATTATTTCTGTCTTCAAATAGACAGTACGATGCACAAAGGGATACAAAGAAATCAAAATGATGTACAGACATTTTGATTTACCATCGTCTTTATTGTCGAGCCAGAGTCGTGTGTGTGTGTGTGTGTGTGCCCAAAGAAAGATCGGAAATGATGAAAGGAAGTTGGGGCTTTCTGGTTAAATTAACAGGGCAGTTAATGAGGTGAAAGGACTGCGGCAGCAGCAGCAGCTCAGGTTCACTAAAGAGCAGGGGCCTTCATTCACAGTGAACAGGAAAGCTGGTGGGAAATGGATTCCTTATGGAATGACTTCCAAAAGCAGAACTCATTATTTTCTCTCTGACATCAGAGATGATATAACACGAGAAAATGCTCCATTTAAACTGAAGAGAAACCATTTTGGGCTCTTTAAATATGTTTAGATATTGTGACACCTAATTAAAATGATTGCTTGCATGAAAACAAAACTGTGGATCAGTCTTGACATTGGAAAATAGTCACATTTAATATTGTATTACTACAACCAGAGCAGTGAACATCAGGTAAAAATGATTGAAATTTGGAATAAAGCCCTAAAACTATGCTTATACTGAGGTACATTAGCCAGAAACGGAGTGCCCCATTCAGCTTTCCCTGCAGAGTTTCATTGCCCAATTGACAGTTTTCATGACTGACTGTGGGTGAAGTTTATCATCTTCACTAACAGACTGCCCTCTACACGGAGCAAATTCACTTTTCAGGTGGATTTAACTTAACAGTACCACCAGAGAATAAAGGACATGATTGATGCTTTTCTTTTTCCGATTTAAACAAAAAGCAGATGCAAAGGTTTCAGTCTGTACAAGCTGCAGCGGGAGAGAATGTCTGAAAGATTTAGGAGATATGGAAGGAAATATGTTCAAAGAATGGAATCCACCTCACCTTACAGAATTAAGTTGAGGCCAGGAAACTTCTCTAGCTATTTTGGGTATGCATCTGCATAGCCGCTATGACACAGCAGGGTATTCCCATAACAGGCCTGTGATTGGCTAGCTGACCACTACAGGGAGGAGATAGTTGGAAGTCATGACTGATCATAGTTTATATTAGAAAACCTTTCTGAGTCAATGCTGCTGTCGAAGAGAGGAGATACAAGCTTTTGGTTAGAGTGATTGTCGGACTGAAGACTGGTGTGTTTCCTCTGAGTGAACTGGGTGCTCTGTTAAAGTCACAACATGTAAAGTGGGCTAGCATCCCTCTAAAGCTATAGGAAATCTCAAAGACCGTAACACACACACACACACACACACACACACACACACACACACACACACACTAATGTGAGAGATCATGTCTAATACTCAATAATGGAAATGTCTCTGGAAACCCTGGTGCCATGCAAAATCCTGCAATGTATCTGTAAAAAATAACTAATTAAACTGTTTATTCTTCTGCTCTCTTTTGGCAATATGATTAGTTGCACTACTGAATGCAGAAACTATCTGGTATTTTACTGCACAATGTGTTTACATGAGAGAGAGTGAAAAGTATGTAGGAATGTGCTTTAAAGTAATTCACTTTTGCAAAAGTACAGGAATACAACTGAGCTAGAAATTTCACACTGACATTTGATCACATTAACACGGCGACAGATGACGTGTACACTTTCAGCGTGACATGACCAAAGAATGAGCCAGTCACATCATTAAATGAATTAAGACATTTTTAATAGTTCTGTGTAGCAAACAGAATGACTATGTGCATTATTCTGTATACATAGAGCAAAAAAACAAACACCTTGTCTCCATTCAAATACATTAAAATAACCAACTGTAAAAATTCACATAGAAAACAATCTTAAAAAAAAAAAAAAAAAATGAACAAAAGGAATGATTCAAATTAGAAAACAACAAATATTCCAGTGATGTTCTGATATCCTTTTTCAGTTTTCTAAATCTTTCTCTCCTTAATTTAGAAAACAGCCAACTTTCAATATATGTTACACATTCACCTGGCACAGTCTACCTGAAGAGACGGGCAGAATAATAAAACAGCACTCGTGTCTGGTTTAACTACATATACGACATATTTTGTGCTTGGGTGAACAAGGTGGTTTTGCACTTTATTATTCTGTTACTGGATTAAAATGCAGCACTAGCACCTGATCAGAAAAAGGATCTCTATACCTACTGTCCTTGAAAACCTCATTTCTTTTTATGTTGTTTAAGTGCTAGTTTCTCCATGTCCAAAGAGACACAATGTCATATAAACACTGGTGTTGAGAAAAAAAAAATTAGATTTGGTTCCTTAAATGCTGAACTTTCAGACCTATACAAATTTTCCTCAATCACAGGAAAAATTAAGCACTGATCTCGAATCAGTGGGTTGATAAAGACCACTGGAGTCCACCCAGTAGTTTTTACATCCTGAGGCTGGCTGGGTATCAGGGCTGGAGTACACACTATAGTATCGTGTTTGCATAGTTATAAATATTGCATGGAGCAGCTGACATTACCTCTCAGGATTCCTGTCGGATATTACACCACAACATAACGGCAACATGTCTGCTGACGGCTACTGCATACAAATAAGAACAAGGCCAGACATTCAGCAACTACTGTTGCAGTTCAGTGGGAGGGAAAGTGGAGACACAGACACAAACAGACACACACACAGACACACACACACCTTATCTCAGCAGTTTTGGGCAGTTTTCCAGTGTGCTATATCCTCAGCAGAGAGACCACAAAGCTGTTTATGAAACCTAGGATTTATGACAGCATGGTCGGTACCATACAGTAATTACAGATGGCAACACACACACTCAAACCTAAATGTACAAATACACACATTTATGTAGGAAGTCGTGCACATAAAACAAAATAAGTGCAGCTTACTTCACACACTCATTCTTATACACAAACACACAGGCATGTAAACTGCTCAGGCTAGTTTTTGTATGGAAACACCCTTTTAAAAGTTTTTCTTTTTGGTTTAACTGAGTGTGGAAGACCTTTCTCCTCCAATCTATCTCCACATCCCTTTGGGGTTAATGGGAATGTTCATAGATGTAGGCAGGTTTTCTTCATATAACTGTTGTGGGCACGTGTGGTATTTTAGACAAGTTTGTGTAAATCATCTCCATTTTTATGTAAAATCTAACATATGCATGCACACCAGTGAACTAAATCCCTTCTCAGTAAAAAATACACACACTGAAACACCCAGGTGATGACTGCTGTTGGACTGGTCCACACAGCAGCCTAATGCAAACTGTGACTGGACAAAACCTGGGAGTGAAATGACAAGACTAGATTTCTATTGGTTGGCACTTTTTTTTCAATAACACAGAGAAATTATTAACATTTACAAACAGTAACATACAGTATACCAGGCAAATACAAAGCAATATGTTTCATAGTGTGAAAAAGCGCAAAGTGGTCTTGGCCTGGAACATCCAAAGAAAACCCTATGAGGCACCTACAAGATGTGCCATATTCCAGACATCCCCAGTCTAAATTAGAGATTTGGAAGAAAAGAAAACAAAAAAAGGGTGGATCACTCCTGAGTCTTTGGAATCGCTCAAGATGCCCTTTGATAAATGACAAGTGAATCAAGTGAAACAGAAAAAAATAACATGAACAGATATGTGCACATGAAGAAAGCAATTAAATCTTTATGACAATGGCAAAGATCCAAAAGTTGATGACGAGGGACATCCATCCAGGAGTTGTGGCTGAGGTCGGAGCCCCACCTTCATCCTCTGCCACTCCCTGTCCTCCGAGAAGCCACAATCAATACTACCCTAAAAGATGGTCCTGTTAAGACAAGAGTCGGGGAAACAGGGCTTTTTTTCCTGTGAGCTAATCTCAGATTGATATCGGCCCCTGAAATGGCTACAAATACATCTGCGTTTGGATATCACTAACTCTGAGTAAAAAACTTTCTGCCCTGTGTGCCTAATTGGACCGAGAGAGAGTAGGCTCCAGTAACTCCTCTAATGACTCAGCTCCTTCTAGTTTAGGCTCCACCTTCTCCTCTGACTTTTTCTTCTTAGCAGGCAGTTTGCTGGATGAAGGCGCGTCTTCCTGCATCAGCTCTTTGGCCAGGATGTTGGTCACTGCATGACCAGCTCGTCGGTGGTTGGCTGAGAAAGAGAAAGACAGAGTGAGATAAACAAGTAAAGAGACCATAGTAATTTAGAGGTCATGTTTGTATCATAACAAATCCATACAGATATGTCAGTGCATGCCATGAAGAGACATATCTGATGTATGTGCAAAAGTATCATATCATATTTTCAGTTAGTCAAACAGCACCACATACGCAGACAGACACTTAACATTTTCACTGACTGAGCACAAAGTCACAAGCATGTGCCTCTGAGAACACCATAGACTTGTGTTTTGAATGATAAAACCGAAAATGGAAGCTCCCTTTCTTTCCAACATACACGTACATGCATTACAATGACACACAAACACACAAATGGCTTAATGGTGTGGCTGCGTATGTGTGTGGATTAGTGTGGCATCTGGAGCAACTCACTGCTAATGCCAGATTAGACTCAACTAGATCTTGACAAAGTGGGAAACAAAAATAAGGTCTATAAGGGACCTTTAGAGGAAGAGGGAATGATGGTATGGACGAATGGAGAGTGGGTAAAACCAAAAAAAGAAGGTACGACACCATGATGAGAAGGATGATTCATGCCGTGGGAAGATTACAGAGGCAGGGATGAATGAAAATGAGACGAACATGGATGGAGAGATCGAGTCAGAGGAGGAATGAGCTGTAAGGAATGTCAGAAGGAAGGAAGTAGTAAAATAGATCAAAACCAAAAGTGGATTCAGTGAGGAAAGATAAGAGATGCACAGAGAAACACAGCGAGTGTGACAGATTGTGCCCTGAGGATGCTGTCAATTTCATTCTCCTACCTTCACACACACACACACACACACACACACACACACACACACACACACACACACACACACACACACACACACACACACACACACACACACACACACACACACACACACACACACACACACACACACACACACACACACACACACACACACACACACTCCTGTGTGGGAGGCCAGCAGCGGCCATTTTGAATTATATAGGTCAGTGGGAGATTGGGTTTTTCTGTTATGTTATGCCTGGTGTATGTTAAGAACGTAGACTCTATGAATAAAAGGTTAACATAAGTACAGGACACATGTTCACACTTGTACACATGTTCCTGTTGCTACTGATGAGAAGAGAGAAAAAAAAAAGATCAATTCAACAACATCATGATGCAAAACCAAAAGCAATACACATGCAAATGAACCATGGTAACAAACAACAAACCAATGTTTGACACATGGTTCTGATGGAGCAAAATAAACACACAAAAACACCAGTTACCGAACAGGTCTCCAGAACTAGCTGTGACAAAGACACAATTGAGTCTGGGGAGAAAGAGAAGGAGGATTTGGAGATTTAGAGTCATGTTCACAGTTGACTTGTCTTCTTTATATGCAAGCCTCAGCTGGACTGATCAACACAGACAGCTGGGGTGTCAAATTATCATTTCACACACTTTTCTTGGAGAGGCACACAGATCGCTCTGCATCTCTTATAAACACAACTACTTCAGAACACTCTCTCACTCTCTCTCTGTCAACTCTCAAATATGTCCTCCATATCTATTTTTGTCCCTTTCCAAATCTCTCTCTCTTACTCATAACTTTCTAATTAGAAATTATGCAAATGACCCCAAAACCGAAAGAAAGGGTGTGCGTCAGTGTGGGTTTTATTCTACGTGTACTATGCTGAGCTTGTCCCAAAATAAAATCCAACCCACAGAGAAAAGCTCTTCAAAAGGCTGTCAACCCAGCTCCTCTCCTCTCTCATCCTCCTCCACTCCCTCTTGAGAGAGAAGACAGAGAGGAAGAAGAGAGAGGGGGATAAGAGTCAGGATCAGAGGGTTGTTGCATTGCAGGCAGCAGTTTAAAAAAAAAAAAAAAAAAAAAAAAAAAAAAAAAAAAAAAAAAAAAGAAACAGAAAAATATTCAGAAATGTGCACATTTTCTCTGGATTTAAATATAGTTAAATTACATGAACTCAACCAGCCTCAGAAGCAAATACATCCCCTAACAGAAAGGTTTCACTGAACATACTAAGTTAATTTAAAATATCATATTACATAGATAACACAAGAAATAAATGAAAAGGCAATATTCTATGTTGTTGTTATTGTCAACAGGTCCCATGAAAAGACCATAACAAACGTGTTTGTCTCTCAAAAGTTCCAGTCTGTCTGTGGCCCTCAGGTCTAATCCTATCTGTACCTACGAGGCCCCCACCAGGAAGTACCATAGGGCCCAAAAAAACTTCCCACAGACTAACATCATAAAATGTACGCACTGATTTACAGATCGTGCGTACATTTGAGTGTCACACCCCACGCAAAATGACTCGTTTCACTATGAAAATTGAATCCATTCGGTCCAATTACATTTGTAAAGTCTAGAAGAGCCGCACGATTAAATCATTTAATCCCCATTCAAGTTAGCGGAGTGCTAAACCAGAGGTAGCTAGCTCGGCTGGCTGAAGTCCCTAGTGCGCCTGCTCTATGGGGGCCACAGTGCTGAAGCAGCCAAGTTACCATCCACTAAAAAACAAATGGAACGATCATGCAGCTCGTAGCGGACACCAGACCAGTCAGATTGAAAACAGTTGTTAAATACTGTATGAAAGGAGCTGTCTAAAGTCTGAGAAAACAATCCTGATAAGGAAACAAAGGATTCAGTGCTTTTGGAACTCGACCCACACTACATAGGAATGAAAAGTCAGGATATCTCGGCCTCTGCTGCTTTGACTATGACGATTATTTTTATCTGTCTCTTGCAAGCCTCTAAACCTTGTGAAGTGCAGTACAATAATCCATGGAGTACCCCTTTAACATGTGGCACTACAAAGGTGGAAAACAAGGAAATACTCAGCATGTGTATCCAGAAACTAGCTGTGATGTTGACTAAATGATCCATGCACTTGGCATGAAGCCTGGTGTGTGCAGCAGTAGGAAACGAGACGTCGGGACTCACAACAAAGACTGCTTTTGGGTCTGTTTACTGGTGGGCGTGAGGTTGAATGAGTGTGTTTGTACATTGAGGGTCGATCAGTGGCATAAAGAGTGAAGTGAAAAGATCATCTGTAACACATTACACTCCAGGAGACTAAATAATGACTGCCTGATGAGGGAAAGAACGCTTTATTATACAGAATGTGAGTGTGCTGACCTTGTGAGGGGAAAATACAAAAACAGGGAGAAGAGTGAGGAGAGAATTTGCAGACATGTGGGTGTAGGGCAGCTTGAGATGAGAAGCTAATAAGAACTAGCTCAGTGGCACCTGAATGAACAGAAATTCTGAATGGTGTGATGCCAACTGAAGCAGCCATCTTTATTCTCTGATGTTAACAGTGCCACGACTAGCATGATGGTGTATTTGCAGATGTAGGCTGGACCTCCTTCAGTGTCTCCATCTTAGCAGAGAGTCATATCGCCCTCCTCAGGCCACATTGTGTAACACACTGCTGCTCTGCACTAGAGAACTGTGGGAAAGAGTGATGTCATCTGGCACCACTATTGGCTTGTTTGGGTTATTATTAATGTGCCTTTCATGTCACTGAATGGGCTCAACTGGTGCATATGTGTGGCTTACTGGCATGCCTTACATAAAAATTCAAATTGCACACATGCATTAAAAAAAACTAAGAAATGTGCCCACTTGTCTAAAGTATATAGCATGTTATCCTATGTTTATATTTTAGTAGTAGTAGTTTAGTATAAGTATAGGGTATTCTAGCATAATATTAATATTGGGTATTCTATATCTAAGTGCATTATGCCAATGTTTTTCCTTGTATTCTGTATTGAGCAATATAAAAATATTTCATTTGTTGTTTTTCCATTAATATACATTTCTCCCTTCTAATGTCTAGTCTATTGTCTCAGTAGGTGTTTAGTATGCGTGACATCGCCAGTGTTTCAGTAATGACTTGATTGATGAGTGCTCTTCTATTGGTCTGATCTATTGCCTCCTGTGTGTGTGTCTTTATGTGTGTTTGTGTGAACATCTGTGACAGCCCAGATCTCTATAGGGGTATTTTTTCTATTTGTGTAGGAGCAAGCCGTCTGCAGAGCAAGCGTGTGCCTCTATTGTTGCTATCCCCTTAATCACAGTCTCTCTGTTGTGATTGGTGCTTTGTCAGCTAGTTGCTATTGCAATTGGTTGTTCTGGCAAGGGTCGTGACCCTGCAGATGGTTCTATAGTGAGTGTTTAGACACATCATTCCTCTACACACGAGTCTTAAACTGCTTTAAACATACACACAAATAAGCTAATGTAGCCAAGCTGACAGTATTCATACGAAAAGGACAGACAGACCGTAACTTACTATCTAAAGCAGAGAGCCACAGTAGCTATGTTTCCATCGACCCGTTTTTATCCGAATTAAGTGATATCGAATGAAAAATGCCTTATGGAAACAGTAAAATCCGACTGAATTTCATGAATATCGACTCAAATGAAATACGTTCGGTCTCATCGGATTTTCTCTTGATCGATATACGGCTTATGCGATAAACGCTGATGGAAACGTTATTTGCCGAATTAATAATGAATTGCGATTAATTTTTAGGTCATTTTATGGTTGCAACCCGCAATAAAACGAAGAAGTAGAAGTTTCAGTTCATTTCCGCCCAGTATTTCCGCTCGGTTTGCAAAACAAAAACAGATGTAAGTGGACAAACGAGGAGACAAGATACTTTTTTTATTTAATTTACCAGAAAAATATAACAGCTATTTTAGATAGCAAAAATCTAAGAAATGGCATCATTTATCAGGAGCTCGCGAAGGAAATGACCAACAGTTACGACAGGGACATTAAACGCTTAACTTGAAAAAGCTTAACGTGGTTTAATGTATCTAAACAACGATGATCATCACCAGATTTATCATGGTTATATCTTGTCATGAACACCTAAGCCTGTCAAAAAAACTAAATCGAAATCCAACGATTATAGAAGTTATCTCACGTTAATATTTTCTTCATCAGTGGCCGTATTAATATTATTAATATGGCGAGGAAAAAGCTTAATGTGGTTTAATGTACCTAAACAATGATCAATCATCACCAAATTTCTCTTTCATATTACCCATCATAACCACGGAAAACTGTCAAATAATCTAACCCAAAGTCCAATTATTATGGACGTTATCTGACATAAAGCGTTTCTGCTTCAGGGCAGCAGAGCGGCTGGGGGTTGACTCTCCACGGTTCTCATTGGCTTTATAAGTCCTAATGTGAAAAAGCTTAACATGGTTTAATGTACCAAAACAACGATCAATCATCACCAAAAAATCCTCTTCTATATTGCTCATCATAACCACTTAAAACGGTCAAATCTAACCCAATGTCCAAATATTATGGACGTTATCTGACACATTAACGTGAGATAACTTCTATAATCGTTGGATTTCGATTTAGTTTTTTTGACAGGCTTAAGTGTTCATGACAAGAGATGACCATAATACATCTGGTGATGATTGATCGTTGTTTAGATATTAAACCATGTTAAGCTTTTTCACGTTAAGTTCAAAAATGAATGGAAACACCATAAAATGTCTCAAATCAATTCGATATACCAATTTAATCGCAAAACAGCATGTGACGTCATTACGCACAGGTGTTTATTCGCTTTAAAGCTGTTGGATGGAAACACACTTTCACCAGCTTTATTCGCATGAGTTTTTTTACCGAACTTCAGATAATTCGATTGACAAGTGGATGAAAACTTAGCTAGTGTGATAGTGTTTAAAGCCTCTGAACACCCACGCAGATGATTATAGTTACTCTGGCTGATTAGACCTCTGCTCAGGTTTAAAGTGGGCTGGAGTTTAGATGGGAATATATTAGGTCACAAATCATTTCTACCAATAAGAATGATACAACTGTAATTTGTCCTGCCCTAACAGGTGCAACAAAGCTAAAAGGAGACTCAGGAAGATGTCAATCAATCAGTCTAAACACACCCACACAGTCCTAGGAAGAGGTCCAATCCGCCAGATTAACTGAAAACACCTGTATGGGTGTTTAGGGCCTTTAAAAAAAAACTATGCAAGGCTGTCTGTCCGCTGGAACGTAACGTGTCTGTTTGGGTGCATGCATTGGTATGCAAACATCCATGTGTCTTTGTATCGGCATGCAAGCATCTGGTGTGTGCGTTTTGTCTGTATGAGCATAAAAGGGGGGTAGACAGACGGAGGGTAGACATCTGTGGATACCCCATGCAGTCTGCTCATTCCACACACACACACACACACACACACACACACACACACACACACACACACACACACACACACACACACACACACACACACACACACACACACACACGAGGTGCAGGTCAAAGGTGAGGAGATATATAGCCTCTGCAGCCTCGTGGCTTTCCATTCAGTCACAATGCCGTGACACAATAAGCATGACAACACACTCAAAAGGCCCTTAGTAGTCCTTTAACACAAAGTTGGTGACGTTTGCAGTCACCACAGCTGTGCCTAGATGGAAGTAAGAGGAGGGGAAGGTACGGACACACTTCACGTACTGAAAACCAAAACATGCACAATAGTGGTTACTAGCTCCAAACAAATTTATTTATTTAATTTATAATCAGCAGATATAAAAATGTTGCCTATATTTTAAGGATACACACTCATAGCATCCTAAAACCATGCTTTTAAAACCCTTAACACATCTACAGTAATATATATTTGAGAGTTATTGCAAGTGTAACTTTTTAAGTGTTCATTTTTGCTTGGCAGAGAGATTGAGTGCCGTTATAATGTACTGTAAATAAGGTGGTCATAGAAAGTTGGTAGCAGTTAAAGTTCTGACAACTGACAATTTCAAACAGTGATGGTGTTCATTGTATGATGTCACACAGGTCAGCCCCAGAGCACTGATAAAATGCTTACAAATTTCTAGCAGGTGGTTTCACAATATGTCTTGCAACTTGGGTTTGATATACATGTCTGACTTGTTGACAAGTTGCAGCCTCTTATGTTGATGGGAATTACTTGTAAATGTATTTGCAACAGGAGATGAATGTACAAATAGTTCAGTAACCAGTATAATGGGTGCGCTACTGTGGCCCAAATTTGACGTAAGATTAGCGACAGATGTAATGTGGTCAGTAGGCAACAGCTCAGGTGTTTGGGGATGAGACACTGTATGCAGTATATTTTACATCCTTTGGTTAAAATCAACATTTCACTGTCATTTGAACCTTTCCAACACCCATGTTCAACTTTTAAATAGATTTGTTACCAATAACTGCAAAACACATATGCATAATAAGCACACTATTACGTTACTGTGACAAAGTTGCAACAAGAGTCTATTTTTACCTGTGGTATTTGTATGTTTCTATTTTGTGGTACATTATGTATACATATGTACTGTTGCCACAATAGGCCACCTTAGAAGTTGTCCTCAAAGTGTTTAAAAGTGTGGCTGGGTTAGCTCAGTCGGTGGAGCGGGCGCACATGTGGAGAGGTTTATTCCTCAACGCAGAAGGTGGTGGGGTTTGGGTCTGACCTGTGACAATTTTCTGCGTGTATTCTCCCTCTCTCTCCCCTTTCATGTCTGGCTGTCCTATCCATTAAAAGGAGGAAATGCCCAAAAAATAATCTTAAAAAAAAAGCCATGGGAAGACCATTTATTTTGGAACATAATGCACACACTTACATTTTCCCTGCAGCTCGTTAACCTTAAAGATCCTATGACATGCTGCTTTTTGGATGCTTTTATATAGACCGTAGGCAGGCTAATGTAGGTAGACGGTAATGTGAGATGCCCTCTGATAAAACACCGTCTGGGTCTAGCTGATCTGATTGGATGCAACAAGCTGCAGTAGCTTGATAAGCAATATCCCTAAACGTATTATACCTCACATTGTAATTACAACTATAGCATGCTTCAAGAACCCCAACAAAATGGTCATGACCAAAATCTCTTTGTAATTCAGCTTTTGCAGCTTTGTATCATTCCTTGTTTTATTTTCTTATTTCTGACAAAGACATACAGAGTACGAAATAAGACTTTCAAACTCAGAATTAAGAAGCTACGAGCAGCACCTTAAGGCAGCAAGATTCTTCTACCAGATCAAAAATAGGGCAGAAAGTCTGAGTGATAGCTCTGGGCACTGGTTAATGTAGGACAACCTGTTAGAAATGGGTTCATGCATATTTTTACATTTCCGGAACTAAGAAGAATATGCTTGTTGCCACTTGATTTGTGTTAGAGGGTTGACAAAAACTGTAAAAGATAACTCTCTGTGTATTACATATGGGCATAAAGGCACTGGTGATTTGACAGACATGAGATAAGTAGATATTTTTTTCACATTTTAGAGGAACTCTTATATAATGCTTCATTACATTTAACATTAATACCCTCGATGTATTATCATGTCCTACATGAAAACGGGCATCTTGACACTAATGTTATTCCCGATTAATACTCCAGTTACCTTAAATGCAGAACTAATTAGCCTAAGCACCTGTTTTTAATGTAGGTAATTATGTTGGAATATCAGGCAACTGAAACTCCTGTTAATATGTGGCTTCATTGTGATGCTGTATTCCCATGACCCCTCTACTGCTTTGCTTATTTATAGATCCTTCAAGCAGATGAACCTTTGTTATGTGTTGGCAGGCGCATTACGTGACATCTGATCAGTAATATCATTGAACACAAGAGTTAAAATCAATTGTATTTTAACTGCATGGAAAAGTAATTAGAGTGAGATTAGATAAGCAACTGGTTCAACTGGCCTTAGGGCTAGTTAAATACCATATCTCAATCAGTGAGCGGTGGAGAGATGAGGAAACATCTCTTTCCTAGAGCTGTGGTTCCTTGATATTGTGTTGTGTTACTATAACAGGCACAGAACAAATGAAGTCTGATTTGTGTCCACTTTTCTGTTCTGTATGCAGCAAACTGTATTGATGTATTACAAATTATGAAGTAAACACTAAAAATACTCTGCTTGCGTACATGAGCTAGATAGGAGTGTTTTTAGTCCGTTCATACAGGCTGCCTGTGGCCACAGTACAGCCAGAGACAGGATGTCTCTCCTACTTCAGCTCCACTAAATTAAGACATCTGACTCAACCAACCAAAGACACGCTCCTTTTGTGTGGATAAAGGACTTCCCGGGTGTACAAAGCAAAGTGGGTAACTGGAAAGGAGCAGCCTTCAAACATAAGTGAATAAAATATAAACTCCTAACAAAGCTAAGATTGCCTAAAGACCACAGCAGGGCTTCACCCCCCCTCCACATCAGCCATGGAAAACCCTGAACTTTGGCAAAAGAAAACAAAAATGACAACATGGAGGGAATAGAGACAGGGAGGAGGCACCGAGCAGAGATGTGATACATACAACCACTTATATTTTCCTTCTCTTTCCTCCCACAGACAAGTGTGCATAGGATGTAAGGCTCTCTCTCCCCTTCTCTCTCTCTAACACACATGTTAAGGTATTTCCTGTTAGGAGTCTGAGGTGGCCAAACTGTATTATGGGTGACTGACTGAGCCCTCAAGTGGGCCCCATTTTCTCTCTTACAGTGCTCCTGCTTCTCCCTCCATTTCCTCTTTTCACTGTTGTCTCAGTTTCGTGGGGATGAGCCCGAGCTGTTTGTGATTAAAGAAAGTTTGCTGCGATTTTCTCAGTGTGACTTAGTGGACCACCGAGGACCACTTGTTACAACGCCAGTTTAATTGCGTTGGACAATTACTGTTAACTGGCTACATACATGCATTTAGTGACTGAAAGAAAAAAAAAAGAAAGAACGGAAGATGAAAGATGTAAAAAAAAAAAAGAAGGAAAATAAGAGTGCAGTCTACCCTCCGGCTCTGTGCTATTCCACTCTGGAGCACTGCTTCACATCTGGCTTCTATTAAGGGAGGTATTGGGTTGCACACGCTCGTCCCCAGCCTCTCTTATGTGTGAATACTCAACCCACACATGAATGCATGTGAACAAACACATATGCAGGCTCTCTCTCTCACTTAATGGGCACCGGACACTTTCCCGCTCACATGGTTACACACAAGTTTCCTAACACAAGGTATCGTATTACAAAGTTTCTATCCTAACAGCTCGCACTGCCTCATTTTCATTTGTATGGTCTTACCAGGACACATTTCCCACAAAATGTGGTACATGTACAATTTAGAAGACCGAAAACAAAAAGGAGGGACAGAAATACTCTCCAATAAGTGAATGCTACTGGATTGGGCAGTGGGACACACAGCAGAATAAGTAGCTAACCAGATTACGAGCCGGTTTCTATGAGCTTACCGACTGAACAACATGGCCTAAATGACAATCAATACAGACTGGATTTGGGCTGAGGAGTAAGTCCTCATATACAGGACATGGACTTCTGGCTGGCTCAGTAATGACCAAAAACATTCATATTTTTTTGTTCCAAGATAAAATAAAATAAATATTTTGAGTTAAATGATTTTGACACTGTAGATTTTATGATATATTTTCATTTACACATTTGCAGTGAGCTGGGGTTTCAAACCCTACCATAAAACCTTTTGAAAAAGGTTTCTACTGTGTAAATTGCATTTTGGACCATGACTGGCTTCTCAACTGGTTGTAACTTCACAAAATCATACTGATATGTACATGTCTCATTTAAGGTGAGCACAGGAACTTTCCCTCTTCAGAAGATGAATTCTGGTGTCAAACTGCACAGGCATCACTGTATGTGAAGTAACAATACTTTAATGATTCATATTTTCTTCATATTTTAGCCAGTTCATTTTTTTCACCCTATTGCCCTTTCACTGATGCCACTTCCTTAAACTTTATACCCACAATATGGTTTATCCTCCTTAGCTCTACATTCATATTTGTCCTATATTTTCCTATTCCACAACCACACCCTCACCAGTTGTTCCACTCTTAAGTGTCCTGATGCCCACACCCTCCCTCTTCTTTTGTTGTTGTGCCAGCCATTGGTGGAATTGGCTTTGCCCCCCTGTAGCCATGGCCAGAGAATACAACCACAACCCACAGTCTCTGAGCCGTGCAACAGATGGAACAGAGACATGGGGAACACAAACAAGTCTGTTGTTGTGTGTTGACAGAAGCATAGAGACAGAGAGGAAGAGAAATGGAACACATTTGTCTCATTCAGTATAGTACGCATACCACTAATGTGTGTGAAAGGAAACAGAAATCTGTAAATCAAGTAAGACGTGAAACTTTTATACATCTGCATGTTTTCTGAAGATATACGGCTCTGCTTGTGTACAAGTACCTGCTTGCCGTGGTCCTCTTTTTCTCCTGAAAGCAGCGCCGGACTGCAGCGCCTCCAACAGGCCATCCATGATACCAGTTTCATCATCCTCTGTAAACATAACAGCAAAACATCAGCAACGCATCAACAAACGCTGGATTAAATCAACATTTGGAGTCTTAACTTTTAATCATGTCATACACACGCAACTATTATTGCAACCATGTTATTTTCAAATCAATACAACCCTGACATATACACTTATTTTCTTTCCCAACAACAGTAGAGGGATTGGTGGTTTTTCTATACCCTCTACCTATCTCTATTTCTCTCAGCTACGCAAACACACATGTGGGCAGGGAGGTGATTTACCAGCCACGTGGCCATGTGGGCAAATTAGCTACATTAACCCAGATAAGCAGTGACCTAGTTCAGCTACTGTCTCTGCTAAGGGCTACACACTACACTTTCAGGGAGGTAACCTCTATAACACACACACACACACACACACACACACACACACACACACACACACACACACACACACACACACACACACACACACACACACACACACACACACACACACACACACACACACACACACACACACACACACACACACCATTAAAGCCAAGTATGCTGACTGAAAAGGAACTTTGTATCTGTGTACAGGTACAGTTTGTATTGGTGGTCTTGGTGTTTGTTTACATGAACAGTGTTTGTCTGGTAGTCTTAAATGAGGGATCAGGGGAGGGGCAAATAAGAGGGGGGGGGGTACTCCATGGCAATGTTGCTGTGTGTACAAGTGTGTGAGTGTTGTCATGATTGTTTTGTGGGCAGGATTTAGTGGCACAGCTCAGCGCTCAGGCAGATGGTTTTAATTAGTTTTATTTGAATCTAAAAAGAGACAGAGGGGTCTGGAAAAGGGGGCAGTGAGGTTGGGGGTTAAAGGTTTATGTCGTCACCTACCCAACCCCCGAACACGAACACACACACACGCACACACACACACACACACACACACACACACACACACACACACACACACACACACACACACACACACACACACACACACACACACACACACACACACACACACACACAAATTCTGCAGTAAGCCATGAAGCAGATGGCCTGTGGTCTCGCCTGTCACGTCAGAGAAAGTCTCCACACACTCCACAGGCCTTCCACAGCTCACATACACCCCTCAATGTCCATGTCCTGGAACTGCACAGATAGACTAGAATGATATAGGCCACGTTTTTCTCCTTCCGGGGAAACACATCTGGCCCATATCCACTCACACTAATCACATGGTTGGCTTAAACTACTGGTGCAAGCACACAGATACACACATCTATTTGTGAAAATGTACTGGAGGCAATACAGGGACCAAACAATGACCTGAAACAGGCTTACTGATGACAGAGTGAACTCCCAACTAAAACTAGAATGTCCTACGGCCAGTGCACTGTATAGCATTATAGATACAGCTCTATAGTGTTTTTGTGTGAGGGTGGCCTTGGGAAACACTATATCATAAAGCAAAGTATTAAAGTCTTCTTTATCAAAGGGAAGCTTTACAATGTTGTGTTCGTTAGTGATTAGTAATGGGGCTAATAATGGGGGGAAACCCACTTGTGGGTTCAATCACTTATTGATAATCATGTGCTCTTGTTACATTCACATGATTTTGGTGTGGAACACATCTGGTTAATGGTGTTATTATTGAGAATCAATATATCATCAATATCAAAATGGCATCAAAAACTGTGGTAGCAATATCAGACTCAGTACAACAATGGCATGGATTGGGAGCAGCACAAACATGCACACCCTTCACACACATACAACTACAGTGCACGAAACAAACAAGGTATTGCCTGGAGCAAGTAAGAACATAAGATGGATTAATTAGTGTAACAGCATTAGATCATGAGCTCTTTAAGATGTCTCTTTGGATCTGATCTACATTGGATGCACACACACATTGACAGGTTCTATATGGCGCGCGCGCACACACACACACACACACACACACGACAGTATCTTGCGTGGAGCAGTAGCACCCCTAATGGACATTCACACAATAACAGATGACAGTGCGCGCACACGCGCACACACACACACACACACACACACACACACACACACACACACACACACACACACACACACACACACACACACACACACACACACACACACACACACACACACACACACACACACACACACACACACACACACACACGACAGTATCTTGCGTGGAGCAGTAGCACCCCTAATGGACATTCACACAATAACAGATGACAGGACATGAATAGAAATATTTAGAGAGGAGTAACAACACACACAGAGAAAAGGTAAAGGAGTATGAGAAAGAAAAACTGTATTCAAGTGGGTTGGTGACTGGATTTCTATATTCCTAATGTGCCATGATCGTGTCCCTCTCTCACAGTGGCCTGGAGTGAGGCAGGCTACCCAGGCTTATCCCATCTCATCCCCCCTCTCACCATGTGCTTTTCTCATCTCCTCCTCTTAACAGAGACAAGAACATAGTCTAATCCTCAAGAGAGCATCTGCTGCCCTACTCTCCTCCTACCCCTCCCCCACACTACTCCCTCACTTGCTCTCTGTGTAGAGCACGAGCACTCCTAGTGGCAGTTCCCATACCAGCATGTACCAGTGGGTGTGTTAACCACACATGCGCACACCCTTTGCCACATACATAAAAATCACACAGCGTCACACAATCTTTTACAGACAGTACTGACACCTAGCTGTAGAAATGAGGAAAAAGCCAGTTGCTAAGTAGTCTGGCATCTTTCCAAAGATAATTGTATGACAGCCAGGGATGGATTTTTCATTACAGTAGTAGACAATATTATCAGATCAAATTAGAGTAAAGATCTTACTTAAAGCACAGATGGTGAATGTGGACTTTTGGGTGTGGCAGTCTGTTACTCTGATTACTGAACTTTGTTTCATTAAAGCCAAATAAAGCAAAGTAATAGGACTTAATGTTTAGATGATCAAAAGATGAAATAAGTAATAATCTACAATGAATTTAGAAGGATCAGTTAGTCACAATAATTATCATCACATGCTTAACACATGTGCAAAGTAAGGCCCCAGTGAGTGAGCGTCTGTCTGTCTGACTCACACAGGAATGACAAGGTCACAAAGTGCAAACACACAGTGACCTTCCGGGGTTAACCAACAACTGGGACATAATGTGTACGAAAAGACAGAAAGTGAGAAAGAGGAACATTCAGAGGATTCATGAGAAAGTGAGGGTGTGTGAGTTGATAGGTGGGGAGTTGAAAAAAAAAAGGGAACAAAGAAGATGTGAGCGTGCGAAAATGTAGCTGCTGAAAACAACCTTGATGATGGTTATAAACAAATACAGAACAAAGACCAGGTGTGTGTATGTCAGATTTGTGTGTGGTTGAATTTAAATAGGGGGGTGTTGAATGACTCCCGGCTACATGGGCAGTCAAATATGCCACCTGTATGTAAATGATCTCTAGTGTGTGCGCACACACACACACACACACACCCCTTTGATGCACTATTATGTTCCATTGGCGCATGCCTCTAGAGGTATGACATTTGACTAGCTTACTTTCCACCACAAAATGTCTCCTCCATACTTTAAACACAGAGACAACATATTCCAAGTGGAGCCTTGATGCTCGCTGTGTCTTTAAGTGCCCTTTAAATGAACAACAGGGGAGGGAAAGGAAAAAAGAAGATGGAGTGATGGAACAAAAGCAAGAAAGAGAGGAGAAGCCAGCTGGAACATGTACCACTAGGAGAAAGGCCAGAAAGAAAGAAAGAAAGAAAGAAAGAAAGACAGACAAACAGACACAGACACACACACACACACACACACACACACACACACAAACACTTTTTGGCCAAAGCAAGGGTTTTCCAACACATAGGCAAAGAATAACAAAAAACATTCACAAGAAAAAAGACATTTTGTGACACACATACATACACACAGGCTGTAGAATATTTTGACTGTTGAGTCCCAGGAGAACATGACTGGAGCCAGAGTGAGAAGGAATGTACTGAAACTAGGTCACTGTCTGAGAGTAGTGGGGAAAAGTGCCTGTGCATAAATGTGTGTCTGCAAGGCAGGATTTGAGAGTTAACTGTGTGTATACGAGGATGAGCGAGTGAGAATGTGTGTGTGTGTGTGTGTTACACACAGGACAATATGCTGCTAGCATCTCATAGAAGAGTGTAAATATGTTTTTGGTGATAAAGAGATTTAGGCATCATTTCAGTTCTCTTTTATGGAGGCAAATCTATCATTCACCAGAGGAGTGAAAGAGGTCAGGGGGCTCCTTATATACATCCTCCTTGTGCTCACTTTCTGTGGAGCATATTGTTACTTCCTTACTTCAAAACACAGGTCATCAACATTAGATTAACTCTGGTCCATAAATACTGGTGGGTTGTTCTTACACAAAGACACACATACAAATATTCCACAGAAGTGTGGACTCTGACTGCCCCCAACTGGAATCTGAGGGAAATACAAACAGAGTAGTGGCGTGTTTTTCTCTCTCACGCAGTCTCACACACACACACACACACACACACACACACACACACACACACACACACACACACACACACACACACACACACACACACACACACACACACACACACACACACACACACACACACACACACACACACACACACACACACACACACACACACACACACACACACACAGTTAAACAGATATGATCCAGCAATTGTGACCTGTGTTGATGTCAAGAAGCTGGCTCTTCTTGAGTTTCTCCTCCTTCTCCTTCTCTGCCTTTTCCCTGGCCAGCTTGGCCCTCTTGAGCTTCTCTTCCGCCTCCTTCCTCTTCTGATTCTCCTTTACTGCTTGCTGGTGAGGTAACAAAGAGAAAAGGATATCACAGTGTATGTATGCAAATTAAGATCAAGTGTTTGGTGTGGATAACTCCGTGTGAAAAGTATGAATGTGATTCTGAAAACAAAATTCAAGAAGACAGATGTATGATGGAACTGATTGATATTTGTGTATGTAAACATAACTTCAAACCAATTGGATGGCAGTTATCCACAGCAATTGGCAAAACAAGTTACCTCCTGTGGGAGCCCTCACGAACAGGCACATTTACAGTTGATGTGTAAACTGACAACATAATGGAGTCGTCGCTCCCTTTCATTATTATGTCAATACAAACAGGTGTGCAGCCGTTTTTTTCTCTTCCTGGTTTGACACTTTCATCTTTCCCTCTTACATCTACTTAATGTTTTTCGACTCCACTTGTGTGTACGTATATCTTTGCGCTCTATGTGTAAGAGTTTGCGTAGTTGTAATTTGCGGATGGTGGGTAAAGACTGAAAACCACACCTGCAGATCAGACTTAGAGTTAATTCACATGCATAAAAAACACACCTGGAACATGTTTTTAAAGGTGTTGAGGTCCCCAAAGAATTCCTCTACGGACATTTTTCTCGGGTCAAAGACAAAGTACTCTCCCAGGTCGGAATATTGCTTCTCCATATTCTTATGCAGTAGATCCAGCTTCTCAAACTGCTCATTGGCAGTACCCACAAAAATGTAGAAACATGGTGTTAAGGAATAAAGAACATACATCAAGGTGACAGGTCATAAAGATCTATTGAATTTTGATATAAACAGACTGTTGCTGAATAATTATATGACATATGTAACTGAATGAAGAGGATATGGTCATCTTCTCCACAAACAGGTCCTTGTCATTCTGTGGAGGAGGGAAGGTTTCCAGATCTTTTTCCAGGCTCTTGATCTGACGGCCCATCAGCTCAAGGTTCTTCTGAATTGTCTCTGCAGAAACTGCAGGAAAAACATTAATGATGCAAAACATGTAGCTTATAATGGACTATTGTTTTTTTCATATGACTACAACATTGAGAGCTCACTGTACTAATAAAGATGCATGTGATGTGTAACCAGGCATTGTCAAGCATGATACTATGTAGGGATGGAGATGTATAGACATCAGTTGGGATGCCTCATGTACCTCTGCTGGCCTTTTCCACATGGATGAGCTCGTCGGTAAAGCTCATGACCTCCGGATACTGCTCCTTGCACACATCAGCGAGGAAATGGAGCAGTGTCTGCTTCAGATCAGCTGATTTGGTGTCACGCAGCTAATTGGGAGAAGGATTGATTTAAAAATGGCACACTGAAAAAGCAACCAATCAAAAGTATTTAATGTCTGTTTCAGATATGTGGTAAATGGATATGCAAGCAAGATAAGGGTTTCCAAATTTCCAGCATTTATGAATTCGCGCCCATGTTGCCAATTCCACATTATGAAAGATAGAAATACAATAAAATGAATAGTAAAGACCACTGTTGTTACACTAACTTGGTGTAGCATCATTGTACTGATGAAAACATTATGGGGCCATCTGTACATGTTCATATCTATGTTATATATCCTACATACCTAAAACTAATATTAAAAAGACATAGGGGAAAACCCTTGCATGTTATTGTCTATGTACATGTGTTTTTACTTCACTCAACTATAATATAGAATAATATGGCACAGGAAGAGATTATGCTATTGTTTTTGTTTAGTATGAGACTACAATTCAGTGTTGAAAATAGCTGAAGCCTAGCATAGCAAAGACCTGGAGAGTGAATTGATTTAGTGTTTGCTGTCACTGTGATTACACTGCAGGTAGGGCACTGTTAAGGTGAATGCTTTACTCGTAAGGGACTTATGTAATTTACTATATGTCAGCATTTTCACACCTGACCTCCAAGAAGTACACAAAGGTAAGACTAAAGGCCTTTTTTAGTGTGTGTGTGTGTGTGTGTACACACTATGCCTACAACTCATTTTACCTTGCACAGGTATGATATGGAGAAGCCAAATGCATTTCCATTGCGCGAGCCAGCATTCATATAGTTCCCGACAAGGAGGATGATCTCGAGCAGCTTGGTGAAATTCTGGCTTTTACAAAGCTCCTCACAGGCTGCTGTCACAGACACTACATCTGGCTTGATGTTGTTCAGCTGCTCCTCAAACTGCAGCTTGAACAGGATGGCCTGAAGCCGTGGCATCAGCCGCTTCACGCCGGACATCTGGAGAGAGAAAAGAGGGACCCATTGCTGGTATGTTTGTTGCCACATAGATTGCGTGTGTGTGTGTGTGTGTAGTTATGGGTGAGTAAAGGGGATTTCATTCATTACTCACATCTTCCACAGTTGAACAAAGCGGTCTGTGTTTAACAGCATTAGTATTTTCCGTGTCTAATATATTGACAACGGTATGACTCTATCTCAGTAATTCCACATTTTCTATGCCTCATGTGCCATTACACTAAATACCCTGCTATGTTTAGTCTAGCTTAGCTAGGAATTCAAACTATACAGATTTTACAAAATACAAAATTGTCTGTTTTGTGGTTTTCATTTGTGTGCGCGTAAGTTTTCTTACCACTACTCCAAACTGCTCGGACTCAGCCAAGTCATCATATTCATCCTTCATCTCACCAAGGACACTCAGCTGCTCTGTTGCTGGCAGTAGTTTGATCAGGTTCTATATGACAATGAGAGCAAAATATACAAACTATTCAGGATCTGGAGACACTTATGTTTTTGCCACTTACATGTGTCCAAAACTACTCCTTAAGAAAGACATGGGTCTACACAAAACACAAAGACCGATTAATAGACCCGTGATAGGAAATTCGTCTGCGGGGTATATCACTGTGAAGGACAATCAGATGCAGATTCAGCTAATAAGCAGTAGCTTTGAATCGGAATCAGCTTTAATAGCTAAGTAACTGTGTACACATACAAGCAAAATGACATTTGTGTGAAGAATCTTGAAGATTGTGTGTTCTTCTGCAACTGTGATGCCCATCTTACGCTGCCAGGTCTCTCTTATAAAAGAGATAATGTATCTCAAGTTAAATAAAGGTTACATAAAATGGCTTGCTGTCACCAGAATATACTATGAGCTCAATAAACATTTCTCCTCTTCGTTATAGTCGCTCACAATTTGACAAACATCTAATACACATTAAACTGATCTAGTCTGAAAAAGACCCCAGAGATAAATACAAGGAAAACTAACTTTTCTTGGCCTACACCATACTGTTAGAACAGTAATAAATGGTTGCTCTAACAGAAACATATATACTAAGACAGCGGCAGATCTGAGCTTTGTACCTGAACCATGGACTCTGTGATGACCTTCTCATTAACCTCCAGGATGGCAATCTTGATCTCCTCATACGGGAGACGGAACGATCCCAGGAAAATGGCTGTATGAGCAAACACAATGAACAGCACTTACTAAAATCCATTAAGAATTTAGTTAAACACACTTTATCGTTGGCATTTCAATAAAGGTGTAACGCATTTAAAGAGCAGTGTCATTGGTGTGGGGGTATCAGGCTTTTAAAACAGATTGTAACAGACTTACAAAGGTTCTGTGAACACTTGGAGTCGAGGATCTTTAGTTCCTTCACCTTCTTTTTCTGTGCCGGCTTATTTTCATCTCCGCCGTCCTGCTCCTTTTTGGCTGGAGAGGTGGAGAGAGAAATGGGGAGGGTGGTGGAAGTATTCAGAGGACAGAAGAACGAGATGACTTTGTTAGAAATTGCATTTTTTTGGTAACTTTCTTAATGTGAGATGAGTAGTACAGCTGGATATGAACAGAAAGAATGTTGGAAAGAAGGACAGTAGTAAATGCAGTGGGTTCTGTAATAGAGAGAGAAGTGGATAAGAGGGATGGATAGAGGGCCTATGTGATGCTATAAAGACTGACAGACTTGGCATGGCCTTCACTTTTTTCCATTTCATCCCAACTGTATGGTGTCATGGAGGCGTTAGGATTATTTTATCAGTAGCCTTGGGTATGACGGAACTGCTATGAAATGGCTCTAACACTGGGGGAAAAACATCCCTGGTGTGTGTGGGCCTGGTAAATACGGTTGGACGTTTGTCAGCTGTAAGGGATTTAGAGTTTGCAATCAGCTTACACACATGCATATACAGTACATTCTATCACAAGCACACACTTGACAGAAGCACTTCACATTAACTCGTCCTGACAAGGTCAGGATTGAAACTGTAAGGATGTGTCAGTGTGTGGGGGTGAATGTGCACTGGATGAGAATTAGGAGTGAAAGATGAACAAGCACATGGGTTTGACCACATGATAGCCCACTGTACACAGCCACATCCGATCTGAGGTCAGCAGAGCACTGGATGTCACAGCTGCCAATATTATCTATCTACTCATACTCAATTTGAATTCATGTGAAAGTGCAGTAACAATTATTGTTTGTCATGATTAGTGCAAACTGCTAAAATCATTAGTGGATCGACAAATAAACTGACAAATCTGACAACTGTTTGGTCATTTAACAAACATGTTCTGGTTAGAGATTTTAAGGAGTTGTTTTGTATTTTATATATATATATATATATATATATATATAATTTTGTTTGGGTTGAGGTAACTTGAGAAGGGCATTTTACATGTTTTTGGACATTTCATAGACAACATCTGAATATTAATTCATAATTAAAACAATTTCTGGTGAGGGCCTTAGCTGGAATATAAATAACAATGGAACAGGTAATGGAAAATGCCTATGAGTATGTCTCAGTACCACAAATATTATATATTCCTGTTCAACAAGTATATAAAAAAGAAGAAAATCCTATAAGAAACAATGGCCTCAACCATTTCTCATGCCTTAGTACTTTCCGTATAGCTAATAGTTGATACACACTTGAAGATCTATTCTGCACACTTTATTTCCAGTCACTCTTTAGGCTTTGTCTTCTTTTTATGTGGCCTTATCCGTGTCTTGTCTTTGTAAAGACCAACCAGGAAACAACAATCACTGTCTGAAAAACAGACAACATGACTGCTGGTGCAGGATGTACAGTATGAGTATTCTGTCTCTCTTTGTCTCTTTCTGTCTGAGACACAGACAAACAATACACATCAAAATCAGACCGTGCGCGCTGAGCACCCCACCTGTTTCCACTGCCCGGAAACCGAAGCTAAAATGAAGTGTTTCACTACAACAGACAAGGCTATCTGGACTGAAACTACTGTAACCACTGTAAAACAATGACTAGATGCTGTAGAGACAGACCTTCTTACCGCTGCTTAATTACTACAGTGTTACTAAAATTAATTATCAAATGTAATTTAGTTTTACCTAACCAGCTCTCTGTACTCCATTTCACACTCATTCCACCATCTTTCCCCACAATCTGTCCACATTCAACCACAGTTTGTTAGATAAGTGAAAAATAGTCTCATTCAAACAGCAACACTGTAGGTATTCTCCACATAGACACGATAGCCACTACAGCATAACAACTCATTCATCCATCTGTCCATCCTCCCATTTGTCCAGTCAAACAGTGCTTTGTCTCTGCGAGAGGCAAATCAGTCGGATAGTCTGTTAACGAGTCCAGGCCTCTTAATGAGCTCTTCATCTCTCCATTTAGAACACACACTTGCACACAAAACAGTCAGTCAGTCAGTTGACTATGGCCTCAATAAGTCCCATTGTTTCACTCAGCGTCAGCTTTATGAAACCCCTCTCTCAGAATTTACAATCACTTGTTTCTAAAGTTTGATTCAAACCTTAGGGCAACCTGATCTGTTTGAACTCTGTTCTTCTACCGTTTGCATATAATTTGTGTTACAGTATAATCAGCTGTGTGTATCACTACCATGAATCAATAATACTATTGTGTGTCTAACACGCCAGCCATATTCCCTGCTGAGAGCAGGAAGCAGAGCAGGAAATCAACCATTACACACACACACACACACACACACACACACACACACACACACACACACACACACACACACACAACACACACACACACACACACGCTAGGAACATCCACCAGGACATCTGAGAGGAAACAACATAAATATCTTCACACAAACATATAAACACAGCAGGTCACAGCTGACAGGTTAGGAAGAAACTCAAAGGAAGTGACAAGCATCTACAAATAAACATCTTAGGACAGAGACAAACAGGGACATGGATAATGACCTGAAAAAAATCCACTTCTTCAAGACACAAAATTAGGTAAATAATACATCTAAAGATGATAGTGAGAGAAAAAAAGAGATCAAAATATCAATAAAAGCTTAAACCTGTTAACAATGTGTGTATACATACAAATGACTTGTGCAAAGACAGACCAGTAAACATGCTACAGCACAGATGAACGTTTAATCTAGATAGTATATAATCTCAAGGACTGGCAATCCAGTTAGTCTGGGACAAGACTAGTGACCTAGTGATGGCATCATGTCACTAGGTCAGTGTGTGCCTGTGTGTGTATCTCAGAGAGAAGGAGAGCCGGTGTGTGTGTGTGTGTGTACATCCGTGCTATAATAGCTACAGTGCCAGTTGCACTGCGTAGCTATGTTGACATCATGGTGATTCATAAAATGGGGTCTGGTGTGCAGATTGTAAAATGGCTGCTCTGTGGTTTCCACATGCACAGTCGGCTCATTTCATTTATGAGCCAATGGCACCTCTAGTGGTGGCTATGAAGCACTGCACCATGTTACACTTGGTCATTGTGGGGGAGGAGAGGAGATGACAGAGGCAGAACACATGTGTGACTAGTAGACACACACGCGCACACACAAACATACACAAGTACATACGAACACACTAGTGGAGTTCTGACATCTCAACATCCACATGTTTTATCGTCCCAGCTGCCTTTTTTGTTATACCGTCACACAAAGAAGGCCCCTTTGTGGAAACAAATCACTACCACCCCTACTACCACACACACTCACACGCTCACTCTTCTTTCCTGGAACACTTCCCCCTCGTCTCCCCAACAGCTGTTTGGCACTGAGAGATGATTGTGGTCTGTGTGCGCCTGTGCACGCAGACATGTGTGCGCCATGAAAGAAAAACTAAATTCTTCTATTTCTGACTTCTGTTTTTAATTAAGTGGAAAGAGAGAAAAAAAGCAGAGAGATGGAGGGGAAGAGGAGAAGGAGCGGTGCACAGAATCATCAGGAGCCAAGTCATGCAGAGGTCTCTGTCAATATATAACTGTGTGTGTGTGTGTGTGTGTGTGTGTGTGTGTGTGTGTGTGTGTGTGTGTGTGTGTGTGTGTGTGTGTGTGTCTGTCTGTCTGTCTGTCTGTCTATCTGCACAAAGAGGAGTCTGTTTTTCTGTCAGCAGACCTGAGTGTGTCCTTCAACCCCCCTCCCTCCTATTCCCTTCCTCTCTCGTTCCCTCACTCCTTAAAAGGAGAGAATATGTGGTAGAGAAGGTGATGGGTAGCCAGGCTTGGAGAAAGAAAAGGAAAATAGAAAAAGACAGATAGATAGAAAGAAACAAAGAAAGAAAGAAAGAAAGAACAAGATTGTAAGGAACACAAAGAGAGAGACAAACAAAAGAGGAAAAAAATGTATAGTACACTTTCATTCCTGACCACTCTGAACTAATAGCCTCAACTCAAAGAATAGTTTCAGTCCTCTCCCAGAAAGCTCTTTTCAATCTCTTTTACTGTCTTTTCATGTGGTCTATTCATCCGCTCATCACCACTCCCTGCTTGTGGAGCGCTGCAGTTTATTTTTAACCCACTAAAAGCTTTCAGATGATGTGCTCTATTGTATTATCTGTGGCGCCAAACGTGTTTTACATGGGCCCTCTGGTGGCAACATCGAAGAAAAGCACAACATTAACTTTATATAACTTCAAACTAACTTTTTCCATTCAGCATTCCAGCATCGGAGATTGTCTAAACTGGAACAGATGAGAGGGTTTATAGTTTCAACATCAATATCTCGGGGTAAGCAGTTCTTTGGAAAAAGTAGCTGAGGTTGCCCAATTGAAAGAACCATACAGAGACACAAACAAATCTTTTGCCAACTTTTAACAACAACATAGAGCAAACACTTTTCAGGGAAGCTTAATAACAACATCTTACGTTTTTGGTTTTAAAAGGTTTGCTTTCAGAACACTAAAGTATTAGTACCAGAAGGGGAATGAGACAAAGGAAAAAAGAAAGGGAGGGGGGCATAGAGTTCTTTGTCCAAACTAAACAGAAGGCAGACAGAGGGACAGCTGTAGCCTTGGTCCCTTTAAACTTTAAATGTCCAACATTCTGTCACATTCTGTCTGTGTGTGTGTGTGTTACAATGTAAGCAAGTTTGACAGAAGAAGAATAAGGGGGTTTCCACGGTAACCTTGGGTCTGAAAGAGCCCCTTCATCCTGTTTTTCACTGTGAAAGGAAATGAGGAGAAAAAAAATTCCTGACTGTGTGTGTACGTGTGTGATTGTGTGAAAAGAACCAGATGGCAGGGTGAGGCATTAGGGAGGGGGGACGGGGGCAGGATGTGGGAGGGCCAGGATGCAGGGGGAGGGATTGTGGGAGGGGCTAAGACTGTGCTCACTTGCGCACCCCTGGTGCATGAACAGAGTAACTGCAGCTTATATTTTTTGCAATGAACTAAATTAGACACTACATTTGCTTTAGAAGCATTAAAAATAGCAAATATGTATAGCTAAAAATATCTAGAGTAAATAACAGAATAAATAATTTAGTTCTGATTTACCTTCTGCTTATTAGACTTGGCCTGCTGGCTCTAACTAAACTTTCAAAAAAGACTGAAGGGCACCACACTTCCACTTGTTTTCAAAAGGAGTTTTCCAATAAATTATTTTTAATCTCAAGCCTATAGAATAAGCTTGTTAGAATGTATAAAACATAATTTGCTTATTTAATGGTCTTATATAATGTACAGTTACAAGTACAGTAACTTATACATTTATTCCATTTTATTAAATTCAAAATTAACATCAAATAGCTCTTTGTCATTTGTCTTTGTCATTAAATGTTGGCAATATGGTATGTTGTATCACTCAGTTAAGATCCAATCAGTAATGTTTTAACATATACATTATAGGTATATTTGAGAATTTTGACTGTTCAATTGTTAGTCAGTGTTAAATGGTTTGCCAACTAATTTCATAGTGAGAGGAGGTTGCAAACTGGTGATCTGAATTTTGATTATTTTGTTTACATTTGGATGACAGACAACTTCAATATACTTTAAACTGGAAGAACTCGATTATTGTATACTTACAAAAATCCAAAACAGATTTGTTAACTGTTTGAAAATGAATTTTCTATATTAGCCAAAACATATAAAAATCACAATTTCTGATATTTTCCTCTGCCTCTTACTAAAAAGTATTTTAGTGTAGTTTAATATAGAGGGACATGGTTTATAATCTAAATGTATTGACTACAGGAGGCACAAAGTGCGGGTCCTTCAGTGAGGTTGCTGTTTATGTGTGGAGTCACAGTGCCCTCGACTGGAGAAAGTGGTGTACTGCTGCTAGATGGCTGGCAAACCCCTATACCTGGATACACTGTCTATTACCTTCACACTCCATCTCACACACCATCCAAGGTGTGTGTGTGTGAGAAAGAGAGAAAAAAAGCTAAAAGAAAGAACATACTGATTGTGTTTGTACTGTATGTATACAGTACAAACAATCAGTATGTGATGGTTTAGGGAGTACAAATAGGGGAGACAGAGGAGGATAGAGTGTGTGGAAGTGGGAGAGGGGACAGAGGCTTGAAACAGTGTGTGTGTGTGTGTGTGTGTGTGTGTGTGTGTGTGTGTGTGTGTGTGTCAGTGTTGTTCTCTCAGGGCCATTCTGACCTCTCTATGCTCTTCTGGCCATGAAGGTCTTCAGCAATGACGCATACACGGCACGTAACGGCATCACTGATGAGACACACATACACACACGCACACCGAGTATGTTGCCTGAATTGCTGATAAGGTGCACTACAGTCGACACACCACTACCTTGAACTCGAATTCGCACTTGCTGAAACCACACTAACAGCCCATAAATCCCCATAGCAAATAACAGAGGACACAGACAGAACCCCCCAACACACACACACACACACACAACACAACACACACACACACACACACACACACACACACACACACACACACACACACACAGGTGAGCCGCTGGTGTGCTTATTAAATCAGTCCTATATCAGCCAGTCTCCTTGGGACAGCAGAAAAGATTTACTACAGCAATTACACTGGCTAATTACAAGGAGAGAAAGAGGGAGCGAGTGAGAGCTAGAGAGAGTGTAAAGGAGAGAAGGAAATCACATAAAAAGGAGCAAGAGCAAATAAAGGTGTGAAAACTGAGACGATGAGAGAGCAAATAAAGTGGAGAGAGATAGAGAGAAGTTTAAAGGACAGAAACGATAAGGATGTGACCTTGGAGCCAGCCACAACAGCTGAGCTTTGAATGGGGTACATTCGAGACAACACAAAAACACCAAGGTTCAATGTTTAAAACTCTCAAACCAGCTGTGTGTGTGTCTGACTGCTAACTGCTTGACTCACTGAGTATGTTGAGTAGTTTTTCTGTGGTACTCTGGTAGTCTGTGTGGCACTTTGGTGTTTGTTATTCACAGTGTGAATGTCCTTGACACTGCACTGGCCTTCACAGCACAGTGCTCCCTCTACGGGGAAGAGAATGAATTACATCATCAAGCCGCTCACGGTTATGCTGGGTATCAATCAACCCTAATCCTTGTGCCTGGTGCTGTGGCTGACATGCAGTGACATTTGCAGACACTTGCATACTTTACGTGTGAGTGTGTGTGTGTGTGTGTGTGTGACTGACTGACTGACTGATGAGATTAGTGTCCTTACAAACAGCTATCTGTGAAGGTCTGACAATCTCTCATATTTGAATATAGCCTTGGAAAAAAGCAATTAAGAACAGCTAATAACTTGATACTTTATCATTTACATTAGGGAAAGATCACCCCAACATAACCCTTACTAACCAGGGAGGGGGGGCGCTTCACAAGCTCTTGCTCATGGACACTTCATCCTGTCAGATGCAGGCAAATGTACAGTGCCAGCTGCCTACCAAATGTACGTACTGACAATTCCCTGCTTGTCAAGTATACCGTCCATCCTTAGCGCTTCTATGGCATATGCACAACCATGCAGAAGGTCTCATTTACATGAGCACAGAGGTGGAAATGAAAACTTATAAATTGGGTTTCTATCTCAATTAAAAAGTTAGATGAACTGTAACACACATGCACCCCATGAGGCCCATTTTGCCCTGGGCAAAAGGGATTAGGTGCTGCGCTCCTGTCAGCCCTCAAATATTCATTATTACCTTATGGAAAGATAGCAGAGAGAGAGTGAGTGGGAGCAAGAAGAAGCTAGAAAAGAAAAAGAGCATGAGTAAGTGATAGAGAGGCACTTTATGAATACAAGCAGTTCTGACTTATGTAAAGCAAAATAGATGAAAGGAGGACAGAGAAAAATGGGGGTCTACACGGTGTCACGCCATGGAGGACAGTTAAAAGCTCGTTGCAGGGCTGGAGCACACACTCATCCTCTGTTAATCCCTCAGTTTCCGTCCTCTCGTCTCTAACCAACCATCCATCCCTTCACTCGTCTTTATCTCTGCTTCAGTGATGAGGACAAAGGAAAGCACTCACTCATTTGCACCCTCCCTCCCCAGTTTCCCCCCCCCCCTTCTCCTTTTCTTGGTCTCTTCAGGCAACGCTCGCAGACCTGATTAGCAATTGTGACTTGACCGCATGGTGGAAAGATTGGCACGCAAGCACAAACACACAGAGGCATGTACAAACACATATGTACAAACAGACACACATATTTGGCAAAGAGGAGGACAAGGGCCAGTTTTGCTAGGTCTAATTAACCCACAGGCAAGGCCCAGAGACAATAAGGGGGCTAGAGAGGAGGAGGGAGTTTTGCCTTTTCTAATGTCAGCCATCGCTCGCAGGACATACATACTCATAGACACTTGAGAAAGTGTATCTGGCTGGAAGCATAAAGATTGGGCTGTTTTCTGGTGCTTGTCACTATGGGTTTTCTCAGCCAACATGTTATTATGACCAAGCCAAAGAAACTAGAGAGAGGAGAGGAAAAAATAAAGGAAAGCGGGGAAAAGATATGTGGAGAGGAGATCTATCTGGAGGAGAGATAAAGGGGATGAATAGAAAAGTGGAGACATTTTGAGGGGAGGCAGTATTGTGAGGGAGAGGCCGTGGAGCAAAAAAAGGATGAGAGACAAGGATAACAAGAAAGACAGTGTGATAGGGTCAACGGATTAGGAAGAAAGAGGGTATGAGAGCAGTTTCAGAAAGCGTTTGCCTCAGTTCTGATGATCAACACGCTAGTCATTTCCATATACATGCAAACCCAAAGCTCCCCCTTTGAACTATAATTTAGTGTATTTTATTTACAGCTTTGACTCATTGGAAAACCAGAAAGTATATATAGATCCTGCAATTCACACTGCTGAGAACACGTTGAGCACTTCTTTGCATTTGTGTATGTGAACCTTTCTCTTTGTTGCAAAAGCTTTGGGAAAACTACTGCAGGTGTTTGAAATACATCAATGACGCTGGATCAGAGTCAAACTAAGTAGCTGGAGGGGAATGACAACCATGATCTGGCAACCTCTACATCTGTATGGGAACCTGGGGAAATGTCTCTCTCATCAAAGATCCATTGGGGTGCTGCAGGGTTTTCAGTTTTGTGAAATCAGGTTTACCCCATCCACAAAAGAGAACCAAAACAACAACCCCGGCCCTAAATAAACTAGAGAAACCGATATTTAAACAGAGAGCCAGACGTGCAAATCCTTTCCTAGAACATCTGTCTGCTGGCCTCTCTCAGGAATTGGCTGTATTGGGCCTGGACAAAAAGAAACACATGCATGCACACAAATACACAAACAAAAAAAACACACGTCCACAAAAGTACACACCTAATCCCAGCATGTGCTTAGTTAGCCACCAGGGGACGTGTTGCCAATCAGACCGCTATGTGATGCTGGGCGAATGAAAACAATCAAGGAACAACACACAACATGGCTAAGAGACTGGTTGTGCTTGTGCAAATGACATGGTGTGTATATGAGTATGTGTGTTTGTGTGATTGGGTTTAGATTCATACACACATAATGCCAACCAGAGACAAACTTCTGTACTGCTCACCCAATGCATTCCTAGAGGGACTGTGTGTGGAGTGATTTTCTGGGTCTTCTGTAACTAAAAATCATAGATGGTAAGAGTGGCATACTCAGGAAAAGAATCAATGCTTAAGGATTGACTGCTGCTGTGCAATGCACATCTTTGGACGAAAGGATCTGCAAAATGAACGTAAAGTAAGGATTATCTTTGCACTGGAGAGCTACTTCCATGTTCAACCTGCAGGCTGGCCTGTATGTGATTTGTTTTTTTCTTTTATTATTTAAACATAAGACAGTAGAGCACTTGTATACACAATCTCTACAATGGCCGTAGTGAGCCGTACGCTTTAAATAAAGTAGTAGTAGTATGACGATAACACACAAGTTGTAAAATACTAGAATTCGACCTTTATGGTTTTGACAGTCAACAGAATGCTCCAGAAAATGCTGTAACACAAGACTACCTGTTGTTTGTGCTGTGCACTTGTTAGCTAGCATGTGTGCGTATGTCTAGCGAGCTATTGCTCCTCTCTCTGTCTTGTCTTTTCTCATGGCTCAGTGAGTGTGTCAGACTGCATTGGCCCTTTTTCAGAAGCTACTGAGAGATGGCAGCACCATTAAAATTTAACCCACTATCTCACCACTCAACACACACTGACAAGAGAGGGGCAGTGAACGGCAGAGATAGCCAGGCAGGCATACAAGGATATACAGGCAAGTATCTAACCACACACACACACACACACACACACACACACACACACCAAGGAGTGTGTGAGAAGTGATACCAAGAGATGGGGAGCGATGGAGCGAAAGATCCCATACAGATGGAAAGTAAAGAATAAGATGAAACAGATTACCGCTTGAAAACCACACACGCACACATCTGATGCATAGACGGCTGTGGAAATGAGCGACATCAATTCAGCAGGGGAAATGGAGAATGTTTATGGGCCTTGCGTCCTATTGGTCTACACTATCACTCTCTCTAAATCCACATTTCCACATTTTCTATTACTTTCTCCCTCATCAGCCATGGTTTCTCACTCCTTCACAGGCAATCCCTGTTTTAGTTTCCCTCATTCTCCTTTCTAAATCTATCACTCTTTCTGTTAAATATTTTTTGACACAGCTTTTTCTGTATTTTTTCTGTCCGCTCTCTCCGTCTCCAGTTTGTGTACCACTCTCTCTCTCCCCCCCTTTCTGTTCCTGTCCTTTTCTGCCTCAGTGGAGTGTGGGATAGCAGGCAGTGCTGGGAGGCCTACGGTCTCTTAATTAAGAAGCAAGGCGGAACGAGGCCACAGTTAACAAGGACACACACACACACACACACACAGACAGACGTTTGCATTGCTTTACTTGTAAGGACCCACACTGTCTGCAGGCCCCAGCGCTGAAGTTAATCAGCACCACATGCCTGACCTGAGCTCGTACGCTCTAACACTGAACTATACCTGAATCAAATCTTAATATTAATCCAAGTCCTAACCCTGAATTTGTGCCTTGAAAAAACAGAAAAAGAGTCAAAATGTCTGCCTCACAAAGATAGAAGCACAAGAATAGACACACAAATGAACAAGCATTCAGTACATGCTCACAAAGAAGAGCAACAGACACTGTTAAAGACCATTGTGCTCAGGTCACACACACACACACACACACACACACACACACACACACACACACACACACACACACACACACACACACACACACACACACACACACACACACACACACACACACACACACACACACACACACACACACACACACACACACACACACACACACACACACACCCTAATCAGAGGCTGAGGACCTGGGTTGAAATCTGCAGGGCTAGGACTCAATCAGCTAGTGCAATCAGACACAGGACCACCCCCTCCCACACACACACACGCACACACATCTACAATTACACAGGGACGACACCCACGCGGAACACGGAGAGGAAGGCCATTACATTATTCAGTCTACCTCATCACCACTGTAACCAACACACATGCGCACACAGAGGAGGTGGGATGGAAGTAGCTATTTTGAGAGTGCGTGCGTCCGTTCTCTGCGAAGGTGACTTTGGGCTGGCTGGAGTGGTAATTGGGTACACATACAAATGCCTTTTTCTTTCTCTTCCCCACGTTTGCTTCAAAGTCTCCCCTCCCTGCCCCCCCCCCCGCAGCCCCCGAACGTGATTACATTTCCGACATGAGTGAGGGGTGAAGAGAGAGAGAAAAGTGGAATGAAGAAAAAGTGAGAGAGACCGATGATTGACTTGGAAAAACAAAGAGGGTAGAAAACAGCTCTCGCACTGGATGAAAAAACAAACAAATGCAAAGACACACACGTACATGCATTATCATTTGCCCCCTGCGCACAAAAAAACGCACACCTATATACGTTATACATATAGATAATTTACTTGGCAGGGGAGCAAGGCAAAGCGGAGGAAAAATACACTAAATGTCACTCAGACTGTCATCCTGATCTCTTCTGTTGAGACACACACACACACACACACACAGAGTGCAATGGCCATCTCATTTCCTCAGACGAGTGACATTTTGTCGTTCTCTCTCTTTTTCTATCTCTCCTTCTGCAGTCCGACGCTGTGGTGATAAAATTAGCATTCCTATCCCTCCTCTGCTTCTCCCTCCCTCGACGGCTGGACAAGAGGTGAGGACCACAGGGACGGAAGAAAGGAGAGAGAAAGAGAAACAAGAAGAAAAGATGGAAACAAAAGAAGACATTAAGAGAAAGAAGAAAAAAGCCTGAGAGGCGTGAAGACAAAGAAACAAACAGAGAGCAGAGTGTGACAGGCAGAACAAGACAAGGGGTAGTAAAACAAAGACAGTAACCTGCAATGAGAGAGAGCAAGAGAGAAAAAGAAAAATACAAGCAAGTTGACAGGATGCAGACTTGTGGAGAGAATGAGGGGGGAAATATACCCTCAAGGGATTCTTATCACCATGACAACCCTCTCCTGTCTCCTATGCTGTCCAGTTGCATGATGAACTCCTGCTATATTTGTGGACCTCAGCATGGACACAATATCCACTTTCTCTCGCAGCCCGACAATCAACCTGTGGTGAAATAATTAGCGGTAATAAGCTCCAACATACTTTTAATAACAAACTTAAAACTAGGTGTGTACGAAGGATAAACATCAACAGCTGGACAATCATGGTTGAGCTTACTTTGTTTACTCTGCGCAAGTCTGCTCCACATCCGTGCTGGGAGGGTGCATAAACCTGCATGTGTGCATGTTTCTACAGGGACAGGGTAGAGGGCCCACAGAGTATAATTAAAATCCAGAGACACAGAGTCCTTGGGAGTGACTGCAGCAATAACTTTATGGGGAGAAGGGAAAAAGAGGGAGGGAGAAAAACAGAAAAGGAAAACTGACCTTTAAAAAAACAGAGTGAGATGGAGAGAAGCGGTGAGAGATGAGAGGTGTAATGGAAGATAGGATAGTGGGAGATGGACCGAATTACATTATGCTGAATTGAATGCGGCAAAGAAAGACGAAAAGTGAGAGAACGAGCAGGAAAGGAAACATCGTTGGACTGAGTTGTTTGTAGGGGAGGGCCAGAGGAAGAGGAGACAGACAAAGAGAGGGAGACGGACCAAGACAGAGAGAAAGCGAGAGAATCCTAATCAGAAACCTGAAGAACAAAATAATAAGGCTGCCTGACAGCAAATGTCAGTTCAGGGAGGGTAGCAGATGGAGGGGGAGAGAGAGAGAGAGAGAGAGAGAGAGAGAGGAAGAAGGGAGGAGAGGAAAAGAGGAGAGTCGAAACATCCAGAAGGAGACAGGTGGGTTTAGACTGATGGAGACACTTCCACATCATGGCTCCCTACAGGAGGAAGGAGTACAATCTTTCTGCGCTAAGAAGCAACACTTCACCAGGAGAGATATTCCCCCCTCTCCCCCCTGGATGGAAACAGAGCCGCCAGGTCAGGCGGGTGAATCCTCATATGATGGTATATGTGTGTGTGTGTGTGTGTGTGTGTGTGTGTACACTAACACATTCGCTGCCTGGCTGGGAAATGTTGCCCTTGAGCCAACCTTGACTGCTGTTTCACTCTAGCTAAGCTTTGCTTTAATTCCCGAATCAAAAGCCATATCTTTCTCTCTGCCGTGTTACTTCATCATGACTTGATGGTGAGACAGGATCCACGGGCGCTCACAATGCTCTTGTAGCTTTCCACTTTAGCTGTTCACTCTAGTGCTTCAGTCTTTTTCCCATAGAGTGGCATAGCAAACCCATTGATGCATCTAATATCACCAATTGAAGGGAACCGAAAGAACACTAATTGCATAGAAAAACAGTTATTGCCAGGAGTTTACGCATGACAGCAATGGGAAAGTGATAATATACACTCACCTAAAGGATTATTAGGAACACCTGTAAGATTTCTCGTTAATGCAATTATCTAATCAACCAATCACATGGCTGATAGAAGATCATTTCAAATGAACCACTCATTACAACCGAGGTATGCAGCAAAGCATTTGTGAAACCACAACACAAACAACCTTGAGGCGGATGGGCTATACCAGCAGAAGACCCCACCGGGTATCACTCATCTCCTAAAAATAGGAAAATGAGGCTACAATTTGCACGAGCTCACCAAAAATGGACAGTTGAAGACTGTAAAAATGTTGCCTGGTCTGATGAGTCTCGATTTCTGTTGAGACATTCCGATGGTAGAGTCAGAATATGGCGTAAACAGAATGAGAACATGGATCCGTCATGCCTTGTTACCACTGTTTGTTTGTTTATTTAAAGGGAAACTTCACCGATTAGCATTAAGCTTTGTATCAGTAGAAACCTGGTAGTATTTTTGAATGACCGTGCTTCCCTCCCTCATGGCCCCCTGAGAGGGGAGATCTCTGTATTGTGGGTCTGGAAAAAGCCTCAGATGACGCAAAATGGTGATTTTTGCTTTTTTTGCCCAGAGGCAAAAGACTACAGCCTGTATTAGGAGCCACTTCCGCATAGCCCAAAGGGGGTTGGACTGTCGGCTTTTTCCGGAGATTGCCGAGGAAAAAACGAGTGTCGGCCATCTTGAATCCTCGCTTAGCTTCTCAGCAGGAGCAGAAACTGTTCATCCCGACGGAAATTTTAGAACAACAATTATGTGCATTCAAACTACCACACACGTGTACCACCGGGATACATTGGAACACATCGGAGAATATGCAGGACACTTTATTACAGACGCAATACTCCACACACTACGCGAGCTTTGCCTGCACGGAGACCAGCGGTGGTGCTCGATTCCTGTGGCCGGTAAAGTGACCTCATCAGCGGGGAGCGTTGAACGAGTGTGCCGGTGGAAAGCTAACACTAGCCAGCCATCTGTTCACCAATCCTGCTTGCAAGTGTCCGCTCATTAAACAAACTGGACTACATCCAACTTCAACGAAACTCCCAACGCGAGTTCAGAGAGTGCTGTGCTGTGTTTTTGTTGTTGTGGAAATATTGCTGTGGACAATCCAGCCTGCTGCTCTGTCACCGGGTAAGACTACTAGTGGAGGTGGGCTGTGTTACCCCGGACTGCCTGTTGCAGAAATGGGGTGATTTGTATCCAACTAACTGCTAACTGCTGGTGGAGTTTGTGACTGTAAAATGCCGACAATTCTAGCTACATCTCACGCAAATGTACGGCTGTGTTTATACTCGATGTTTATACCACAGCCCACCAAGAGCTAATGCTAGTAGCTATGTGTTAGCCTTCTTTTATTACATGGCTTGGTTGAATTCTAATGTAGAATGCGGTCTGTTATTTCTTGATAACAGACCGTTGCTAAGGATAACACACCGTTGCCATGCATAGCAGCATTGCCATGGACACAGTTCTGTTCACTCTGGAGCTATCAATCAATCCGCTGAAAGAAGTCCGGATAATGCATCAGCTGTGGCCAAAAAAGCATGTTTTAAATGTGTAACACCAGTTGAGCCACGGTTAAAAGCGTTTTTCGGTGTATATGGTTGAAATGACAATAAAACACACTTGTTGAGTTGATCGTCTCACTGTCTGTCTGTAAAGGGTAGGCGTGGCTTGGGAGTGGCCTCATACAGCAGCAAAGCAAGTGCATTCTGGGATTTGGTGTCTTTTATCCATATGAGCCAAAAACACATTTTCTGGCTTATCTCGGCCTAGAAGGCACCAATTTCAATTTTCTTTTCACATTTCTACTACATTAGTGACCCAATTTAAAGATATATTCAGCTTTCCAGCGGTGAAATTTCCCTTTAAAAGGATCCCCATTAGCTGACGCCGAGACGACAGCTAGTCTTCCTGGGGTCCAAACAATAAATACAAAACGTGTATGTGAGTAATTACAATCACAATTACTCACAAAAATATCATATATAAATCACATAATAGAACAAGAAAAAGTAACAATACAAAAAGTACTGATTAGAATAATAGTAAAATAATACAAAACAACATAGCACATGATACAACCTCGCTCAACCAATCCAGACGATATTATGATGTTGAAAACAAATACAGTCTTAGTCTTTTTTTTAAACCAGTTTTTCCCTTGATTTCACGAACCCCAACTGGAAGATTGTTCCAAAACACAATTGACCTATAAAACACGGTCCTCTTCATAGAGTCAGATTTAGGTAGGGGTAAAGAAATCTGTTGACTATTCGCCCCTCTTGTGTAATGTGAATGCATATCTGAATAGTAAATTATATTGTCATAAAGAAATTTTGGAATCTGAGTGTTAATAATTCTATGAAAATATCCTAACATATTAGCAGATAGTCTATGCTTGACCACCAGCCAAGCAAGATGTTCATGCATCTCTGCAACACTAGTTCTCGAACTATGCAGGCTGCTGGTGGTGGTGTAATGGTGTGGGGAATGTTTTCTTGGCACACTTTAGGCCCCTTAGTACCAACTGGGCATCGTTTAAATGCCACAGCCTACCTGAGCATTGTTTCTGAGCATGTCCATCCCTTTATGACCACCATGTACCCATCCTCTGATGACTACTTCCAGCAGGATAATGCACCATGTCACAAAGCTCAAATCATTTCAAATTGGTTTCTTGAACATGACAATGAGTTCACTGTACTAAAATGGCCCCCACAGTCACCAGATCTCAACCCAATAGAATATCTTTGGGATGTGGTGGAACGGCAGTTTCGTGCCCTGGATGTGCAACCCACAAATCTCCATCAACTGCAAGATGCTATCCTCTCAATATGGGCCAACATTTCTTGTGAAAATGCTTCCAGCACCTTGTTGAATCAATGCCACGAAGAATTAAGGCAGTTCTGAAGGCAAAAGGGGGTCAAACACGGTGTTTGACCCCATTTTGCCTTCAGAACTGCCTAGTAGGGTGTTCCTAATAATCCTTTAGGTGAGTGTATATGGCAGAATTTTAATACGTTCTAAGAACCAGGATATTGCCGGGCCCCTGGTTAGCTCACCTGGTAGAGCGGGCGCCTCGACACAGCAGCCGCAGGTTTGACTCCGACCTGCGGCCCTTTGCTGCATGTCATTCCCCCCCTCTCTCCTCTTTCAAGTCTAAGCTGTCCTATCCAAACAAATGCCCAAAAAATTAGCTTTAAAAAAACAAACAGAAATATAATATGTACAGTACGTTTCTAATCTACAATTCTATAATTTGATTATTAAAGTATTGAACTTTGACCACAGTCTTTAAAATTTAAACACTCAACAGTGTTAAAATGTCAGGTCAGTAGTGAATTCGATAATATATGCATTCTGTTAGGGTGAACATGAGCAATGTGAATCGTAAAAGGATATCAAACTTTAATGAGTTAAACAGTTCTTTTAATTTAACCTCAGGTCAATGGGGTCGAGCCAGGTTTATTTAACAGCAAAAATCACAGAATCACAGAGCAGGAACAGATATTGCACAACATGGAGTTTTGGCATAGCAGTCTTGTTGGTCAAAGATGTGTTGTATCCGTTGTTAGAATTCCCATAAAACAGAACTGGCCATGTATTAATCAGATGTTACGCCAACTCTTCTAAAGAAAGGTTATTTTTAGATTAGGGTTGATAGCAGCTATTAAGGTAATAGTCAGGACTGTCTCCAGGATTCAGAGCTGTGAAGCAGCTTGTCCTGTCAGACTATGAAGCTAATATCTCAATCTGTTACAGTTTAGATCTGTCAATATCATTTACTGGCTGTTAATCATCATTAGCATTACTTACTGTCACTATCGGGGGAGAACATACTGTATACTGTATGTAGTCACCAATAAACTTTTGAATGTCATGATGATATTTTCACTTTGAAGTCAAGTTCAATTATACAACTGGTTTCTACTGGCATGATAATTTCCTCTTTCATTATTAACTTCTGCAGTTTTCACTGTTTTGTACCCTGGCAGCTGGTCCCATTGTGTTGTCTTTATAATAAGCAACGATTTCAGTGGGCCACATAAAAGTAACAGAGTCATTTTATTTGATTCATGTTAAATGTTGCTACTAAAAACACATTTTGGAGCTTTTCACAAGTTGCATAGAGAAAACAAAAATCAGTAATTATACAAAACTGTAAATGCTTTTGTTGGGAAATCTGGGAGGAAATTATATCTGAGGATAGGTCAGCTGTCAAAAACTTGGGGGTTACTTTTGATTGCAGCATGAAATTTGACAAGCAGATCAGTAATGTTGTTAGAATGAGCTTTTTCCAGCTTCGTCTCCTGGCTAAAGTTAAGCCTTTCCTTAACAAGCACGATCTAGATAAGGCAATTCATGCTTTTATTAGTTCAAGGTTGGATTACTGTAATGCTCTTTATGTTGGTCTGAATCAGACCTCCATCTCACGTCTTCAACTTGTGCAAAATGCTGCTGCTCGCTTTTTAACAAATACATCTAGACGTGCACATATCACTCCCGTTCTCTACACCCTACATTGGGATATTCGCACTACCACAGATGTAGCGCTTTTTAGGTCCAAACTCAAAAGTACCAGTTTAGTCTGGCTTTTAATACGTAGCAGTGGTGTGACAATTTCATTCTTCTGTTTCTTTGTAACCTTTTCTGATTTTACTGTTTTCTATGTTCATTCTTTCTATTGTATGATATGTGTTTTTACTCTTGGTTTCTGATGTTAAGCACTTTGGATACCGGTTGGTTGCTGTGAAGTGCTATATAAATACATTTTGATTGATTGCAGAGATTTTATTGGGCTCTACAGAGGAATTTACCTGATGAAGGTCTGAAACGAAACATATTTTTCTAAATAAATTATTGTTTTGCGTAATGGTCAGTGTGCGGGACTTTCTCTAAGCTTTTTGATCTGCTACTTTGGTCACCTGCCCGACAAAAGAGGTGTGCAAAAAAACTTTCCTACATTGGGCTCTACATAAACATGCTCAGAAAACAAGTTTGTGTGGGAAGTTTGAGTTGGTTAACTCTAGAGTTTAGATTCTCTGCCCGAGCCCAAACTTGAGCCCAAACGACCATCGGGCTGGGTCGGGCCAATATTTCCCGCCACTATCCTTTGGCCTAGGCCCTTGATCAAGCATTTGTGTTTTTTTAATCATTACTTTATTAGCCTAATTGGGTGGGGAGAAAGCTATGCCATAATCATGTGCAGCGTCTCCTCCACTCGCACGCATCACACCGGGCCTGCTGTGCTGTATTGTGTAGCTTAAGTGCAACATGGAGCTTGAAGATGTAAAGAAAAAAAGAAAAACAGGAGAATTAACTTTGGGGGGGGTGTAGGTATTGGACGTCAGTGTACGGGCTTATCTACTAATGTTAGCTGCGGACCATTACCTTGAAACCATCCAGCAAATAGACGGTACCGTAGGGTGATTTAACGTCACCGCTCATTTTACACACAGTTTAACAACAAAACTAAACGCTGTTTCATGTTGGTTTGCGTTTGGTTTGGTCAGCCTTCTCTTGCAGCGGGGTGTCAGGGGCAGAGGGACCGTCACAGCAGCGTTAGCTAACATTAGCTTCTTGTCTCATCTGGGGTCTGATAAACAGTAAATTCATCAAAGTCAGTGTGCCAAACACTGTGAGTGCGTCATCGCTGTTTATCACTTATTGAGTGAAGTAGTATTCGCCCTGTTGTTTATTTGGTTGCCATGACTTCGCGAGTGATGACGTCCTGTCACTGTTCCAGTTGCTCTGCTCACTTTAGGGGGAGAGAGAGGATGACAGTTCGCTCGAGTTCAGTAGAGCACTACGACTTCATCACTTTTCATAAACAGCCGAAGGAACGGTGGTGCATGGTGTACATAGCGGAAACCCTATTGTGCATCTGCCCTATTTCTGATACCGTGGCGCTGGAAATTTTACAGTGGCGCACCGCCACTATGCTATCAACATAGAGGAAACACTGTGCAGTTCAAACAACTCGGAATTGTAGTTGAGAACGTCAGTTATAACGGCCCACGTATTAAAAAATTGTCGGTTTAAATCGGGCTCGGGCTCATAATTACAGTTAATGTGTCGGGCCGGGCCGGGCTCGGACACAACGTGCACGGGCTCGGGTAGGGTCGGGCTTGAATTTTTGGGCCCGATCTAAGCTTTAGTTAACTCTAGCTAGGTGGAATTATCTCCTTTTAACATTAAAGCTTTTACTAAGGTCACCGATATCTACATTAAGATGCATCTGCTATTTCACACATCATTGTAAACGATGACAATTTAAGTTGACAAATTCAAATGACACTCATGTGGCATGACATTACATCCCCATTAGAAGCGCTTACATTTTCCTTTAACATCGCCGTATTGACATATTATAAAAGCGACTTGGATTTTAAATTATTAGTGTAAATATGAGGAACACCTAGCTATCTTAATCCAAAAATAATAACTGTATACAGCACATGTTCATATTTGGATTATACTTTAAGGATTAAATGTGTACGGGTACTGCAAATTTCAACTAGGGAAGGAAATCTTGGCAATTATCTAAACTTCCCCTGGGGTAATAGCAGGCATTCATTTCTGAGCTATATCACTATAAGAAGGTCAAACAGAGATAGAGGTTATCAGCTACTTAAAAAGCTGCCCCTGCATTTCCCCATAAACCACGGTTTCACCATCACACCTAAACTAACCTCCTCAGTAAGGACATCTTCCAAATAACTTGTTCTCCCGTTCGCTCCCTCCCCTCATCTCTCTCCCGCTACACCCAGTGAGTAATGGCGGTAGCAAAGGATAGTGGCAGAGAGCTATAAAAGTGTAATTTGCTCCATTTTCCTTAGGAAACCAAATTCACTTTCTGTCCTGCGTTACAATCTGTTAACATTCAGATGGCTAGCATTGCAGACAACGCATTACCCGCCTACACTCGCTACTAATGACACCCCCCCCCACACACACACACACACACACTATGAGTGTATATAAAGTACAAAGTGTATATGCGTAAACTTGCATGTCCACACGCCAACACACAAAGACTGTTGGTTGTAACACAATGCTGGTTGTAATGGACTGAGAAAGGGCAAAAATGAGAGGGAGAAGGGAAAGAGAAAGGATTATAAAGAAAAGGTGGGATGAAACTCTGTGTAGAGAGGCTAAGTATGTTTCTCTGAATTAAAATTAAATAACTTGTTCAAGCTCACTTTTTGCTCCTAAAGGAGGGGGAAAAAGAGCTTTCTCTGCTGCCCCACAAGCCTTTCTCCTCCTCTAATCGGTCTCTCTAATTCTCTCAAAGTCTTCCTCACAAAGTCTTGTTCTTCTCTAGCTTTTCCTTCCCTTCTTTCTCCTCCTCGGTGTAAATCTCCCAAACTCTTGTCGTTCTAACTCCATCGCTTTGTCTCCTTCACTTCTTCCATGCCTGTCTCTCTCCTTCTCTCACTTGTTCGCCAATTCACTCTCACACTCTCATCTCATCATCCCACCCTCACAGCAATCCTTTCTCTATCCCTCTTCTCCATTTCCACCACTCCTCTCTCAGGGAGCTAATAGCCTCCTCCTTTGTTCTTGGAGAACAGCGGGGAACAATGGCGGTGTGGGGCTTGTCGTTGTGGCAACAGGCATGAGACAAGAGAGAGAGGGAGGGAGACAATGAAGAAAGGCAGAGAGAGAAAGAGCAGGCGCAGAGGGGATGCTGGTTGTTAGCCGGGCAGCAGGGAAGCGAGCGCTGGCTAATTACACTCGTTTCTATGCACACCGCAATTAAACCCTGATGCACACACACACACGCCGCTCGCACTCAGAATATCCATCGCCAGACATACACACACACACACACACACACACACACACACACACACACACACACACCAACATCAGAGAGAAAGAACAGGCAAAGGAGGAAGTGGCAGAGAGGCAGTCTGGGAAAGAAAAGAAATGAAATGAAAAGACTGAGGCTATTTTAAATCAATGCTACGGTTCTCTCAAGTAGCACAGTAAAAGTTCATTAAACTTCTAGCTCAAACACCATCAGCTTCATCAAATGTATAAATACTTTAAGTTGACATTAAGGTATGCGGTGGCTACGTGACCTCTTCACTCTATCTATCTATCTATCTATCTATCTATCTATCTATCTATCCATCCATCCATCCATCCATCTATCCATCTATCCATCCATCCATCTATCCATCTATCCATCTATCCATCCATCCATCCAACACCACCAACCAGGTAACCAACGTCTCACCTTACTATGAGTTCCAATACTCATTAATTCTCCCCCTCTCTTTTATTAGTTGCATTTCTCCAACTCTGCATCTACCATCAAATAATCAGCTCATCTGGCTCCATCTCTCCACAGGATGATCTGCTTCTCTTCTGAGGTGAGAACTTTCAACTTAAAGCGAGAATAGTGGAGGGAGTGAAGGCCAGGTTGGTATGAATGTAAGAAAGAAAGAGTAAGAGAGGTGGAAATGGGGAGACTTACATCCAGGTCACACCACCCTGTAGGGTAGAACTTATCCTCAGTCTCATAAACACCCCTTCATGCTTCTATCCATGCCCTAACACTCTTTTCCATTAAGACATGTCTCAGAGAAACATGTTACACGCTGTCTGTCTGCCTGTCTATTCTATTATTCATACAGTTTAATGCTTACCCAAAGTGTGTGCATGCTGGAAGTTCACGTTAAAGAGGAACGTGTCGCTACATGTCTTAAGACCAGCTCATGTGTTGGTCACATTGAGCTTTCAATGTTAGCGGCAAAAAAAGCTGCCAAAGGATGTGCATGTGTGCGCGCACATGCATACCAATATGCACACAAAAAGCACAACTTCACACAGCAGCAAGAACACACACAAACTCAGGGTGCCAATGAGGCAGATGAAGAGTGAAAGGAGTGACATTAAACAGCCAAACTTGTCCTGTTTCGCTTTCATAGCCCCAGTCCATTTTCATAATGCATTAAAACCACCGCTGAGAAGAGAGGGAGACATGGAAAGGAGAGGAGAAAGATGAGGAGGGGGGTAGAGAGGGATGGAGACACAGAGAGAGAAATGGAAAAGAGGGGAGAGGGGACAAGAAACATTCTGAAAGTAATCTAAAGCTGGTGGATGTATGGGGGTGCTAGGAAACAAGATAAGGATGAAGGGAGTGGAGGAGTAAGAAAAGAGAGCATGTCTCAGAGGCAAGATATGGGAATAGAAAGTGTCTGACAGAGGCACAGACAGATTAGGGAGGTGGATAAAAGAAGATGGGATGCACTGATAAAACAAGTAAGGATGACAGCGAGAGATGGGGAAAATTATTTAAGTCATAAACTTTGATTGTGTGTGTTATGAATGCATGTGTGTTTCTTTATGTGTGCATGCGTTTATAGTGTGTGCGTGGGGGTGGGGGTGGTTATACAGTGGCAAGGGGCAGAAGATTCTCCGTTTCAGCACCAGCAGGCTGATGAGAGTTTGGGGCCAAACAGCCTGGAGGCAGAGCTGGCCTTGTTACTCTCTCGCTCCCTCTCCTTTTCTCTCTTTCACACAAACAAACAATCTCAAACTGAACAGCTACGGCCACTGTAACAAACCGAGCCTTTTGAACATTGGACCTCAGAAATACATCAGACAACAGATGTTTAAATATTTACAATGAATATCCACTTGTTTTATGAATAACTGTTAACTGCATTTTAGTTAAATATATCTTGATAATCCCGCAAGCAATACATGTACCAATCAATACTTAAAGTCCCATATACTGTACATGGGTTTGCATGTTTTAGCCTGTTAATATTTTTGACATTAATATTGAATCACACGATTGCTATAATGTAAAAGCATTTCTAGCACTGCTGATCCAACTGAGAATTAACACGCCATTCTAGGGCTATGTGCCGCTTTCAGCTCATTGTTGTGCTTCACCGTGTTGTTTCGTTGTGTCCTAAGAGCGACGACGACGACACATCAGGTGGCCAGCAATGTGACTTAAACATTTCTCATGTTTCTCTGCGTTTGCAGCAAACACGTTAACCATAAGAATCTTATAAACTGACAGCATGGCAAGGTTTGCCGTTTGTTGCAGAGTTGGTTTTGGAAACTTTTTTGATTCATTCACTACATGATGTAACTCAACTTGCTAAAAACTTGAAACTTGCTTGAGGTGCATAATCCATCACAGCTGCTTTTTTTTCCTCCTTTGACAAAGTTATGTAATTGTCATCAGTGAAACTGCCATGAAACCCAAAGTGTAATGTGTTTATGACCTGGAGAGAAGTTATCTAACACACATTAATTCAAATGATCCTTACATTATGCTTATCCTATTGTTGTCTCTAAGTTTGGGTTTTAGCCTCTGATATGTCATTAATATATTAAATGTGTAGTAGCCTACTATCAAACCATCCTTCACTAACATTACTATACAAAGACAACTTTGGCAACAATAAAAAGTTAATGAAGTTTACTGATGGATTACTCATCTAAACCAAGTTTAAAATCTTTACACGTTGATTTCTATGCCATGCTGAAATGAGCAGAAACAAATACATGCCTAGAGGGTAAGAAAAAAGCAATCAAGCATTAAAAAAAAAACATTTAAAATGGATGGTGGCAATTTATGGTACATGATTTGCAATGGGCTAAAACACGCAGTGCACCCAGTCGGATCTATTAAATGTCTAATAACCTTCAATCAAATCTACAGAGAGTGACGAACAAGTGATTTCTTCATATCGGTTGGAAAAGGAAGAGTTAAGGAACCAGTCGAACAGCGGCTGAGGCATCCAAAAGCCCATCTCCTCCAAGTCAATGGCGTGAAGGCTATCTCACACACACCTGACAGAGACAGAGTGCTGCCAATAGTGCCAGAGGGAACAAGAGAGAGGGAGGGCGGCAGACAGTGAGAAAGAAAACGGGAAGGAGGGAGCAGAAGAGAGCTAAATTAAAGGAGACAAAAAAAAAAACATAAACCAGAGACATGAAAAGAGAGATGGATACATAATGGTGGTGGTGGTCAGAGGAGTATTGCTCGTTATGAATGCATGTTGCTCATTTATGAGAAAAACTGACAGATGGAAAGTGAGGCAGAATTTTGTATTTGCGTGTTAAGAGGGCTGACGAATGATAGCGGCACAGTGTTATAAAAGCACTAAGAGCTCCAGCAGCCACATGCTAAAACTTTAATCAGGCATTAATAAAAACAATATCATTACCGTCTGCCTAAGGAAGTATCAACACACACCTCACTAAATCTGGCAGGCAGGCACACACACAAAATTAAAGTCCAGGAAACATCCAGACGTAAACAACCTTATCATGCATTGCATTTTTACCAGTTTCTACTCCATCTCCATTCCTCTTTATCCTCCTGCTTTCATCTATCAATCTACCTTTAGAATCATTGTGTATGATAAAGCACAAATGTAGTATGGGCATACACAGAGAGCACACACATCCACAAATGAGCAGCTAGATGGGTGGAGGAGCGAAAAAGCAGGAAGACTGAAAGCATCATCTCAAGGACAAAGGTAAGCCACTCAACTCTTGTCTGAAAGCAAAGCTGCTTCATACAGCAAAGGGGCTGGGGCTTGAGTCAAGCAATTGTAAGTAGCGCAGCTTCCAAGTCGCACTATTCACCACAGAATAAAGACAAACTATGAAAAATGGGAAGCCAGACACAAAATGGACATCAAGAGAGGCACACCTAAATGCCGTAGCCGTCTTGAAAGAGTAGCAGAGCTATAGAAATCCCTCTCAAACACACTTTCTCTCTTTGACAAAGCTAGGCTGGGGGATAAAAGCATTGAATAAAAGCCTACACAGGACCTTAAGGGGCAGGATAATGGTGGCACAGAAGCAGAAAGGAGTAGCAGGACACAAGGGGCGAGAAGACTGAAGAAGTAATTTTATGTATGTTCTTAGAACATACGATCGGAAGGAAGTTAAAGGGAAAAGAGTGAGAGGGTGGGTGAAGATTGTGAGAGGGTAATAAGAAAAGGCATTGAGAGAAGGAGGGAGAGAGAGTAAAGAGAAAGTGAAAAGAGAGAAACTGAAGGAGAAAGTAATAAAATCTGAAAAATCTAAAAAATTATTTTACATTTCTTTCTTAGCTCTGAATGATCCTTGCCCTATTTACACACTCAAACAGAGTGAGATATGTGTATGTGCATGCATGTGAACGGATCACGCACTGATAACATTACACTCCTTAATTCCTAATTAATCCTTCCTTCTAAAGTGGATTATGGCGCAGAGCATGACAAGCCCAGGATTCCACCCTTCGCTCTTATGACTGTGTGTGTGTGTGTGTGTGTGTGTGATGCCAGTTTACAGTTTTTCAACTTGAGGTCTCATAAGGCCAGCCTGTCCACGGTTTCATGATGTTGGGAAATGAGGCTGACAGTGTCTGTGGTCCCCTATGACACAAACACATTCACTTACACTCTCACACACACATACACAAAACGTGCAAGGAGTCCCTAGACTGCACGTCTTGAAACGCCTATGAATTATTGTGCTGAAGAACTCGTAGCATTACTTTACACATTTTAAGTGAGGACGCATGGGAGATATGTGCTTACTCACATAACAGACACAGGTCCCTTGACACAGACACTTGTCCTAGTTTGAAAGCTGCCACACAAATTGCCCCCTGTGATGTATTCTGCATTACACTGCAGTCTGAAATAAAACCAGAGAGCCTTTTCATACACCAAAACCAATTAATTCAGTGTATGTTCTTTTGTACTTTGTAGATGAGCTGTGTTTTTTTTTTTTTTTTTTAAATAGCAAATACAATTCTATTTCTGTTCACTACTGTGTTTTTTGGGGGAAAGACTTGATCTATAAACCACCAAGAGTAGACTCTATGACTATGTTGTTAATTTATAGGAAAAAGTAATAGGAAAAAAGGGAATGTACACAGTTTTGTGATACCCAAGTGGATGTAGTATTGCAGCATGATGTACAAATGTGGGGTACTTAAACTAGAGTATGACACATACACATGTCATATAACCACAATAATGTTGTGGAGTTGGAATCTCTCTCTCTCTCTCTCTTCATATTTGAATAGGCTAGCTTGGTGTACTGTATTTATTTGATAATGTCATGAACCTAAACTATACCCTTTACCAAATAGTGTTTTGCTGTAACATTGTATAATCAATAGCCTGTTGTAAACAAGCTACTATAAAGGTCCAACTGTTTGATGTTACTGTAACTGTGTTATTCATATAGTAAGAGTCAGCCGTTTAAGTAGTGCAGGGCAATTTTTATAGGAATTTCACATTAGCAAAGGTAATGTTAGTCTGAGCTGAGGCTTGACTAACAGTTGTAAAATGCACAGAATGACCAAGAAGCTAATTTCTTTAACTCAAATGAACCATCCTTTGCACCCAGCAGGTAACTACATGTATCTTTATGTGGTCAATGATTACATTTTATTATGCAAAAAATAAACACATGTAACATTGAGCACAGTAGATTCAATGAATAGCCTCCGGAAGTGCAAGTTGATTTTGGCTAACTCTCAAGAAAAACTAGTGACATTTGGACCACAGTATAAATTAATAATGTGTAACATATTGTATTGCATGTTGTTGTGTGTACACTGTTGTGTTCTCTGTGCTCACCAAACCATGCTGGCTGCGGCGAAGACAGGTGGGTGAGGGGTAGAAAGGCGAAGTAGTGTGATGGATGGATTGGGGGGGGGGTCCACAAAGGGATGGATGTAGATGGAGTGAGTTGAGGGGGCCAAATTAGCATGCTTTCATGCATTCTACACCTCAGTGGAGCACCACGGGGCTTGTTGATGCCTCTAAGTGCTATGCAGTATTAAGCAGACAATCTCTAAGGAAGCCCAGTGGTATAGTACGTACGTACGTGCGCGCGTGTGTGTGTGTGTGTATATGTATGTGTGTGTGTCGACTGACCGCTTACTGTGTACAGCTAAGCCCTAAATAACCTATTTGGAGAACAGAAAGAGGGAAGGGAAGTGGAGAGATTCAGTGGAAAGCCAAACATTGTCAAAAGAGTAAGGCATTAAAATGCGTGCTGCGACATGTTCCACTCCTCAGAGAGGAAAGGCACGGAGAAAAAAAAAAGGCACAGACATTTGAAGGCAGAGAAAGTTCTCGGTCCATGCCATCTGTTCTCTCAAAAGTGTATACTGAGAGAGAAAGGCATGCAGGGCACACATGTTGATCAAGTCACCTTTTGTTAAGGGGAGCAGTGTCATCTCTCCTGCAGCTATCACAGCAGCCAGCAATGCAGCATGTCACTATGACCAACCTGAACCCCTTAACTCTCTGCCCAGCTCTCTCATTCTCCCTTTTCCTACTCACACGCTTGCAAAGCTAACTTAACTTGGTTTCCTCGTTTTACCTCACCACAATCTCCATCTCCTCAATCACTCTTGTCGTTTCATGTTTCTCCACCTTTTGATCATTAGTCATTCCCTCTCAGTGCTCTCTTCAGTCGTACACAGATCACTCCTGCCTCCATTCGACCTTCTACTGTACGAGCCTCATTCATTCTGTGCCTCTCTCCTTCACTCTACCCTCAATAACGCCATCCGTCTTTTTCGTCTACTGAACCAACCATCCATCTGTATCTTTGACAGTAATCTCCCTTACTTTTTCCAAAAACCTGAAGGTACTTTTCGTTCCGAAAGTCATATTAATGCTATGTAGAATAAACTGAAAGAAAGAAAAAGCTGACAACCTTATATTGACAAATACTGATCTATTGGGTTCTTATAGCAGTCTTAAGGTTCAGAATGTAAGTTTAAAACTGCTACTCTCATCCACCACTGTATGTTCAATTTGATTTTTCTCTGGCAAACAATGCAGTAGCCTTCATGTTTGTTTCCTTCAACTGGCTTCAATCAAGCAGAATGCTTGTTATCATCAATCCAGCTCCCAAAAATTTGCACTTTCCCAAAGTGGCGGCAAGCTTTTATCTTTCTTGGGTTAGCCAACTACCTTGTGAGCCAACAAACAACGTTTTTAGTAACTTTCTCCCATAAAATCTGCAGTACTGCATCAAGTGCAACCCACATTTTTCAGAGTCTGGAAGAAAGGGAAAGCAGCATGTTTGTAGTTCAACGCAGACAGCTTTACATCCCTGAATATCCTTAAAACTTAACTGCCAAAAACACTGTGCAATTTTAGATCTTCATTAAAATGAAATTTGCTAGAAAAAAAATGTTTTTATACATTATTATTGGTACTATTTGCAATGCTGTTGTGGTCTGTTGCTCTTGCAGTTTTATACTGCTATATTCTTTGAAGCTAGAAACAAAGAAACCAGTGAAAAGGTAAAGCTTCAGAGCAAAAAATCAACATGAAATTTTGAAAGCAAAAACATCTCTGGGTTCTTCAAAAACTTTCCAGAACAGACTTAAAAACACATTCTTGAAGAGATCTTTAGAAGTCTCTGGCGAACCACTCCTTTCACCCAAACAGACAGGAGTTGCTGCTGATGCCATGTGCATGCACAACAAGTCCTGAAAGGTTCGCTCTGCTCGCTGCACATCTACAGTTCAACAGTTCTAGCAAACAAAGCACTTCTAAGTACAATACATAGAAAACAAAAGACAAAAAAACATGTGACTCGCATTAGTTATAGGTAATGTTTGTCTCAGGTCCTGTAGCTTGTTATGGATGGTGTAATTTAATCTCAGTTGAAATGGCACAGCTCCAAGTGCTCCTCCTGACTACTTTCTGCCATCACTGCACATCAAGGTTGTACTGTGATATTTCATATTCTTGCCCCAATGAAACAGGAACAGGCAGATTTGGGGTTAGGCAAGGATGCTTCGGTCTCTGAAGTGGTCAAAAACAAGCAGAGAAATTATTAAAGAATTCAATGTGGGTTTAGAATTTTGGGTGATGTCTGACTCCAATTTTCAGGGCCAGTCGAGCTCTAAGGCCCCTCTGAAATGGTACAACTTCAAAGCCCACTCACTCAGATCAATACTTAGAGTAGTAACTCCATTCACACAATGACAAATTACTCATCTGCTTTCACTCTCTCTTTCTTTTACTGTTAGTCCTTGGTGCCCTGCTACCCTCACCCTGCTTTGCCAGTCTCAGTTTCACCCCGCAGTTAATCTGCTGGGTGGAGTGATGAGCGCTTGGGGAACCAATGAGAGGAAGATGAAGGAGATGAAGGAAGAGGGGAATGAGGGGAGGGGGAAGGGGATGGGGAGTGAGCGATGGCCATGCATTATTGAGCATACAGAGTGGAGTTTTTAGGGGATAAATGTGAAAGCATGTTTAGGGACAACCTTTTCCCTTCTGCTTCCCCCGCCTCCTCCCTTCCTTGCCCTCCCTCCAACTTTCCCTTCCCCACGAGGTTGGCCACATCTCTTATTCAGTTGGGAGGTTAAAAATTCAAAGCAAGGAGGAAGAAGGCGCGGGAAGGAAAGAGAGTACCTGAAAATGGTCAAAATGAAGGAATGTCTTTAGGGATTTTTCTCAAGTGCTAATCTAGAGAGCTCCCTGCTTTGATTAGGCGTGTATGTGTGTGTGGTGAGGGGTGTTTGTGGTAGGAGAGTATGAGGACGGGGGAGGTAGATGAATAGGGAGAGAGAGAGAGAGAGAGAGAAGGAGAGGGTGTAGACGCACACTTTCATGCAGTGCAGCGTAGCACGGTGAAAAATTAAGGTGCCTGCAGGGCGAAGCAGAACCCACGTCTCACAGAACACGACACATGCAGATACTGAGTAATGGAGCACACACACACACACACACACACACACACACACACACACACACACACACACACACACACACACACACACACACACACACACACACACACACACACACACACACACACACACACACACACACACACACACACACACACACACACACACACACACACACACAGGCACCTAGGAGCACAGAGACATAGGAGCAAAATGACCAAGTAGCATTTACACACAGAGCATTACTGTAATCAGATTATTACTATGCATGCAAGTCTAAGTTATTTTGCCTACCATCCATGACACATAAAACACATGTATTTCAACACACACACACACACACACACACACACACACACACACATTAAGGTCAGAAAGTGGAGCATGACCTGGTCCACCAAGCCTTGTAAATACCATCGGTGTCGGGCTTAAATGCCACTGGGTTATACATATTACACACAGCCTCCACAGCTAGAGGCCAGGGGGCCACGTTACACCAGTAGCAATAAAAGCTGGGCAGGTTACAAAACAGAGCTCATATACACCCTAGCCAAGCACAAAGTGTGTGCGCACACACATGGAAATAAACAACATAATGTGTTTGTTAAGAAAGTTGGTGTGCAAAGTTTGGGTGAAATTGATAGTTTTAATATGTGTGATTGTGAGAGAACCCCCGAAGACATGGTCTGAGCCATCAGCATAATGGGAAAGATAGTCTAATAGCACCCTAATAACTCACTAGCTAGCTAACACCGCATCAGTAGCAGCTCAAGGCTACTGTTAAACAATTCAACTGAGATAGGGGCTTTGGACTTTAAAGGACACTTTCAAATGCCTCTGTTGCTACCATCTATCTTGCCTTTTCTCATTGTACAGCTTGCTTTATCTTCACCCCCCACCAATCTTCTGTCATTTTTCTAGTGCCATCCCTCGTTCATTCTCTCTTTTCATAAGAACCCCTTTATCAGGCAGAGATAAGAGAAGAGAGATGAGGAAATCATGAGAGAGAAGAGGAAGAGAAAAAGAAGGAAGGGAGATGGGGGTTAATGCTCCTATCTTGTCAACTCCATCTTTGAAGTTGTTGCTCTTTACCGCTCCATTTTTTTATGTATGCTATCAGTGACATCAAAGTGGGCTACGTCTCCTGTGTGTGTGTGTGTGTGTGTGTGTGTGTGTGTGTGTGTGTGTGTGTGTGTGTGTGTGTGTGTGTGTGTGTGCGCGCGCCACTGCCCTCAGGGATAGGTAGCTAATATTACAAAAAGTAAACAGAGAGGGAGTCTCTGAGGCAGGGAATCGCAGCCATCCACAGTCAATCTGCACTTTTAGCTGCAATGCACTTTGACTCTTTCTTCTCCTCTTTATCTCTCCCCCTATCTCATGATTAACATGCTTTCTAATCATAGATGCAGCCTCAGTATCACTTCCCTTGCTCCTCAACCCAACAATAGGAAAACGAATGTACCTCTACCTTCACGAACACTTTGACACCTCAGAGACACAGGCACACACACACACTTATACATATATAAGAAATACAGGAGGGGGAGGAAAAAGCTGCTGTTACCAAGAGGAGCAAAACAGGACGGAAGAGTGGGTGGAAGGAGTGTAGGTGTGCATACATATATCCCTTCATCCCCACATCCTTCCATCTATGTTCATGTTTTTTTTCCCTCTTGGCCTGGGTGAAAAGAGACCAAATCATGAACACTGGGGATACTCTGCATCTGTAACAAGCTTTTGAATTTATCAGCCAAACCCTCAATTAAAGACATACACTCGCAAAGATTACAAACCTACTCACACACACACACACACACACACACACACACACACACACACACACACACACACACACACACACACACACACACACACACACACACACACACACACACACACACACACACACACACACACACACACACACACAGAGGTTATCTCAGTCCCTGCACAGCTGTCATATCACTGGGAACATTTAAATGGTAATGGTTTTGGGATGAGACATTGGAACGTTGGCTGACCGACTGGCTGGCTGGTTGGGAGAGGAGCCGAGTGAAGCGAAGAAAGCCTATTCCGTTTAAAAACAGGATAATCTCTAGGAAAGAGAAAAGGCAGCAAGGAGATTAGGCACACACAGCGGTAATGCTCCGGCATGAGTACACTTAGCTCATTTGCATGTAAAACAGAGGAGAGAGATATAACGAGGGAGGGATAGAGCGAGGGATGGAATGAAGAGAATGAGTGGAACAAAAGCATGTGTGAGTGTGTTTGAGCACGCTTACATGTGTATGCTTCTGCTTGTGCATGTGAGTGAGCTGTTGCATTTGGCAGTGAGAGCCAATGTGAGCACACACAGATGTGTTTGAACCTGATAAGGCCTGATGAATGAGCGGCGTTTTGCGCCTGTTCCTCAAACATAAAGAGATGGTGAATGAGGGAACGCTTGCTATTGCCGCACTGAGAAAACACACCGAGGCTTAGAGAGCGAGCAGAGCCAACCTAATGCACCGCTACTGTTGAGGGCTTAAGAGGTATAGTTAGGATTTTAACTTAAGCAAAGGTACAAATAAACATACACACAACACAACCTATAAACATCAAATCTTTCATTTACAGGTTATACATGCATATTGAAAAGCTAGTCTATGTGTTGGCTATAGGTGCTGTTTCCATTGTCTTTCACAGACGTGAGATCATTCGTTGTTGGCAAAAAGGTGATGTGGAGAGAAAATAGGGATTACAGATACAAGTGGAGAAATGGCTGCATCCAGAAATGAAATGAATAAAATAGAAGGTAAAGAATAGTGTGATATTTTTCCAAGCTCTTTCTACAGCATTAGTGACCCTTGCATTAACCTGCTTCTCTTTATGCAGCCCAAGCCTGAACACTGCATGATTTATTAACAAGGCCTGCTTCTGTGCACTACACGAGTACAAACATACACACAGACATATACACACACTCACACAGAGAACTTAAAACTGATACACACAGGCTTTTCAAAGCCAATACTAATTTAGCACAATCGCACAAACACTCTTACAGCTTAATAAAGTGTGCCCATTCCTCATTTAGTGCTTTATTAGTACATATTTTAAACAGTCTCAGGAGACTGCAGCTCTGAGTCTACACATCCCACAAACTGTTATCTAAAACTCTCCCTAATTATACACAATCATGCACACAAATGTATGCACAAATACACACACAACTCACAAATGTTTCTTGGCTGTGATCTAGAGGGGATCCAACAGTGGAAAAACATGCATCTTCTAGAAGTGGGTTGTGTGGGGATTATTAAACGATGGGATGGGGATGGAAGAGGATTAGATGGAGGGAGGCAAGAAAGGAGACTATTGAAGTAAAAAGCATGGTCTTCCCCTTTCTCACCTGTGCTCACTTTCAACTAAAACTTGCAAGTAATTTATCAGGCTTTTCAAATGCGGAGCAGCGACTGCGCGACCATCAGGTATAGAATCAGAAGAGACACTCAACTGCATTATTTTTTCATGTGACTTATTGTCTATAAACTGCGCCTTATGAATGACCAAAGGGCAAATCTACAGCATCAATAGATCACACAGCTGACATTTTTTTTAACAACCCTGCAATCAGTCTGCTGTAATGTAAAAATGAAAACATGCGTTTGCTTAAGTTATTTCATTAGCATGAACATTTTCCTTTGACTGACAATGACCCAGAGCCAGTGTACTGTAACAAAAACAAGTCACCAAATGTTGTGAACTCTGTTAAGCAGAGGATGTGATAACCTAATCAACAACACTGTATCATAACCCTTCATGCCTCCTGGTCTTTTATTGCTAATATATGACACATCTCATTCCTTTAACTGATTAGGCTACAACCTGGGAGAAGCCTCAGGCAAGCATGAGCACATACAGCACTTTCTAGCTGATTGGTGGCTCATTAAAAGGTGAAAAGTGAATGGAACAGACCTAAGAGGAAACTCAGTAACACAAATACACGTACATGCACTGCACACATACCTACAGAGAAGGAAATTGATTTCTTCAGAACACAGGGAGATCAAACAGCTTATTATAATTGGTTTGCAAATGTGGTTGAGCTCACCACCCACTCTCGAGCAGCACATACACCAGCATACAGGCACCCTTGCAGTGACAAACACGCATTTATTTCCAATAAACTTGTCTGTATTTTTTAGAAAGCGAATGTGATGCGGGAAGGTGCTGTTGCATGCGTAGATGTGTTATGCAGCGATATACAGTGGATGGCATCACAAAGTGACTCCTTGGGGTGGGGGATCTCCACCAGAAAAGAGAAATGAGGTCGCCGTACTACAACAGACCACGGAAACACAGCAAAAGAGACTGAGACACAGATTAGGGAACGGTGTAAACGCTGGAGAATTGGGATATGAAAATTATCCTCACATTATGAGGATTAATAATCATATGTGCTCCTGGCCCTTCTGTCTCCTTTTCGCTCCCAAATCAAATTAATCACCAACGTTCCCCCTAGCCCAGCCTTTCCCTCTGCTCTCTTCTTTTTTTTCACCCTCCTCCTCCTCCCCCTCCCCCTCTCTCTCCATCTCTCGCTCTCTCATTCTTTTGCTAATTGGGCTATCTGAGGTGCCGACTTCAAAGGGCACCTGCTATCAAACACAGTCTGAAAAAGTGAGAAAAGGAAAGTTCAGGATTTCTATACCCATATTAGATGAACAGTGTATCAATTCTAGCCTTGTCACTGTCCTGCACTCTCCAAGAAATTACCACATAAAAAGGACCTGTGTTAAGATTCTGTTTACCCTTATTACTTCTACTGTTATTATTATTATTATTATTATTATTAAAAGAAATAGTGACACAAATAAATACTAAAATAGAAGAAAACACACACAAGCACTTCAAAGTGAGGAATTGAGAACCAGTAGCTTAAAAGGAGAATGTGGGAATAAGCTTGCCGTCTGAAAACCTATACACTACACTAAGAGATTTACAGCCACACATACTTGCTCATCTAAACAACTTGGGTATTTATTTACAATAGCAGATAGTCACATCGGGTCTCTGGTTTTAAGCCCTTACACTCGCAAAGCACAAACATTTTTCCACACATCTGCAGAAAGAAGATGACAATATACTAGCATGGTTTCTCCCCTACAAATATTGCAGCAGAATTTGGCTAGTTACATCATAATAAATTCTTACTAATACCAAGCTGTATCATCGTCATCAAACTGTACAAATGTACAGGATAATAAGTCTGAAAGAAAATGCCCAAACAGGTCCCAGAGGTTGTTCACTGTCTGAAAACGTTTGACAGTTTGTATCTTCAATAAGCCAAACCCAAATCCATTTATTGACTGACTATGTAATGCATACTTCTCATTTCCCATGTTGACAGCTTAATTTTGTATTTCCATCCTGGTGAATAAGATGTTGCGCAGTACAGTACTACTAACGATGGCCTTGGTTGCAATGGTTGATCGCAAGGCAAGTTAAGTAGTTTGAGTAAGGTGAAGCTTTTTTCAAATAGTAGTCTTATTGACATGTTATCTTGCCTGACCTCAGAGCCACTGTTGAAAACATGCAGTCAAGTAGGCTCAATACTGAAATACAATTTTATCAGGCTGAAGGAGGTTGGTGAGTGTTAAAAGTTAAAAGCATCTAAATTAGATCAGATGAATTACTACATACGAAAACAACCTAACACCACAGAAGTTAGGAAACATGCTCTATGATAGATTTGCAGTAGATGCTAATAAAGAAAACAAACAGACTGTAAACAAACAGACTGTATTAAACAAACTGTTGGTAATTGATGCTCAGTTTCTGATAACAGCTTCGTGGCTTATGGGTATGCCTCTTCTAAGTGGGATTTCACACGATCTGCTCTTGTTAAGGCAAAAATCCACCTTAACATAAAAGTCATATCAATTCAACTATTAAAAACAATAAAGGTTTTAATTATCATCTCTGCAGTTTGTCCAGGATTGTTCCAGAATGTGTTTAGTTAAATTATGACATGCTCAGCACTGAGCAGCTATAGAAAGACAGAAGCATGACGATACTGTAATTTGCCTTAGCTAAACTACTGATCTTGACCCTGTTTTCAATGAGAGAGAGAGAGGGAGGGTGAGAGAGAGAGAGAAAGAGAGAGAGAGAGAGAGAGAGAGAGAGAGAGAGAGAGAGAGAGATATCAAGATATATAACTAGGTATATACAGATTGTGGAAATAACAACATATATGTACGCTTGCGTGTGTGTGTATGTGTGTGTGTCAAAGTGTGGAATTGTGTCCATGAGAGCCATGTGCAGCCAGAGGGCGTGTCTCCCACCATCAGCTCTCTGCTCTTCCAATGAGGCTCAGAGGGCAACACCCCTGACCCTGCCCTGAGCACACTACCCCCCCACACGTCTCTTTTCTGAGGTGCGTGCGTGTAACCCCCACAGCGCTGCTGGGCAGCTGATGGAGAGGAGGAAGGAAGGTCAGGAATGGTCAGCGGTGACTCGGTGTGGTGTCTGTGTGTTTGCTGGGTAACGAGGAATGGGAGACACGGGACGAGGAGAAACAGGAGGATGAGAAAGAGTGAAGCCGGGCTTCCAGAGGTGAGAGATTAGGAGAAGGATAGGGAGGTCAGCAGGAATGTATTACGCTTTGAGCGGTGTGTTTAAGCAAGAGAAGGAAGAACAAGGGGTGAAGGGTCAATCTGCATAACCAGGGCTGGTTGCTTATTGGGCATGTATGCATGCGCCGCCAGACACACAAACATGTATACACAACACGGACACAGTGTGAATTAAACCACACACTCACAAAAACATAAGATGCTTACACAACAGCTCAATAAAATTCCAGTTCTGTCTTGAAGAATGTGTTATTCATAACTACCAAACTTCAACAGATTCAAGAAGCACAGGAAAATCTACAACACTAAACACACTGGACCTGGTCCCTCTAACACACGCACACGCACACACACACACACACACACACACACACACACACACACACACACACACACACACGTGTGGGGCTGGCTATGAAAAGGCCACAGTGTCTTTATAGCCGCCCCCCGCAAAACCCAAAAAACAAAAACCAACAACCGGGGCCCCCCCCCCACAAAAAAAACCCCCGGCCCGCCCCCCCCCGCGCGCCCCCCCCCCAACCCACCCCCCCCCCCCCCCCCCCCCCCCCCCCCCCCCCCCCCCCCACCCCCCCCCCCCCCCCCCCCCCCCCCCCCCCCCCCCCCCCCCCCCCCCCCCCCCCCCCCCCCCCCCCCCCCCGTCCCCCCCCCCCTTTTTTTTTTTTAAACCAACCCACACCAAACCCCCCCACAGCCACACACAGTCTGTGATTTCCTGGTGTCCTGGTTATATGAATATGGAGGAGTTGGAGCAGAAGGCTCAGTGACACTAGGACAAGGTGATAGGAGTGGACAGGTGCGCGTGTGTGAGCGTACGTCTGTGTGTCAGCGCTTTGTGCCAGGACAGCAGGTGGCTAGTCAAAGGACATCAGTGACCTTCTCCTTATCCCTCCCACTACCCTCCTCTCTTTGTCCATCTCTCCCTCTGTCCCCAAATCTCACCATCTCACCCAGGGTCTGCACAACAAGTCACAGGCACTTTTAGAAGATGAACACATACACAAACACAGGTGTGGGTGGTTTATTCATGAACTTGTGTGAGATGCTGTTTTGACACAGTGTTGCTGAATAATGTAAATGTGCAGTGTGTCCTCCAAGCACAGGAAGAGAAGGGTGAAAAAACTGGAGAGGAGGTGTGGAAAAAAAAAAAAGAACTAAATGGAAGTATGTGCGTGATATTCTTACCTTTAGTAGCTGATGGAAGCAGAGCAGGAGGATTGAAATAGACAGAGGGGAGGGATGTGGGCGAGGTGAGAAACAGAGAAAGACATATTGCTCATTACTGTGAAACACAACATGATAATACCAGCAGTAGTAAAAGCACACATGCCACACACTCACTCTTTGTCTGTGAGGAGAAGGCCAAGGTGAGTTTGGCAAAGAGCTCATTGTTTTCAAATTTCTCCTCTTTTGCCTTGGTCCAGAAACTCTTCTCAGAGAGGTCCTCAGGTCCGATCTAAGAGAGAGAAACGCGGTATGCACAGAGAAAAAGGGAGACAGAGGGAGATACAATGAAGAAGAGAGATATATTGTATCCGTTATATAATCATATCATCAAATTGACTCAATTTTCCCAAAATGTTCATCTGTGCACCTGGCAAACAATGAGATGAGCAGATAAAGAAGTCGGCAGAACAAAAGAAACAGCCATAAAAGGAAGAGGCGAGGTTATGATAGTAGAGGGTGTAGAGAAGGGTGAAAGAAGGAAGGCAGAAAGAGGAAAGAAAGAGGAGGAAAAAGGTAGTTATCTTCTCTAATCTTCGGACACTGTCTCTACCACAAAGCATCTTGAGCATCAGAACTTCACACACAGAAATGCAAAGAAATACAGAGGGTTCCGCTTTTTTTCCTCCCTTTATTCTTTCTTTCTTCACCCTTACTCGGGTGCTCTCTCTGTATCCCCTCTTTGTCTTGATGTTGCGCTCTCTCTCTCTCTTTATTCTGGTCACTATTCACAATTAACTTTGTATGTTTTTCCTTCACTTTCTGAGTGTCCTCATTAAAAGAAAAGAGAAATAGAGGAAGTGAAACAGAGAGAGCGAGAGAAAAAGCAGTGGTAGTAAATTTACAGATATCAGTCCTTTCATTATGGACAAAGCCTCAGGGATGGGGGCGTAGGACAGAGAAGAGAGAGAGTAGGGGAAGGAAATGTGATATGGGGATGAGCTGAAGGAGCAAGAAAGAAAAGCAAGAGAGCGCGCAAAAAGAAGAATGAGACCAAGCAAAAAAAAAAAAGCTAATTTAAATTACAAAAGAATACTGTCCTTTCTAGCAGCAATTTAATTATCTTCCAGTGGCGCAGTTAAAAGAAGAAGGCTTATTAAAAAGCAATTTCTGTGACATCCTCGTCAAACACTCTCACCAGCCCGAGAGAGAGAGAGAGAGAGAGAGAGAGAGAGAGAGAGAGAGAGAGAGAGAGAGAGAGAGAGAGAGAGAAAGAGAGAAAGAGAGAGAGAGAGAGGCTAAATGCTGATGAAGTCTGCTGAAGCCATTAAACAGTAGCTTTAGGCTAAAGAAAGACAGAGGGCCGGTTTGATGTTTTAACCATCACAGATGAGAGGGTGGAGGAGAACATGATGCACATGGTCATGAGATAATGTGTGCATGCAAGTCACTTTTGGCCACAATCTCACTGTTGAAGCTCCACCTCACATTCCTCTCACACTGTTGCACACACTAAAGAACAACCTGAGCAAACTGTATTGTAAAACGTAGTAAAGTAAAATACATACAAACTTTATTAGAGTTATGAATTGCATTAGAATTATTTACAATAAAATCCCTCCTTGTTTTTACATTAGCATTATGCATATGGTATAATAAGGAGCTGAACTACAGTATGTTATATTAGCCGACCACCAACTCATCAACACTGGCCTACTTTTTGGCATCAGGACAGATTATCACAATAACAAGCAATCGCAACTTGATCTAAAAGTTGACATTTCTGGAGATGCCATCTAAAATAACATCTGTTGCAGGAGGTATCCAACAAAAATGGCTTTATGGGAATTAAAACATTCAAGCTTAGTATTCAAGCCAGGTACCTACATAGGTGTAATCTATAAAGGGTTAGTTAAATCATATGATGAATCAAAGAATGTAGGACCATAAAAAGCAAGAAAACTGCACATTTCTTTTGTCCATAATATTTTACATCACCAGATAAATAACTGACAATTTTTCTATCACTTTTTGAAAATTGATAATATATTGAACCATCTATCTTAGGACTGACCTTGCTCCAGTTGGCTCTCTTCAGCTGGACCTCAGGCTTGTACTCCTTCTTAGGCTGGAGCCCATAAGGCAGTGAGGGTGGTGCAGCGAGACCCCAGCCCCCCATGCCAAATGATGGAGGTGGAGGCATGCCTGGGCCTGGTGGTGGAGGGGGCATGCCAGGAAACACAGGTGGTGGTGGTGGTGGAGGTCCCATCCCAGGGAAGGGTGGAGGGGGTGGCGGTCCTGGCATGCCAGGGAGAGGCGGGGGTGGTGGAGGTCCAGGCATGCCATGGAGAGGTGGGGGTGGTGGAGGTCCTGGCATGCCTGGTAAAGGCGGTGGGGGAGGAATAGTGGCATGACCCGGTAAAGGAGGAGGGGATGGGGCAACAGGCATGCCTACATGGCCTGGTAAGGGTGGGGGCGGAGGTGGAGGGGGCATACCTGCATTCTGGCCAGGGAGAGGAGGGGCAGGTGGAAGAGAGAAACCAGGTGTTGGCACAGGAACAGTAACTGTGACTACTTTGGTCTTGGCCTCTTCCAGATCTTTAGACAGCTTTTCAATCTGCAGGGAAGTAAGGATACAGTAGGTTATCATAAATATTGATTAAAATACTACTTGACATACTACTGTAAATCTTGACAACATATACAGTAATGTATCACATAAGCATGACTTGACAGTATATTGTTTGTTGTTTATTTCTTACATTTGGATAGCATTGGCAATTTCCACCATTTCCAATGAATAGCCATGCCAACAGAGTGATTAGATTTGAGGAAAAAAAAAAAAAATAAGCAGAACAAAAGAGGCGAAAGAGCGACATAGAAAAGGATTAAAGCCTGGGCAGGATTGAGTTTTGGGAGAGAATGGAGGACAAGGCTCAGTGAGAAAAACATAAGAGGGGGGAATTAAGTCCACAGAGGAATTTAAAAGAAAAAGTTTTAAGGAGGAGAACAAACTTCTATATTAGAAGCCAGGGTGAAATCAATTTTTAATTTCAACATTGAAATACTAATCTCAGTATTTACATCAGTGAGGCGACAATTCTTGAGAAAACTGTCCAAGTCATTAAAGTCAGCCAGCTAATACTGGCCTATGAGAGGACTGGGCTTTAAATGAGAATATACTTTATGCGATATAAAGGATTAAAGTATAGATAAGTTTATTTACTGTATGTGTTCTTAGGTGTGTGAAGTGTAAACAGTGTGCATGTCAAAGAGGGTCTGTATGCAGCGTAACAAATTGTTTGTGTCGTCTCCTCAGACTTTGAAAAGAAGACAGTAACAGACATCAAGGGCCTTAGAGGCAAGTTTTCTTAGTGAGGCAGCAGATGAAGAGTTGGGCACGGCATCACATGGAGGGACAGTGAGAGATCTCTACATGTGAAGAAATCTTCGATGGGCAGTGCCTCAAACACAGAGAAAGTGAGCCATCTTAGTATGAGAAGCTTGTCTGATGCCTGGCTGGTGATGCTGTTGATGCGTTTGACAACTGTGTGTGCATATGCGTGTGTTTGGGCTTTTCGCATGGCGAGACGATGACTCTGCTGGCATCAGCCACTTTGGATGAAGCTCATTTTGGAAGCTCTGTAGTTCTCTTACTGACAGACGCACACAAAAACACACAGAGGAACATCTTCATGTGGTTATGAGCACACATGCACCGAGGCAGATTGTTCTGGGTCACTTGGTGTGTTTGTGAGTTTGGGTGTCACTGTGAGGCAGAGTCCAGCTGGTGTGGCAGCAGGACACTGACAGCTAAACAATCCTCATCTTTGCCTCCCTACTGTATGTGTACACACACACACACACACACACACACACACACACACACACACACACACACACACACACACACACAGTGTATCTTGGCCTTAAAATTTCAGTTTCCCATCTCCATCATTTCCCTTTCTTCTTCTTTCTTCTCCCTTTATTCACTCTTTAGACTCCCATTCCCCCACTTTCCACGTTTTTACTGAGTTTCTTAATCTCTAAAGGATTTGGCTTCTACTCATGATATTCTTTTAGTTTTTTTTCTCTTTTCATGCCATGCTAGCAGTTGGCTAAATCATTTAAGGCCAGGAGCTTCTGTGTTTGTGTGGGTGTGCTTAGATGTTGGACAACTTTTTGGTGCTTAGACTTCTGCAATGTTGTATTTCTCTAAGCTTCAAAATATTTTACTTCTTGCGGCTTCAGCAGAAGTTTCTGTTTTGTGCGTTTCCGGGACATTTAAAAAGACTCAATGATCTAACTTAATCTTTATTGAATCTGTCCTAATGTTCCAGTTCTTTAATATTGATAATGGCATCAAGCAATGATGGAAGTACTGTTTGAGCTGGTCAACTTGCCACCAAGATTTCTGTCATACTTGGTTCAAATCATTTTTATTTCAGTGAATTCAGGTGTTTAAGATTAATTCACACATCAAAAACGCACTGAGAAGTTTTCACATTTAGCTCCGTGACCCAATACTCCACAGTAAAAAAAATAAAATAAAAAAAAAAACACTAAAATGCAAACATCGTATTATTACAAATCTAGTTATTTGAAATTAAAAAGGCATTGAGCCCCACATAGACAGGTGGGTGGGTGGGTGGATGAGTGTTTACCTGTTGTTGCAGAGTGCTTAGCTGTTGTTGTAGTTCCTGGTTGTGCTTTTCTCGCTCTAGCTTAGCAGTGGCCAGCTGTTCCTTGTCTTGGCTTAAATCCTGCAGCTTCTGCTCATAGTCACCCTCCAGTTTTTTCAGCTCCACCTGCAACTCGTGGCGTGCTGTCAACTCTGCATCCAGCTAACACACATGTAAAGGGTCATAGAGAGAGAGAGAGAGAGACATATACAGTTGCAGTATTGTAAAAGTGCTAGATAGACTTTTTTGGTGACTTTACAAATTGTGTGTAGCAGTCAACTTTAAGAACCATTATCTTGATGGCAGTAAACAATGTTTTCTCAGACCTCCATTAGGCACTAAAAAGGTCCCACTGGCACCAGGACTGCACAGATACTGTGCCATTGTTGTGGAAATGGTTTTCCTGATACGTTTGTGTAATTAATATTCAGCTAATCATGTGAACTTTTACCTATGCAGTACCGCAAGTGACCCCCCACATCTACCTGGACAACAAATCTCTCCCTCTGGATATGAGACTCAGTCGGCAAATAAAAGTACCATGCATACAGGAATATACTGATACAATATGAGCTAAAAACTTTAATTTCTGAGTATCCTAATCATATAATTCAAAAAATGAAATACTGAATATTAATGTCCTGAATTACTATTTGAATATCTTAAAATATTCTCAAGCATTTTTCTTATAAAATAAAGGCTGTGTAAAATGAACAAAGAATTAATAAAGTGTTGCTGCAATTAAAAAGGGGCACTACCACAGGATTTACGTTGAGCGAGAAGTCTTCAAAGGCCAAAGAATTTTATAAATAATTTCATTTAAAGGATGATTGAAGAACAGTAAAAAAATTAAATAAAACTATTACACCAAATATATATCAAACCTGATGCTACAAAAAACACCAGGGTTATCCAATGAAATATGGAAGCAAAGCGTGTTTGCGTGCACAAGCTTTTAGCCTCCCTCTTTTCTTTTTTCTTTTTAAAGAAAATTTTTTGGGCATTTTAGGCCTATATTTTCATAGTACAGATGAAGACATGAAAGAGGAGAGAGAGGGGGAATGACATGCAGCAAAGGGCCGCAGCTCGGAGTCGAACCCGCGGCCGCTGTGTCGAGGAGTAAACCTCTATCAACTATCTAGCTACCCAGGCGTCCGCCTCCCTCTTAAAGCTGCATCAGTTTCTGTATTTCAAAGACCTTTAGAAGCCATTTCCTGCAGTCTAATGCTTTTAGTTTCATTGTATAATTTACACTGCAAATTAGTGTCAATTATTGAGTTAGGATGCTTCAGTGTACTTGTATGAGCTCACTTCTCACTTCCATTTTAAAACCTTCACATCCATAAAAAAAAAGAAATAGAAAAACATTTTACCCCCAATTTTTAGATTTTCAAGGATTTTTTTTTTTTTTTAAACACTTGACAACAGGATAAGTGTATTTAAATAGATGCCTACACGGACACACAGACACACATGGCTGTTTAATTTGCCGACAGCAGATCCGTTACTCTCGCTGTCAGCATCCCGACAGCCTCATCCCTAATTCCTGCCAAAGAGACTGCCAGCAATTACCCCATCATAGACAACTAGCACTATGGTGTATGTGTGTATGTGGTTAACGAAAATGAATCCAAGGGTGCTCACGTAATTTGTGCTTGTGGTCAATGGATATGATCCCATGTGGGAGTGTGTCTTTATATCTGTGTGAATGAAGGCTAGTTTCAGCTCCCTCTATGCAATTATCCTGTCACTGGGACAGAAATATCAGGGCACCAGCACACCGCAATCAAGGCATTTACCACCTTGTGTGAGTGTGTGTGTGTCATTTTTGCAGCCTGTAAGAGTATTTGTCTGTCAAACATGTGTATGCTCATTCTCTTAGTCACCTGCTGTCCCTTCCTTTTTCTCATTTGTCATCCCATGTCAGACAAACACTTGACGCATAGAATTTCATTACAATCCCAATGTGTGTGTGTGTGCGTATTTCTTTAAACCAATCACAATTGTCTTGGCGGCGCTAAACTCATGACGCAGTGGCGGTGGCTCTGCAAAATAGTCTTGGGAAGGAACTTGTTTTGGTGAAACATTTGCAACCCACAAAAGAAAACGCCTCATACAATATTAAATGAAGTTTCACACAATACAGTAATGTGAGATATTTAAATTAGTTGGATACATGGTTAAAAGTAATTTGCTCTTACCAGTGTATCGCCGTGTGTAATCCGTCCACAGCAATCCCCATTAATCGGTCCCAATACGTCCCAATTAGATAGTAAACGCCATAAACAAATTCCTTGTAAATCTTTACAATCATTCTCCTAAAGAGCCAAGCAGGCCTGCCTTATTGCGCAGTCCAAATGGTCTTCAAAAGTTGCCATATTCAGCGTGTGGCCTGCTAGCTCGAAGTTTGTTGTTGTTTCCGGTATCGCAGGGGTTTTGAGAACGGCAACAACAGGGCCAGATGTACGTACATTTGCGAATGTAGTGTTATCAGCGCCATGGCCAACCCGCAGAAAGCACATGCTGTGATACTTCAGTTTACGTCGCATTTACCAAACCTGCAGTTCATCGGGTAATCAGTGCCTTTCTCCGCACACTATACCGTAAATTGCGCTGTAGCAAAGCGTTAAGTACTGGTGCTATGATACGGCTGAGTGCAGACTGCGATATTCCCACTGCTGATGACTGTTTGAAATGATCCTGATGCCAATATTGGTAATGTAGCGAGGAGTTTAACAACTGCTGGAATGGAATGGGAGATTCTATGTCATCTTTGATTTCTTTCAGTAACTGTAATATTGCATGGCTGCTTAATCTGTAACGCTTAATGATTTCTTGTTCACTCAACTGAAAAAGTGCGATCCTTGTGGCAAAAATCTTTTCAGCTCGTCTCCTTGGCCTATGTCTTCGTCTTGCTCGGATTACTGCTGCCATTTCACCAGGAGGCATATGCGAGGAAACCCGCTTCCAGGTTTACACCTGCTTTTAAGAGGCGAAATAGAGGCGCGCTTTCACGGGCGTTTTTTGTACATACAACGTAATACATAATTAGGCGCACTTTACGCTTCCCCTCCCATCTCTTTATGGGAAACTCCCACTTTCCCCTTGACCCTCCCGTGAACACATATGCATGACACGGAAAAGCGCAATTTGCCATTTTCCGTTCCCGCAACAGGCAGTCTGTGCTTTTACCTCAGTGCGGCCTGTTTGTACATACCTCGCCATGCTTTTACGCACACGTTGCGAAACAAATACGCCTGAAGTGGGCGCAAAAGTGTTAGTACATCTGGCCCACAGAGAGCGGAAGGTGAGGGGCAAGCAAAACCTGACATCCGGATGTCTGTGTGTGTGTGTGTGTGTGTGTGTGTGTGTGTGTGTGTGTGTGTGTGTGTTAATGATTTTCAATGTAAATTATACTGTGCGTTTTTCACCTTCTTCTCCAGCTCAGCTGCCTTGGCCTCGCTAGTTTCCACCTTGGTCTGGTCGACCATGTTGTCTGTGGACAAACAGAGAGGACAGAAGAAAGGAAATGAGAACGTTTCAGACAACGCACCTGCACACGTCTGGGAGTGAAGACATCGCACCCTTCCGTCTGACACATGCTGTGTGCCCACATACATTTACAGTACAAACAGATGAATACACACAGAGCAAGCATCCTATTGGTCTCCCTATTTTCCCTTATCACACTACTCAAAGTCAAGATCCATGAGAAGATTGTGCTGGCATCTCATTACAACAGGATGCCATCTGTTGCATGCTGCTTCTACACATCATTACCTTTTAAGCCTCCAATACATACACCTTTGTCTGACTGTGTGTATGTGTGAGAGATGGGAGCACCCTAATTTCCCTTGATGGGAAAGACATCTCACACAAATATCAAATTCTTTTTTTCAAAATAGAAAGACCATGTAACAGTCTGGAAGTAATCCATTATCAGAGGTTTTGCTTGGCAAAGGACAAGGTGAGAGAACAAAGGCTGACCAACAGGGTTATTTTCCAGAATAATTGCAGGGCCTACAGGTGGTTCAGTGCCCAAGGGCTTACCGAGCATGTGCAGTAAAAGAACTAATTAGCTTGAAGATGAATGCCACAAAGTCACTGGATCAAAGACAGCTAATCATGATGCCCAGAAGAGGGATCAAACAGATAGATAGCAGAAACACAGAGCTGTGAAAAGCTAAAATAGAAAATGAAGAAATTGCATAAACTTATAGAAAGTGAATTATACAGATTGTGAAGAGACAAAGTGTGAATCTTCATCAGTTACATGGAAATATGGCTAGTGGAAAAAGGAGTGGAAACTATGCAAGATGCCTTATATCTAGATAAGCTGGTAAGCAAGGAAGAGCAAAGTGAGAAATCTATTTTGTGAAAGAGAAGATTTTCCCGGATGAAGGAACTTGAAAATAATATGCCAACCCACGTACATCATTTTCAGAGTGTGCTTTTGTGTACGAGTTTACATGGTTATTGGATGTGTAAGGGTGTTACTTCTGTCATGGTGGCTAGGCTAAATGGGAAATGGGACAAACTTCGAATAGAGAGCACTAAGGGAGCCAGAATGTAGGGGGAAAAACTGTGCTGAATTTCAGAGTTCAAAGAAAAACACTAAATAATGCATGCAGGGCAGAATTGGGCTGCTTTCCACCGATAATAACTCTGGCAGCCTTAAAGGAGGCCAGCCAGCCTGTGTGTGTCAGGACGCATTTAGAAGCAGTGCAATTAGAGCCTCCTGCGGTGAGCAACGGAGAACTGCCATAAAGGAGTTTTGAACTCTTGAGACATGGCCTGCACCTCCATTATGCTCTGCTTTAGTTTACTATAGTCAGCAGGTGTTTCCTCGTCAACATTTAGTGCTGTCACTCACGTCCACAATACCACATGCACCACTTTTCACCAAAATTCAGCTTTTCATGCGTGTATATAATAGAGTGACAGGAAATGACATGGATCAGTGGCCCTCATAATACTTTCTGTGTTACCCTGTAGGATTATGTGTCTTGCTCATGGGCACTTAGACAATAGGTTCACAATTTGTCAAGTCTGTCATAAAACTATAGTCAGGTGCCCATATATGAGTCAAAACTGTTTTAGCTTGCTGTAATAATTCCTCTTTTTCATACTGGCCAATAAAAGATCCTTTTCTAATCTAAATCTACTCATCCTCATTCTGTGCAAAAGTGTATTCCAAAGTTTATCTGAAGCCAATATGAGGCTTACACCAGTCTGAAACTATCAAGTGAGTATCCTTCAAAGTCTTTTTAGAATTCCCTTTTTCTGTTTCCCCCCCGACACTGTTTTCTTGCAGAGCTGCAGTGGAGGCATAGTAACACAAAGAGGGAACTTTGTACTGAAAAAGGCTTGATATGATTAACTTAGACTGTTGAAGCCTCATATTATCTTCAGATAACCTTTGGGATGTATTTTTGCACAGAATGAGGACTGTAGTATTAGTTCCTCATCACTCCCATTGGAAAAGCATTAGGAAAGGATCTTGGCTTGTTTGAAAAAAAGAGGAATGATTACAGCAAGCAATACCAATTTCAATGTTCATTTGGGCACCTGACGATTATTTTTAAGACAGACTTGGAAAATTGTGAACCTATGCTCTAAACAGAGGGGATGACTGACTTTTATTATATTAATACATCCACCACCAGTGCCTGAGAGTTACCATCTCACCAATCTATCATTGTGTGTCAAGAATCAAACATTGGAAGAGGACAAATAAATCTCAGCTACTATATTGTGACATCAGTCTCTGGGGTGGCTTAGTTTGAGATAAAGCTTTTGTCCTCTTGATAAAGTGCATTTTATACCACCAACCTATGACTGTAAAACCTGTCGCACAACTCAGCCCACACTAACACACACTCCCTCTCTGGGTCCACCCTGTGGTGTTTCTGGGCCACTACACATTTGTCAACCATGGTTATCAAATGTATTATACATCGCATTATTGTATAATGACCAAATTAAGGTTAAATTACATAAAGCAGGTATAATAGCCTTGACAGCACAAAAGCAATTGTGTCAGTGATTGGAGTGGGGTAGGCTAAAAGTGAAATATGGTTGAAAGTTTCAACTCACACAGCACTATGCCACAATGTTTGATTTTTCTGGTCTACGTGAATGTGGTCCTTAATGCCTGTGAAAAAGCATGCATAAAGCTCTACATTTTAAGGGCGTTGGTTGATGGTCAAGACGGCCCCATGTACTCTTAGAGAGAGAAAAGGAAAGACTTGATCATATGGGTGTTCTGGTCTAACAACTCACCTATCAAGCCTTCAATGTTGAGGCTGAGTTTACGGCACTTGAAGTCAGGGTCCGCTCCATTCCTGTGAAGCACGATCTGAGCGATACACTCGTCTATTAACTTGTAGTATTGAGGCCTGCAGGAGGAAGGGAGTGACAGATTTACAGATGGATTGGGAGACAGAGAGAAAGAAGTGGAGAGAGACAGGGGAAAGATAAGATGTGAAGGATGGAAGGAGGGTAACAAAGAAAAAATAGAGTTAATATGCTGGGGAAAGAAGAGAATGTCTCATTCTCTACAACATACTGTGCATGTTGTCTCCACAATGATGTGTATGTATGTGTTGTACAATACCAGAGGAGTCTGCATTAATAAGAAATTTGGCACATTACGTGAATAGAGGATGGGACTGACAAAGATCAAGTTGGTTCATTTGTTTCGACAAATGTGTGAACACACATGCTTCGTCACTTCGTCTTTGTCTGCAACTGAGATTGGCTGTCTGTGTGAGCATGACAGTTTGAGTTTCTTGTCACAAAGATTGATTGTGTGCAACGGTGTTCGTGAGAGTGTGTTGATGTATGTCCAGCACACCGTGTCTGATCAAGCCAGCTTCACACAGACACTCAATTTTGAAGGTGTCTTATTCCCTGACCCCATTAGATGCTGCCAGAGTCACAAACTCAATACTTTATTTATTCTGTCTCCCGCCCTCCCCCGTCTCTCTTAGTCACTCTGCCTTTGTCTAACACTTGTTCCACTCCTTCAATATACTTCAAGTTTTTTTTTCCTCCTAAGCTTAGATTTATCCGTGGAGCGATAGAGACATCTAGTGTCATTCTTGAAAACTGAGTAAAGTGAAATAGATTAGTCTACATCCTAAATCTGGCATTCTTCACCAGCCTAAAACACATTCAATTTAGATATTAGGTATATTAGGAAAAAACTGGTTGGTAGGCCTAAGGCTATATAAATTAAGCTAAATCGTAAAATAAATACACACATCATTTCATTTTTAAACTACATCTATTAAGCCATGTAGAGTCCGTGTACATGCAAAGTATGTGTATGACTAGAGGTATAACCATTCATATGAGTGCATTTGTGTAGTCTGGTAAATTCTCAGGCCTCCATCTCCACTTGGGATTGAAACACAGTGAGACCAAGAATGAAAAAAATAGCAAAGTAGCAGGTACTCTAGCATTCATTCCCACACAAATGCTAACCCTTCTATTCCCTGTGCATCCCTCCCTCATTCTCTCAACATCTGCCTAGCAATTTACCTCAACTCTCAATTTCTTCTTTATTATTGTCTCGCCCTCCACCTCCCTTCTCTCTTCATCTCTGTAATTATCAAGCTGTATTTTCTGCCACTCTACAGCTCTCACTCCCACACTCACTTCCTGTCTCTCTGTGCAGTGCATTACAGACAACCTCTATTGTGTGCCACTGGATCACCTGGACGGAGAAAGCCGGATAGGAAAGAGGGAGGGATGGAAGAGAGGAAAGTTTAAAAGACCTCAGCTGGGACCATTTGTTTGGGCCAACCTACCTTTTCCATACTCACAATAGATTCCCCAAACTGTGTTAAAAATAAACCACAATTTCCTGCCTGTCTGATACCATCAAGAAAACACCGACCAACAACACAACTAACTCAAATCAAAGGTCTGCATGCCTGCACATGTTGGGTTTTGCCTGTTTTCTGTGACATTAAGTAAGGCAACACATTCCCCCCTTTTGTTTAGCTGCATGTAAAAGTAGACATAGATGTGTAAATGTGCATACACTATGCCGTGCAATTTTTGACTTGTCCTTAACATTATTCTACCCCCTTCTTGTCATTCAATTATTCACTCTTCCTTCCTCCTCTGTTTCCCTAGTTAAACCCCCAAGGGCTTTGGAAGACACAGGGAGAGACATTAGCATATTTCTGGTGATAAGAGGTGATGGCGTTCATTTCTATTAAAATGGAATTGGAGTTCTTTGCATGTATTAATTTCTTAGCCTTTGAACGGTGCTCTAGAAAACAAACAGCAAATGGAGGACAGGGCTGAGAGGAGGGAGAGGTGGATGAAGAAAGGGAAAAATTCCTTCTTAAGTTTTCCTTTTGTCATGGTTATTTTGGCAGACTGCATGGTACTGCAAAATAAATTGCTGGTGACAGTTCCATAACTACTTTCCTGTATGTATATGAAATAGAAGTATTATGCTGCAATCAGGACTCTAAATTCTGCCTCCTAATTTTTATTCAAGAGTACACCTAGAGTTCTAGAATTTTAAAGCAGCTTGCATGCCAATGTATGTATCACAATGATAGAACAGTCCAGATGATACGATATCTAGTCTCTTGTCACAAAACAATATATCAGCTCTAATATGTGAATGTGTGAGCAGGCACATGTGTGAGAGAGTAACGACATGTATGAGTGTGTGTACGTTCATGTGCTACCTGGCCAAATAGTCATTACGGATCAGCAGCAGGTGCTGCATCACAGACAGGAAGTGGGTTTCGCCCTTGGAGTCCTTCACAGTGTTGACTAGGATCTCAAACACTTCCCTCACATCAGTGAAGCAAAAGCAGTTAAGGCTTAATTAACACAATTTATAAAAGAGATTAACACAAATATATAACTCTCCATACACAACATCTTCAACAATCAGTGACAACTGAATAGTCTTGCACCAACTGTTGCTGCATTATACTTATACAAGGCTTGGAGCAACACAACTAAACACATCAGAATTACAGTCAAATAAAAGTCTAACACAGACCAGACTTGTAGACTATCTGATAATCTTTGTTGCATAGGGACAGTGTGATGATATTTCTGCACACAAAAAATATGTTTATGTTATCAAAATCTATTTGAGCTCAGTGTTCGTTCAGTGTTGCTGTGAGGAAGGCAGACTGTGTTTACACCGTGGATGTATTATAAGACCTGGATACATCGTTCGACACACGAAGCCTTCATGGCGCCTAAAAATACCCTGATCTTGGGTTCTGCTTTCGCACTGTCCGGCCTATAGAGCAGGTGCACTAGAGACCTCCACAGGCCAAGCCGGCTAATTCCGGTTTAGCGCTGCTCTAATTTGAATGGGGATTATATGATTTAATCAAGCGGCTCTTCTAGACTTTCCAAATGTTATCGAACAGAATGGATCAAATTATGATTGCATCATTTTGCAGGGGTTGTGAAGATAAAAAAAAATGTATCCACTGATTTACAGACATCTCTTTTACCATATCAGTCTATGGGGAAAAGTCTTTTTTGGCCAGAGGGCATCATGTAAGGTTGCAATTCCCCCGTTTGGCTGCTATGTTCAATTTGCTTCAAAGCCTGGCGCACTTCCTGGGGGACTGGTTTACACTGTATCTAAATAAGGGGCACTAGTATTGGCTACCCCAGGGAGACATCTGGTGTTGAAGATTATAACTGCATGTCAAAAGCATAAAGGACAATTACAGCAGTCATTTTTAAAACTACACTGTTACAGTAAGGGTGACTTTCTTTTTATCAAAATCCTGTCCATCCTGGATGTCACACTAAGTCAAAGAGCCTACAACAGAACGCGTTGTGTGATTAAGATAAAGATACATCATTCCCTGCAAATATGTGTCTTTGTCACATCAGGACAAACTCATTATAGACCATATTTGCTTAGAATATAGCTACTAAGGGGGTCATTTCAGGTCCCGTTTTCTCACCACAAAGTGGTAAGATATGCATCACAGTGATATCAAAGTTTAGTAGAATGAACCATCAAGTCCACATACAACAAAATATATTAATACTCAGCTAAGTAGTAATTGGACTGACTCTAATCTGTTTAACAAAAACAGGTAATAATAATAATAATAATAATAATAATAATAATAATAATAATAATAATAATAACAACAACAATAATTCATGGTAAAAGTCCACCAGTGTCCGGATGTGTTGCTGCTTTTGACTGCACTGCAGATGAGTAGCAAATGTCTGTAAGACGCTAATTGGCAAAGACAGATTTTGAATGTAAAAAAGTCCACACAGCGTCAATGTCCCTAGAGCCTGAAAGATTATGCTTATCACGTAGGAAAATATTAATTTTGTATCCATCTTGGAAGAAAGTAAGTGGTCAGGCTGTTAACTGGGAAGAAAGGGGCAATCTGATTTTGTGTAGATTGCTCCTTGTAGACTCATGTTTATAATGAAGGGAATACATGCATATAGTTATTTATCCTGTGTGAATCATACATATTCTTTCATTATAAAAAATAAATTATGAAGGTTATTCACTTCACTCTTCAAACTAGCAAAGTAACATAAACGCAAAACCACGAGCATGCAAAGTTACCAGGTAGCCTATATAGATGTTCAAGGTCATAAAGTAGACCCTGACAATTTCTACAGGGGAACAATTTTGCCAGGTGGAAGGATATTCCATCTCAATGCGAATGTCGTCAAGACGTGCTTTGAGGTCCTCAGAGTCATCTTCAGCCTGCTCATCAAACACCGTGAGTTGCACCCTCAGCTCTTCGTTTTCTATCATTCGCACCTCCTGCAGGGAGAGCGATGGGATGTAGGCAGAGGGATGAAAAGGCAAGGGGGAGAATGACAGATGTGTTTGGCAAACATTGAGTTTGGACAGTTTGGACAGAAATTTCAAAGCACATAAGTGTGTCAGCCAGTCAGCAAGACAGAGGCATCAAGAGTGAGAGAGACATGAGGAGTAAGGATTTGCAAATGTGTGTGTTGTTAGAGTCACTCTGAGAGAACATCAATAGAGAATGTTTTCTGTACCGTCAGCAGGTCTCTGAGTCCCAATCTTAGCAGTTCAGAGCGAATATGGATCCTGAAGTCCAACTCTTCTCCCCGGCTTATTAAGGCGTTTATTAGCTGCATGCAGCCACCCTTAAAAACAAAAACAAACAAAAAAATATATATATCAAAAAGTCAGCTTCACAATTTAGACTAACTGGATAGATGATAACTATAATACAAAAACACATTGTCCGCTGAGTAAGTCTTTTACACGGCAAATTGCATCGAGTAGTGCTGTCTATCAAATGCAGCTGGGTTGGTGTCATTTGTCAACAAAAACACACATGGGGATTTATAATTCTTAAAGTATGTGTGTGCATGTGCACCTTAAGAGCAATGTTGTGATTGTTCATGCCAGCAAGGAGAGGCTGGAACCTCTCGATGTCCCGTCTCTCTGCCTCCTCTGTAATGGCCTCCAAAACACGCTCATGACTGCAAAAAAAACAGACAGTTATGCACATCATATAAAATGTTGCTACATGTTGTTAAATCAAATATCAATACATGAATACAAAATTTGCCATTAAACAAATGTATGCAGAATTACAATGTACATTCTGTTGCTTTATTCAACAGTTTTCATTGAAACCTGACATACAGGTAAAAGAGAAAAGAAATATGATAGGCAATTACTCAATTATTTATGTCAATGCTAGGTCGCTAACTGTTGCCAATAGAGCAGTTCAAGACTGTAATTTAGCATAACGTTGCATATAAGACTCCAGAACTGTGGGAAGGAATTGCTTGTGCAGAGACATAATTTCTGTTCTGTACTTATTAAATGACATGGTGTCAGAATTCCACTAATGCTTACAGGTTCTCAGGTTGTTCCAATATTGAGATGGCAGAAAGGAGCTTGACAGCATCCACCATCATATGTGGCACCTGAGGGTTGATGGCTTTGACCAACAGAGGAATTCCCTCAACTGACTCCAGCATGGATTTTAGACCATACTAAAAGGGGAGAGAAAGGAAGTAGGAAGAGAGAAAGCAGAATGAGGTGAAGTCATTTAAGGTTTATTTTCTGCAGCAAGGCAAAGACCAGGCTTTCATGGTTCAAATTATAGTGTTTACATCTGAACAATAGGAATCAATTTGTCTCCTGCAGGTACCACCTTGTTGATACTCAATTACCGGTGTGTAATTATTAATAAATGTGATATATTTCAAAGACATTTATACTAATTACCTAGGGCTGGCCCATCACCACACTGATAACTCAAATCACTCTCAAAGGTTAATAGTATTCATTATAATGAACTGACAGAAGTTGGTCACATTGACTTCATAATGCCCTCTAGAGGAAGAACTGTTACACTACAACAAAGACACAAAATGGGATAAAAATGGATTCTGTTACTAGTTATATTACTTACATGCAACAACTATGTGAAGCTATACCAAAATAAGATTAGGCATCTTGACGAGATTAAAGAAACAGTCAACTTTCTTACCTTGTTGTTCATAAAGGCTTTTAGACAACGAATGATCTCGTGCTGACATTTCACTCCTATCATTCTAGTTGGTGGATGAGAGAAAAGACATACAGAAAGACATTACAAACACATTGCTAATGAGTACAATTTATTTTTCTGAGGTTAAGGTGTCTCACGGGTACTCGTCTTTGTCCTCCTGTAGTCTTCTTAGCAGATTCAGCAGCAGGGCCAGCCCTTCATCTCCAAAGTTCTGCACCCAACTGGAAGTGACAAGACCACATGATTAGTACACTGTGCTTTTGACATTTTATTGCTTTTTTTCCCCCCTTGGCTTTTCCCATTGCCATTCTCTTGAAAAATATTTATTTATTTATAATGTAATTTTCCCACTTCAGTTTAAAGCTTTTGCTTTGTCTTCTTGGTACGCCTTTAAACTTATTTAAAAAAAAAAAGATGTGCGCTTAATTGTTGATAATGACTGGATGGTTCATGGACATACTGCATACAGTTGGACATGATAGCTATGTTTTTTTTTTTAAAGGACTAACATGACCTACCTGTATTTCTGGTGTTAATATAAATTTCATAATGTTGAACAATGTGGGTTGTTTTAATGATGCCAATTGTTTTGTTAAAACAATTGCCTTAAATAAAACTTAAGGAATATTCTCTCCTGTGGGTGTTGTAGGCTCTAATGATTTTACAACAGCACAATTATCAGTTGTTATTTTGTGTATGTAGCTGATGCTGTAGCCTGTAGGCTCCCCACCCTCATATACAGGGACATGATCCTGTGTCCAAAAATTCATCATAATCATCCCCAAGTTGATTTAGAGGTATTTTGAAAAAATAGACTAACACCAGATGACTTAAACTTAGATATTAATGTTTTCTGGTGCTGTAATGTTTGAAATAAAGAAATAACAGGCCTATCTTATCAACTATGATAGTTGAAAAACAACTTTTTTATCTGAAGGTCAAACTCTGTAATGTACAGAATATGGTCAAATAATTACTCATTGGGCCTTTAAACGGCAAAGTTTAAAGGCCCAATGCGATCAGTGGTCAAGTATGGACTGTTTTTAGAAGTCACATAATACAGCAAGTCAAATGGAGATCACCTGTGTGAGGTATTCCATTGAAGCTTCTTCAGCAGCAACTGAAGCATATATGAATAGGCCTGTATCACCTTTGCACATCAACACACTGCAATATTTGAGATTTTACTTAAACTCTGTCAAGTTACATGGGTATCATGAAAGATCAGTCGAGTCTCAATTGGACTGAGGTCTGGACTCCACACCGGAAGGTTAAAACTAAATTGATCTGGTTCAAGGTTTTATTTTTTACTCACTGCATGTATCTGTATGTAAGCATATGTGTGTATTACCTGACAGGGTTGTTATTGAGAGAGACTCGCAGAGATTCCAGACAGCTCAGCAGCTGTGTGTCTCGGTAGTCTGACTTTAACTCCTGGATGTACATCATGGCCGATTTGGCGCTCTCTTTCTGGTTTTGACCCTAATCAACAAACACAAAATCACATTGTGTATTGCATTTATATTCAGCTTCTTACAGGTTGTAATTGGTGTTATTTCCACATGGAAGCCTAATTTGAAATTTTGATTTGCAGAATTAAAGGGTACTGTGTGTAGGATTTTCTCTTAACAGGCTTATTTCACAGTTATATGAACTCCGCAGCAACCATCTGTGCTTGGTTATGTAGGTCCTCTGAGTCACTTGCTTTCACCATGTTTGATTACATTACACCTGCTGTTTTTATTCACCCAACGACTAAAAGCGTAGCTGGTCCTAATGATGGTTGTGACATTTCATTGAATCTACATTTCACTGGAGAATACATGTGTATAATGTCTATAACAATCCAGTCTTGGAAACACAGTCAATCCCTGAACACACACAGTTAAGGAAAGGCCTTTGACTGCACATTTATCTGAACAATTAGTCCAAGATAATAGTATATAATAGTATAATCTGACCTCTCTTTTTTATTTGGCCTTGAAAACACTTCACAACGTCATGCTTCATTCAAATAGTTTTGAAAGTGAATATGACAAAAACCCATATGTAGCACTGTGTGTTTAGCATAGGACAATATGGAATATAAAGGACACAACTCTGTAACTTGTACTGATTTTAGCCAATGCTAAAAATAAAAATAAAAAAACTTGCATGAAGCTGTCTGCAAATTCCCTACAGCATACTGCATTAGCAACATTTATTTTGGTACTGACAGCTTTAGACGTGTGGAGGTACTGGGAGACCATCTCTCGTTTGATCATAATGTCTTTTGCCCTTAGAGGTTGCTGCTTCTCCCCATTCAGGTTCATATCCACCTAAAGAAAGACAGGAGGAAGAAAGTAAAAAGAAAGTAGTAGGACAGAGGGATCAACAAGGTAGACAGACAAGGCGATGGCATAAACAAAAATCGGTAGACTCAAGCAATTAATAAACAGAACACACATAATACAAATAGAAATCATATTGTATTTATAAATGTGACGAATGGCATTAACATATTTCAACTAGTCTCTGCTGAATTGGAAGCAAGGAAGGCTCCCAGTGAGATGCTAACAGACGCTCAGCTGACAAGTGCGAGCAGTATGTCAAAGCATACCTATTGAGTAACAGAGAAAAAATGTACTTCCACTTAAAATGAACCCTTTCACAATTTTAGTTTTTTTAGTAAATCTACATGAAGGGTCTTTAATCTGGGAGTGATTACGTATTTGGAAGTGAAATATACCAAGTATAAGTTTCCAAGGCTGTTCAGGGGGGGATAATGAGTAGGTAATTAACCAAAAGCTGAATCTTTCACACACAACACACACACTTTTACGGTCTTTCTCACCAGCATCTGTTCGAAGAGTTCCAGGACGTATTCATCAGAATGATCATGCAGCATAGCACTCGGAGCGTTGAGCTCATAGCTGGCAGCTGAAGAGTGTCTCTGACTCGGCACTTGGCCTGGCTTCTCCTTGTCTTTTTTCCTCATGCTGGTGAAACGCTCCAACTGGATTAGCAGACAACATGACACAGGTTAGAGGAAAGAGGTCAGGGAGAAAAACTGCAAAGTGTAACCATCACTGTAAGGCCACAGACAAAGGTAACAATCCCAAATCAACTCACAGATTGAAGACAAGGCCTGCTCTCTGTTGTGTTGTGTGTCAAATAATTAAATAATAATACAATACATAAGGGTAATCTTCCCTTAGTTTCGGGATATTATATTTTCTACAACCGTAGAAACCTTTCAACAATCTGAGATGGTGATTAGGGATTAGAGATGTCAAAGGTTTTTGCCAACAAACGTTGCCACACAAAGTCAACATGCAGTCAACACTGGCAGGCGCAGAATATAATGTTTAATTTGAACAAACAATGGGGGATTTCTAGACTGGGTAAACCCAGCCCGATCTGCCGCCGATTTGATTTCGCCCTGCAGCTCAGGCTGGAAACATTTATCTAACCTGCTTCCGTTCATAATTTTGCGGGAAGCAATAACTAACTGGCTTATCCCCCTGGCGCGCTATTGGCGGGTTTAACGCGATGGCGATAGAGAAGCGACCAAGCAGCTTTTTGTTTACATTCAACAAGCCGGCCACCGAAGCGCAGCACTCCATGGCAACAACCTGTTGATGCAGCTGTCGCTGCTACGTCACCCGGATCGTTGGTCTGATTGGTTGAAGGACTATCCAATTGCATACAGAGTCATTTGAACTAGGCCCGTTAATCACGTCTCTTGTGCAGAGAAAATACACAGCAGACTCCCCAGACCAAGCTCAATCTTAAAAGATTGAGCTTGGTCTGGTGACTAGACTAGGGGATTTCTTTCCCTCTGGTTTTAATGACTGTGTGGTAAATTGCCAAAACTTGTGTTGATATATAATGTATTGCCAAATGAAAAAACACTGACGAACATCAACTTTTGGATACATGTAAATGTATCACATTGACATAGTGACCCTCCATAATGATTCATGAACAATAATCTGTCAGTATGTAGGATTCTGGCATCCTCCTGTGACAGGCACATGAGGGCATCATTTGTCTATGCGCCAAGCATTTCATGCCGTCAGTGTGCATCTTAACCCTTGTGTTGTCTTCCCGTCAACCTTTTTTTTGCCGTTTGTTTTTGGTTTTTCCAACATTTTAAATTGTAAAAAAAATGTCTTTACATTTTCAGCACTTATTTCTACGTCCCATATTTTCTGATATAAAACAAAAATTGAAAATGGGTCAATTTGACCCTAAGTCAACACAAGGGTTAAAGCATGCACATCCAACATGAGTACAGCACAGGACAAAACACAGGCACTGTGTTATGGTGGGTTGTGTTAGTGTTCCAATGAATAATGGTGAGTTGGTTTATTAAAGATCAGAGATTCACGACAGATGGATGAGTCAAGCACACAGGTGACAGTTAGCAAACCTACCTCGTCAGGAATCAGGCGTTTGAGGGTCTGTAAAGGATGAATGGATGAAAGGGAGAGAAATTAAACAGAAGGGTAGGAAAAAAATCAAACAGACGGCAGGGGAGAGCGGTGACGGATGGAGGGAGAGAAAGAATCAATTAGACAAAAATCATTTATGAAAGGAAACAGATCTAGGAAACAGTCTACAGAGTTCATAAATGAATCGCAGCAGGACAGAGGGAAACACTAACTAAATCACTGTTTTATAACTCAATGCAGTCATTGATACACATCTCTAGAGAACTACTACATTTAGAGTCTAAGTTGAGGCAGTCAAGAGACCTGGAAGGTAGCAATTACATGATTGACCTATTAGTAGCAGATTAGCAGTCCACATTCAAACAGTCAAAGGCAGAGAGACACACTTTTTAAGAGGGGGAAGTGGGACACATATATAAAATACACTTGCATATCTTGGCCACTAGGTGTCAGGCTACATCCAATAATGTCACCATAGGATACCTAGTGCTGGCAGTATCACTTTCAAACTGGACAAGCACATGCCCTGACAAAGTCCATGCAGAGCAAACAACATCAAAATGACTCTAAATAGAATAAATCAGAAATAATAATAGTATCACACAGTGGAAGGGCAGAAATCCAAAACGAAAAATACTAACATAAAGGCAAGCTGTTTTCCATGTATTTTCACAGAGAAAAGCAAAAGTCATTATGAACCTCCAAGTGCTACACTTTGTAAACAACTTACAAGACATCAAATAGCATGCAACCTTGGGGGTTGGCCTCAGTTGCAGGGGTCTAAGGGGGAAAAGACACCAAACATATTGCTGGAAAGCTGGAGCTAAAAACAAGACATGACGCTGGGTTGAAAGGTCACCAGAGGCCTGTACTACGAAGCAGGATTTGGCGTTAACGAGGCAACTTCAGGTTCAACCCAGGGTTTTCTGTACCACGACGGTGGATTAGTTGTTACTCCGTCAATCGCCGTGGTAACTCATGCTGAACACCTAACCTGGTCAGGAGCAGGTTAAGTTGGAGATCAGAGATCAACCGGTGTTAAAGCACTGCCTACTGACCAATCAATACTCGATTGATAACGGCGTCACCGTTCTTAGAAGACCAGGCGGAGCTCGGTGCGCGGAGAGAGAGGGGTGCGCTCATAAAAGTTAAAACATTTAGAGACCGACAACCCCGTTAACATTCACTGATGGGTATCTTTATAAAAGATATAGATTTTAAGCGGAGGGAATTACATATAGACTATTTGTCGGCTTCTTAAGCCGTGTGTTGCCAATACACACATCGGTTAGAATTGTTTTGATATTGTTTTTATTTTCTCTCACAGCTTACCACTGCCGGGGTTGCAACTGAAATAAAAGGCTAAAGCAACGACAGTTCATGGATGAAAAGTGCAATTATGGTCAGATCTTGTGCCTGACTGATGGGGAAGTGACCAGTGTAGTCTAATGTAGGCTATTATAGTGGGTGTACTGTACTGTATAGTGGCCAGAATCTGCATTGGGGGAGAGGGTGCCTATCATAGTGGGGTGGCTTGGGTGTCCTCCCCCAGGGAAGTTTCAAGCATCAACGACTTCATTTCCTGCATTCAGATACACTTTTATGCACCAATTTACGGTAAGAAAAAATACCTTTATTCAGCCTATAGATGTTAAGAAAAAAGCACAGATGTCAATTCAAAATTTATCAAAAATATAAGTATGTTGTTACGGGTCATAGGGCATTTTTAAGTGGGTATATAGAAATCCTGGAGCTTACTATCACGTAGACTACACCACTGGAAGAGATATTGATAGGCGTTGTGATTTACGCAAAACAGCGTCGGCTTTTTTTGCCAGCTTTCCTTCCTGCATTTTGCCTGTAAAACCGTGTCTGTGTTCTTCATATTTATGTAGAATCATAGTTTGCTCTTCTTATGTAAAATATGCGGCTCTGGTAGATGTTTGCGATTGGTCGTGGTGCGTGAACACCGCCTCTTTTATGTGAACGCGCGCTGCTGGATTGGGAAACAGAGTTGACTGAACTAGTTGATAACCAGCGTCGTGCCACAGGTTATGCGGGACCGCGGTTGTTAGGGTTAGTGAAGACGGGTAACTGAAAGAAATCCAGGGCATGTTGATCTTGATTCGTAGTACAGGCCTCAGAGATGGGACTAAGTCACACATGGGCAAGTCACAAGCAAGTCTCAAGTCTTAACCTTCAAGTCTCAAGCAAGTCCAAGTCATTTTTTGTGACAATCAAGCAAGTCAAGTCAAGGGGGTGGGGGGATAGTGCACAGAAGCACAGAAGGGAGGGAACGGGATGAGGAGGGAGGAGCGAGCTAGTCTTCGTTTTGTTTGAAAATACTTTGAATGAATGTTACAAGAAGTAACGTCACTAGGGCTGTCAGCATTAACGCGTTACTCGCGACGCGATTAAGGGCCGAGCATAACGCGTTTAATCGCATGCCGCCATTTATTAATTTATTGTGCCTAACAGGCTACTATTTTGACCCTTTGCCATACTTCCTCGTAACAGATCCTGCTGCTGCAGCAATAGCAACACGGATTTCGGTGCCTCATTCCGGTGCCAGGGATATGCCTGCACTTCTCTCTGATGCTCTGAAACAGACGTTATAGGCAACAGAAACATCGCTGCACGTGACGGCAGCTAACGTTAGCCTACCGCTAGCTAGTAGCTGGATTAAACACAGTTACATTAAATTGTAAACAGAAATAATCGATTATGAGCCTGCTGATTATCGATGCAGCATCGTCCATGTCCACGATTCGATGCATTGATTTATTTGATTATTTCAACACCTCTACTATTTATCCTATTTACTTAGAACATTCTGTTATTTATTTAGAATATTTTACACTGACAGAAATTAAATAAAAATAAAACCCGTCCCTACAACCTATGAAATTGAATAATTATTAAACTTGTATTTGTACATTATTCTTTTTTAGCCTATTTTCATCATGACCGTTTTTAACTGCTTTTTAATGTTTCATGTGAAGCACTTTGAATTGCCTTGTTACTGAAAGGTGCTGTAGAAATAAAGTTGCCTTGCCTTCAAACCTCAGCCTGTCAGTCAGTCCCCAGGGCACAGAAACCACCGTTGTGCCTGCTTGTCTCACAGGAAGTGTAAGTGTATTAATATCATATCACAGCAAACGCTGTCTGTGTGAAGTTTTAAAAAACTGTAACCACACTTGAAAACACTTTATTGGCATTGCCGTGACTCACTGTGACTTCAACAAAACTGCAGAGCCTACGTAGTTTACTCCGTCTGCATCTCTGCGCGCGCGCGCGCGCGCGTGCGTGCGTGCGTGCGTGCGTGCGTGTGTGTGTGTGTGTGTGTGTGTCTCAGACCTCCGCTCTCTGTCAACATGCAGAGAGGACAGATAAGCTTGCACTTACGCTCTCTCAGGTACCGAAATTTGGCACGGTTTGATTTTACGTGAACCAGTTCTCTATAGTACCGACGTGATTCGGTCGGTACCGGTAAAAGTACCGGGTTCGGTACCCAACCCTAATGCTACACTAATGATAGTATTAAGGCTTTCCTCTGTGTACACGTCCTCTACAAGTATAATTGTGGCTGTATTATTTGTGTCCCCTTCAAAAATTGAAGTTTATTGTCCCCCTCTACTGTTAGATCAGATTTACGCCCATGCTTATAGCCAAACTATTATTTTCGGTGCAGAGGGATCCATGACATTAAGTTACTAGCCGTAGCCAGTCTCATTTACTGCAGGTCTGCTGTGTCACTTGGTAATATTATCTACGGGTTCCCGCCCGCACATGCAACAGCACCCAATCAGATCACCAAATCAGATTTTCTCACCTGTATATGGAATTTTTTTTTTTTTTTTTTTTTTTTAAATTGTAAAGTTAACTCCTCCTCAAAAATCAGAAATAAAACAGAAAGTGAAGTCATTTCAAGTCATCTGACTCAAGTCTAAGTCAAGTCTCAAGTCATGAACATCAAGTCAAAGTCAAGTTGAGTCTTTTATGAATGTTTATCAAGTCTCAAGTCCTAAAATTTGCGACTCGAGTCAAGTCATGTGACTCGAGTCCCCCATGTCTGAAGGTCACGGAGCAAAACAGAGATTTGTGAGTTGATTTTTGGATTCATAATTATTCATATATGTTACAAAGAAACTAATTCCACAATGATTTAACAAAGCTTCTGGATGGCCTACAATTGTTAGAGGATCTTGTTAAAACGGCGCATTTCTCTGCTTCTAAACTCTAAGGGCCCGTTCACATTGTACGCGGCATGCACTGCGCTCGCCGCTACGTTGTCCTATTCCCAACTATATTTGTTGTGCTTGCCGCCGGGCGCAGCGCAAATTTACGTCATACATGCGCCAATATTTGAATGCACGAGACCCTCAGGTCCAGAGAGCACTTGGGGGAATTCCGACTGCAGGAACTCCGCTTTCACTGTGACCGGTTCCAGGCGTAATTTTGGCTCAACAGGGAGCAGGCAGTCTGCCGGCGAGAGTCGGGCCTATGATTTCGCGGATGGGTTATGAATGGGTTTTCATTTCTAAATAAAATGTTGCATGTCAACACTGTGTGTCATTGCATGTTTACATACGAGATGTCTGCAGTTATTGCAGTTGGGTATAATAAAGCTAAGCCATGAGCCTGAATTCATACATTCATCATCATTCATTCATACTCTGGAAAACACTGTTTAATGCAATTAATTCCTCCAAAACTGGAGCTTACACACTTGGAAATGGGTAGTTATTCTGTGTAACGGCCATATACCTAAATACCTATATGTGAACTACAATGACCGAACATGACTTGTGTCAATCAGTCCAAACATATTTTACTTCATATAAACATACAAATACAAATATATCCTACAAATACCTGTATGGAGCTGTATATCAAATTGGTATTTGTTTTTCGCAGCTCACAACAGTACACTTCTTCTTAGTTGCTTTGGCATATTTCTCAGATCAGAGATGACAATAATGTGTCCCATAGGGAATAGTGCTCCCTTTCATGTGCATTGTTCATTACACTATTCTTACAGAGTGAACTGTTAAATATGGACAACAACACAAAGCAGTTTCACTATATTGGTATAACGATGGCGTAAGGACTTGTCCGTTTGATTGGGTCATGGGTATAAATACTTGCTTTGGACACATAAAAGATTTCAATCTAAATACACGCTTTGCAGGTCAGTCACAATATGCGGTGCCCGTTTACACCATTTGTTTTAAGAAATGCACTCACTGTTTTTAGTGAAGACATGTCCATGTTGATTTCACATAGCTAAAACAAACCTGAATGATTTAAATTAGGAGGCTACAATAAGCTACACATCTGGCATGCCTATTATTGTGGAAATATGCACCACAGCATAGTTTTGCGTCCGAAGTCTCTGTACAACCTCGAACTGTGCGTACAGCTCTGGGAGATCCTGACGACCCAAATCAACCTCCGTCCATGTTCCGTTTGTGGATCCACGTGTATTCGGGGTTTTACTTTTTTCAGACACCTGAATGCACGTCACAGAGCACCGCGACGCGCTTGCGCGTGCCGCGTCAAAGATTGAACCATGTTGAACTTTGACCGGCACGCGCAACGAGCGGCCAGCCGCTAGATACGCTGCGCGTGCCTTTTGCTCAGCAGCGGCGCACAGACCAGTTTTGCTGCGCAAGCCGTGCCGTTAACAATCATGGGTTTCATAGCGCAGTGCTGCCATTTGCGCGTACAATGTGAATGGCCCTTTTGTCTCTACACTGCATTGATCTGGACATATTCAATATTACATTATAGCACGTGCACTTTAGAGGGTTAACATAAAAAAAAAAAAGTCTAGACACCAAATATAAGACAAACCCACTTTTTCCGACAATTCATGATTTACCATTCATGTGAAATCCTAAGAACAAAATAACAGTGGGACAAATACATTTTTACTGAAATTCAATGTGATACATTTGCTTTGTCTCTTGTTAATTGTGCTGGTGTGAATGCACATCTTGCTTACTACAGTAGGTGTCAGGCTACACCCAATAATGGGAAACCCAGCAGAGAACCTTACATCTGTCATCAAGAATCTTCACACATGCCCTAAAAAGTTCTACAGGGAGCACGTACTCAAAAACTCTGTGCAACAATTTTTAAAATAGATTCTTTTCCCTAGAATCGAGCTTTATATTACTCTTTTTTTTTTTTTAACCAATGATTCACCTAAATATTTTCTGTTTATATAGCACATCATATCCTTTTCCAGCAAAACAGATGGAAAGCAGAAAATACATGTTATGTACTTCTTTACAAATTAAATAAATGTCAGACTGACTGACATGTAATGTGCATTCATCTTAAAAAACAATTAGTTTTTAGAAATGTCTCATGATATATTGTCTGTAGAAGTTCATTGTTTAACTTTTGTTTTTGTTAAAGAAGGAAAAGAAAATCGCAATACTCAATACCATCGAATCGCAATACTTCTAGAATCGCAATGAATGAAAATCGCAATACAAATCAAATTGGCACCCATGTATGGTGAAAGAATCAAATCGGGACAAAAGCATGTCATCCCAGCCCTAGTTGTTTTCAATCTTTATCTAATATTTGCTTTACAACTGCTGCTTGCACTTTCATCAGCATTTAAAGCATAATTCAGGACCTAAATGTTTGCCAATCAATTATTCTTACAGAAGTTTACCTGGGTCCACATAAGTCTGTGTGTGTGTGTGTGTGTGTGTGTGTGTGTGTGTGTGTGTGTGTGTGTGTGTGTGTGTGTGTGTGTGTGTGTGTGTGTGGCAAATATTTTGCATTTGGTTTTATCTTTCAAATCACCTACTACTTTCACCTGACATTGAATTAGGGGTAAAAGTAGCAAATGTGGTTTGTCATTATGTTTAATTGTTCTACAGCTGTCTCCAGATGTACAATGTAAGAGTTGGACTTGCTAATAGCCTCACTGATCAAACACCTGTTGAAAAGGATATGGAGTATATACATATATCTAGGCTACTGTATAGATTTTGTGTAGTTATCAAGACTTCCTGTGTCCTTGTCAAGGGATGTCAGTAAACCTACAACAAGGTGGGACAAGTTAATTGGACATTTTCTGTCACAGGAGAAAGAGAGAGAGAGAAAAAAGGAACTGATTATAGGAATAGTAAAGAGATGGATGTTTACTTTACACAGCTGCCCTTAAATAACTCCCTCAACCCATGCGCGCACACACACACACACACACACACACACACACACACACACACACACACACACACACACACACACACACACACACACACACACACACACACACACTTCAGCCCACAGAAGGAAAATATACAGCTGACATTGGGTACAGTTGACTGTGGGTAATCGCACGAGAAACTGAATATGAGTGTGTGAGTGTGTCAGGAAGACCGTGATAGAGATAGATGGGGAGGAAGAGACAAAAAAACACTTGTGAAAACTAAGTGTAAAGTTCTGCTTTTCAACCCACAACTACAGTTGACAATATATGTACTCCAGTGTTTCCCACACATAGACTATTGTGTGGAGGTGCGCCTCACTATCAACACCGGCCGCCGCACATTGCGTTTCGTTATTAATTTTTTATAATATATTTATAATATAAAATTATTATTTTTTAAACACTATTTTAAATACGTTCTTCTGCATTTCATTTCCCTGCTCTCCTCCGTCTCTCTGTCACTTGTGTCTCACTCACACACACACACAGCTCCTCCCACCGTGCCGTGTTGTTTTTTTTTTTTTTTAATCCCCCAACATCACCTTCCAGGCAGCGCGGCAATGGTTGTGTTTAAGGTTACGGTGAGGGTTAGTTGCCTGTAAGGCGACGTTGGAGGCTTAAAACACCATCGAGCCCACTTTGCACTCAGCGTCTGTCTCCATCAAGGAGAGAAGATGGCTTTTTCATGAAAGGTTGGTATCTATCTCGTGAACACCTTAACGCAATCACAATCACCGACCCGACTCTTAGCAAACAAGCGATCGCGCCTGCTTTAGAAAGTTAACTAGTCGCAAGTTTGCGGTAAAATGCAGTAGGGTTGTCGAGGTCAAAACATTATATGTAGAAGCTGTGAATCAAATAAACGTATTATAAGTAACGTTATGTCATTTTTTATTGAAAAGTATTTTCCGCGACTGAAAAAGGCACGTGTTGAGGATGAGGAACAGCCTGAACCGGAGGTATCGGTCTGAAACAGAGCTCAACAGTCCGACCAGTGTAATTAGTTATGTTATTAATTTGTTTAAAATATTTTCAGGCTTCAACCAGTGAAACACAGGGGAGAGAAAGACATAGATTTGTTAGGCATTGCAGTAGGAGAGGAGGACAGCATCCAACTGCGTGTCCTCCTCGGTTTTTGATACCACACCCCCCGGTGACACGGGGCGACACCCACCCACCGCCACAAGTTGCTTCCTACTTCCTAATCTGTGGGAAACACTGTACTCATATTCAAATTTAAAACACTGTGTTTGAGCCACAATTGTCTTTGAGGAGGTCAAATGGTCTCTAAGTACTGTGTGTCTGTCTCAGGGGAACCAAAAAGGTAACAATGAACCACTTCAAAACCACTTTCAGAACTGCTGAGTACCAAGGTCTCCGTTAAATGAATGTGAACCAATGCCAGCTATGATACAAGTACTAATTGGTTATTCATGTGGCTGGGCGATATAGCTGAATGTTATACCACAATATTAATCTTGCAAAATTATCAAATAATCTAATTGTTGTTCGGTGCAATGAACAGTTTTTCCACTGTTAAGCATTACATGAGACAAAACTCTTTAAAACAAAAGCTTCATTGACTTAATGGTAATGCTTTTCATTACAATCATTTTGGAATCATTGCATTAAACGATCAACATATCAGATATGATCATATAATCCAATGACAGTCTTTACACATACTGAATTATTCCCCAGCCCTTGTTAGTTATGCTACTCTCAGAAGCATAATACCAACGTAAAAATCTCCATGAAGGTGTGTCCTCTACATTGATCTTTAACATAACACTGAAAAATGACCCACTGAGCCTGTGGTGCAAAAGATTATGCCTCAACAAACTGATGTAACTAAAATTGACAAAAATGACTGAGAAGCCTTTGTAGCAGCATGCCAGCAAACTTGTGAATGATGAGGGGAAAACCAGTTGTACAAGTAGAAAAAAAGTACATATTCTAACTAAGATAAATAAATAACAGCCTGAGTATCACTAATGTTTGGCATTCTAAATGCTAAAAGGAATAGTCGATTAATTGAATAGTAGTCTGGATCAACGATAGGGCTGCACGATAAAAATATGCGATATGCAATAGCGTTGTTGAAGGTTGCGGTAACGATATTACTTGCGATAAACAGATATTAAAGTGAACTCCGTTCTGCATTTCTTCTACTTTTAGTATTCTGCTAAAATACAACAAATTGCTTGTTGAATTTAAAACAAATGAAAGGAAATCATTTCCAAAATTATTTTATTGAACAAATTGGACATTGAATTAAATATAAAAAGACATGACAAAACGTTTTTTGAGTGTCTTTCACGATTTGTCGCAGCCTATAGTGATGTGTTTATTGCTCCAGTTGGTATTGTGATAACGATAAAAAAAAAACATATTATGCAACCCGATTCAACGACATTTCCAGGATAATAGCTTCACTTTAGGCGCCGCCCAATGTGTTGCCGTTTCCAAACTCTGTTCCCTTCGGGAAACAACAACAAACTTCGAGGTAGCAAGCTACACGCTGAAAAAAGCATGTTTTGAAGAATATCTGGATCAAGGCACGCCTGCTTGGTTCTTTCGTGTAATCATTGACTACGTTTAATATTCCAGGTTTTGCCCTTATTCCGAAAGACAATATTCTGACTAAGTTGTTTTGTTTTTTTGTGCATATCCAAAAAACTGTTGATATCTAAGTCTTTGATAATGGTTCAAAGTAACTGTGTTCCTCCTTCTTATCAGGTCTGCAGCCTCCCAAACTGTTGGCTGGTTGCAGGGCTGGACAAAATTTAAAAATCGGCCCTGGCATTTTTGGCCCAGGCGGCCCACACCCACCGTGATTGGTCAGACACATTCCCTGCAGATAGTCCTCTTAAAATATGCATGCATTCTATGGTATGAGTTGCCTAGTGTTCTGCGTTCATGTGATAGTTTTGGATCCTTCAAGACTTATCTGTTGAGCTTACACTTAAATAATTCCTTCATTCTTAGAGTTATGATTTGTATATTTATGGTATTTTTATTATTTTTTTATTATTGATATTTGATATTGTATTGCCATTATTGTATTATTACTATTTTGCTTAATATTGGCTTAGCAACTTTAAAAACTGTTTACTGTTAATTTTAACTATTGTAAGATTCATATTTCGTCGCTTTGGACAAAAGTGTCTCCTAAATACAATAACCATAACCCTTCCAAAAGCTACAATAAAGCTGAGAGTAGTATATGCCCTGGAAAAGAGCACCAATAAAAGAGAAGCTAATTAAGCCATTCAAGGAACACTGATGCTTGTATCAACATTGATTTTATAGATCACACAGACTTTTCAGCTACCCAACAGGCTAACCCATAGGCGTCGATTTCGGTGGGGACGCGTACCTACCAGATGTCGTCATGAGTCATTTTGTACCCACCACTTTTTTTTTAAAACCTCGAGCTCAATTTAGTTAAAAATAAAACCCATAACACATATCTTGAGCGACAGATGCAAAAAATCCACAACAATCTCTATCCCCACAGGGCAGGCACAGACAGCCGCTCTGCTGCTGCGCAGGCTGCACGCTTCGCTGTTCACAACGCTGCCTGCATGTCGGGAAATTCTGCTTAACGTGAAAAAACTTAACGTGGTTTAATGTACCTCAACAACGATCAATGATCACCAAATTTATCATGGCCATATCTTGTAATGAACACTTAAGCCTGTCAAAAGAAACCGAAATCCAACAATTATATAATTTATCTCACATTAGCATTTTCTTCTTCATTGGCGCCTATGGCGAGGAAAAAGCTTGTACCTAAACAATGATTACCAGATTTGTCTCTCATATTGCTCCTCAATATTGAAAACTGTCACAAAAAATCTAACCAGAAATGTGGTGATGATTTATTGTTGTTTAGGTACATTAAACCACGTTAAGCTTTTTCATGTTAGGACTTACAAAGCCCATGAGAACCGTGGGGAGTCAACCCACAGCCGGTCCGCTGCCCTGCTGAAAATGTGAAGCAGAAACGCGTCAGATGTCAGATAACGTCCATAATAATTGGACTTTGGGTTAAATTTTTTGACAGTTTTCAGTATTTATGAGGAGCAATATTAGAGAGAAATTTGGTAATCATTGATCATTGTTTACATACATTAAACCACATTTTTATTCATTAGTAAGCTACAGGACAGTGTCTTTCAAAACATGACCTGCGCAAAAGAGAAAAAAAAATAAAAATCTATGCGTCATTGTACCCAGCACTTCTGGAAATGTACCTCTGAATGCGTCTCTGTCCCCAGCACATTTCAAACCAAACTGGCGCCCATAGGCTAACCGCTAGCATTTTCAATGTAAGCTTAGCAGTTAGGTTACCTGACAGCCACTAACTTTAATGTTACAGCCAAACTGCTTGTTGTCGTTATAACGTGAGGCGCGCATATGCGCGCGCGCACACACACACACACACACACACACACACACACACACCCTCCCTCCCTGACAGTTAATTTGCCTACTCCTTACCACATCGTCATCTACTCTCTCTTCCATCTTTTCCTCACTCGCTCCCATGGCCCTGTCATTGTCACTCTCCTCCTCCTGAGCTTCTTCACTGTCATGATCATCTTGTTTCTGCTTCTCTGTATAGCCAGCCACCTCTCCTCCTTCCTCTACTTCAGGTATTGCTGGTGTTGAAGCAGCTACTACAGCCCCAAACATGTCAGACATTTAGGCACATTTTTTTTCTCCTGTAATTTCTGTGCACCTCCCTTGCACTTTGGTGGTCGTTTGTCCATTTTAACGTGGATGCTAAACTTCCAGCATAACTATTACAGCTTGTGTCTCAGAGCCGGGAGGCGTGGCCATAGTGGGATTCGTAAATTTGCGGCCCGGAGTGGGGAAGGGGGTCCCTGGATTTGATTTGGTCAGGCCATTGCCAATATAGAAAATTAACCAAAGGTCCGCTGTGAGTTCTTTATGGGCCGGCGCAGCCCCAAAAAAAAAAAAAAGAAAGAAGAAAAAAGTCTATGTATATCGGCGATTCGCTCCAAAAGTGCGTCGGCCCACCGGGAAAATGCCCGGGATGCCAGATGGCCAGTCCAGCCCTGGCTGGTTGGTTTGTTTACAGAAACCATAGCAACGCACAGAGCTGACATAAGCCGTAAACAGGCAAGAGGTCGTAAACTGCGGTAAAAACCCAGATTGAGACGCATATTTCAAATGCACTATACAGTGGCCGACAAAAGTCTTGTCACTTATCTAAGTTGTAGGAACAACAAATAATAACTTGACTTGAAGTTGATCAATTGGAATCAGAAATGGCTTGTATGAAAGGCAAATGCTTCTGGATTATGCTTATAAAAAATAAAGTCTTGTATCATTCATTAAGTTTTATCATTGAATTAGGACAGAAAGGTCAGATTTGGCTTTGACAAAGTCTTGTCGTGTCTTTAAATGATTCAACCAATCACAGATTAGAGCTTCACCTGTGACAAATACTGTAATTAACACAATCCCGGGTGTGTATAAAAAGAACTCCAGCACACCAGACCTTCATGTGAAGTGCAACCTGACCTCTCACAATATGCCAAAGATTCAACCACAGACCAAAGTGCTGATCATCAAGAGCCTGAAGACCAAGTCTGCTGCTGAGGTGGCAGACATCTTCAATGTATCCAAAGGTCAAGTGGAGAGGATAAGAAAAAGATTTGAAGAAACTGGTGAAGTTCATGACAAGCCCAGATCAGGCAGACCCCATAAGACAACTGTTCGAGAGGACCGTTTGTTGCTTCAACAGTCCAGGGCCAGCCCTTTTTCTGGACTGGCCACCAGAAACCCCTGTATCTATAAGAACAGTTTGTCGAATTCTCTCACACAGTGGTCTCCGTGGCCGAATTAATGCTCACAAACTAGCATTAAATAGAAGACAACTAAAAAATTGTGTTGCATTTGCACAGGCCCACAGCTTGGTGAAAGGATGGACAGTGGAAAAGTGACAGAAGGTGGATTTTTCTGATTAATCATCCTTTGAACTGCATCCCAATTGCCGCAAATACTGCAGAAGACCTGTTGGAACCCGCATGGACCCAAGATTCACCCAGAAAACAGTCAAGTTTGGTGGAGGAAAAATCATGGTTTGGGGTTACATCCAGTATGGCGGTGTGCGAGAGATCTGCAGAGTGGATGGCAACATCAACAACCTGAAGTATGAACAAATTCTTGCTGCCCATTACATTCCAAGCCACAAGAGAGGACAAATTCTTCAGCAGGATGGCACTCTATGTCATACTTCAGCCTCCACATCAAAGTTCCTGAAAGCAAAGAAGGTCAAGTTGCTCCAGGATTGGCCAGCCCAGTCACCAGACATTATTGAGCATGTCTGGGGTAAGATGAAGGAGGAGGCTTGGAAGATGAAACCAAAGAATCTTGATGAACTCTGGGAGTCCTGCAAGACTGCTTTCTTTGCTATTCCAGATGACTTCATCAATAAGTTATTTGAGTCATTGCCGAGACGTATGGCTGTAGTCCTCCAAGCTCATTTTCTTTTTCCCAAGGCACCATGACTTTACGTATGCTCGGATGTTATTGTAGCATGTTTGTGTATTCAAAATAAAGTATAATTTGTACCGTACATTACTGAATTTTTGTATGCGACAAGACTTTTGTCCAAGCCAAATCTGACCTCTCTCTCCTAATTCAATTATAAAACTTTGACTCGTTATTCGAATATCATTCGAATATTAAAAAGAAAAATGATATTCGAACGAATATTAGCCAGCCCTTTATATTCGAACCCGTTATGGGCATTATTTTTATGCGTTTGCTTGTAAACGTTGTTTTCAGTTCAGATTCCGAGGCTTTTTCACGCATTTCAAAATGTGACTACACGTCGCGGCGACCCACGTCTCTCGGCCGTGGCTCGGTAGCGTTGCATTCCCCCCTAATTCTCAAAGAAGGCAGGCTGGCCCAGGGCCAGGCCAGCTCAGCGGCGTCTTTCTCCCGTTGCGTTCCGCTGTCTCTCCTACCTACACCGGCGCCGCACCCTGTCCCTTCTCCCCTTCCTACCTGCCTGCTCAGTGCTGCTGCACATGAGGAGAGAGCACAGAGGGGGCTGTCTTTTCTACAGAAAGTCGCCAGATTTGTCGCTAGTCGCTTTTGTGAAAAAAAGTCGCTAAGTTGGCAACACCGCCCACACACACTGGCTCGACGCACACACCAGCACACGAGTGTAAACATCAGACCACTTACGTAGGCTACGGTGAAAGCTCCAAACTTCCTGTCGAAAGCATACGGTTTGTGTTTAATCCAGGGTCTGACTTTTAATTTTTTTTTAAACTGAAGGCATTTAATGGTCAAAATATTATTAATAAATATTCAAATATATTCGAATATTAATATTAATATACAAACGAACTTCGAAGATGATTTTTGGGCAAAAGTCAAAGCCCTAATTTGGGCTCAGGTTTATCACTCACCTTGACCAAATATCAAACTCACAAATGTGTTGCATGGGTCACGGGACAGTTGACGAAAATTAAAACTGCACAATTGCAAATGAGGGGATATTTACAATCAGTAAATCAGTGGTGCACTGATTGCTGCTCTGTAATTTTCTGTGCAGGCTAAACCCCTCCAGTGCCACCGACGCCCTACACATACGCACAGTCCCACATACAGTACATATAGGCATTCCAAAGGAAGCGTTATTACTAGGGGAACAAAATATGTCGACTCAATATCGTTATCGCAATATACTGTATTGAAGCTGTCACAATAAGTATGCAATATTTTGTTTATTTTGTGGAATGCTGCATCCCGTCCATTGGCTGTGTGGCTTAGTTGTGTTTGATTTAGAGCCCGCTTGAACCCCTATAATGATCATCATTTCATTGGCCAGTTACCGTGCCACTTGCACGTCAGCGCACGGGTCCACTACGTGACAAACCCTATGGAGCGTACCACGTGTGTGCATATTTTGACAGAGTGACTGTGAAGAAATAGATAGAACAAAACGGAACGAATCAGAGAAGCGAAAGAAAAGCTGTGTCCTGTTCTCGGACGTTATTTATTTATTCATGTTGTACCAGTCCAATATGACTGTCAGTTGAAATAAACCTTGTGTTGTAAGAAAACTGTTTTATTTGTTATGAATCTTTTTTCATGCGTTTTCCCGTAACTTTTGTAATTTTACATATGTTTAAAAATATCGAAATTAATATCGATATCGCAATATTCATAATCGATATTGCAATATCACATTTTGTCAATATCGTGCAACCCTAGTTACTACACAGCCTTGAAGGCAGAAGAACAAATGAGGATAGGAAATGGGATCTGTCGGTCTGTCTCTACGAGCAGAAAGCTTAAGAGAATCAGCGGATGCATTTGGCTTGTGACAGCGATATAATCAGACCGTTACACACTGTTGCTGATGTGTCTCTCCGTGTGTGCGCACCTGCACCTGTCTGTGCATACATATTTAAGCAGAAGGTCCTGAGAGTGGTGAGAGAGATTATGTAAATTAGAGCAAAAATGAAAACTAAGTAAATGCAGACTGGCAGAAACCAGAGTGGCAAGTTTTCCAGGCAAATGAGATCTGTCAGATGATGATTTGATTGATGGTTAGGTTAATGATTGGGCTGCACAATAGGGCAAAAATATATGATTTTTTGACAGATATTGCAAATGGGATAAGGATGTGGCAGATTTTGCATGTGTCTTAGGGCTAGATTTAAAAATTAAGTGAATATCATCCCATTTCTGAGACCTCCGACAAGGCCAGATCCTAGAGGCTCCAGAGCTCCTGCCGCCACCTGCAAAACATAATGTTTTTTATATTTTTTTCGGGTGGGGGCATTTAAAAAAAACATCTCTCTCTCTGGTCTCCTCCTCTCCACACGTAAGTTTGAGAGAGGGGAGGGGGTCATCACAGGTTGGCGGCAGTCAACACGTCAGGTTGGCGGCAGTCAACACGGCAGTTTGACTTGGCGCGGACAAAAGTGTCAATGGTAAAACACCATAGTCGAGTTGGGAGCATTCATATTACCTTATCAAAGTAGGATTATAGCTACTGGATGGTACACTATCCTGGAAGTAGGGAAGCACCGGGAGAAGGCCTTTGCAATCAACTGTGATTAAATGAATGCACTGGAGGTCTTAAAATCCGACTTTACATATATTTTTGTTTTGTCAGAATAAGTTATCAGTGATCTCCAGGCAAGAATTGGTGTCAAGCCCTGTCTATTAGTGTTCCACATTTTAATGGTTTTGATTCTGTCTCAGCCTTGCCTGCAGTTTTACTTCTCTTAATTTAGTCTTACTATGTAGCTTCACACACAAACATCCATTGTCCAGTACTGAAAACCCCCGAGAAGCAGCCGGGGACTGGCCAGTGGCCAGGGACCTTTGTTATAAAAAGGCAACAGCTTTATATATAGGCTCTCACAAATCTTAAAACCTTTTGTCTCCACCTATCAAATATATAAAGCATGAAATAGCCTAATCTCAGAAATCACTTTGGTCTTGTGACTTCCCAAAGTTTTGAAAAGATGGATGTGGTGTTACTGCATTCATATTTCTGTTTGTGTTCTGTTATTTGTAAAAGGTAACATGTGGTATTGGGGTTGTAACATATCTGAATATGAATACCATGTGAGGGAGAGGGGAATATAGGTGAAGGAGAGGGGTATGATGGGAACATGAATGTGTGGACAACAGATGAGTTGGCAGTGGTAGAGAAATAGGGTGGAGATGGACGGTAATGGAAGTTTAAAAACATAGGCCTGCATATTATTCCTACTGTATATGTTTTGGGGAAAAATGGGTGCGATATCTAGATTATATACATGAAAACCTCTGAATATTGAACATTAAAAGTTGTGGAGTTACAGAGCAGTGTGTGTGTGTGTGTGTGTCATACTGCTTACAATGTTGCCATGGCTACAGAGTGTACTTATGATATCGTACTGGGGAAAGCAGCACAAGTAGGCACACCCAGACACAGCTGAAAGGTTTCTATGAACACAGCAGGAAATGACCAACAGCCATGACGTATTGCGCACACACACACAAACCTTTACTTCCACGTTTAAGAGGTCACTTTGAAAAAAAATGAGGAGACCATTTTTGATCTATTAGAGATGCTTATTTGAGCATTGTCCTGAACGAGCAGGGTGTGATGTTGTTGAGGATCCCTGCTTGTTGACACGAGCTAGGTTAGTTACAACTGCCAGGCAACCGGTGACCAGGAGTAACACTCTCTCACAAAAAAAAAAGAGCAAAAGCGAGAGGCAAAGATGAAGAGTCCACAAAACAACTAACGCAATATTTTGCCGAGGCTGTGAGGTCTAACCCTCAGAGGTCAGTGTCTCATCTTCACTACACCACGCTGAATTGGACCTCTTCCAATTCTTTTACATAGGATCTTCTTTATGCTGCACTTTTAAATGCTCCTACACGCCTCACTGACCTACTGACTCAAGGTGGATCTGAGTGCACTAACAGCCTATGTGGTGCAGACATTATGATTGTATGTCAGTCCAAGTGGGGCATGTTTGCTGCATGACTGCACCTCGACCTTGATCTACTGTTGTTAATGGAGACACAAACCCCAACCAACCCCACCCACCTCTACTTAAAACAAGGGAGGCCACTGTTTCCATGTCTCTCTTTTTGCATCCCTCCCTGTCTGTCTTCTAAAACTGACTGAATAAACTAATATTTAAATTTCAATGAAAGGTCAAATGAATAACATTCAATTATTAAACTCAAGTCCCAAATTGGTTGTCGTGTCTGCAATAAAATAGCAATGTTCCCGTCAGAAAACAGCTGACTGAACTGAAAACAATTTTGCTGGACAATTAATTGCAATTAACAATATGTCATCAACATATCATTGAAATAATACATTTTTTATTTATTTTGTACTTTTTCACGCAAATTAAAGTTTAGGATAGGGCTGGGCGATAAAACGATAACGATATGTATCGCGATAGACACGTAATCAATATCAATAGAAAATGCGTTCGATAAAACGTTCGATAACTTGTTTTTCTTCTTCGGAAGAAACCAGAAGTTGCGAAGCAAGTTTGGTTGCATGAACAAAGGCACTCACTCTCTGGTAACCTAGCAACGTAGGGAGTGACACTAACAGCCAATCATGTAACAGTATCAAGTTTGGTTGCGCCACATCGCTGTCTCGTGTTGGATTCTACAATAACAGAACCGGCGGCGTGGAGCGATAAGTGGAAAGTGAGTGCCGCAGCGAGCGAGGAAATTGTTGATAAAACAGGAAAAGTCAGTATGGCAGTTTTGGGGATTTTATAAGTCTGACCGTCGTCCCCACCAACACTACCGCAAACTTGTTTTACCAGCTTAGCCGCGCTCACACTTTGGAGCACAGCCGTATTCGCCAGTAACGTCCAACAACATCTGCAGCTGCTACACCGCACAAGCAGCAGACCGCCATGGAGAGGTACTCTGCATCAGCGCCTTACTAAACGCTACAAAGAAATAACGGAGGCAGACGTGCTGAGCACTGTCCAGAAGCCAGGTTACCAACCTAGCACTAAACCTGCAGAAAATAGTTCTTCTCAGGTTTCTCTATGTTTATATTTAACACTTTGCACCATTTTATTACACCTTATTAAGCAGTTCTTACTTATTCTTTCTTCACTGTGATTTTAGACTTTTTACATTTTTTTAAAACGTCTTTTTACAGACGTTTACATTTTAATTATTTGAGTGATTTCCATGGTTGTGTTGACATTTCTGCTTTTATAACTGAGGGGATTATAATCAGAGGAAGGTTAAGTTTAAAATAAAAATGTTTAAATTTAATATATTTTTCTCCTGGTCCTTATTTTAAATAGGTCATAAAAAATATCAATAATTATCGATATCGACCGATATGAAACACTTATATCGTGATACAGTTTTCAGCCATATCGCCCAGCCCTAGTTTAGGATACATATTTTGTTACATCACTGTTATGTTACCCAGATATGCAGGTTCACAGCCTACAAAGTAAACCACGCCTTATCAAAAAACATTGTATTTTTTGCTTGAATTAACAAAAAACTGAAAATAGAACATTCCCGTCAATAAAAAACAAAGCACTAATCATAAACAAAAAACAGATTGTGTGTAATTTCTCTGGCTTTAGGCTACAGCCCAGGATATTTGGAGTTGCTATGGCAACAAGTGACAGCTGCTAACAGTCCCACCAATAATCACTTATGGCGTTTTTCCATTACATGGTACCTGCTCGACTCGCCTCGACTCTCCTCGCCTTTTTTGGTCTTCCATTATGAAAAAAAGTCCCTGGTACCTGCCAACAGATACTATTTTTAGTACCACCTCCGTCGAGGTTCCAAGCGAGCTGAGGCGATACCAAAAAGGTGACGTGAAAACCTGCAGACTACTGATTGGTCGGAGATAATCGTCCTAATCACTGCGTCATCGTTGCCAGCGACAGACGGGGGTGTCCTGAACAAACCCGCCGTTTTTAAATAGTTTAGCCAGTGTTTTTTTTTTTTTTTGCTGCTTCCAGCTTCTTTTGAAACAAAAATGTGTCTTCTGGCTGTGGTAACAGCCACATGCCGAGACTCAAAAACAACACACCTTCGACGTTCTATGTGTGTGTGTCGCGTTAGGTCACGGCAGTTTCCTGCGGCGGCGCTATGACAACCAGCCACGATCGCCTCACGCATGAGGCGGTACTAAATCTGCAATGGAAAAAGCATAGATATATATCTATGTGGAAAAAGGATGAGTGGGCACCGCGGCCGAGCCGAGTAGAGCTGCTAGTAGCAGTGGGTAAGCGCCATTACATAATTACAATTTGGCACGTCTAAACAAAATCAACAATTACCATCAACAGTCATACTCCTTAGGACCTTAGCTAAAGTTAGCAAACAAGTTGTACAGATTAGAAAAATAAAAGCACAAATCCCCATGGAACTACGTTAGTATAATGTTAATGAATGACGGCCACTACCGCTACAGCGTCGTCATTTACGGTAACCTTATTAATTAAACAAAGCACCATAGTAGATTAAACACCACAGACGGACTAACTACCTTTACTTAAACACATGTAAAGGCGCTTTGGTGGATTTTTAACGTTTGTCAGTTTTTAACAAAAAACGACTGGACTTGCAACTGTGGGTGGGGCGTCCTCTGGTAGGAATCGACAGTATCATAGGCTAGCTAACGTAACTGTTATGTGACTCTACGCTGGTATTGCAAACGCGTTTGATGGATCCAAACAATAGTGTGACCAATCTCATTTAAAAAAAAATGCTCTAATGCTTTAATTGCGGTTATACAAAACAGCCGCGATTATGTTAAAAAAAAAATGATTATAAATTAATAAATATTATTTAATAATTGTTACAGGCCTAGCTGAATATTGTAAAGGTATGGTTTTTTATTTCATATGTTAATAAACTATATTCTAGTGTAATTACACCTCTGCTTTCAGATGCACTTCAAACTTGTTTCATGACTGCACACTGCACAGACCTCAGCTTACTTTGCACTTGTAACAGTCATTTCAATACAGATTGAAAAAGAAAAAGTGGTAGTGGGGCGTTAGGCCTTTCAGAGTCATTTAAATAACGGCTGTATCCTGAAGCCTAAAGTCTTATAAGTGATAAGGCTGCCACACAGCACATTTAAACTCTTCCACCTACACACATCGTCTGCTCACAAGCGGAGTGGAGCATCCATCAGCGTACTTCGCAGTAACATCCCCTCACACACAAACACAAGTTCACATACTGTACACAAATCTCAAACTTTGACCTCCACATTACCACAAGAACTGGTAAGCGTCTCCCACACACACAAATTCTCACAACCTCCCTCGTTCCCTCACATACCCAATCCACTGTAACAGCACACAGAGACTTGGCTGATATGCGTGCATCAGTGACTGCTCGTCCGGATGACTGCAGCCTTCTGAATCAACCGAGACAGAGGCAGGGTTTGTTCCTATGATGGCTTAGAGCCCAACAACGACTAGCTCATTACATACCTATGACCTAAGACAGGCAAATAATGAGAACTGCCTAAACTGCACAAAGATAAGGAAGGAGAACAGATGAAGGTCCATCTCTCTTTATGGGTTTGGTGTGTCCTTGTCCACTACTGGGTGTACCGCCACAGTAAGACCTCAGGCAGAAGCTGAAGGTCATGAATCACAGGCTTGTGAGCACAGCTGATTGAGATATAAGAGTATACTGTAAATTATTATTACTTGGATATGTCTAGGCAATTAACACAGCTCTATCTATTGGTTACTGCACTATGGGCACTAAAGCCTCTGCTATACATGAGCTCACATAGTGATTATAATGTGATTGACAGCTTAAAGGTTAAGCTTACTTTCCTACACGCCTTGCCAGGACACCGCAGGGTGTGCATGTGTGTCCAGCAGCTAAATTTCTTCCAGTGTCTTTAATGTCTTAACGACTTGCTCCATTCCTACATGAATAGACGGCTGTCCTCCAGACACTCAGTTGTGAGAGCGACACATGTGCCCATGCGGTCGACAGTCGTGGTGTTGAGATACACAGACCAGTCTGAGATTAGCTGTAATCTCTCAGGGGTAGACTGGGGAGAGTCACAGAGGAGGACTGACGCTGTAATCTTAACTAAATCCCCCACACACACAACCTAGGTAACACAGTGAAGAGCATTCATATCTGTGAGGATCAGTCTACAGGTCTGTCTATCCACCTTTCTGATTACAAGTGACAGAGAGAGCACTAGTGCACATGTATACTGAGAAACTCCCCTTCACAACAATGCCCTCTGTCCCTGACTAGCTGACTGACTGAGAAAGAATGCTAGAATAAGAGCATTACCCCTGCATGAGCTTATTCATTTATGATTAAGCATGTATGCTTAATCATAAATGGATAAGTGCATGCACATTGTGGTAGAAGTCAGACAACGATCAGTGGTGTAACTAAATGTCTTACTATCATCTATCACATCGTCATGCATTTGTTGTCTTAACCACTTTTAGAGTATTAAGTGGCTATATACCTAACTCTTAATCTCTGACACTCTCTTAGTAGAAACGGTGACAATGTCACTTATCTCACGGGGAAAGGACAAAATGCCATGTGCCATTGTGAAAAAAGCGGGCCTGAAACAAGCGGACATCTGTGCATTTACATTTACATTAATGTGTGCCATTGTGTTAAAACTAGCCATTGGGGTGACCAAAATACATGTTAGCATAATTGTACAAAACAATGTGTTTCACAAACAGATTTTTTGTGATCTCATAAACATATTATAAAAGTAACTGAAATTGGAGATAAGGGACGTATCTTAATAGGGGTGAGAATATATGAACGATATTTTGGTGTACTGCATATCTCTCTTTCATGATTTACCAACAGATAGAATTAAATTCCTAAATCAAAATTAAGATGGCTTCTAAAGAAAAGAAAAAAAAAAAAAAACTAATTTCGGATTTTATCTATCTACTTGGGCGACCCTATGTAACCTATGTATGGGAAACCCTGGGTGCCTATTTCGACACACAGCTGCGCTCGCTCAGCAGAACAGTTTTGACCGTCGGAGGCGTGTAACCAATGACATAGTGCTGTGGGCGGGACACTGAATGACACTACAGAGTGACAGAGAGAGGCAACTCTATCAGACCCAAAGTAGCGCACTTTTTAATTATTTAATGTAATCGTTATTTATTTTAACGATCTGCAAAAAATAGATACACATAGCCCCAATTTCTCAAATATGAGGATTTTCTGATTTTCTTCATAGCCTAATAGTAAACCTGTGATGGACAATCACTATTTTTTGACATTTTGTTGACCAACATAATTATCAGAGGCAGTGTTCTGATGAGTCTAACTGGGATGAGGTCACGACACTAGAAGATGTGTGGTCGCATAGCCTACCTCCCCCAACAGAGACAACCACCATGGTTTCTATTTTATCTGGAGGTTATGATGGGGCGATAGAGGTGAATGAAATATAAGTTGTGGTGCTCAAAGTGTTAAAAAATGTAATTTGAAAAACTCAACAGCAGAAACAATGTCCTGATTTACGAAGGGTAACATAGTTACTCTGATATATCCACCTCCAGCTTGGAATGTTTCAACCTTTTCCGTTAGGCTCCAATGATAAAACCCTGCTCTATATTTTAACATCATCCAGGCCTACAAAGATTTGAGAGTGCGCTGTGTGTAAACATATTTAGTGGACCGCTGGTACCTCCTTGCACAATGGATGCAAATGGGGGAAGGAAAGAGATAAGGGTTAGCAATAATGGAAGAATAAGGAAGCATACTGTTCGTTATTTTTGCACAACTTCCTGTCACAACCCTCAGAATTTGTGAAATAATAATAGGGTTGAAGTGCTGACATGTCATGCGTGTACACGCACAAATGCATGTAGGCTACATGTAAACAAACGCAACTAAAAAGAAAAGTAAGAAGGAGAAGTAAGATTTAACAGCTGACAAAATGTGCATGTGAACAATAGGGCAACACCCAGGAGGTCAGAGTAGTTTTAACACAAAATGAATATGTTGCTTCATAATTTCATATCCTTCCGCTGAAGTACAGGCAAACCCTGCTGAACAGGGGAGCCACATTTCTCTAACTCTGCGATAAAGTGCCAGAAATGCACAGAGGTGGTAGTTATCGTTAAAGTAAAAGTCATGAGAGTGTACAAAACAAATTAAACACCACTGTCTGACTCTGGACTTGCCTGTTTTTCCCTTTTAACTGAAGGACTTAACACCTCTTGAAGGCCTTTGACAAACATCTAAGCAGGTGAAACTGGCTGGTACATTTTCAATAGCTTTAGGCAACATATGTACACACATTTGTTGAAAGTTCTTTTCTGAGTAAGGGGAAATAAGCATGACTAAGAATGGCTTGCAGAGAGCAGAATGCTGTTTCCCCGACAGCCTCGCTGTATCACACTAACCAACACAAGCATGGCAGAATGACACTCTGCTAACATGATTGTTACAAAAGACAACACGCAAGTAATACAACACAGTCAGCTGCACCATCCGACAAGTACAAGGGAGAGTTGTGACACTGACATTTTTTTCACCAGAGTATAAGTTAGCTGTCAACTGACATAACACTTCTCTTACCCTCTCTTCGACAATCATTTATCATTCCTGTCAGTCTGATGTCATGACTTGCCACTTTAGGACTTAACTTTGCACAGCAGCCTAAAAATAACTTATATGATCAGTTAGCTTATTAAATGACAGTATTACACTTGACAGTAGCAACAACAACAAAAACTTCTGCCTTAAGCATGCAGAATGCTGTTACAGTGGTTTGGACTAATTCATGCATGGTTTAGACAGTCAGTAAGTCAGGAGAGCAGCTTACAGAAAGTACAATAGTTACTAAGAATGGACAATATGGATTGAGTCTCACAAAATGTGGTTATTTACTAGGCCGGCTGCAACTGAAAATCATTTTCATTATCGAATAATCTGACAATGTCTGACCAAATTTTCTGTCTATCAACAAATCAACTAATCATCTCAGGCCTAAATTTTACATTGCAATATAGATATATATTGTAAAATGTTTCTGGAATATCCTTTAAAAGTGGTTTATAAATACTGCGTTGGAATGTCTCTTTTAAGCAGAATACCTGACATTGTATGCATGTATATTGGGAGACGTTCTTTGTCTCAGTAATGCTCTTACTCACACTTGCCATAACACATTAGCTCCATATTGCCAGTTCAACGTGAGAAATGGGGGACAAAATTCACAATCCTGATAAAAAATTATTACAACATTTAGCAAGGTTAATGTAACTCTTTAGCAGTCTGAGTAAGTCTATTAAAGTGGGTATTTTGTTACGGTCTTGTTACTAGCAAATTCTCCATTCATGTTTGCGGTGGTAGAGGGATAATCACTGGAAGTATTATGACTTTTTATTGCCTAAAGCAACATGCTAGGACCTCCACCATTACATGGACCTAGTGACTACCCATCTGTGAGATGTCTCGAAACTATACAGCCATCAAGCACTTAAAATGTATTGTCAGAAGACATGGGCTCACAAAGTCAATTGTAAAGTCTGTAATAAAAAAAAATCTGAAACAACAAACAGGTAAAGGTGAGATTTCATTCTTCCAAGTATGGAATTCCAGTGGTGTAGTGACTCTGCATTCCTCCGTGTGCCTGTACCAGCACTTTTATTACACAACTCAGGTCTGACATCCAGTCAGACCAGGCCTCAAAACAAACCAAACTCAGTCCTCTGCTGAGCCAACAGCGGTTCCTTGTCGATCTATAAAGTACAGTAAGGATTGTAGGAGCATGTCAATCAGTATCATCCATGGCAGATTATTCCAACAAGCGTCTTTATTTCATCTAATCACGGATGTCTGGACAGGATATTAGTCTAACTTGAGAGTAAATGACAACAGCGGTAAGCATCTAAGAAGAAAGTCTCAGCATGTTGATCTATCATATGTCTCATTGAGTTAACAATTTAAAAGGACCACATTGAATCACAATGGCAGACCTGCTCCCTGTGCATTACAACTTTCACTAATGTTGCACTTCTGTCCACATCTCATCAGTTATGTCACACCAGTTTTATCTTTGACTAATAAACAACACCTGCAATCACATTACTGCCTTGTGTAGACAGGAGCAACATGGTTGAACATTTCCACCACAGAGAATCACCCTTTAACTCTGTTTTTAGAATCAACTCAGTTATTTAAGCTTTACATACCCATCCCACTACTGCACACTTTCTTAATCTCCTTATCTGCATTTCTGTTTTCTAAATTCTCGCTTTCACTTTCTGTCATGCACTCTTCTCTTCTTAATTTGTCTCTCCTTCTCTGCCAGGACCCTGTTCACTGACTGTTCACTTGCTTTCCTTTGCTCAGCCTTGCTCTCTAAAATACTCCCGTTCACTCTGAACCAAGAGGCCCCTGCCACTAGCAGACCATTAACCACTCCAGTTTCACGCTGGCACTCAGTCATCCTATTCTTCAGCTCACAGTATGCTCTTCTTCTCCTGTGATGTAGAGAACAGGAAACTCTGTGTGTTTGTGTTTGTGTTTGTGTGTGTGTGTGTTTGTTTTATGGGACAATAACAGACATAAGAAAAAAGGGAAAAAGAGACCCACTGTGCACCAAAGCAATTTTTAACTACTCTGCTTGAGCCAGACTACTTGAGTCAGACTCTGACTAAAGAGGTGTGACCTTTAATTCATGGCCTTATTTTAAATTAAGCATTTGCTGAGGTGGTTCCCCCAGGAAGTAGGTGCACTGCTGCACAAAGGCACATGCACACACAATATGTTATGGTTGAAGGAAGGTGCACTTATCCTTGCTATTAAATCATGATAAACCCCAACATGTTAACCTGTGTTCAACACTTAAACCTGTGCCCACTGGCGACAACTTGGGCACCATCCCCATATTCAAAACTGCATATAATTCAAACAAACAAAGTGAAACAACTGCCCCACAATTTAATTGCTTGTTGTGACTGACTGCACGAGTGTATTGTGGTTTTCCTCAGAAGTTGCAATACGCATAACTTACAAATTCTCCAAGAAATCTCAGAATGCCCCTTAAAAACCTGATCGAGGGGCAAAAACTGCCCCTAGGATTTCAGGGGGGGAAAAAGAATTATATTTACCAGTTTTGGTCAATATCCCAACAGCCTACATTGAGCCATTTTATTTTCATCCAATTCATTTAATTTCCATTTCCGTCTCCAACACACACACTCACCTAACAGTGCTGTTACTTTATTTTTAAAGTCTATGACTGTTACTAATAGATTCTTTTTCCCAGAATACATTTTTTATAAATTTTTTATTAGATAGTGCAGATAGAGAGGAAAGGTGAGACAGTAAGGGGATGACACGCAGCAAAGGGCCGCAGGTCGGATTCAAACCCGGGACGCTGCCAAGGGCTCAGCCTACATGGGGTGCACACTCTACCAGGTGAGCTAGAGGTCGCCCCATTTATTTATTTATTTTTACCAATGATTGACCTAAATATTTTCTGTTTATACGGTACAGCCGACTTCATTATATCCATTTCCAGCCAAACAGAGCAAAATCAGAAAATACATGTTATGTACTCCTTCACAAATTAAAATAAATGTCAGACTGACTGACGTGATGTGCATTCTTTTTAGAAAAGAATTAGTTTTTAGATATGTCTCATGATATATGGTCTCTAAAAATGTATTATTCAACTTTAAAGGGGGACAAAATTGCAATGCGCAATTGTTACGTGCCGTGTTGTTTTGCTGTGTTTTCTGCCTGTGTGTAATTCCCTCCAGGTGTGCCGGTGACGTCACTCCCACAGCTGAAGCTGTTCAGCAGCAATCAGGAGAGACATTAAGTTGCTGCAAAAGGCTGAGCAGGGAGAGAATGGGCTTCAGTGGAAGCCGGTGTGGAGCCAGAGCCTGGAGAGCCAGTGGGGTTTACGTTTGTTTTCGTTGTCATATTCGTCTTCTGATAGGAGATGGTTTTCAATTGTTTTAGTTTGTATAATAAATCTTTTAAGTTAACTTTATAGCGTTTACGACTTTCCTTTGTCTTTCCCCCGGGATTTATTATTTAATTGTTTGCGTCCTCGAATCGCAATACTTCAAGAATTGCAATAAATGAAAATCGCAATACTAATCGAATCTGCACCGGTGTACTGTGAAAGAATCGAATCGATCGGGACAAAAGCATAATGGTCCCTTCCCTATTATTTAGTCATGTTGGCACAAGGTGCCCCCAACATTTTGTAAATGCCCCGATTTTTTCACCCCTGAAAAGTGATTCCAACACCCTGCTTTTGGTCACTTCATAATGTTCCCATGGCAACAGGCGAAAATGGCTGCTCTTGTGTAAAGTAAACTCAACATTTTTCAACTTTCTGCTAAGATATGTGACTTTTTTGCAACAAAAATGCGGGAATTATGAAATCATGCAAGCCCCGCCTTTTTTTGCGCGGAAATTGGCAATTTATGCGGCGAAAGTGCGGCGTATTTGAAAAAATGCGGCCGCTGCATAAATATGCAGACTTTGGCTGATTATGCATTGAATTATGCGATCGCATAATCGCGTTTTTCTGGAGGGACTGAATATATCACAATATGTTTTGTATTAAGACACTACATCTGGGAATCTCTGTGTACTTGGCAATTTGATTTTGATTCAGGGTGCTACAATCCATTTACAAAACAATTCTAAAGGCATTTAAATGTGTTATTTTTTATTGTAAAACCACATTCACGATATCATAATCCAGCCTAAATTGTAGGTTGAGGTTGCATGCATGAGCAAGTTAGCATATTTTCCAACTCTGTGAATATTTAACTAGAGCGACAAATATGCTTAGACACTTGCTTGAGGGATTGCTGTATGGCATCAACTAACAGTTGGTCTTCTTGCAGTTCCAGGAAAAAAAAAAAAAAAAAATGAGTAATGTGCATATGCACATTTGTTTTAATACTGGAAGTTAGATTAAAAAAAAAAAGTTACAAATGACATACTGTATGAGAATAAATATAAGTTTCCAAGTATCAGAATGGGCTATATACTTTACAATTACGGTACAATTCTATGTAAGAAAAGCTATCCTCTGACACAACTTCAAATGTCTGAAAATAATGTTATATAATTCTGGCTAAAAATCTAAACCATGTCATTATCACATTGACTCAAATGACAATATGAAATGCCAATAACTAGTAAATAACCAATGACGCTCTGAGAGAAATGTCCCAGAAGCCCCAGAAGAACATGCTTAACCCTTGTGTTGACTTTGGATCACATTGACCCATTTTCAATTTTTTTTTTATATCATAAAATATGGGACGTAGAAATAAGCGCTGAAAATGTGTAGAAGAAAAATACAATTTAAAACGTTGGAGAAAGCAAAAACAAACTGTGAAAAAAAGGCATCAAAAACGTCGGAAAAAAAGTGTTTTTTTCAAGGTTGACGGGACGACAACACAAGGGTTAAGTAACACAACTTACTCCAAATATTGGGTTATCTTCTCCTTGATAACTAATATTCCTTATCAGGGCCTGAAAAAAATTCCACTTCTACATGAGAGATTTCAGCCAACATTTCACCTGAATAAAACAGATAACCTGCCAAACGCAACAAGATGTCCCAGAGCCAGAATCTGTGATCTACTGTACAATTCACCTTGTATCCCAAACAACTGTCCAAGGCAGTGATCCCTGGCTAATCCACACTGTGTCTGCCTGCTGGGTTGAGCCAGCCTGTCTATGTCAACAGCATTCATGGAGGTTGATCCTTTCTCTCTAGGCCTGAAGAACGCAGATAGCGCTTCAGGGAGCACAATATGACCTGTTTTTGGCTTCAAACTAAATACATGTATCATTCTCAGTAACAGAGGTACCTGTAAGCGCAGCAAATCGTGTTAAGCTTTCCTGTGACGGTTCCATATCTTATATATAGATTTACATTAATAAACATTACAGGGTAATGTTGGGTTAAGTAACATGTAATGCACTGAATTGTGATTGGGGCAGAACATAAATATACTTATTTTGTTGATTTAAAACAAAAGCACAAAAATGTTCATCTTGTCATAAATGCCTAACGCTGCCAACAGCCATAGCATTTGTCTTAATGGCAAACCTAGTAGATGTAAAACTTGATTTATGGTTATGCGTTGAATCTACCCAGTAGGTACGTATAGATACTTACTGCTCTTACTGGTGTATCACAGTGTGTACTTTGTCCATGGCAATCTTCTCATCTTGGACCAAAACGTCCCAGTTAGATAGTAAATGTGGTAAACATATTCATTGTAACCTTTACAATCATGCCCTGAAAGAACCAAGCAGGCCGGCTCTTTTTGCACAATCCAAATTCTTTCAAAACTTCATGGAAATGGAAATTCTTTTATTAGGAACAACCCCTTGAGATGTAGCATCTCGTTTTCGAGGGGAGTCCTTGCCATTTTCAGTGTGTAGCTTGCTAGCTCAGAGTTTGTTGTGGTTTCCCGAAGCAAAGGGGATTTTGAGAATGGCAACACACAGAGAACGGAAGCGGAGGGCAATTATCTGGCATTTATTCTGGAAATGTACTTCCGTTGATCCAGGCTATCACTGGTATGCGTGAGAAGAGGGGGAAAGTGGAGAGTGATGAAATCAAAGAGAAGATAATGACACAGACAAGATAGTTGAGAGAGACAATGTCACACTGTAGATCAAGTACGCCACACATAATTCTACATCCCTTAACTTCTTTCTGAACTCTGACATTGGTTGTAAAAAAAAAAAAAAAAAACTGCCAGAATGGGTTCAAGTTTCAGTTAGTGGTGGACCGAAGTCAAGGACATAGCTCTTCTAAGGTGGGCAGTCTAGCTGTGTACACACACACTTAGGCACAATGACACAGACTCAGGTATAAAGTGTTATCTCAGAACATTGCACAATTGATTTCGGTCTGTGACTCATGTTTACTTATAGCCCTAGCTAAACCTGTGCATACTACTGAAATAATATGCCATTCATTAAATACTTTCTTTATTATCATCTATTACTGTCTCTGTTTTCAAATGCTGAAAAAAGCACAAGACTGGGCAAACATTTACAGTACAACCTGGACACCTTTTCCCTACTCCACTGACTGTGTCTTGTCATCAAAACAATGCCGGGAACCAAGACCACCTACAACCTCCTACCACTACTGCTTGGCATAGTCTACATGCCATTGGGCTCATGCCCCAGTGGTATTATCTACATGAAAAGGTTCTCAACAAAAAGCCTGAACGTGTTCTGTATGTAAATGTGTGTTGTAAGAAACTGTTTGTGTTCATTCCAAAAAGGGCCTGACAACAACCCTCTGAAAGTAGTGTGTGTGTGTGTGTGTGTGTGTGTGTGTGTGTGTGTGTGTGTGTGTGGAGGGGGAGGGGGGGGATTGTTTGCTCAGTGACCAGATGTGTTTTCTGCGCATCTTCTATGGTTACCGTTTGTCAATGTGTACAATATCAGTTTTCACCTGTTGCTAGACATGGCCAAGGAGTTATATTACGCAATGGCTAATGACAGGCATACATACTGGTGACTGTGACTGCTCTGCTTCCATCAAGACACCACACTGAATCACACATGCTGACACATCATAATTAAGCCACCTAGAAAGAATGTGCTAATGCCACTCCTTACAATACAGTTAGGTCATTCATTTGTCACAATTCTATTATGTTTTCATTTTTTTGTGTTTCAAATACAGTCCTCTCTGTACAGAAACATACAACAATCATAACTGAATAACGTTAATTATTGTACAAATGGATGGATATGTATAGTTTTTTTTCAAAATGTTAATAATAAAACCTGGGAGTCATTGTTGTTTGTTGCAATTTGGCAGGACTGCATTAGTTAAGGTTTATTGCACAGTACAAGTCTTCAAAGTTGGATAGCAGCTACCTCCTCTTATGTTGACACTTACTTTGACCTAAATCATAATTCCTACAAGACAACATTTCAAGCTATTTTGACAACTGATGCACAGCTTTAGGGCGTGAAGGTAATTACAGGTATAGTGGCAGTTTGTTGCTTTGTAGCATCACCTGAGAGGAAGAAATTTTAACATCTGTGTAGTTAGGGGGCAACACTTTTGAGCCTACCTAACCAAACAGATCATAAAGGTGCAGCAAGATGAACCTGTGGGATACTCACAAATTTCTTTTTCCCATCTCCATCCTCATAGCTCTTCTTCGATTTCTTGTCCTTCTTGGGACCTGCAGCCGAGGCAGAGCTCCCCGTGTTTGGATCCATATTTATAACTTAATCCGTTTCCTTGCGTGTCAAAATAACCCTGTGTGGCGGTAACGTTAATCTTCCCCCGCACTCAAACGTAAAAAACAAACAAAAGCAAACGTTTCTTCCCACGGTATTTCCTAACTTTGAGAAAAGCCAACTGTTAATTCCCTTTGGCCTAAGCTAGAGCCCTTGCTAACTTAGCTACAATTAGCACAAAGTTGCTAATGATTTGGTAAAAAGCCAACTACCCCGAGCCCTTCGCTAAGCCGCCTGTCTGTATCACTGAAGGAGGGAAATTCAAAGCACAGCCCCAAGTCCTCGGGACGACAAGTACGAAAACAACCTGTTGCGTTTATAAAATACAAACGAGGATTTATTCAACCAGTATCCATATGTGACACAAACCGAAGCTTTAAACAATTTGAACTTTATGTCCCGAAGTATGCGGTAACTGAGCTAACCGTTAGCTTTAGCTATGCTAGCTCGTCTAACTACAGTAGGTAAAGTCTCCGTGGAAAGAAAACAACTCCGCTCTTCCCACTTCCACGAGTTGTTTCGGCGACTACAAAAAGGGCGACGAGTTGGTATTACAGATGACTTGCACCTACTGTGTCTCCTAAATTAGTTTCCATGACTGCTTTCCAAGTTTAGTTAACTTTTTAACCCCTAATGACAGCGGTAAGCGAATACGTCTTTAGCGGTAGAGGAGTCTTCCTGTTCTTCTGACAGTCCGGTCAGAGAGAGCTGGCTGGGGAGGAGCCTGCGCTCTGCAGCTACACCTGAGAGGATTTAGCAGACAGTTCTGCCAACACTGCACAGAGGGATCATCCAGGGGTCATATCGCTCCATGAAAGAGTTAAGTGATCTCCGGTAAAATTAGGACGAGTCTTACTAGGCTACTTGTTGTCCTGGCTCCACAATAGAAGGAACTCCCCTATTGACAAATCTACACATATTCCGTTGCCAACTGAAAATTCATTATTATTGTAAGCAGGGGCGGAGCAGGGGTGGCTTCTGGGGCTCCAGCCCTGAATGTTTTCTCAAAAGCTACACATCTTTAATGGTTTTAAGATAACTTGAACTTTGTGTCACTTCCCCTTAGTCTCTGTGACTGGTAACTTCTATATTAATGGGGAAATGTCGCCATTGATTATGTAGCCTACTGTACTCTACTCCTGCCTAGGCCTATACCAAAAATAGGTTTCAAGGTTAGTGATGCTGTTTACACCAAATTTAGTTACGGTAAATGGAGAAAAAAATCTCCCTGGTGGCATGCCCCAGACCACCCTAGGTTTGAATGTATACAATCTCTGGCTCCACCCCTGATTGTAAGTCTTTTTGGATTAAACGGTCAGCTAAATAACTGTAATGTAATGTAGCTGCTGACTACAGCTATATAAACTGTTCAATTTGTGTTTTCAAGGCATCACTATTCATGAAGTGTGTTTAGAACTAGGCCTACACAGGGAATGACGTAACAATGTAGCTTACTGTGTCATAATTGTGTCATATTCTAGAATCTAAAATCCACAAAGAACTAAATAAACCCACAGAGTTATCAAGTTAACAACTTCTATCAGTTGTTTGAGTTCAACAGTAACCTCTGGTCACACACCCCTATATACTGAAGTTAAACCTGTAGTTTATATGGAAAAAGCCAAGTAGTTTTACAGTTCAGCACTAAAACAGTTAAAGGGAGACAGGGTTTTTGAAGAATATTCTTTTTTTGCTGTTATTTTATTCACTGCATGTAGCCTAGTGTAAAACCTCTATAGGAGAGAATGTATTGCCTGTAGTTAAAAACCATGTGAACTCTTCCACAGCCCTTAATTGCCAGTGTTTTGGTTGTAACCTCACCACATTACAAAAAAGAAAAATCATTTCTCTCAAATGTCTGTCATTGACTCTTAAGTTTATTACACAGGCAATTAATCGTATCTCACATATCTGGAAAAGAATGATTAGGCTGACATACCTAAGCGAGATCTAACTTTTGCAAGTTTTTTACAATGATTATTAATATATATGTATATATAATGTAGGTAATTAGTAACCTTCCCTTATGGAACTAACAAGACCAGTGGTGCTGCTTCATTTCGGTCTCTGTTTTGTGCAGGTGCTTTTTTTATAACTTGTAAATGTGAAGTTTGTGGCTTCCAAGGGCACGTGGACGTATTTTTTGTAATCACACTGTGCAAATATATAATCGAACTTGGGGCGCCACCAAGCGGTGGCAGGCAGGCGCTGCAGTGTCACCAGAGTTAATACAGCATGTTGAGCAATGTACCCCACAGAAGCAATTGTGATGTTTTTGTTCTCTAAAATGATTTATTTGCATTTATTCACTTTGCACTGCGTGGCAGTTAGAGAGGTGGAAAAAAAGAACATTAGATAGGCTAGCCTACAAGGCAATTGCAGAAAATGATTGAATCAAGAAGGCACATATACTGTAGCATATTGTTCTGAATATGCTGACCCAATTCTTAGCGGATTGTCTTCTAACAACAGCATTGAGTTGGTCGGTCATTATAAGTTTAACAATCCAGATGTGGCCTATTGTTCCCCGCTTGTAATGCATTATTTCAGCGCTTCTTTGATTCAGAGATGATTTTGAATACGCACCACAGACAACAACAATATTCACTGTATTTGTATAAGATATTATTTCCAATAGTTGAATTTCAGTGTTTCTCTTACCTCTCAGACGTACATAAACCTGTGCGCTCAAACGACCACACACACAGGCACAGGATTATACAGAGATAGGCTCATCTGTCTGTCTTGGTATGTGAGAGATGTTTCCAACAACAAGATTGGAGAGGATTTGCGCATCAACGGTGGCATTGAAACAGTTTGGTTTATCGCACAGTCTCGACATAAACTTCAGCCTCAAGTCTTCATTCTCCGGGATATTGGCGCTATAAATTGTGGGGGAGAGGTTAATTAAAAGTGAAAGTGTACGGTAAGGCTATAGCAGTACTATGGCACTCGCGAAAATGCCTTGTATTAAATGATTAACAGTTGGCCCTTCACCTCAGAGCTGCAGCAGCATCATTTTCAGCACCGCCATTAATAAACAGATGGATAAACGAAATGACTGCCACTTCAGAATACATTTGAATATCTTTATGTGACGACATAGGCCTACAGTTTGTAATTGAATCTGCATTTTACAGTGGGAAAAAAGGGTGAAAATTATGTGTTGATTACTTCATTTCACCAGACAGGACAGTTAAGTTACAGTCATACAAAATATGTTATATACAATCAACTCTATACTATTTATGTTACCATAAGTCACGTTCCATGAACAAAAACACATTAAAGTGTCAGGGCCAGTGTGGAATACTGTAAATTTGGCCCCAAATAGCAGGCGCCAGGT